>NC_085141.1:152541495-153181995 GCF_024139115.2 Armigeres subalbatus
AGCAATGTAAATTGAAACGAAGTATACTATGCCATCGCCGCAGCACTGCACAGTATGCTTGAGTTCCTATTTCACCCAACAAACAACGATAAACTACAAATAAGCATCTAAGTTGAATTATTTGCTTGTTTGTAATCTTCACTAACTTCTAAGATTAAAAGGATGCTGAATAAATCAACGACAGATTTTCATCTCAACATTTTGTCTCAAATTAATATTCGAGTTGGCCTTATTTATTTGTTTACCACCTTTATTTGAGAATCAGACTAACGTTTGGATTTTTATCACATTTCAGCACATTGGAGAAGTTCATCAATGCTGCTGGAACTAATGATTTTCAAAATTCTCTCTGTTCGACTGTGATGCTTGATGCTCTAAAAGGGTGGTCCGAATTGAGTTTGAATAATTGGATTAATAAGCAAGCTATTAGACATCGCCTTCTTAACACGTTGTCGCCTTCTTAACCATTAAGTTTCACGCTTTACCGAATGCTGTCCTTTGATAGGGAGAAAACATGATAATAGTTTAAAGTTTTTTTCGTTTGAAAGAAAATCAATGATGACCCGAATTGATGATACTTGGATAGGAAAATAATAATTTATTTTTAAGACATTGGCAATCGGGTCATTATCGAAGAACACTCAGGCTTTTTTATTTTCGTGGGCAGTGATAATAATTGTTTTCGTGATACATAATTAATTCTTGATCGAGTGATACAAGCTGCTGGAGATTATAACGAATTAAAATTGCCGGGTGCAATGAAGAAAAAATTCTTGCGATTGGTTAGTAAAGTTAGAAAAGTGAAACAAGCTGCAAACACATTCATAAAAAAATCGACCATAATGCATACCTATTAAGCAGATTTCCTAAGTATACTAGTTGTTTTTTATCTATATATACATAAAAAATGAATTTCATCTGTCTGAACCTTTATAGGACTCCGAAAACTACCTGGAACCGATCGACGTGAAAAATTTGTACGCAGAGAGTACTTTTGGAACCAGGGAATGTTCTTAAGATGTTTGGAGACCCAGTATCCTCCTTTGGAAAGGGGAGGCTCCCATAAATGGAAGCAGAAATTTCTACACAACACGAGAACTAAGCAGAGGCGAAATCAATTTCAATGCAAAACAAAGTTCGTTGTCAGGTCTGCTAGTATGTAAATAAAATGTCGATATGTGTAATTATTTACTCGCTGCACGTAATGGTATTGATGGCAGAATAATATCGTCAAACTGGTTGTTATTCAGAGTATCCGAGAAAGGTCGAACTATCAAATTCATTAACGTCTTTAGAAACCCTTGGTATCATTGGAGACGAATTTTATTTTATCACTTTTTTGACATTTATTTTCTTATATTTTTCCCAGTGTTGAATGGTTGCCATGCTGGCTGAGCAAATGGTTGAAAGGTAAAATCATACACGATTATTGGCTAACGAAACTGTAGTTTGACAGGTTGACTTTGTTGATTAAGAGTCCAATTATGATTCATGTTATTACATACGATTATTTATAAGTTTTGCAATTGGGTAAGCCATAACTTACAAATCGAGGATGGCGCGCGGATGGCAACGTTACCGGCGGATGATCAAATATCAGCAAAGTTCGAGACCCGATTTAGGAAAATTTTAAAGTAATTATAAGAAAATAGCAATTTGCAATACGTGTCAATGGAGATCTTGATGATGTTACTCTCAGTGTTATTACGTTAATATTTTCGAAGAATTTGTATTGAATTACATTGGCCAAATAAAAATCCTATTAAAATGTTTAACGAATCAGGTAATAAAGTTGTTTTTAAAAATGGAAATGTATTAGTAGCTGTATAACTTCTCCAGGTGTATGCGAACAAAGCTTCGAACAGAAGTTGCGATAAGAAGCAGTGTGATACAGACATAATTCAACACTGTGCTGAACTGAATCATCACTGCCACTCGATGTTGATCAAACTAGTGGATCTTTGTTGGGATACTTGTGTAGAATCCTGGAAGGTGCTTTCAGTAACCAGATCCTGGTTTTACAGAAACGAATTCAGGGCAGAAAGTCGATTAAAGATTTTGACAGGTGCTCCGCAAGGATTCCATCACAGATAACAGATGTTTAGGCTAAGACAAATTTTCTTGAAAATCTATGTAAGCACTTTTGAATTGATATACCATGTTGGATTTACTATCACCATCTTCGCAAATAATTGCGACAGTACATACAGACGCAATGATTAACAACCGTCGAACGCAATTAATCCATTTAACAGCCGCATTCTGGCTGCGTTTTCAATATATTGATACTTGCGCCACTTCCAATCGATTACCGAACGCAGTTTCCAATTTAAAATACATTTGGCTTAACGGTTGCAGATGTTTTACACGCGTATCGAATGCCAGCCTCAATACATTCATATTCAAATCTGTGGTTCCATACTGGAAGTAACGCTTTATGGGCATTAATGTACAATGGAGTTCTAAAGCTGAAAGTTGCCCAAAGGCGTGAAGATCTTTCGGTTCTGGACGATGTGTCGTCCTTACAAGCCAACCGGAGAGTCGTTGGAAAGATGCAGAAATGTTGGTGGCGAAACGACCGACGCAGTTGAAAAACTGGATGAACGGAGTCAAAGCTGCAGCTAGCTCACCACAAAACAGAAGTGATACTGGTTAGCAACTGCGGGGAGATACAGCGGATCCCAGATTACCGTGGAGGGAGCACAACATACCGTCCGTGCGAGCTTTGGGGCATCTAGGAGTGATGATCGACGACCGGTTGAATTTCAACACCCATGTGGACTATTCCTGCGAAAAGGCGGCTTAAAATGGTCAGTGCGTTTGCAAGGATCATGCCGAACGTGGAGTGGTCCCTAAAAAGCAGCAGTAGACGTCTTCTGGCAGCAGTATCATCCTCGATACTGAGGTACGGAGCTCCAGCCTGGGAGCTGCGCTCAAGACGAAACGTAACCGCAGAAAGTTGGTAACAGCTTGTTTCGCCTTATGGCGCGCTGTTCAGGTCGCGAGTGCGTACCGAACCATTTCTTTTGGAGGCAGTTTGCGTTATCGCGAGGGATGATTCCAATCTGCATAACCATTCAGCAGAGGATGTCAGGTGTTACCAACAGAGATACCAGAAATGTAAGAGAAGACGGTGAAACTGGACTCTATATGGTGAAGTGGCAGCAGGGTGGGACAATGCGGATAATGGAAGAGGTGGACCCATCGGCTCATCCCTCAATGTGTCGACGTGGGGTGAACAGGGAGCATGGTGATGTGATCTTTTACCGCACACAGTTCCTGTCCTGACACGGTTGTTTCCGCCAATATTGCACCGGTGTGGCCATGCGTCCTCGCCTTGCTCTGCCCGGCGTGTATCAACGTAGAGGAGACTCCAGAGCACGTGTTATTCGATTGTCCGAGGTTTGCGGAAGCACGTAGAAGGAATGCCTACCTAAGCCCCGTGGACAACATCGCAGAGCGAATGTGTCACGATGAAGATACCCGGTAATGCGGTAAGCAGAGTCGTGCCGCAAATACTGTCAGAGCTGCAGCGTCGATGGAGAAGGCGGGACCAACAAGTAAGCGTCGGTTTGGGCGAAATCCAGCATTAAGTGAGCAGATGTTTGATCCTCGAGTCGTCCGGGGCGCCGGTGAACCGCAAGTCTTCTGCCAACCCGGAATCGTCGGACCGACCTCGGCACTCGATCAGTCAACCTGCTGAAGAAAGAAGAAAGAAGAAGGAAGTGCTTCGGGTATGTAGAGCACCGCCAGTGCGGACGTCATCCACCACCGGAACTGTCGGACCGCCTCTGCAACCCGAAGATGAAGTCGGCGCAATGCGCGAAAGCGTCCCCTGCGATAGCTGCCGGTAGTTGGGGCATCATCAGTGCGGAAGTTTCCTTCACCGGAACTGGTGACCACCCTCGACGCCGGGGGAAGTCAGGAGGATTCGAGTGAGGAAGTTTTGCGGCACGGACCACCGAGGGATCGAGACAACGTAGCAGTGGATCTCAGCAAGCCAGTCGGCGAACTAGCCTAAGCTAGGGGCCGGAATCTTAGAAGAAGTGCATGAGAAGGAGGCAAGAAGGAAAAGGGACCCGGTTTATCCGGGAGGCACATTATTAGCAGGTCGGGAGGAGCCCATCCCTGTTCGCCTTCGAGCATAGTGTGGATGCTCGAGGTGTCTGTCGCGCAGATTTTTGATGGCCTTTAACCCTTGTAAAAAAAAACACACACACACACACAGACATCATCTCGATTCATCAAACTGAGTTGAATGGTATAAGAAACTTTACTATCTGATGTTCCTGTAAAAAGTTCGTTTTCAGAGTGAAATGATAGCCTTTCGGTAAGCAACTTTGTTGTACGAGAAAACAAAATAAATAATATATTAAAATGAAAAAATCAAAAGCTCCTCGATTTGTTAAAGAATGTTTTGAAAATCCTCAAATTTATCCGAATTTTATTTTGTTGCCCTCAAAATATTATTTTGGCAAAATCCGAGATCCGATTTTATATATTTGTATCGGCCTAAATCATTAATCATAATCTTTAATCATAGATTAGGATGATTTTATCATAACAAATTTAATCATTCGTTGGAAGCTTTATTTATTAACGCTCTTATATAAAGATTCCTTCTTAATAAACATCTTCAAAAATAGAGAATATGTATACCAAATCTGGTTGGAATTGATCCTGGGGGTTGGGAGCTACACTGAATTGCTCGTTTTCGAAAGACAACCCCTTCCCCTTTACCCTCCCTCTTTTCCCAATGACCATTCCATCCCTTTGTTATATTCTCCTTAGGTTAGAGAATGTGTACCAAATTTGGTTGAAATCGGTACAGGGGTTCAGAAGTTACACTGAATTTCCCGTTTTCTGAAGAATACCCTCCTCCAGACCTCCTCCCCCTTTTACAAATTCCTCCCAATATGATCGGCTCTCAAAGTGAATATTATGTTTTACAAAATTTGGTTGAAATCGGTTCTTGGGGTGCCAGGATATACATTTAAATGTTCCTTTTCCAAAAAAGGGGATAGCGAACATACATACATAGATTGGTTTATATATATATATATATATATAACATATAATATATATAGATAGAAGATAAGAAGAGAAGGAGATAGAAGATAGCTGTATGTACCCGGCCTTGCTTGGAGTTGGCGGTTTGATTCGCAGTTTTTTCACAATCGGAAAATGGATAAACCAATTGGTCAACAGGATAATTATGTTTTCTTATAGATACTTCATCATTTGATTAAAAGAAGGCAGATTTCATTTGAAAACAATGACTGATTTTGGAAAGAGGTATCAGAGGAATTCGCCTTATCTATTTTTAAAGAAGGGATCACAATCATTATCCAGAATAAAAAACACATTAATCATTGCTTTTCACAGGGCAAACCATGATTTCGATGAAGGATTGAGTTGATCGATAACTAAACAATACCACTCCCCCACACTATCCCCTTTTACATCCTTTATCCACTATCGGCGTCTCCTTAACATGAAGAGTGTGTATTCCAAATTTGGCTGATATATGCTAAGGAGAGATCAGAAGTTACACTGAGGTGATTGAGAGCTAAACAATGCCAGTCCCTCCACAACCTTCCCGTTTGCTAAATATCATCCCTAACACCAACCTTCGTCTTCTTAAGAAAAATAATGTGTGTTCCAGAGATGAATGATTTAATCATAACAAATTTAATCATTCGTTGGAAGCTTCATTCATTAACTCTCTGATCTACAGATTTCTATGACTCTTCTACCTTTTCAATAAACATCTTTCAAAATTAGAGAATTGCTCCTGAGGCTTGGTAGTTACCCTCCCTATTATTCCAATGACTATTCCATTCCTTTTGTTATCTTCTCCTTAGGATAGAGAATGAGTGTACCAAATTTGGTTGATATCGGTACAGGGGTTCAGAAGTTATACCGAATTGCCCGTTTTCTGATCAATACCCCTCCCTTCAGAACCCTACGCTCTTTCCCAAATTACCCTCCCATATGATCGGCTCCTCATAGTGAATATGTATACAAAATTTGGTTGAAATCGGTCCTGGGGGTTGAGAGATACACTTAATTGCTCGTTTTCCAAAGACCCTCCCCCTATACCCTCCCTTTTTCCCAATGACCATCCTAATTTCTTTGTTATCTTGTCCTTAAGATATAGAATGTGTGTACAAAATTTGGTTCAAATCGGTACAGGGGTTCATGATTTACTCGGAATTTCCCGTTTTCTGAACAATACCCCTCCCTCCAGCCCTCCCCCCTTTCACGAATTACCCTCCCATATGATCGTCTCCTCATAGTGTATACAATGTGTACAAAATTTGGTTGAAATCCTGGGAGTTGGAAGTTACACAGAATTGTTCGCTTCCTATACAAAACCCCTCCCACCACCCCTCTCCCTTTTCCAAATAACCATCCCACCCCCTTTGTTAACTTCCCCTGAGGATATAGAATATGTGTACCAATTTTGGTTGAAATCGGCCAAGTGGTTCAGAAGTAGTTAGCGAACATACATACATAGATTGGTTTTTCTATATAGCTAGATATAAATATAGATATAGAAGAAGATAGATAAACTATTTTCTTCGTTCGAAACTTTGAAACTTTGGGAGTTTCTGTTGAAACAAATTTTGGACAATTTTCCTTCATTGCAGCCTACTTGCCTTTTCAATGCAATGGGCAGCAAAAGAATTTGTTGAAAGCTGATCTTCAAATTCTGACTCGCAAAAAATCTAAATTCATCGTAATTGGTGACTTCAATGCCAAACATCGTTCATGGAATAATGCTCTAAGCTATTCCAACGGTAAAATTTTATTTGAAGATTGTTCTACGGGATATTATACTATTCAATATCCCAATGGCCCAACTTGTTGTTCATCCACTCGAAATCCTTCGACAATTGATTTGATTTTAACTAGAGATGGGCGCTCCGCTCAGGAGCTGTTCCAAAGATTCGCTTCCTTACACATTGAGCTGATGAGCCATGGATCTTTTTTAAAGAAGCCCAGCTCAGCAGCTCACTTTAAATTGATGAATTCATTGTCAAACACGCGCCTAGAGAAACTCCCTCGAACGTACGCACTCGAGTACGCGCGCTGTTGTATTTTGTACAGCACAAACGAAAATACCACTAAATTAATGATTTCGTGTGTGTTACTTCTACTTGAAGTTAAACGATTTCCAATGATATGGAAATGCTAATATCATCTTCCAAACTTGGACGTACATGTTCATGATAGCATTAGAGGCGAAAGTATAGAATTGATAGTTCCGTTAGGATACGGCAGGCATGAAGAATGTTTTTATAGAAGTCGATTTGAAAGCGAGCGGAGGGCAATATTTGTGATGGCACATATCGCACGACCTTCCTTCTGCCAAGCTCCCGTATGAAGGGGAGGGAAGAATATCAGTGTGGAAGCTGATATATCTCCACTGGCAAAAGGAAGGTGGTTTGACTTGCTCATATGCCATCGCGTGCGGAAGGATTTGCTATCGACGAGTACTGTCTCCAAATTTCTAATATGACATCAGCATTTAGTCGAATAGGATTTTTATTGCACAGTTCTGTTTTCTCATTGCGTCCGTCTCGTCGCAACCAACTTGGCTGCCTCGGAGGACGAGACGGACGCAATGAGAAAACAGAACTGTGCAATACGTGGCAAACGTGGCTGATCCATGATTCCACTGCGCCACGCGACTTATGCGGCCGATCCATGATCCATGAATGCGATAACGTCGATGGTTATAACATCTCACTAAGATGGAGAACGGGAATCGTTCCTGGGCCCATAACCTGTTGACCGGTGAAGGGGAACCCCCTCACAAAGAATAACAATTAGAGTTCCCTCTCTACACCACGGCAGGCTACTGACTGATAATTCTGCCAGCAGCTGCAGTTCTCTTTATTCTTTATTCCATAACAATATTTCTTAATCTATAGCAAAGAGCAACTACAACTAACCGGCGCCCGCTTCTTATCCATCTTCGATCTACAGCGAAGCGTCCAGTCCAGTACCGTGCACGTGCTGATCGTTTATTATTTGCACCTCAAGCACCATCAAGCCAAGCGACAGCACCATCTAGCCAAGCAACAGAAATCATTTCTGCTGCAGAGAGGAATAAGAAATACACAAGCAAAAATAATCTAGCTTGTCGTCTATTTCTTAACCCATACCCACATACTCGGCGCTACGAACGGACACACAAAAGATACCTAGTAGTGCGGTAGCGAACGAACCGTACCAAGCAAAAGATCCGAACAACTCTCAGTTCCGCTCATGTCGTCGTCCAGCTCGAAATTGCTGTGACATGGAAGCGAGAGCTGCGCCACCAGCTCAAATCCAAGGAGCTGACTTTTTTCAATGAGCTGAACGGATTAGATCCGCTCAATGCAATGAGGTGTTTTGCCCACCTCTAATTTTAACTGATTCAAGTCAGCTGTGTGGCCAATAAGGCAAAGACAAAGGTGCTGTTTGAACGAGATGGCGCCACAACATTTAAAGTGAAAGGAATTTCCTTGTATGGACAAATCATCCGTTCTCATCAACTACGCATCGGATCAATATGAAAGTTAGGTCAAAAAGCAACAACCACTACACCTGATGGTATAATTGCAATATTTCCATTATCAGGCGACATGTGGCGTTGCTACGTGTTTGTATCAATGTAATACTGCATATACACTAGTGACATCTGCTGTTCGATATCGTAAGCTTTCAATATTCCTTCCACACACACGAGGTAGTGAACAGTCTTGAAGAAATTAAAGTATACAGCTAGAATTTTCTATGGAGGTACCAGGTATCTGGCAACCCCAATCCTACCCACTACGTTTGACAATAGCCAACATCTTTGAGTTTCCCATTGTTCTATTGAAATTGGGTTTCCCACTGACAATTCTATTTTGTAAACAAACCACTATTAGGCTTTCAGCGATCGTGTACGTACACGCACGTTTCACTCACACTTTTACTCGGTTTGTTTGCAACCACGAGCAGCTGTCACGGCAAAATCAAATGGGATTGTTTGCAACCACGAACCTGCATTCGTGTTGGTGAGAAATGTCGGCGAGAGCCTAATTCCGAAGTGATTTTTTCCAAATAGACGTAATTATTTTTCATCATTTTTCAAGAACTTGTGCGAAAGTATGAATGCGAGGTGCTATTTCAACAAGAATAGTGATGTCTTTAATAAATTTTCATATTTCAATCGGCACCAAGCGCTCTACTTCGCCAAAATATCATGATATTCAAAATACATTTTCAACGGCAGGTTTCAACGATTATGATTACGCCTTTGTATTAAATTAATCGATGATTTTGATGCTGGCATCAGAAACATGGCCGCTTCGCAGACCCCTGGGAGGTACAATGAAATCTCTTTTATTGTTTAGAACTGTACAACACTACTAAAAAACGAATAGTTTTAAACATGTGTAACGACTAATAAAATAGTCCAAACACACTGATAATATAATTTATGTGCGTGTTATGCTATTCAAAGTAATGCATATATGCTTAATTAGCTAGCGCAATCACTATTACAATCATAACAAATAAAAAATATGTGTAAGGCCTAATGGCAAAAATCCATATCGTCTGACACATAAAATTGATTGTTTTGTTAATTACAATTTTCACCGAACCTATACTGAACAAAGTGAAACAAAAACCAAAATGGCGCGTGAAAGAAGTCCGATTTTGTCATGCTAAATAAGTTCAGCATTCAGTTCAAAATATGGAGGTAATTTATACGTTTTGAATCAATTTATTTAGTAACTTTCATTTAAATACCTTCTTGTATTTACTTTTAGTGTAATGCATCATGACAAACCCGAAACCACAAACAAAATAGTCAAACAATGCTGTTGGTTCGCAACTTTCAGCATCTGGAAAATCGTTCCGTGAAAAAATCGTGCGCTGGCAAGTAATATCGGTAATATGCTTGAAAAATCTCAGTGGTTTAGATTATCATAATTATTGTTTATTTCATATGGTTCTCTAGGTGCTGAAATCGTCATTTAAATACGCTGGCGGAGACCCTGTCGAGACCAAATCACCAGAAAAGGCACGTATATAAAAATTCCCGGCAGTATCGCCAGCTGCCCTCCTTAAGCTTGCTGTATTATTATCCGCGCCAGATTTCTGCCATCATATCATCATACCTGTGTTCGTTTTCATCAGCAAACTCCTGCCTCGGTTTTAATTTAAACATCAACTCCGGAGCCCGGACTGTTACTGGTTATGACGATGCTGGAGTGCAATTCGAACCGCTTTCAACTACCTGAAAGGAGCTACATATGTGTACTGCTGGAGCTTTCAGTAACCGTATTTCCGGCGGTGTTCCGTTGCAGAGTAACCAGCTGACTATGGATGCGATCAGTAGTAGTGAGAAAAATTACTTGCTACCAAGCTTGCTACCCATTTTCCATCTCATCGAGGTGTCGCACCCCACCAGATCTTCCAGCACATCTGGGCTGCGATGATTTTGTCGCTGAATGGATAGACTAAACGCTGCGAGCCTCTTGAAGATGCTGGAGATGATTTTCACCATCAGGTGCATGAAACGCAAGGTAAGTGCTCCTTATAAATGCCAAAAGGAACCATTAATAGAAGCACCGCCACAAGGCGATAATATCCACTGAACATACAATCCAAATCATGTTCTTGTTTGCAGTTATTTATGAGCTGATCATCGAATTCATATGGAGTTTGGAGTGCATCGACTGATATCTGCTGTCAGTATCAAATAATCGCTCACGAGGACCTAACTTGCTGGAAGCACTCGACAAAATTCACTTATAGGTCATTGCGCGCGGCAAACCTAACTTCACTATTTTGACAGGTACTGGTCCTGTTGTTTACGTTTCGGACTTAGAATTTTTTATCCAAATTAAATCTGCATATTGCACGATGTTGAAGACATTCCATTCTGTACATTCCGCATTCAAATATTGGTAATTATCGATAAGTTTAGGTAATTATCGATCAGAAAATCCAAAGAATCATAGAAGAATCTCAAAATTAAAATAAAGTCGTCTGTAAACAACAGGACCAGTACCTGTCAAAAGTCGTGCGTGACGTCACTGTGCAATGGAGTATTGCTTTATGGTAGCTTCGAGGCTGAAACCGAAACCGCTGGAAATTTCACACTGCTCGAATGTAGGGTTTTGTCCACCAAGGATAGGAAACAGATTTCAACCGATTCCACTGAAGAGAAATGTGGGCTACTCACAATAAAGTAGCGGTGGCTGTTGAAGTTCGTCGTATGGAAGTAGTAGCAGCACACAATTCACATGTGGAATTGCGAAAAAAACCGACAAAAGCTGCCAACTAATGTACATTTTTTCTTTGTCTTGAAAATAAAAGTTGAAGTTGAAGAAATTTCAATTTTGTATTATTTACTGGGACCAAAGAATGATTAAATCTTTATTTAGCTAAATAAACTATATAGATGATTAGTTATAAATTTTATGAATGTCTGCTATTCATGTTTATCGATAGGCCATATGAAATGCATTACTAATCAATAATCCAATTTATGTGTAGCGCTTATACATTTGTTATATGATGTACACATGAAATGCATTAATATTATGCTATTGCAAATATCTATATAGGCCACACATAAAGCTTATATAGATTTTTTTGGCAGTGAACAAGCCGTGGGTACAAACAATATAAAAAATATTTGTTGCTTTTTGACCTAGCTTCCATATTGATGCGATGCGTAGTTGATGAGGACGGATGATTTGTCCATACAAGGAAATTCATTTTACTTTAAATGTTGTGGCGCCATCTCGTTCAAACAGCACCTTTGTCTTTGCCTTATTTCTTCAGGACTGTTCTCCACCTCGTGTGCGTGGAAGGAACATTGAAAGTTTACGATATCGAACAGCAGATGGCACTAGTATATATGCAATATTACATTGATACAAACACGCAGCAATACCACCTGTCGCCTGATAATGGAAACATTGCAATTATTCAGTTTTCCGCGAGCGGTAATGGCCGCCAGCTTGCCTGCGGGTCAGTCTCTGATTTGACGTTTCTGGAGGTCAACTGCACCCACCGCTCCGAGCATTTTGACCAATGTTGCATATAAGAAGGTGCTGATTCGGTGAATTCAAGCCTTCTTATATACCACATTGATCAAAATGCTCGAATGGTAGGTGCAGTTGACCTCCAGAAACGTCAAATCAAAGACTAACCCGCAGGCAAGCTGGCGGCCATTACCACTCGCGGAAAACTGGATACCATCAGGTGTAGTCTTCTTCTTCTTATTGGCATTACATCCCCACACTGGGACAGAGCCGCCTCGCAGCTTAGTGTTCATTAAGCACTTCCACAGTTATTAAGGTTTCTAAGCCAGGTTACCATTTTTGCATTCGTATATCATGAGGCTAGCACGATGATACTTTTATCACAGAGAACAGACATGGATGCTCGAACAAATTTTCGGTAAAAACGTGTGTAAAGATTTAAATCGCACCTCAGCGCCGCCAACGCAGGCTGTCCGACATAAAAACTCAATCTCACCAAGTGATGGCGTTGGCATACACTACATAAACAGAGTGTATGTAATGTAGTGCTGCCACCTAGGAGCGAGCCTAGGAGCAATTCGGAATGAACTCTAGCGCTAAAAATTAAAACACGGCAAATTTTAACCATATTTATCAGCACACTAGCACCGCGCAACGGGGGCATAACGACATACTTCAAAATAACCAGTAAAAACTTTACACAAGCACGCGAATGAAGATGAACGTCTGTACTCTGTGCTTTTATGCCCAGGGAAGTCGAGACAATTTCCAATCCGAAAATTGCCTAGACCGGCACCGGGAATCGAACCCAGCCACCCTCAGCATGGTCTTGCTTTGTAGCCGCGCGTCTTACCGCACGGCTAAGGAGGGCCCTCATCAGGTGTAGTGACTGTTGTTAAAATGTTTTGAAAGGACCTCAAGCGGATTTTTTGCTAGAATGCAACTGACGGACGACGTCCTATTGGTAACTCATGCTGATTGGGCTCAGAGCTGATTGGCATTTATATAAAACATATATCGACAGGAATTTTGATGTTAATATTCCTTTGGATACCAAAAGTGATATTGACAATGCGCTCGTATCTTTGACAAATTTGGCCATGCGCTGGCACGATACCATGGTGTTCTTCTAAAAAAGCGAGTTACGATGTTCGGTGCTGCAAGGACACGCAGCTAACCTCGAGGGTGCGTTGTGTACTGGCCCCCCTTTGAAGCATTAGTTTCTGGTTGTACCGAAGGGAATATGGGCTTGGCGGCAATAGAAACGGTTTAGCGGGTCGGGGATGTAGTCCTGCCTCCCTCGGTGATCCCTAACACCGCACTTCCTGGTCAACCCAGGATGTCTGTTGAGCAGATTCCCCCTCCATTGCTTAGGAAGAAAAAAAAACACACAGACATCACCTCAATTCGTCGAGCTGAGTCGATCGGTATATAACACCACAGAGAACAGACATGGATGCTCGAACAAATTTTCGGTAAAAACGTGTGTAAAGATTTAAATCGCACCTCAGCGCCGCCAACGCAGGCTGCCCGACATAAAAACTCAATCTCACCAAGTGATGGCGTTGGCATACACTACATAAACAGAGTGTATGTAATGTAGTGCTGCCACCTAGGAGCGAGCCTAGGAGCAATTCGGAATGAACTCTAGCGCTAAAAAGTAAAACACGGCAAATTTTAACCATATTTATCAGCACACTAGCACCGCGCAACGGGGGCATAACGACATACTTCAAAATGACCAGTAAAAACTTTACACAAGCACGCGAATGAAGATGAACGTCTGTACTCTGTGAGGAAACTTCCGCACTGATGGTGCCCCGACTACCGGCGGCTATCGCAGGGGACGCTTTCGCGCATTGCGCCGACTTCGTCTTCGGGTTGCAGAGGTGGTCCGACAGTTCCGGTGGTGGATGACGTCCGCACTGGCGGTGCCCTACATACCCGAAGCACCCAAAAAAAAGTAAACCCTCAAAATTCGGCGAAAGAGGTGGGATGAACTTCCAAACAATTTCGCGGGCACAGAGAAGTCATTAATTTTTCCCTTGGCTTGATCATCGCGGAACATTAAATAAAGCTGATGGAGGTCTGACTTTGCACCAGTAAAATGTGTGCCTAGACATGTCGTAAAATCTCGATTAATCGATTAGTAACTAATCGATTACTCTCGATTCTTATCGATTATTGAATCGATTAATCGTTGGGTAGTAATCGATTAAAAATTAATCGATTATCACAACGATGAATCGATTAATCGAAGTAATCGCTTTATTAGCGACATCCTTATGATGTCGCAAAATCCCGATTAATCGATTAGTAACTAATCGATTACTGTTGATTCTTCTCGATTATTGAATCGATTAGTCGTTGGGTAATAATCGATTCAAAATTAATCGATTATCACAACGATTAATCGATTAATCGAAATAATCGATTAATTTGCGACATCTCTATGTGTGCCATGGTCGGAATGGATTTCATCTACTAAGCCGCGACAACTAACGAATCTTTGCAGGGCTGCTACAAAGACCGCGGACGATAAATCGGATACTATTTCTAAATGTATGGCCTTGGTTACGAAACATATAAAAATACAAATATAGGCTTTCACTCGTACGAACTTTCGAAAACCGACCTTTATAAATACCGTTCCGGCAAAATCCACGCCGGTACGAGAAAACGGTGCAGCTGGAACTACACGAGCTTCGGGTAAACGTCCCATTACGGGCTGCAGACAACGAGGGTTCAATCGGAAACAGGTAACGCATTTTCTCAACACCTTGCGAATGGTTGATTTGGCGTTAATCAACCAAAATTTTTGACGCATGAGCGACATTAGTCCGGATGGTCCTAGGTGGAGATTTTCCAAATGCATATCACGTATCAGCATTTCAGAGACATGGCTTTTGTTCGGTAGCAACATTTGGTGTCGAGCATCATACGATAAGCGAGAGTTTTCTAATCTTCCTCCTACTCTCAACAATCCACCTACCAACACAGGATCTAGTGCTGCTAAACGACGGCTGGGCTTTCTCGAGGAAATTAAGTCAAATTCACGACCGCATCGTGCTTTCGTGCTGTGCGGTTCTTTCTCTCTTTGCGGAAGGAAGTTTTTAATACTACCCGAAGCTATTTTAATTTCAACGGTGCTTCTTAGCGCTATTTGTACCCACTGATCCCGTTACGATCTCTGCAAGGACCCGTGCCTTCGTTTTACGTTGGACCCGTTTGCGGAAGTAAAATTCCGACAAGCGGTGGTAATCCTGCAGGGACACCGTTCTGGGAAAAAACCTCTTAGAAGGTCACGTCTCCACGCTCAGCAATGAGTATTAACAAAAACAAGAGGAAGGGGAGTCTCTGAATTCTCCACTTCCTTCAAAGAAACAAGGTTTCAAGACCGTCCTGCCCAAGCGCGGAAAAAATAGAAGGAAGCTGGATAATTCAGATATTCCTTCTAACTCTAATATCGGAACTAATTCTTCTCCAATCGAACTGATCAATCAGTTCGATTTGATCAATGATGCAATTGAGCAAACCGAATCTACCTCTAGCCCAGGTGATTCGATTCATGCGAAAAAACAAAGATTCCGCCAATTGTGGTATCTGTTGCCGAGTTTTCTGGCTTCCGGAATGAGATTTTGAGTAACCTTCAGGGGATCAAGGTTTCATTTCAGATTGCTAGGAAGGGTGACTGCCGCGTTTTGCCGGGATCGCTTTGACGATCGCAAACGTCTACTTCACTATTTAACTGAGAAGCGCCATAAATTCTTCACATACGACGACAAAACTGAGCGATTGTTCAAAGTCGTCTTGAAAGGTCTCCCCAGTGATGACAAATCACTGGATGAGATTAAAATTGAAATTTCTCAATTACTTGGATTTTCACCAGTCCAAGTAATTAAGATGAAAAAGAAATCCCATTCTGGTACTTCCCAGAGGGCATTTCTCAAGAATTTTATTTAGTTCATTTTAACAAAAGTGAACTAAATAATATGAAAAGTTGGAAAAGGCCTGTATTATGTCTCATGTCCGTGTTACATGGGAACATTTCCGCAGGCCTGGGGAAATTTCAAAACCCTACCCAGTGCCGTAAGTGCCAAAAGTGGGGTCATGGAACCAAACATTGTCACATGGATGCTAAATGCATGATTTGTGGTGGAACCTCTCACGCCAAGGACGCATGTCCTGTGAGAGAAGATTCAATAAATTTAAGTGCGCAAACTGTGGGGCAATCATAAATCCAATTTCTGGGAATGCCCTTCACGCAAAAAGTTTTGAATTCCGTGCAAAATTGATGACGGGAAATTCCAATCGGATCCCAGATTCGACAGGTAGAAATTTTTCAAACGCTCAAATTTCGAAACCGGTTACCGGTCGAGCAATTCATACCCACCACAATTCACAAACAAATTTTGCCGCTCGTCTACGGGTAGCAAGCGCTTCAGTAAATTCCAATTTTTCCAATGTACCTACGTATGCAAACATCGCTGCTGGTAGACAAAATTTCTCTTCTCAAAATGAGGTTTATACCCATGTCCCAACGGAAAATAACGGTCATGTTGCCGATTCAGGTAGCATGACTGCTTCGATTTGATTTTTAACTGAACAATTGCATCACATGATTGATGCAATGTTCAAAGCAAATACCATTCCTGAAGCTGTTCAGGTTGGTATAAAGTACACAAAAAATTGTTATCGGACTCCGTTTCAATGGATCCAAATAATTGTGTGAAAGTTCTAAATTGGAATGCCCGCTCTCTAAAGGGTAAGGAAGATGAATTATTCAACTTCCTAAAAGTTCATAATGTGCATATTGCCATTATAACTGAAACGTATTTAAAACCAGGACTCTCCATTAAAAGAGATCCAAACTATTTTATCTACAGAAATGATCGTCTTGACAGCGCCTGTGGTGGGGTCGCCATTGTCATTAATAGACGTATCAAACATAAATTATTATCTTCGTTTGAAACCAAAGTTTTTGAAACCTTGGGAGTTTCTGTTGAAACAAATTTTGGACAATTTTCCTTCATTGCAGCCTACTTGCCTTTTCAATGCAATGGGCAGCAAAAGAATTTGTTGAAAGCTGATCTTCAAATTCTGACTCGCAACAAATCAAAATTCTTCGTAATTGGTGACTTCAATGCCAAACACCGTTCATGGAATAATGCTCAAAGCAATTCCAATGGTAAAATTTTATTTGAAGATTGTTCTGCGGGATATTATACTATTCAATATCCCAATGGACCAACTTGTTTTCTTCCAGTCGAAATCCTTCTACAATTGATTTAGTTTTAACGGATTCAAGTCAGCTGTGTGGCCAATTGGTAACTCATGCTGACTTTGACTCTGATCACCTTCCTGTGACATTTGAAATCTCACAAGAAGCCATTTATAATCCAATCAGCTCTACTTTTAATTATCATAGAGCTGATTGGGAGTTATATAAAACGTATATCGATAGGAATTTTGATGTTGATATTCCTCTCGATACCAAAAGTGATATTGATAATGCTCTCGTATCTTTGACAAATTTAATTGTCGAAGCCAGAGGCATTGCAATTCGAAATGTGAAGTTAAATTCAACTCCATTATTATTGACGACGATCTTCAGCTACTGATCCGTCTTAAAAATGTGAGAAGAAGGCAATACCAAAGAACTCGCGATCCCGCGTTGAAAGTTATTTGGCGAGATTTGCAAAATGAAATTAAAAAACGTTTCGCTATTCTGAGAAATACCAACTTTGAGAATAATGTCTCGAAGTTGGATCCCAGTTCGAAACCCTTTTGGAAATTAACGAAAATTCTTAAAAAACCTCAAAAGCCAATTCCAGCGCTTAAAGAGGAAAATAATTTTTTTTTAACAAATGGCGAAAAGGCTCAAAACTTTGATCAGACGTTCGAGAGTGCCCATAATTTTAGTCTAGGTCCCATTAGCCCACTTGAGGATCAGGTTACCCGGAGCTTCGAAGACATTCTCAATCAAGAGAATGTTTTGACCCTTCGTTGGGAACCAATTTGGATGAAGTGAGATCTATTACTAGAAAATTTAAAAATATGAAAGCCCCGGGTGATGATGGTATTTTCTACATACTTATCAAAAAACTTCCTGAGAGCTCTTTATCCTTTTTGGTTAATTTATTTAACAAATGTTTTCAATTGGCATACTTTCCAGATAAATGGAAAAACGCCAAAGTTGTTCCAATTTTGAAGCCGGACAAAAATCCAGCTGAGGCTTCTAGTTTCTTCAATAAGCAAACTGTTTGAAAAGATTATTTTAAATAGAATGATGGCTCATATTAATGACAATTCTATTTTTGCTGATGAGCAATTTGGTTTTCGCCATGGGCATTCAACCACTCATCAGTTATTAAGAGTTACGAACTTAATTCGGCTCAACAAATCTGAAGGATATTCGACTGGAGTTGCTCTTCTTGATATAGAGAAAGCGTTTGACAGTGTTTGGCATGAAGGTTTGATTGTAAAATTGATGAATTTTAATTTTCCTCTGTACATCATTAAACTGATCCAAAATTATTTATCAGATCGCTCGCTGCAGGTAAACTATCAGAATACTAAATCTGATAGATTACCTGTAAGGGCTAGTGTCCCAAGGCAGCATACTGGGGCCCATATTGTATAACATTTTACTTCTGACTTACCTGATTTACCACCAGGGTGTCAAAAATCTTTGTTTGAAGATTACACTGGCTTTTCCGCCAAATGGCAAAGCCTTCCTATCGTAAACGTAGTAGATTGCAAAAAAGTTTGGATGTTTTTTCACTTACTTGCAATAATGGAAAACTTCCCCGAATGCTTCCGAAATTCAGCTCATAATTTTCCTACATAAGCTGACAGCTTCTTATTTGAAACCTTCTAGCAGACATATTGTCACTATGAATGGGGTTCCAATTAATTGGTCTAGCGAAGCTAAATATTTAGGACTTCTGCTAGATCAAAAATTAACATTTAAAAATCACATTGAAGGCCTTCAAGCCAAATGTAACAAATATATTAAGTGCCTATATCCACTTATAAACAGAAAATCAAAACTTTGTCTTAAGAACAAACTTTTGATTTACAAACAAATTTTTAGACCTGCCATGTTGTATGCTGTGCCAATATGGGCTAGTTGCTGCAATACCAGAAAGAAGGCACTCCAGAGGATTCAAAATAAAATTTTGAAAATGATTCTGAAGTTGCCTCCTTGGTATAGTACCAATGAACTTCATAGAATTTCTAATATTGAGACATTGCAACAAATGTCCAACAAAATAATTTCCAATTTTAGACAAAAATCGTTGCAATCTTCTATTGCAACGATTAACTCCTTGTACCCTTAGTATAAAATAGGTTAAGTTTAGTTTAAGTTGAAAACATTGTAATTCCTACATGGTTCAATTCAACCAGAGGAAAAATTCTAACTGCCAGAGGCAATTGAAATGTATTAATAATAACTAAAAGCGTAACATAGCAAATAAGGATGATAGTGTTAAGAAAACATGGAACACCTAGTCTAAGAGATGAATGCATGTATTAGATAATTAGCAAATAAAATTAGTTAAAAAAAAAAAAAAAAAAAAAAAAGTCAAATTCATCGGACAATTCAAGGCGTTGACACAATCCAACAATAGCAATCAATGATTTGCGCAATACAGATACTGTCAAATGGTTATGACATACTCGATTTGCTCGATTGAGTCTGCAGTTGTTCGCAAAGCGAAAAACATACCCAACAACTCTCTGCAATTTTCGGAATGAACCAAAGGCTTCGAGAAACGGAACATCTTGCAGAACAACTGGAACACAGGTAGTCGGTAACTTCGGAATCATGTTGGGTACATCTGACCCTGGTAACGAGTCTGGAACGGCGACATCATATTGGCATAGTTTCAAAAAAGGTGGTCCGTACCACCACAGACTATTCATCGCAAGACTCTGAGGCAACTGCCCTCTAGACACCACATCTGCCGGGTTGTCTTCAGAACGGACATACGACCAAACGCAATCATTGGTGGATGAATTGATCTCCGTCACACGGTTGCAAAAACATCGAGTTGGCTGGCGGGCTTTTGTAACCAAGCGAGTACAATTTGGCTGTCAGACCATAAACAGATACGATGAATGTCAATCTTCAGCGATAATACACACTTGGGAACCAATCTGGACAGCAACAAGGCGGCACACAACTAAATTTTGGGAATTGTCAATGGCTTGAGAGGGGCAATTCTTGACTTGCTGCAGAGTAGCGAAACTTTAACATCAGTGCTAGAAACAACTCTAACGTAAATAACTGCTCCATAAGCACGACTAGGCTGGGGCCCTCCTTAGCCGTGCGGTAAGACGCGCGACTACAAAGCAAGCCCATGCTGAGGGTGGCTGGGTTCGATTCCCGGTGCCAGTCTAGACAATTTTCGGATTGAAAATTGTCTCGACTTCCCTGGGCATAAAAGTATCATCGTGTTAGCCTCATGATATACGAATAACTGTGGAAGTGCTTAATGAACACTAAGCTGCGAGGCGGCTCTGTCCCAGTGTGGGGATGTAATGCCAATAAGAAGAAGAAGAAGAAGCACGACTAGAAGCGTCGGAAAAACCATGTATTTCGATACATTCGGCGTCCACCAATTCAACGGAGCGGGGAATTTTTATCATTTCAACGTACTTCAGGGATTGTCTGAACGTAAGCCAAGACCGCAGAATATCACCTTCCAAGCGGTCGTCCCATCCTACTTCACCCTTCCATAAACGTTGCATGATCTCCTTCGCTAGGAGTAGTTTACTCATAGTGGGTAGTGGACGTATTTATCTATTCCTTTGGAAGGAATAATTACAGTGAAGTGAAACTGTACCATTCGTCAATGACTGTAGTGCGTTTAATAGACGATTAAAGTTTTATAATTCAATTATTCCTGCTTTCTGAAGTGCTTAAAAAAGGTGAATCAGTGCCGTTTTGTTAAATATTTTAGCAAATTTTCCATATTACAAATGGGATTTGCGACTGGTTCAAATAGTTGTATTTGTGAAAAACCACAACAAAATAGCATGTATGCTACACAAATATCTGTTCACAATGCTATTGTGTTTATAGATGTTGTATTATTACAGTATCGAGCAGTGTATCTGTGTCATGGTTGCATATGCGACGGAAGATATGTGTGTGGAAAATGAGTTCACTCGATGTCCATTTGGTCATATCGGATGACATCTCTTGTACCGCTGTAACTACACTGGTGCTTATAATAAAACAAATTATCATCATTGTAGTATTGGAATGGAATTCAGGTATGCTTAATGGTGATTTGTATATTCAATTTGCGTTTGGCAAACGTCGAAGTGATCGATGTTAGTTTTATAATGTGCTATGGACACTTAGCAGTTTATTCTTCTGACCGTTATGTAATATGCATATGATGTCCAACCGGCTGGGTTGTCTTTTGGTGGACATTATTCAACAACGTTTGAACATTGTTCACAAATGAAGTAATGTGTGTATGAGCAATGTTACAGTGGAAAAACAACAATTTGTGTTAGTTCCAATAGACTTGTTCTACAGTATTGGTCAATTAGATTTTTTTTCTGTCATTTGTGTAAATCATATATTGTAACTTAACATAAGTTGAAGTATTATCTTACATGTATTGTAATACATTATGAGTTCATTTCATATACTCTTAAGCTTATTGCTATTGTGTGTGTGACAGCACAATACTTCTATATACTAATGCATTTAATTTCGGGGCAACCGAAAGTTGAGTGTTAGGCTCTTTCTTTGCTTTGGTGACTTTCATCGAGACAACACCTTAAGTTTGCAAACCCGCGATTTTTTTTCTGGTTCAAAATGGCTTCCAACAACGCTCCTGGAGTTCAGTTGCAGTGCACCGAAACTACACAGTCTGGTAAGGTTGTGAATGTCGAGTCCCAGTTTCCGAAAACTGGTGACTGCAGTGGCGTAAAAACAGGCTTACCAGATTTGTCCTCTAGTGATGTAATGAATTCTGGTGATAGTGTTGTTGAAAACGTGAATGGAACAGGTATTGGGGCAATGAATACAGAATCATCTTCTGAATCGTGCTGTATTGTTCCGGATGGAACCCTCAATATTACTCAATGGCGCTTTCAAGTTCGGCTTGAGAAAGGTCAGTTCACACATGCGTTGAAAGACGCCCTACTGAGGGATCTAAATGTGTTCCTTTATTCTTCACCCTGCTCTTCGTTTACCCCTAGTTTTAGGGGATCTGGCTTGAGGTTTGGTGTGGTTTGGTTCTCTCCGGAGAACGAGCCTAGCTATAACTGGCTGCTTGAAAAGCTTCATGCCATCAACGACAAAGCTGGAGAATACAGGTTCACTATTGAACCCTTTGCTGCACATCAGAATAAAATCTGCATAAATATTCCCTGGGACTCTAAGGAGGGTCTTCTTCTTCTTCTTATTGGCATTACATCCCCACACTGGGACAGAGCCGCCTCGCAGCTTAGTGTTCATTAAGCACTTCCACAGTTATTAACTGCGAGGTTTCTAAGCCAGGTTACCATTTTTGCATTCGTTTCCAATCCGAAAATTGCCTAGACCGGCACCGGAAATCGAACCCAGCCACCCTCAGCATGGTCTTGCTTTGTAGCCGCGCGTCTTACCGCACAGCTAAGGAGGGTCTACGGGACGCAAATGTTTTGAAAAGAATCAAATTTCAAAACCCTTCTCTCTCGGCAGATCGCTGGAAGGTTTTCAAGACGAAGACGACAGAAAGTAACAAGCTGATATTCTGTAGTATTGATGACGCTTCTCTGAATATTTTGCGCAAGCAAAACTTTCGCTTGAACTATGGGTTCAACAAAGTGCATGTACACCCGGTTCTTTTTTTACACGGGTTGGTTTTAGTTGATTACGACCTTTAGCGTTGATGAAACATTGAGTTAATCCCATGAAAAAATTCACAAAAAATCAAAGAAAATTCAGGTGGTATTGAAAAAGCTGTGAAAAATTTGGTTAACCGGGAAATTCAAAAATACCAACCGTGTAAAAAAAATATTGGGTGTAGATGTACTTCTGCAGAGAAAACCTGCTTTATCTACTAAAAGTAGCTCATCAAAACGTAATTAATGAAGGCCATTAATTAAAGCCTCTGAATGTTGCTTACTGCAACTATTTTGAACTACAGGTTCCATCTATTATCAGCTAAATTGCTCAATTTTCCGCATGGCGGGTTATTCAAGTACATCTCCTATAGGTGTTCTGATTATTACACACACACAAACACACTATTCTTTTTCTAATTCTTTCCACCCTATCCATCCCTTTTCCTTTCCCTGACAGGTAAATGATGATAAGGCTATATACTATGGCGAGGCACAAATCTCCCATTTGTAGGGGAACGTGCCGCCTGAGCCGACATTTCTGATACCTGATACCTGATATACGATATACGAATAACTGTGGAAGTGCTTAATGAACACTAAGCTGCGAGGCGGCTCTGTCCCAGTGTGGGGATGTAATGCCAATAAGAAGAAGAAGAAGAAGCACGACTAGAAGCGTCGGAAAAACCATGTATTTCGATACATTCGGCGTCCACCAATTCAACGGAGCGGGGAATTTTTATCATTTCAACGTACTTCAGGGATTGTCTGAACGTAAGCCAAGACTGCAGAATATCACCTTCCAAGCAGTCGTCCCATCCTACTTCACCCTTCCATAAACGTTGCATGATCTCCTTCGCTAGGACGATCACGGGAGCAACCATTCCTAACGGATCAAACAACCGAGCGATTTCAGAGAGTACGATACGTTTGGTTGGCGAAGTCACGAGTTGGAATGTCAATCCACAATGGAAGCGGAAGGAATCGGCATCAGGAACCCACAGTAGGCCTAAAGTTTTAATAACTTTGTTGACATCAGAATTTTCAAATTCCAAGTACTTCTCGCGGTCTTCCTCATGGACGGTGTCTAGAATTGTCGCATCGCTTGCACACCATTAATGAACTGGGAAACCTCCAAGTTCGTCAAATCAGAACGAAGCTGCACGGCTTGTTCAATGGTATCCGCTCTTGTTACCACGTCATTTACGTAGATATCTTCTTCTATGATCTTCGATGCTATTGGGAATCGTTGGGATTCGTCTCGGGCAAGCTGTAGCAGTGTTCGAGTAGCAAGATACGGGGCGCTGGCTGTCCCGTAGGTCACGATTGTTAATTCGAGGATTTGAAGCGGGTCATTGGGATTATTCCTCCAAAAAATTCGCTGTAGGCTGGAATGATTCTCATCAACACGAATCCTTCTAGGGGAAGTGCACCGGTTTTGGCCAACTTAGTTCCTAATTTGGCCAACCCTGAAAAATACATATTTTTCCAAAATAATCGATCAGTTGAAAGCAGCGTTGAAGCTTGAAGGATATATCTCTTGTTGGAACTAATAAAACCCTTGCAAATTACTTTATTTTTGGAGTTATTCGCAAAATTGGCCAAATTAGGAACATGGCCAAAACCGGTACAGTTCCCCTATACATTTTGGAAATATCGGCTGTTATCGCGAAGCGATGTTTACGGAATCGGAGAATTATGGAAAATAGGTCATCCTGAACAGTAGGGCCGACCATCAGAACATTATTTAGAGATGGACCTGTTGTTCGTGCCGAGGCGTCAAAACCAACTCTCAAACGGGTGGTGGAACTGCTTGGTTTTAGGACTGCGTGATGGGGCAAGTAGTGAACCAACTTTCAAGGGGGGTCGTCCAAATCGGAAACTTGCTTACAATGGGACAAATCCTTGTACTCATTAATAAAGTCAGTGTACGCATTCTTCAACTCGCCATTTTTGGATAATCGTTGCTCTAGCATGTGAAAACGTTTCAAAGCTAACGTTCGGTTGGTTCCTAGCTCACTTACCGATTCCTTCAACGGTAGTTGGACAGTATAGGTTCCATCCAGGTTACGAAAGGTAGTGGAATTAAAGATTTGCTCACAATCCTGCTCCTCATTGGACACGGCATCGACAGACTCAACAGCCTCAACAGACCAAAACTTCTCCATACATTCTGATAATGGCCGTAGACTGGCTGTATAACAATGCTGATTATCATCCACATCCTCAGCACCACCAGGAACAACCCATCCCAGTCTGGTTTCCTTAACCCTTTATAAGGCAGTGGCAACTATATTGCCACCAACAAATTATATGTTTTTATATTTATTAACAAGAGCTCTACTTATTATTTCCCATGTAGGGGCTTTATTTGCTTCCTAGTAATACCCCAGATGAATTTGAGCCATGAAAAAATTGAAATGTCAATTTGAGAATAGTTTTTTTACGAACAGATCGTAAGTTTCGAGTGGAAGAAGGTTATATTTCGTTAAAAAAACGACAAAGATATATTTTTGCCTTTCTCGTATACTAAGTATACGGTAAAGGCTATATGATCGCTCCAAAAACAAACTTTTTATAGAAGGCCCGGAGACCCATAGTGTTATATACCAATCGACTCAGTTCGACGAATTGAGGTGATGTCTGTGTGTGTGTGTGTGTGTGTGTGTGTATGTGTGTGTGTGTGTGCGCAAAACTACTCAAAAAATGTCACTCATTTTTCGGGCACTTATTCTTAACCGATTTGCTCGCAACAAATTGCATTCGACGCAGAATCCTGTCTCATTGTTTCCTATTTGAAATTGGCCAGATCGGACTATGGGATCGAAAGTTATGGCCAAAATACAAATTCATACGAAAAAATCGCGTAAAAAATGTCACTCATTTTTCGGGCACTTATCTTTAACTGATTTGCTCGCAACAAGTTGCATTCGACGTAGAATCCTGTTCCATTGTTTCCTATTTGGAATTGGCCAGATCGGACTATGGGATCGAAAGTTATGGCCAAAATACAAATTCATACGAAAAAATCGCGTAAAAATGTCACTCATTTTTCGGGCACTTATCCTCAACTGATTTGCTCGCAACAAGTTGCATTCGACGTAGAATCCTGTCCCATTGTTTCCTATTGAAAATTGGCCAAATCGAACTATGGGAGCGAAAATTATATCAATTTTTGCCTTTCTCGTATACTAAGTATACGGTAAAGGCTATATGATCGCTCCAAAAACAAACTTTTTATAGAAGGCCCGGAGACCCATAGTGTTATATACCAATCGACTCAGTTCGACGAATTGAGGTGATGTCTGTGTGTGTGTGTGTATGTGTGTGTGTGTGTGTGCGCAAAACTACTCAAAAAATGTCACTCATTTTTCGGGCATTTATCCTCAACCGATTTACTTGCAACAAGTTGCATTTGACGCAGAATCCTGTCCCATTGTTTCCTATTTGAAATTGGCCAGATCGGACTATGGGATCGAAAGTTATGGCCAAAATACAAATTCATACGAAAAAACCCGTAAAAAATGTTACTCATTTTTCGGGAACTTATCCTTAACCGATTTGCTCGCAACAAGTTGCATTCGAAGCAGAATCCTGTCCCATTATTTCCTGTTTGAAATTGGTCAGATCGGACTATGGGATCGAAAGTTATGGCCAAAATACAAATTCATACGAGAAAATCGCGTAAAAAATGTCACTCATTTTCGGGCACTTATCTTTAACCGATTTGCTCGCAACAAGTTGCATTCGATGCAGAATCCTGTCTCATTGTTTCCTATCTGAAATTGACCATATCGGACTATGGGATCGAAAGTTATGGCCAAAATATAAATTTATACGAAAAAATCGCTAAAAAAAACTCACTCATTTTTCAGGCACTTTTCCTCAACCGATTTGCTCGCATTAAATTGCATTCGACGCAGAATGTCTCATATTTTCTTATTGAAAATTTGCCAGATCGGACTATGGGCTTAGATGTTATGGTTAAATTACTATTTATTGCGAAAAAGAGTTTAAAAAAGTCTAGCTCACTTTTTTAGTACTTAGACTTCATCTATTCCCCAAGCAACACAAGTTCAACAATTCTGGTTGCAGTAACCATATTGTGACTGATTCCGGACATATGTGAGTTACTGTGATTGATGTGCAATATGTGTGCTTCTCAGGTCGCTCGCAACAGATTGCATTCGATGCAGATTCTTGTCGCATTGTTTCCTATAGAAAGTTGGCCGGATCGTACAATTGGGTCAAAAGTTATGGCGAAAATACAAATTTTAAAACTACAAAATAAAATGCCATTTTTTGCTCTTATGCTCAACCGATTTGTTTGCAACAAATTGCGTTTGGCGATAATTTTTTTTATGCATATAAACAAATATGAAAAATAAGACCAATCCACATATTGGTGTTATTTGAGATTTTTCCAAACCTTTTGAACGAACGAGAAAGGCACCATCACCGCTAGGTGGATTAATCTGGGTTTTTCCCGTTGGTATTGATTATTTTGAATCTCCTGTGTTAGATTATTACGTGATTAGCGTGAAAAAAGCTTTGCCTTTCTGTATATTTTGTTTTTGGATTTTTGACGAAATTGTGTTTTTTTCCCAAGGGTCCCCCCCCTTGGGAACAAAAGCGCAAAAAAATTTTTTTTCACTTATAATGCGTTTTCCGACTAGGACTCTTCACCAAAAAATAAAACGTGCCTTGATTTGACTGATTTTATGTAAAACCTTATTTTAAAAAATCTTTTATTTATTTTTGTTGTTGCCTGTTTTCCTGCTTGCCGGGCAGTGGCAACTATATTGCCACCAATGTTGTCCCGCTTAACGGGCAGTGGCAACTATATTGCCACCAATTTTTCAATGTTTCTGAACTGTTTAATGTATAACAAACATACATTTGAGTTTAATACCATGCCAACTTTGTGTCCTATTGTTGTTTTTGTTAATTTATTGCTTAGATTCGTCTGTCTTATAAAGGGTTAAGAATGGGTAGCCTGTTGCCTAGCATCAACTGTCCGGGCAACATCAAATGGAAGAACAGTTTAACTCCAATCAATAATTGGATTTCACCTGGGATATGGAAGGTAGGATCGGCAAGTAACAAACCAGAGGGTAAAAGCTAAATTATTGGATTGTGGTGATATTTGGGTGCTAATTCGTTCTATGTTACAGTCACCGTCGTGACCACGTTTCACCGTTGGGTGGAAGATTGGTGAAGTGGTGTAGGACAGAACAGAGCGCCCTCTAAAGAGCAGCGTCTACCTATTTTCGAGCCTGTTCTGCATACCGTAGCCAGTAAAGCTAATCCGTTGGCTACAGATCGGACTGAAGGGGCGATCCCCTGTGTGCGCCTTTTGCCTCGTAGCTGCGTGCTACTAAGGGCCTACAAAGAGTGCATGGTCATCGAGAAAAGATCTCGGCCTCACTATCACCACCCGTCAACACGTGGTTTTTATCGAACAGTGAGTAGTGTCTGCAAGGGGAAAGTTTACCATTGCCAGAGTGATTGCCCAGACTCACGCCCGGGAACAATATCCATGGTAAATATCCAGTCCTGATCAACACCCCACTTCCATTGCAAAGGAACACCGAGAAAACGGACGGGTACACCGAAATTGTTTCGACGCATGCGGGCGTCCGGTACGAGCCACCAACGTAGACCCGGCGTCGTTCTCTCCGCTTGACCTGACGACGCGCTAACCGATCCCGTAACCGTTCGTATCGGTCATTCGACAGACTACGCACACGTAAGCGTTGTCGGTCATCATCTCACCCGAGATCGCCACGACGCCCACGACACACAGCGACGTGCCTGCTACCTAGCGCACCGGCCTTCGCTGTTATTGAAGGTAAATTCTTCACGAAAATCAGAGCTGTAAGTACCCGATACGAATAAGTGCACCTACTCGCAATACCACCACTAATAGAAATAAACAAATTATAGTCGTTAGGATAGAAAATTTTGAAGCATGTAAAGACTCACGAGACACAAAACAAGAAACATAGAGTGACGTCACAACTAGAGAACAGACAATTTTAGTTTTTGAACGGCCAAGAACCGATGAATGAAAGGGTGATAGTTTTAAAACAGAAATGCTTGCAACTCCTAGAACTAAATGTAAATAAATTATAAGCTTTTAATGGTTTCTCTTACACTTTTCTTTTAATAAACTAATTGGTAAAATTAAGAATTAAAAAACTTTTTTTTTTTTTGATAATTTGAATTTGGGAAAGAACAGTTGGATTGGAGAAGAATATTTTGGGTATGTTTGAGCTGCTTGCAGAGGTGGACCTGCTAAAGGGTAAAAACAAAAAGTTAGCTGGGCAAGTAAATCATAAATTCTGGCAGACGGTGTTCGCCGTCTGGCGCATAAGCTGGAATTAGAAGGACCTTAGCAGGGACCCACTTACAATGGCGCCCAATGCAACCAAAATTGTACGAGTTTATATCGTTTCGGAATTTTCGAAACAACTTATTCTAGGAATTAATTTTTGGAGAGCATTTGAGATTGTACCGGCGATTAGAAATGTGAATAATTTGATTCATGCTGTTGAAAATCTCACGGAGATACAAGCAAAAGAGCCTCTCAACTTTGAAGAAAATTACTTCAATAATGAAAGTGATAACATCATTATGAAATTCAACAACTTTGTTGCCACAATATCAGAAACAATTGAAGATGAAGAAGACTTTTCCTTAGATATACCAACCTTAGATATTGAACCTTTTCAGTTAAATGAAATTGAGACAGAGCATCGCCTGTCAGAACAGGACAGGACGCAATTATTAGAAGCCATATCTCATTTTGAAGTTTCCGAGGAAAACATGATAGGCAAAACAACGCTACTTAAGCACGAAATTAAGCTGATTCCTGGGGAGGAGTTGAAATCTGCTCCAATGTACAGATGCTCCCCATATGTACAAAAGTTCGTTGATGAGGAAATAGAAAGAATGAAGTTCATGGATATTATTGAACCATGCGATTCCGAATACGCTAGTCCATTATTACCGGTTAGAAAACCAAATGGAAAGTTTAGAGTGTGCTTAGACTCGCGACGAGTTAATTCAGCTACTAAAAATGACGCATACCCTATGCCTCACTTACATGAGACTCTGCACAGAATAGAACAAGCCAAGTTCTTCAGTGTGATCGATTTGAAAGAGGCTTACTGGCAAATCCCCCTGGCGGAAGATTCACGCAAGTTCACCGCATTCAGGACAAGAAAGGGTCTATACAGATTCAAAGTAATGCCATTCGGCTTAAAAGGTGCACCGTTCACCATGGCAAAACTAATGAACCTAGCATTAGGCTGTGACTTGCAACCTTTTGTGTGGGTTTATTTAGATGACATTATCATCGCCACAAAAACTTTAAGTCAACACATAAAACTGATAAAAGAAGTTGCGAAACGATTAAGGGCAGCAAACTTAACTATCAGTCTCTCTAAGTCAAAATTCTGTAGGGAAAGCGTTAGATATCTAGGATATGTAGTTTCAGAGCGTGGAATCTCCATTGACATGGAGAAAATCAGACCTATCTTAGATTATCGGGCGCCCAAAACGGTAAAAGACATCCGACGGCTGTTAGGTTTGGCCAATTTTTACCAAAAATTCATAAAAAATTACAGCGCGATCACCGCACCAATAACAGAGCTATTAAGGAAAGAGTACAAAAAATTCTCTTGGACTATTGAGGCAGAAACTGCCTTAGGAAAACTCAAAGAAGCCCTTATTAGTCCTCCTATTCTGGCGAATCCAGATTTCAATGTGTTATTTACTATTGAATCGGATGCTTCTGATCTGGCGGTGGGGGCTGTGTTGACCCAAATCCAAAACGGAGAAAAAAGAGCAATAGCCTATTTCAGCAAAAAGCTCAACTCCACCAGGAGGAAATATGCAGCAGTTGAAAAGGAATGCCTCGCTGTCCTTTGGGCGATAGAAGCATTCAGAAATTATGTAGAAGGAACGCATTTTAGGGTCATAACTGATGCTCGGAGTTTAGTGTGGTTATCTAAAGTAAGCGCAGAAAAAGGATCAGCAAAGCTGTGCAGGTGGGCGTTAAAACTCCAACAGTTCGATTTCAGTATTGAATACCGAAAAGGACGGGAGAACATAATTGCTGATTGCTTATCAAGATCTCTCTACACCATTTCAACGAAATGGGAGGACTTGGAACACAGTTTGCTAAAAACAAAAATTAAAGAAAATTCAAACGAGTTTAGAGACTTTAAAGTAGTGGACGACAAAATATTCAAATACGTTAAAAACGACTCTAAAATAACAGACAATAGGTTTGATTGGAAAATTGTACCAACACTGGAAGAGAGAATTCTTATAATTAAAAACACACATGATCAAGCACACTTAGGTTTTGAAAAAACAATAGATAAAATTAAAGAAAAATGTGTGTGGCCTTTAATGTACACAGAAATAAAAAAATATTGTAATGCATGCGTTACATGCAAGACGTCAAAATCAGACAACATAAATCATGTACCGCCAATGGGTAGACAAAAACTGGCAACACAACCATGGCAAGTGTTAGCTATTGACTATGTTGGACCATTCCCAAGAGCGAAAAAGACGGGAAATACTTGTCTTCTAGTAATTGTGGATATTTTTACCAAATTTGTAATAATACAACCAATAAAAGAGGCAAAAACAAAACAATTGGTGTTTTTCCTCGAAAACATGATTTTCCTCCTATTTGGAGTGCCTGAGGTCGTATTATCAGATAATGGCGCGCAATTTATCGCGAAGGAATACAAAGCCTTACTTGAAAAATATGGAGTTAGTCAATGGCTCACTCCAGTGTACTTTCCCCAGGTAAATAACGCGGAAAGAACGAACCGGGTTATTACTTCTGCTATTAGAGCTTTGATAAAAAAAGAACAGGATCGATGGGATGAGAATATTTATAAAATTGCTAATGCGATTAATAATGCTACGCATGCATCCAGTGGATTTTCTCCCTACTTTGTCAACTTCGGTAGAAACCAAATAAGTTCAGGAGAAGAATACCAGCACCTTAGGGACACAAATAGTGACATTACAAAAGCGGAAAAAGAACATTCAGAAAAAATGGTAACAATTCACGAAAACGTTAGAAAGAACTTGAAAATAGCATATGATAAGTATTCAAAATACTACAATCTCAGATCAGGGAAAATATTCGAATTCGAGGAAGGCGAGAAATTACTAAAAAAGAACCATTTTTTGTCCGACAAATCAAAAGCATTCAACGCAAAATTAGCTCCCAAATTCTCGGAAGCTGTTGTTAAGAAAAAGGTTGGAGAAGTTTGCTACATTTTGCAGGACATGAACGGAAAATCACTTGGATTGTACCACGTATCGCAATTGAAAAAACTATAAAGAGGAATAAGTGAGAAGCTATGTACAAAAAACTAAGCCATGAGAACATTCGTTCTCGGCACCAAAATACGTTGAATCGGGAAATTTAAGAAAATATGAAAAAAAATAGAAACAAAACGACGAAAAAAGGTAAAAAGCTATGTATGAAAACCAAGCAAGAACATCGTATTCTTAGCATGAAAATACGTTGAATCGGAATAGGAAACAAAAAAAAAGAAATTAAAAAAAATGTAAATATAATAATATAGAATCACAAAATTAACAATTTAGAAAATTAGAAAAATAAAACTAAACAACATCAAAATAATAGAATAAACAAAATTCGCGAATATTAAACTTTATCGATATCGTTGGCAAGAGAAAAAAAAGACCACTTTGAATAACAAAAATGAAATAAAGAAACGCTGAAAAAAATGGAACAAAATCCAGAAAAAAAATCTACTTACCAAAAACCACAACTTTTCATACAGGGGATAAGAAACTTTGCATACAATGAGTTCCCCGACATTGTGTTGAAAATGCAAAAATTGTAAATATATTAATACTACGATAGCGTTAAACTATAGAAAACATAACACTGAGGCTTTGCATCTTTTATTGAAAAGATAACAAAGTTGGATAGGGCTTTCAGTTGTCTCGAAATAGATTCGAAGGAATTTAAAAACCGAGATCAACCAATACAGTTCTAGGAGAGTCAAATCAGAATGGATTCAAGGTCGTGGAAAGGTCGTTGAACTGTTTTGCAGGGCCAGTGAATATATAGAATATAAGATTTGGAAATGGAGACGAGACTAGAACGAAATAATATTTAATTGGAATATTTAATGCGATAAATAGAATACTTACGTTTTTGGCGAATAAGATAAATTTCCACATCCTATTATTTCCACGCAACATCAATAGCCTGGTAATACATATAGTCCAAATTCGCAATAGATTGTGATGCTAACTGCTCGCATTGACATACTGATGCCGACTATAACGTTCAATTGCTCAATAGATACAATAATCAAGGTACACAGTAGTAGTAATAGTAATAAACCCGAGAGCGATGTGCAGAGGAGTAAGGAGAGTTTCGATAACTCAAGAGAAGATTTTTGTTTCCATATTATAATATGGTATAAATTTTTCGGATTGATAGGTACATTTTTCAAAGACCAATACGAGTACGGATTAGTACGTTTCGTTTTTGAGTTTATTCGGATATGTGCAGTTGATATGAGTTATTTTCCAGTATGTGTACTGGAGTAGATAAGATGATAGGGATATTATCCAATAGTTATATTGGAACTTTCGGTTTTTGTCTTAGTTAGTGTCGAGTAACTGATCCTGAAAGCATGGATCTCGGGTCCGCTCTGAATTTTTCGTATAGTAAATCTGAATATCGGTTCCGTGTTAATTAGTGTCATTAAGTGAAAATTGTAGATTAGGCATGAAAGGATATTAGTAAGATAAAAAAAATTGTTACACAATTTTTGGGGAAAGTGGGGAGTGATGAAACGGACCTACATTCGTTTCATAGACAACCCTAGTTTTACGGAATTTGGCGCCTATTAGTTAGGCTACGATAAAGTGCTCCAATCAATGAGATTAAAGTGAGGATGGGCGTTAAACAAAATGCTGGTTTATTTGATCGGGTAACCAAAGAAAATTCAGAAATGAATTATTTTTTCAAGAAATTTCGAAACCGAAAAAGAAAAGAAATTAGGAAAATCGGGATCTCTTGGGAATGAACTGGTGGAAACTCGTTCTTTCCCATGCAGACCGCCGAGTAGTAAAGTCTATTTTCAAATATAAAATTTTTAGAAGTGAATTCAGATCCAAATTAGTGAAAAGTGAAGCCTATTTGAAAGTAATATAAATTAAATCTTAAAAAGTAAACTTAAATTAATCTTTTCTTTCTTAAAGCTATTTTCTGAGTACAGAAATTGGTTCTGAAGCTGAAATAAATAGTGAGTCGTGTTTTCCTAAAAGCTAGTACAAAGTAAGTCATAAAAAAGAAATAGAAGCTAACATGCAATTAATTGTCATTGTTAATACTAGGAAAGTGAGTCTTAAACTAAAACTTAATACCGAAGAAAAATTGTGCAAGAAAGAAGTCATACGTGAGGTAAAAGCTAAATTATTGGATTGTGGTGATATTTGGGTGCTAATTCGTTCTATGTTACAGTCACCGTCGTGACCACGTTTCACTGTTGGGTGGAAGATTGGTGAAGTGGTGTAGGACAGAACAGAGCGCCCTCTAAAGAGCAGCGTCTACCTATTTTCGAGCCTGTTCTGCATACCGTAGCCAGTAAAGCTAATCCGACGGCTACAGATCGGACTGAAGGGGCGATCCCCTGTGTGCGCCTTTTGCCTCGAAGCTGCGTGCTACTAAGGGCCTACACAGAGTGCATGGTCATCGAGAAAAGATCTCGGCCTCACTATCACCACCCGTCAACACGTGGTTTTTATCGAACAGTGAGTAGTGTCTGCAAGGGGAAAGTTTACCATTGCCAGAGTGATTGCCCAGACTCACGCCCGGGAACAATATCCATGGTAAATATCCAGTCCTGATCAACACCCCACTTCCATTGCAAAGGAACACCCAGAAAACGGACGGGTACACCGAAATTGTTTCGACGCATGCGGGCGTCCGGTACGAGCCACCAACGTAGACCCGGCGTCGTTCTCTCCGCTTGACCTGACGACGCGCTAACCGATCCCGTAACCGGTCGTATCGGTCATTCGACAGACTACGCACACGTAAGCGTTGTCGGTCATCATCTCACCCGAGATCGCCACGACACACAGCGACGTGCCTGCTACCTAGCGCACCGGCCTTCGCTGGTATTGAAGGTAAATTCTCCACGAAAATCAGAGCTGTAAGTACCCGATACGAATAAGTGCACCTACTCGCAATACCACCACTAATAGAAATAAACAAATTATAGTCGTTAGGATAGAAAATTTTGAAGCATGTAAAGACTCACGAGACACATAACAAGAAACATAGAGTGACGTCACAACTAGAGAACAGACAATTTTAGTTTTTGAACGGCCAAGAACCGATGAATGAAAGGGTGATAGTTTTAAAACAGAAATGCTTGCAACTCCTAGAACTAAATGTAAATAAATTATAAGCTTTTAATGGTTTCTCTTACACTTTTCTTTTAATAAACTAATTGGTAAAATTAAGAATTAAAAAACTTTTTTTTTTTTTGATAATTTGAATTTGGGAAAGAACAGTTGGATTGGAGAGGAATATTTTGGGTATGTTTGAGCTGCTTGCAGAGGTGGACCTGCTAAAGGGTAAAAACAAAAAGTTAGCTGGGCAAGTAAATCATAAATTCTGGCAGACGGTGTTCGCCGTCTGGCGCATAAGCTGGAATTAGAAGGACCTTAGCAGGGACCCACTTACAAAGTTAGAATCAATCAAATGCCGGACATTTTCATTAATCACAAATATTATACGCAACAATATGGATATATTTAACCCGTAGTTCAAAGATGGATAGTATATGTTATGGTTGCAATGTTAATTTGAACTGAGTGGCTTAAAATGTGTGATTCTAATCTAATCTAATCTAATCGAACACAAACGCAGCCAGTACAAAGAAAGCATCCTGGAAAATCATTGAGTTAGATGACGCCCAATAATTTTTCTTGTCAATATTGAGACTCACAGCATACCAGTGGTATGACATAAACTTCAAAGCGGCCAGGCCCACTGCGTTGTGTTTGCCGCAGAGATGATTCTTCGAGATGTATCGTGTTCAAGTAGTCACTTCAACATGATACATATCACGAATCTACAGGGGTTGAAGGATGCGTGGACATACCGTACCATACGCACCGCGTTCTTTTTAAGTTCTTATTTTGGTAGTTGTATATAAATATGTAGTGAAATGAATAACATAATAATAAGAAATTATATCAAATTTTATATATATTTTTAGACTATAACATCAACTAGGAGCCGAGGTTTACTCGGGATGTACATCTCTTGTAGAAAAAGCTGGAAATTGTAATGAATTCAATTATTATTTAGAATGTTATGAGTATCAGATAGCAAGTCATGTGCCAGGACGTCGTCTGCATAAAGGTTACATGGCAGGTTGTGAAGCTTTCATGCCTGGGATGTTTTGTAGTGTACTATGAAAATGTTAAATCATGAAAATATGAAGGTACATACATAATACAATAATAAAAATATATAAAAGCATGAAAATATGAAAAAATGAAAATAAGAAACATAAAAATATAATGTAATAAGAGAATAAAATTGAAAAATGAAGATATGAAAATATAGAAATATGTAAATATGCAAATTATATATGAAAATACAAAATATATGAAAATAAAAAAGATTAAAATATGGAATTTGAAATTTAAAAATACAAAAGTATAAACATATGATCATATACAAGAATAATAAATTTGAAGCATGAAAATATAAAAATATAAAAGCATCATAATGTGAGCATATAAAAGTATAAAAATAGGAAAAATATAAGAATATGGAACACATAAAAATATTATAATATGAAAGTGTAATAACATAAAATTATAAAAATATGACAATACAAAAATACAAAATATAAAAGTTTTAAAATATTAAAACATTAAATATCAAATAAGAAGGTGTTATGTTAATTTTGAAGAAATATGAAAATATGATAATATAAAAACATAATAATATAAAAAATTTAATACAGAAAAATAATATACATAAAAGTGTAAGATTTGGAAGGTATAAAATACGTAACTAAAAAAAATATACAATGTAAAAATATAAAATTATAAAAATATGGAAACATAAAAAATTAAAATGTAAAAATATGAAAAATAAATAGAGTGAAATATGAAAAATAAGTATAATGAAATATGGAAAATAAATAAATTACTATAAATTATTTCGTGGACTGGAAACTAGTGATACTCATGTTTCCTTTGAAATCTCTGTCCAGATTGCTATCAGAAATCAAGGAGGGTGTAGTCCTTAATTTCAATCTATGACAAAAATGACAAAAGCATTAGAATAACTATTCCTGGCCACGCTTATCTGTACCGTCACTAGGGAGAGAAGGAATAAGTACCACGGAGTTGGATATGGGGAAGGTATTCGCTGGGTCAGGATGTGCCTGTAGCTGGCAATGTGACCATGGTAGAACTTACCCCGTAACACACCACGAAGAGGTATCTACCCAGCGTTACGGGTAGAGTGGCTTAAAATGTGTGATTGCAGATTAATTTAAAACCAGAAAGTGCTTAAGCGTCCGAGGTTTGAGTTTGCACGGTATTCCTTGAATAGCGTGTTTCATGGGCAGATCGTATTCAATTGAGGAACTGTCGTTGGTGAAGTGAACTCGAGGTGGATTATAACACGGAAGACAAAGATCTGAAGAAATGTAGTTAAGATAGACTCTAAAGAATCTTGAACGACAAGACAGTTCAAGCATTTTATCGAAGTTATCTAAGACAAGTGTGTTACTTGTTCCACATTTGATGAGTATTCTAAGTGAGAGCTCCCAGTAACGATGCTTTAAAGGAGTGACTCCAGCAAGCACCTCCAGGCTCATGTTATGCGTTGAATGCATACAGCCAAGGGCAATACGCAAACAACGATACTGAAATCGTTCCAATTTGATCAGGTGACAATCAGCTGCTGAGAGGAAGCAGAAGGAGCCATATTCTAAAACAGAGAGAATAGTCGTTCTATAGAGTTTGATGAGGTCTTCCGGGTGAGCACCCCACCATGTTCCGGAGATAGAACGTAGAAAATGGATCCTTTTCCGGCATTTTTGTATCAAATACTCAATGTGGAGTTTCCAGGTACATTTGGAATCAAACACGACCCCAAGGTATTTAGAAGATAAAGATTGGTTGGACCATGGACATGGACCACGGCATCATCTGCAAGTTGTCTGAGCGTGCATTGTCCTTCCAAACAATTGTCAATATCTTTAACATAGAAATTATAAAGCAAGGGACTTAAACACGAACCTTGGGGAAGGCCCATGTAGCTATTTCTGGAAGTTGTCAGAGTGCCGAGTGTGAAGTTCATTTGTTTTTCTGACAACAAATTGTACAAGAAATTATTCAAAATAACGGGTAATCCACTACTGTGCAGATTGCCTGACAGTACTTCTATGGAAACTGAATCAAAAGCGCCCTTAATGTCCAAGAATACTGAAGCCAATTGTTCCTTGTGCGCAAAGGCCAGTTGTATATCTGAAGAAAGCAACGCTAGACAATCGTTTGTTCCTTTCCCTTTTCTAAATCCAAACTGAGTATTTGAAAGCAATGCATTTTCTTCGACCCAATGGTCGACTCTTGAAAGGATCATTTTCTCCAATAATTTTCTCATGCATGATAGCATGGCAATCGGTCGGTATGAATTGTGATTAGACGCTGGTTTCCCAGGCTTTTGAATAGCTATTACTTTGACCTGTCGCCATTCAGGTGGCACAATGTTGTACTCCATGAAACAGTTGTACAGGTCAAGTAATCGTCTTTTCGCGATAACTGGGAGGTTTTTCAGAAGATTGAATTTGATGTTATCGCATCCCGGAGCAGAGTTATTCGATGAAAGAAGAGACATAGAAAGTTCCAGCATTGAGAATGGTCCACCCAAAGAACTGGGATCATTGGCTGACTCTAGAAATAGCGGTTCTGCTGGTACGAAATCTGGACAGACCTTTTTTGCGAAGTTGAATATCCATCGATTGGAGTATTCTTCACTGTCGTTGGTGGAAGTGCGGTTCCGCATGTTGCGGGCCGTTTTCCAAAGTATTGTCATTGAGGTTTCTCGCGATAGTCCCTCGACAAAACGTCGCCAGTAGCTACGGTTTTTAGCCTTGAGAAGATTTTTGAATTTTCTTTCAAGTCTCAAATACTCTTCGGAAAGCTCAGACCTTCCGTGTTTACGGAAAGCCTTGAAGGCATCAGATTTCTCAGAATACAACTTAGTACATTCATCATCCGATCCAGGGGTGGCTGGTCTTCTAATGACAGATGTACTTGGAACGCGTCGTGTCTGAGCTTCTAGTGCGCTTTTTTGAATCAACTCAGTAAGGAATCGATATTCATCCAAAGGAGGAAGAGTATCAGTTGATACAATACCAATTTTTACCGCCAATGCAAATTTTTGCGAGTCAATGTTCTTCGTAAGATCGAAAGGAACATTAACTGGCTCAGATTCTTGATAGCCACTTTTAATGGTGGTGGCTATCGGCATATGGTCACTACCGTGGGGATCTTGGATAACCTTCCACGTGCAATCTAACGATAGTGAATTTGAACATTAAGACAGATCAATACGGCTTTGTTGACCATTTGGTCCTATTCGAGTTACTTCACCTGTGTTCAAAATATTCAAATTGAAATCGTCACACAAATCATAGAAAATAGGCGCTCTATAATCGTCATACGTTCCGCCCCATCCAATACCATGTGCGTTCATATCACCCAATATCAATACTGGAGATGATAGAAGGGAGACTGCACTCCAAAGCTGTCGACGATTAAGAGATGCGTTTGGTGGAATATAAACTGAAGCTATGCAAAGGTCTTTATTTTTTACATTTACTTGGCAAGCGACGATTTCTAAGCCATTAACAACCGGAATGGGAATTCTGTGGAAGGAGTAGCATTTTTTGATCCCCAAAAGAACGCCACCATAGTGGTCATCCGGAGCTTGGCGAACAATGTTAAAATCGAGGAAGTTGATTTCATCTTCAGAAGAAAGCCATGTTTCACAGAGAGCAAATACATCACAATCGGAATTGCGAATCAAAAACTTGAACACGTCCAATTTATTTTTTAGACTATGACAGTTCCACTGCAGCACAGTGATTGTATCTTGTATGGCCGTATTATCCATCGAAAGATACAATTTCTGCAAGAAGGGGCCATGAAACAGTCAATTGGTTCAGATAACTTTCTACTGGTTGGAATAAAGAGGTCAATGATTGGCCTCAATGAATCCGGAAAATTGAATAGATTCAAAAAGCGGTCCACGAGGTCCTTAAAGGATATCAATCCTCGCTTGGACGAGATTCTCTTTTTGGAAGTGCGAGTAGCATTTTCCTTTTCATTGATAATCCTAGCCGGATGTTTCTTAGGAACATCGGATTTAGGCAATGGCGGGAATGTCTTAGTGCAGCAAGGATCTGCAGTGAAGACTGGTTGCTTCGGGATTTTTAATAATCCCCCATTACCTTCAGATTTTGCCAAGCCTTTATGGATGACTTTTGTTTTCTTTCGGCGCGATCCCTGCGAAGACGGTTGCTTCCTCTTTTCGGGCGCGTGTACCTCCGAAAAATCATTCATATAGGCTGCGTCAGAGTCCGATTCATCAATGGAGATGGAATCATAATAGTCACTTACTTGAACGGCAGCTGAAAAAGCAGTCTTTGCGGTGGCAGTGGCGGATGTGTCTTGCGCTTTAACCATTTCCGCATAAGACTGCTTGGAGCGCTGTACCAACAAGCGTTTCACTTTTTGGGTGCGTCTTTTGTACACCGGGCAATCTTGCAAACCATGGGCAGGATCCAAACCACAATAAGCACATTTTGTGGCTTGTTGCTGGCAGGTATCCTCCCGATGTCTTTGAAAACATTTACCACAAAGTGGTTTGTTGTCACAAAACTCGGCAGTGTGACCTAATTGTTTGCAGTTGGTACAATTAAATACCCTTGGTACAAACAAACGCACCGGAAACAACATATTCTTGATATCTACATATTTTGGGAGCATCGAACCGGCGAACGTCACCCGAAGCGAGCCTGACTTAGCATATACCTTTTTACCATCTACTGTGGTTGCTGAATGCAATTCCTTGCAGTCCAGGATATCCACGGTAGATTACAGGGTATTCTTTAAGCGACCTTTCCCTGCAATCACATCCTTGCAAGTTAAGCTCGCTGCGTTGATCACACCTTCTATTTCGACCTCCCGCGAGGGGACATAAACTAAATATTCAATGTTGTACGCCCTGTCGCCAGCAATTTCATTCGCCACCTGGTATGTAGGTGCGGTGATGCGTAGTTTGTTTCTGTTGATTTGATTGAATTCAAGCTTCGTAAAACGACGCGTCAAGTCTCGTTTGATGCCGAGAAAATCTAGGCTTTTCGCTTTCTGCCGAAAGTAAACAACCCAAGGGCCAGGCGAAGATGCCTGGTAAAACCGTGTGCGAACCTCCCATAGTCTCTGCTTCCATTCTCACCCCGAGAGGTGGAAGGACAATTCTGTCTTATACTAACTTAAAACTACCGTGGACCCCCGGTAATATGACCGTTTTTAATCTGAACACTTTTTAATTTGAACCCCGTTGGTTTGAACATCGTTCAAATTAAAAATGGTTCAAACGTCATTTACCACGTGGAATCGAGAGAAGAAAAATGGAACATCGTGAAATGGAACGCAGAATCAAAACAAACCAGCAAAGAGAGCAGCCAGAAACCAGTTTTTCTGATGCTTATAGAGTAACCAGAAGTTCAAATTAAAAATGAACCCCGTTAGTTTGAATGAGGTACCGTTCAAATTATCGGGGGTCCACGGTATTAGCAAATCAGAAAAAAAGTAATGAGAAAAAAAACTAATTCAATTGATTTCAATCAGTCCCGCTCCAAAAGGGAGAACAATAAAACAAAATCTGCCACTTATCTGTGCTGCTGCTGTAGGTAGCAACAGAAACAATAGCCTGCTTTACTGGCGTCGCCAGAAGCAGCTACTTCGCTCGCCGACTGTGATCGCCTTGGATCCGTAGGTACGCACCACATAATAGACTCGCACTACCGAACAACACCTGCGATGAGACACAGCACACACGTCTGGCTCGTTCGAACTATCGGCACGGAATGCTCCGCCATTTTGTCGTCAGAACTTTTCTGGGGCGTGTGCTTCAACGACATTGATGCACTACACACTCACTTCACTACTTTACTGTCCTTTTTCTTCGCCTCAAGCGGGCACACACACAACTGTACTGTCTTGACCGAAACTTGTTCGGACGTATTTCAAATTTTCACTAAACTTGCACGACTGTACTATCGGAACGCGAGAGCCGGCGTAGTTCCGCCCACTATAAAACTCCTATAAAACTCCGGGTTCGCTCTTCCTCTTGATGTATATTCGTTGACAGTCAAATACAAAATTCAAGTGCCTGGTTATTTATAGTTAAATTGTTTGAAGGTGTGTGTGTCAGATGGACATTGAACTAATCTCCAAGCTCCACCCATTACTATGGCAACGCCAATAAAGCAAAATCTAACTGTTCCTGGTGGGCAGAGCTTGCTTTGTTAATTGCAAGATTGAATTCAAATTTATTTTTTGTTTACGGTTTAAGGGAAAGGTACTATTTTAATGTACATCTATAGACTAAACTAATCGTAGGTCCGAATAATAGAGGTAATAAACTATAGAGGAATATTGTCGCTGTCGTCACTGGCGAAACATCTTTTGCTGGCGAAGATAGGGCGCTAAATGTCAACGAAGGAAAAATCAGTACGTTTTGACAGATAGGTACCCAACATGTTTGGGAACGATAACAAAGGAAACCGCAGCGACAATCGTCCTCTATAGTTTATTACCTCTATTGTCCGAATCAATTATAGCAAATTTCATACATAGAGATAACACACAAAAGAATAAACAAAAATTACACGTTCGGAACCGAATATGGCTTGTTATGATTCGAAGAGGTTCTCGCCTCTCTTTTCTCGTTGTTCGTTATCTAGCGATCGATTTCTGCAAACCCTGATCCAGAATATTGGACAACAACCCGGTAAAAATAGTTTTAAATGGCGATCTGACGGGCAGAAAAAGGCAAGGTGCACAGGAAGCGAAGTGAATCGATCAGGTGGAAGACGGTTTGCGAAGGCTCTGTAGACTGTATAGTTGGCGAACCGCCACTCCGGATCGAGACGATTTTTATGTAAATACTGCAGTGGCCACTCGGAACTTAGTCTGAATAAATACTACCCTATTTGCTATCCGGAATCTCACATAACACGGTTTTTTATTGATGGTTATTGACTTTAATAATCATTGTCAAAGAATGTTCGAAGAATTCATAGAATAAATAAACATAGTTTTAATTGTCGCATATCTTATATATTAAGGAGTAACATTAAGTAACATAATGAGAACATTAAATCGTCATTAAGTCGGAAAAAATGCCACGAAAAAATATTGTTCGATCACGAACTGTGCTCATCGTCGTAGCTGCTGTTGAAGCCTAACAGTGCAGCGTGTGTGCGCTTTTTATTTTGTGTCACTTTTGTTATTCACTGTTCTCGCGCCAACTGCTTGCGTTATGTGCATAGCAGTGGCGCGCTGTGTAAGTCCAATTAGAATTTAAATTTGAATGTTTGTGCACACGTCCCCAATAGTTGTAACATTATTATATAATTGTCCTGCCGTACTAAGAGTCGCCTATAAAAGGCGACTCCTCAAACCATGTGATGTACAGTTTTCGTTATCGTAACCTCCGAGCTGGCACGCTGCCTCTCGGAGGTAATAAATCAGTAGTAAAAGTAATCAGCAGTTGTACTTCATTCGTCTGGATCCTGTAAAGCGAAACACAACGTAGGGTCGTCCCACCCTGGACGAAACAAATATCTATTGAATATTTCATTTTTTATTTTTCAGATTGCATTATAGGTAAAACTAATGAGTTCTGTAGTTTTTCCAATTGATTAAATTGTTTGAAAAACAACCCTATTAGCTGAGAATCAATAGGACGCAAAAAAAAAAACATATTTCTTCTGGCCTAACTGAATTCAAGACAAAATTCTCAAAACGATTTATCTGCTTTTGTAAACAAAGATTCAAACGACGATTTTGTCTTGAATTTATGTTTTGTTGGTAGCATCTTCAAACAAAACAATTACTGAAAAATTTAGACATATCAGATTGTTTAGCACAAACACAAAACAGTACTCTGCTATGAAATATCTTCTATTATTTATGAAAATGTAATTTTATTTATCAAATGCGCAAAGCTCCCGCTGTTTTTTTCGTTGAAAATTAACCTAATTTTTTTTTTATAAAACAACTTTTGAAAATGAATCTATTTCTAGGCATTGCATATTCTTTTCCTGTATTTTCAGACAGAACTCGAACGCCATGACGGTGGAACTGTTCGCCTTTGGGCTATTCACGAATCAAGCGATTTGTTGGCGAAATTAAAGATTTAGTTGGATAGGATACACTATGCCCAGGGTGTCGAGAGAGTTTCCAACCCGAAAACATCCTAGACCGGACCGAGAATCGAACTCGACATCTCGGGATTAGCATTCGTACACCTTTGCTCGCTAATGGTCTCCAGTAGCCTTGCACAGGAATCAAAATCTGGCGGAACATTTTCCCGAGGTGTAAAGTAGCTTCTACTTCCCTGAAGGGTTGTTTAAAAGATATTTTAGTTACTAGATAAAGATTGTCGCTTCGGTTCCCTTTGTTCTGCTGTCCGAAACATGTGTGGTACATACCTGTCAAATCGTATGGATTTTCCTTCTTTGACATTTAGCTCCCCTATCCTCGCCAGCAAAAGATGTTCCGGACAGCGACGACAGCGACAATCTTTATCTAGTAACTAAAATATCTTTTGGTTGTTTACTTCGGGCCACAAGGGTATCCAATAGTTATTCTCTGGAGGCGACATTTTCCGAGCAGAACCAAACTACGCTCAGAAATAGACCAAAGCTATAATAATATACCAACAATTCATTTGACAATTGATTCGTCTATCATAAATTTCCCTTCCTGTATGCTCACATTTGCTAGCGTGTACGCCTTCTCATTGCCATAGATTAGGCAATGCGATGTTTTCAGCTCAGTTTTATCTCTAAAATCGCCAGAGAATTTACCGACCCGTACTGCCTCAAAGCGCTTTATACAGGGGTCTGCGAAGCGGCCATGTTTCTGATGCCAGCATCAAAATCATCGATTAATTTAATACAAAGGCGTAATCATAATCGTTGAAACCTGCCGTTGAAAATGTATTTTGAATATCATGATATTTTGGCGAAGTAGAGCGCTTGGTGCCGATTGAAATATGAAAATTTATTAAAGACATCACTATTCTTGTTGAAATAGCACCTCGCATTCATACTTTCGCACAAGTTCTTGAAAAATGATGAAAAATAATTACGTCTATTTGGAAAAAATCACTTCGGAATAGTGGTTTGTTTACAAAATAGAATTGTCAGTGGGAAACCCAATTTCAATAGAACAATGGGAAACTCAAAGATGTTGGCTATTGTCAAACGTAGTGGGTAGGATTGGGGTTGCCAGATACCTGGATTGAACGGTTCAAGCATAGTATCGAAATCGAAGACAAGTGTGTGAATATTCTACCGCTTCGGCGAAGTTAAAGCATGACCTGTTCTGACCCCAAGATTTTTTATCTTCTGTTTTTTGTAACAAACCGATTTTTATCACCCATCACAAGGCGATGAATAAAACATTTCCTTTTTGCCGCTGAAGGAGTTGTTTACAGCCAATAGCGGAGTTATTTACAGGCTATCTTGGCTTTAACTCGTAAGGAACGGAAGTTCCTTGCTTTTGAATCAAGTTTCATCGCATGTAATTACTTGCACATACTTTGGCGGGTGTAGTAGATAAGATTAGAGGCATGAATAAGAGAAACGCGGATAGGTATGTGCCGCCAATCGAACCGTCAAAAAACAGCAGCCAATCGAGCAGGAGACCTGTCAAGCAGCCAATATGTTGGCTCAAATGCTGAAACGGTTTAATTATAATTCGATTTTATACCATTTTTGAATGAACAAATTTCAATGAATTTTACATTAGTTTGCAATAAAATATGTAAGTCATTTATAGATTATGAAATAAAATTGCCTTGTTTATTGTATTCTATTGTTATGTGATGTTGACACATTAAATAACGGATTGTGAGATTTTATCTACATAAACCATTTTCGCAGACAGACGTTCAAGTTCGACTCACTAACTTGTAAAAAACTGTGTAAAAAACATGGCCGTCGGATTGCCAAGTAGCAATAAGCGAAGAGATGGCGCCAGGTTTTTGATTTCGTCAAAATCTTTTAGTTTCTTGACCGGATCTGCTCGATGGGACTCTTAATAAAAATGTATGAATCACACACAAACGCGCTGTTGGAAAATAAATCGAAAAATGTTCAGCACGCCAGAGATGATAGGGGAAATGTTCCGATCTCCAGCTATTTCCATCTCATCGCTAAACAAAGAAATACGGCACCAAATTCGTCGCATCTTTTTGTCAACATGCGTGCTCACTGCTGAAAAAAATCACAAAAATAATAAACAAACCAAATTTCTTACCATTGCTTTGTTTTTGATGGGATGGAAATAGGAGCTATGAGATGAAGTGGCGAACCGTTCCCCTATTTGTTACTCAGAATGGGTTATTTCATTTTTGATTTTTAGATTCTTGTCCATGTCCTACTTGACTGGGCTATTCGTTGGTTTTGCAACGAAAAAATCTACGATTTTCGGTCCAGGCACATGTTTTTGAATCACAACGGCAAAAAAACACGCATGGGAAAGGATCTAAAAGAGCCAATGCGAATGTTCCGAAATAGCATACACGCAGCTTCACAATTCCTTTACTATATCGTGGCATGAATTGCAAGTAAAGTAATTCGCTTTAGCTACATTGTAAAAGTCGATTGTATAGTCGTTCAGATAAAAATGATTTTTGCGGCCGTGTGGGAAGATCTTTGTTGAGTGTTTCTGCTTTGCTTCCATGCTTTGGTGGGAGGCAAACGCGGGTGAGGTAGAAGGGTCAGACAGAGTAGAAGGCGATATGACAAAACGTCAGTTTTCATGTAGCAATAAGTTGTATAGGCGGCGCTAGCGTGCTATGCAATTAATTCCAACGTATTTAGATTTAGATGAGCTTAAACGTCTGTCTGCGCCATTTCTTTCTTTTCATGTGTTGGTCTTCGATGAAAAAGATTGACTGCAGTGTTGGCAGAGTCATATTTTCTATCCGCGTTTCTCTTATCCAGGCCTCTAGATAAGATAAGGTCTATAAAATATCGAAAAAAGTGATCCACTTTACTGCATTGTGACATTAGCAATCAGTAAATTTCTTATTATAGTATACTCTCTTGTTGTGTATTTATTTTAATGTGTAGCGAGCTACCTTGGTTTTAAGACAAATTGATTCAATCTACAATCTATCTAGGGGGCCCTCCTTAGCCGTGCGGTAAGATGCGCGGCTACAAAGCAAGACCATGCTGAGGGTGGCTGGGTTCGATTCCCGGTGCCGGTCTAGACAATTTTCGGATTGGAAATTGTCTCGACTTCCCTGGGCATAAAAGTATCATCGTGTTAGCCTCATGATATACGAATGCAGAAATGGTAACTTGGCTTAGAAACCTCACAGTTAATAACTGTGGAAGTGCTTAATGAACACTAAACTGCGAGGCGGCTCTGTCCCAGTGTGAGGATGTAATGCCAACAGAAGAAGATTCAATCTACCACGAAAACATTTCGGAATGATCGTGTCAAAAAACGAAATGCGAATCAGTTTGCTGAGTATTGTTGCGACGAACGGACGAGTCTATAGAAAACTATAGAAAACTTGACTGGGTCACGACAATGACGCAGCCGGTAGATTCTGAACTTTTTTTTTGTTGATTTTGTTTTGTAGTGCTCAGTGAAAATATGTATGATACGTACACTGAGGAAACTGGCCGTAAGATTTTCATACGACCAAACTCATGAGAATGTTTCATACGAATTGAACTATGAAAATCGTAGGATCTTTTTTCGATCAATTCTAACTCTTTATTGGGTATCCAACGAGACAGTTTCTCGAAGCGTTGGTGGGCGTGTGGTGTGAACGCACGCCTCCTAATAACGACGTCCATGGCTCGAAACCGGGTTACACTTTTTTTTAAACAACTGAAAATATTTCATAAGATTGTCGTATGAAATGCATTCCATTAGACAATCGTATGAAAATCAATACATTTTCTTGTGGCGAAATTTCAAAAGAGAAACGTATGATGTTCTTACGACCAGTATCGTATCCTCAGTGTAGTGAATAGTGGGGTCAAGTAACGCTAAGCTAAAAAAATGAAAATACTAGAAAACAGGATAGAATAACAAAAATGTAAAACAAAAAAATAAAAAAAATAAATAAACGGAAAATGTCCCCGGTAGGCTCCTTGACGGAAGGGCAAAGGAGTAGGTCGGGCGACAAAGAAAAGGAGCAAAACAAGATAGCAAAAAAGAATGAAAATGATTAAAGCTAGCGTCTCCGGTAGGCTCCCTGACGGAAGGGAAGAGGAGTAGGCCGGGTGACAAAGAAATAGTGCAAAAAAAAAAAGAATGCAATGAATCGCCTGCTTTGAGCGTAATTGCAGCGGCACACTAGGAGTTAACTTTCTGAAATCAGTATGGCGAAAGGCATCTAAGGTTAGATTTCTCAAAATTAAGCCCCTTCATCGAAAAAATATTTGGTAGGCGTAGTAGCGGACACCTTCTTACATAACCGGTACCAAATAGTTTTTCATGAAAAGTTCCTAATTTTGAGAAAACCCGCGTTAAATGTCTTTCGCCATACACATTTCTGGCGGTTAACTCATGCTGGCTATTTGCGCATATACGATAGCGCCTGAATGTGGAAGCGGCGAGTAAAAAATCAGCCACTGCCAATAATTCATTGATGAAAGCTAGCGTCTCCGGTAGGCTCCCTGACGGAAGGGCAGAGGAGTAGGCCGGGAGACAAAAAAAAAAGTGCAAAAGAGATAGCACATAGAAAAAATAAAAAATAAAATGCTAGCGTCCCCGGTAGGCTCCCTGACGGAAGGGCAGATGAGTAGGCCGGGTGACAAATAAAAGTGCTAAAAGAGATCGTGCTAAAAAAAACAAAAAAAAAGAGAAAAAAATATGGAAAGTTTATAAAAATGCGTCTCCGCTAGGCCACTCGACGGAAAAGCAAAAAAAACAGCGAAGACAAGTTGAAAAAAAAATATATAAAATAGGTTAGGTTTGAATTGAATACGGAAATGAAACATGTTTGATTGAAGCAAAAACAAAACTTTGAAACGATATTTAAAGATTCGATGAAGATAACGGTTCTGGAATTAGGTTTCAAATATTTTGTTTACTGAACTTCCATTTGAAAAAAGTTTCTAGATTTGAACATGTGTTTCAGAGACCGTATAATCGTTTGGAAACCTGGAAGCAAACTCGAAGGTAAAGCCCCAAACGCAATACAACGGAACGGCGACGGAAAATTTGACAGTTTCAGTTAGCCCATATATTTTCTGTCAAATTTGCCGTTCCGTTGAATTGCGTTTAGGGCTTAACAGGAGATTGGAATTGATTTATTTTTAAGTTTGAAGAATGAATATGGGAATCGCAATAAGAATTGGCATTTGGAGATTGGAATGGATTCGGATTGGATTTTGATTAAGTTTTGATTGGATTTCTATTGGATAAAGTTTGGATAGTGTTTAGATTGGATTGAAATGGCTTCGGATTTGGATTCGATGGTGATAAGGTTTATGTTAAGGGGCCCTCTTAAGCCGTGCGGTAAGACGCGCGGCTTCAAAGCAAGACCATGCTGAGGGCGGCTGGGTTCGATTCCCGGTGCCGGTCTAGGCAATTTTCGGATTGGAAATTGTCTCGACTTCCCTGGGCATAAAAGTATCATCTCATGATATACGAATGCAAAAATGGTAACATGGCTTAGAAACCTTGCAGTTAATAACTGTGGAAGTGCTCAATGTGAACACTAAGCTGCGAGGCGGCTCTGTCCCAGTGTGGGGATGTAATGCCAATAAGAAGAAGAAGAAGAAGGTTTATGTTAAATTTGATAGAATTTTGATGAATTTGGTTTGTTTTGAAATTAGATTGGTTTTGAATTGGGTGAAGGTTGAATTTGGATTGGATTTGATTTAATTTCAATTGGATTTGGATTGGACTTCAATTTGGGTTGAATTTGTATTAAACTTGGATTGGATTTGTATTGTAATTGGATTTCAATGGGTTTTGGATTGGATTCATATTGGATTTAGATTGGATTTAGATTAGATTTGTATTGTATTTGGATAGGGTTTGGATTGGATTTTAATTGTATTTAGAATTGTATTTGTATTAGGATTTGGATTTGGATAGGAATTAGATTGGATTAGGATTGAATTTGTCTTGGATTTAGGTTGGATTTGGATTGAATTTGGATTCGATTTGAATTGGATTGGATTGTAATTGAATTAAGGTTAATTTTGGTTTGGATTTGGATTGTGTTTGCATAGGAATTGGATTGGATTTCATTTGATTTGTATTGGATTTGCATTGGATATTGATTGGATTTGTTTTGTTTTAAATTGGATTTGAATTGGATCTGGATTGGATTTGTATTGGATTGAATTTGTTTTGGGCTTGGATTTTGATTGAATTGGATTGGGATACGATTAGGATTGACTCTGAATTGAATTTGTTTTGGATTTTGATTGGACTTGGATGGGATTTGGATTTTGAATGGTTTTGGAATAAATTGCATTTGGATTGGCATTGCATAACATTTCTCTTGAATTGAAAAAGAATTGAAAAAAAATAGGATTAGATTGAAGTTGGATTGTATTTGGTTTAGAAATCCAACGCTACTATTTGATTGTGATATATTTTAATTTTTGTTAAGAAAAAAAAAGTTTAAAATTGTTATTTATTTAACAAAAAAAAGAAAAGGATTCAAGGACTATCAACATATAGCTATAAAGTCATTTTATGTTTATTACACATTGGAGAGTAGAGGAGGAGAAGAATGTAGTAGATAAGCAATCAGTAAATTTCTTATTATAGTATACTCTTTTGTTGTGTATTTATTTTAATGTGTAGCGAGCTACCTTGGTTTTAAGACATATTGATTCAATCTACCACGAAAACATTTCGGAATGATCGTGTCAAAAAAACGAAGTGCGAATCAGTTTGCTGAGTGTTTTTGCGACGAACGGACGAGTCTAGAAACCTCTTCTGGGTCACGACAGCGGGTAACTCCTTATGTTGCAGCAATACCATCTTGTGGTTATCACGGGTCATTATTATTGGTACTGGTATTCAGTGTTTCGAAGGTTTTTGGCTTTCCTTCAAGCAACCAGCGCTTACTACTAGAGCCACCTATAGATAAACAGCGGGGACTTAGTTGCGCATCTAATATAATTATCACTAACCGTGAAACTAAAATCAGGTTGCTTGGAGTGCACCACATGAATCCAACCTGTTTCAAATTATCAATATTTTCGTATCTTCGTTCTAGAAATTAGATCCTAAATAAACTGGAGAGCATTTGGATCCCAAGCGAATGTTTAGATAATGTAATGTAACAAGATCATTGAGAAAAATACTTGAAATTGTCCTTAGCTCGTTTCAGAATATAGGGTAGAGAACCATTTGGACAGCACCCCCTATTCCCGTCAGCAGCATTCATTACTCAAGCGCATTACAATCGAATTACTTGTTTTTTTAGTTCATGGTTAGTTCTTGTCGATATCTAGTGATGTACAAACAATCAAGCCATTTGGTTGGAACGCGGTCGAGTTATTAACGTTGCGGACGAGAATAGAGGTTACTGCCAAAATGGTCCCGCTCCCTATGGAGACTCAATGTTGTGCCAAATGTTAAACTAATTTTTCGACAAAAAATAGGAAAAAAAGCTTATGGACGCCATATACAGATGTGCTCGACTTGCGGTTAGCGGCAGATCAGTCAGAATTTATTTATTCTTATTGCAAGGGAGATCTGCAAATAGGGTAAAATGCCCCTACCACGAAAACATTTCGGAATGATCGTGTCAAAAAAACGAAGTGCGAATCAGTTTGCTGAGTGTTGTTGCGACGAACGGACGAGTCTAGAAACCTCTTCTGGGTCACGACAGCGGGTAACTCCTAATGTTGCAGCAATACCATCTTGTGGTTATCACGGGTCATTATTATTGGTACTGGTATTCAGTGTTTCGAAGGTTTTTGGCTTTCCTTCAAGCAACCAGCGCTTACTACTAGAGCCACCTATAGATAAACAGCGGGGACTTAGTTGCGCATCTAATATAATTATCACTAACCGTGAAACTAAAATCAGGTTGCTTGGAGTGCACCACATGAATCCAACCTTGTTTCAAATTATCAATATTTTCGTATCTTCGTTCTAGAAATTAGATCCTAAATAAACTGGAGAGCATTTGGATCCCAAGCGAATGTTTAGATAATGTAATGTAACAAGATCATTGAGAAAAATACTTGAAATTGTCCTTAGCTCGTTTCAGAATATAGGGTAGAGAACCATTTGGGCAGCACCCCCTATTCCCGTCAGCAGCATTCATTACTCAAGCGCATTACAATCGAATTACTTGTTTTTTTTAGTTCATGGTTAGTTCTTGTCGATATCTAGTGATGTACAAACAATCAAGCCATTTGGTTGGAACGCGGTCGAGTTATTAACGTTGCGGACGAGAATAGAGGTTACTGCCCAAATGGTCCCGCTCCCTATGGAGACTCAATGTTGTGCCAAATGTTAAACTAATTTTTCGACAAAAAATAGGAAAAAAAGCTTATGGACGCCATATACAGATGTGCTCGACTTGCGGTTAGCGGTAGATCAGTCAGAATTTATTTATTCTTATTGCAAGGGAGATCTGCAAATAGGGTAAAATGCCCAATAGTGGACCCTCTAGCAGCGGAATTTTGCTCTTCCTGTCATAAGGAGTAGAAATTTTCAACATATTAATTCTGCTTGATACAATACATGTAAACATTGTAAGGTAGGTTCTCCCGATGAAATTTCATAGCAAAATGTTTACATTTTGCTGTAATAATACAAAAATGGCTGGAGGGTCCACCATTGGTTGGGGTCCACTATTGGCTACTTTACCCTAATTTGCCTGCTGATTGAAAAAACAAGCTTGGATATCCATGTAACAATCATATTCATAAAAAAAAGAGATTTTGCGTCCAGTAATGTTCTGCTCTTTATGGTCCTACGCTATTTATTCAAAATATCGACAAGTACTTACATTTTCTAAGCTAATACTCTACGGAAAAGTATTCAAGGTTGTTCCACTTACGAGTGAAAGTTACTTTTCCAGCCATGTTCCTTGGTTTTGTGCTTGTGGAACGAACTAGGATCGACGAATCGACGACTACAATACTCGCACTGGTACGGTTTTTCTCCGGTGTGCAACCGTAGGTGCACCTTGAGAGTGGGTTTTCGTTTAAAGCTGAAATGGTGTTAAAAATAGTTACTATATGTTCAGGTTAATAGCCTATTTATATTACGAGCATTTACGAGGAAATTGAAGTGATAAATGACAAAAAGAAATGAAATGAAAATAAGTTGAGCGAATCTTTAGCATGACGTCAAATACCCCGTAAATGATCGTAGTCTGAATAGGCTAAGTAAGCAATTATTGACAAAAAGGGCCGTAAAGCTACTCGCAGAGTCTTATGGTAACGATGATTGTAATCCATAAATAGTATTCCGTGTATAGTAGAAAATCGAAAATTTGTTTTCAATAAAATGAAATATCTGCAGTTATCAGACGTCGCAACTCATTTCTGATTAGTGCGCATGATAGTACATCCATGCGTGCATGATGCGCACTACTAATGAAATATTTCAAATTGTCGCGACTCGCGTCGCAGCGCGAGTGTTCAATCGGGCGGTCCGGTTTGGTGGCGGCCCGACAATATAAAAGATCACGTGAGTGTCCCGTGTTCGGTAAAATGAAAATCAAATAAACCAAATTTGCGCCGGTACGTCGAACAAAACCCCAATTTAATTCACCTACACGCAAAAAAATGTTGCGGTCGAAACTACCATTCCGAGGGTTATTTTAAGAATATGCACCGACGATTTTCAGCAGATAACAAACCCGTTTGATTTTACCACGCGCCCAGTAAAAATCTACTGTGGCTCTTGCGGAATGTTGTCACATGAACTGAAACAGTGGTGAATTTGTCCGAAACCATGGTTGATTGTACTGAAATTTCATGGTTATTTTAAAAACAGAGCGTAGTCTACAAAATAGTAATTGTTACCAGGGAATTTTTTTCTGTGTAGTAGTGATACTGCCTTGTCTTTATTTAGCCAAGACACCAACCATTTTGAGTCGTATTTTTGTTTACACCTGAAAAATCAAATGTCGCAATCGTTCGAAAGTTTCGTTCGACCGTAAACGAGAATTAGGGTGTGTAACTATTGAACCTAATGGTCAGTGGTTAACGAGATCTCCAGTAGTCTTGCGAGCAAAGGAGTAAGATTGCCAGTTTGAGCAGTGCCTTTGCAGCAGATAACAGACATACAGGCTAGAACAAATTTTACTCAAAAAACTGTGTAAATCAAAGTACGTTAGAATACTGACTGTGGCAATACGTCGTTTGGTGGCGCTAGGTGTCATTCATGGAGTCATGCGTACCAGCTGTCACATTTCATCAAACAAATATTGCGCGCCAAAATGAAACCAAGCTTGCCGCCTTTTCCAGCACGTGGTAACTGTTGTTATTTATTTTTCGTTCACTATGGAACCAACAAGGTCAAAAAACAAATTCAACAAAATGCATTTTGTTCTCTCAAGCAACCAATTACCAAGTAGAGTTTACTACTCGTGCCACTTCTCAATTACATATTGTTGAAAAAATATATGTTCTTAATAATATGTTCAGATTACGTTTAGTTAAAATTGTTGACTACTATCGAAAAGACAGATAGTGTTCCAAAACAATTCACTGCCGGAAATGCTTGTTTGTTTCCTAAGTATAACCCGAATGGAACGACTAGGCGGGGCATAAATGAATGGTAAAAAAAAATCATGAATATCCTTGAGCATTATAGGTTCACTGCTGGCTGTGACGATGATTGTGGCTGTGGCTAATGGAAGGAACAGTAAATATTGAAAAGAATTACAATAATGATAATACAGTCAGAGGTGGTTGCTTCTGTTCACCAACGAAACATCTCATCACAAAACAAACCATGCACTTCTTGATGGCAGCAAAATCACTTGCGTTAGTGTGAGAAAGAAACATCGCATATGGAATTGAAACCAGTGTGATGGGGAGGATTTGTTGTTTATGTTTATGGTGGGTGGTGGCGCCTAAAATGTTGACAGCTTCTTGATGAGAGAAACTTTGCGATGCCAGCGCCGCCACGAGATTGCCACTTGTGTTGCATTTCAAAATGACCGTTAAATTCCTTACACACGATTGAGAACGGACTTGTATGTCTGTTCTCTGTGTGCAAAGTGTCACCGTTCAAGTCACGCAAAGCCTGACAATAACAAAATCCAGGTCATGTGTCAAGTACTCAATTGTGATGCTCAGTGTGGATCTCACATGCTTGGTGTAACGATCACCATGAAAGTGACATTTTAGCAACTAGCGCTGGGTCACTCACCATGTCTTCACTTCTTCTGCCTGTGATCACCAGCATGAATGATAGGAAAACTTTCCTGATGTTGTGGTTGTCATATCCAGAGTCTATTATATAGAGTTGCGCAAAGAGGATCTTCTTACTCTTATTCTGAATGATGCTCTTGTTATTATGTTGAAAACTTTCATTTTTGTTCAACCCTTCAAGTGACTTCACGGGAGTGATCACTTCTAAAGCTTTTTAATTCGATAACCAAAGTCACCTACAGAGTGCAAACACGTGAGTTTCTTGTTGCAACTTTATTGGGGGGTGTATTGAAGTTTTTTGAAGCTGTTTCTAGAACAAATCTAATACATTTCAATTCATGAGTTTTAATTCGCCATAATAATCATCAGGCGATAACAATACTTCTGCCTTACCAACAATCATTTGTTTACTTTGCTCGATAGGTAGACGGTTTGACAGTTCAATAGGTAGATTTGGCTTCACTCTGCGTAACTCTATATATCAGGTATCTGGCACCCCCAATCCTACCCACTACGTTTGACAATAGCCAACATCTTTGAGTTTCCCATTGTTCTATTGAAAATGAGTTTCCCACTGACAATTCTATTTTGTAAACAAACCATTATTTCAAACTGATTTTTTCCAAATGGGCGTAAATATTTTTTACCATTTTTCGAGAACTTGTGCGAAAGTATGAATGCAAGGTGTGTTTGAACAAGAATTTTGATGCCTTCAATAAATTTTCATATTTCGATCGGCACCAAGCGCTTTGCTTCGTCAAAATATCACGATATTTGAAACATATTTTCAATGGATGGTTTTCGATGACTATGATTACGTCTTCGTGTTAAATTAATCGATGATTTTGATGCTGGCATCAAAAACATGGCCGCTTCCAAGGCCGCTTCGCAGACCCCTGCTATATATAATAGACTCTGGTCATATCCATGTCATCTTGACTATCGTGATGATCACTTGATCTATGCGGTGTTTGGTTCGAAATCAACGCTCATCAGCAATGGAATAATCCACTTAGCGGAAATTAATGGATTTTTGCTGTAATAAAAATGCATGAAGCCAAAATAGAACTTTTGGGAACATTCAAGTGTTCTTATGCTTTATGTTGACTTTTTGTTCAATATTTTAAGAGGTGCTGTAAAAAGAAAAGTACATACATAGTTTTACCAAATTTGATCCAGACTATCTTTTGAAAAAGGCCAAATTTTTTTTATTGATTTTTTCAAATGGATACAATCAAAAAACGAAGCATCCTACAAAAAATGTTGTATGGGTGACTATCGCAAAATCAGTCAAAGTTTCTAGTAAAGATATTGGAAACAATTCAAATTGAGCCCTACACTGAAAAAATCAGTTTTTAAAATTAAAGCTCGATTTGCGAAAACACGCCCTTTTTGATTTTAATAATATTGTGTCTCAAGATAGGTGATTATGTTCCCTACCAACCGCCCATACATCGCAAGCTTGACACTTTTAAGGGAAAAAAGTTTTTCTAACAAAATATTTTTCGTTATTATGCCACACAAAACACATACTCACAAGCATACTCATGCAATGGCGGGCAAGGATGTCATCGATCATTTAGTAATTTGCGTTCGATCATTTACTAGTTTGTCAGGTTTTTCTGCAACTCTGCCTTATGGTTCGATGCTTGAATTCCACTAGTAACGGTGTTATAACTATAGTATCAGGAACTTAGACTAAATGATAACAAAATTCCAATCATTTAGTTTAAATTACTGCAACTAGCGCTATAACTCCGTTATTATTTGAATTCACACAATGAACCATTAGGCAGGGTTGTAGAAAAACCTTTGCACTAGAAGTCAACGATACAGCACATTTTGAAATTCAGCTTCTGGAATGAATTATTGACAAACTACTAAATGATCGAACGCAAATTACTAAAAGATCGATGACATCCTTGATGGCGGACAAAGAAAAGCTTTCAATTAATAACTGAGGAAATGCTAATAGAATACTAAGGGTCTGTCTCATTTGGAGATTTAAACTGAAATTAAACTTAAAAGTGACATTTCAATAATTATCAAATAACCCTGCTCGCAGAGCAAGATTACTTTTGACAGATATCGAATCATTTTGCATCGATGTCTTATTGGAATTGCTGGGTAGCACCAGCTATTCTTATGACTGGGTTATTTGGTTATTTTCGAACTGTCACTTTTAAGTTTAATTCTCCAAATGAGACAAAGCCTAAGGGTCTGTCTCATTTGGAGATTTAAACTGAAATTAAACTTAAAAGTGACATTTCAATAATTATCAAATAACCCTGCTCGCAGAGCAAGATTACTTTTGACAGATATCGAATCATTTTGCATCGGTGTCTTATTGGAATTGTTGGGTAGCACCAGCCATTCTTATGACCGGGTTATTAACTAATTTTCGAACTGTCACTTTTAAGTTTAATTATCCAAATGAGACAGACCCTAAGTTGAAAAGCAGGCCAAGATCTAGTTGGAATGTAGAGGCATTGTAGAAGAAAAAAATAGCGATCAGGAGGCTTTGCCTCCTGTAAAATGCAACATTTTGCGAGAAAATTGGTAAAGGATTACTTATCATCTCTTCATGTTTTCGAAAAGAATCAGAAATTCAACAAGTCAGCCCAAAATCACAATTCTGTTCTGTTATTATCAACGTATCCCCGGGCATCGGCAAATCTGTGTTGTATTAACACTAGGCAACACGTCTATTTTTGGAGTTCAGTGTAGGACCTGTGCTGAAACCTATCAGCACAGCCTGAACCATCTTGAACTGGTAGATCGCAATGCCCCGCCAGCCTTCGGAGACATAGCACAGAGAACAGACATTCCACAATCACGCGAATGAAGATGAACGTCTGTTCTCTGTGGACATAGTGCAATCTGCCAAGTCTTGTGTTAATGTAAAATGTCATAATCTACTACATGTAGCTTTTGGCAAATCACACCACCAATGATTGTTGATCGTTGCACTAACTCATTCTAATTTATTGGTTGGTATCCAATGGAGTTATATTTCATAAGAAATAAATTTAAGATTGGATAGTTAGGGAAGGCTCCCTCCCTTCCCGTCACATGAATCACGAGTTGTACCAGGTGTATAAAGGGATGGATATTGTTAAGCTTATACAGCACTGCAGACTACGGTGGGCTGGACACGTTGTTCGTATGCCGGAAGAACGTCAAGCGAAGACAATATTTGGTAGAGAACTTGGAAGAGGCCGCAGGCTTCGTGAAAGGCCGCGTACACGATGGCTTTTTGCAGTTGAAGAGGACCTGAGGGCGCTCAATGTTCAGAACGACTGGAAGCGATTAGCCCAGATCGTATTTTGTTTATTATTAATGCCACTCTTTGCTTAATTTGTATGCTGTTTTAGAGAAAAAGGACACTGTTTATTAATTTGGACCACACCTACATGAAAATAAAAAAAATGAATATGAGACGAGACTTCATTCGAACCATGTATCGTCTAATGTCCAATCACTACACTGCCCCTATTCTCATAAGCGTCCCATGTCAGTTTTCTTCAACTTGAGAAATATGCCGTTGAGTTTTTCAAACCCGTTTCACATGAAGAAATTAATTTTTTTCAATAAATCGTTAAAACCAGCAATCTTTCTGAAAATTTGGCATAATATTCTTTATCTGTATGGAACTGTTATTAGACCAAAATTACATTGATGTTTTGTGCGAGAGTGTATCCAAATCTGGAATGTGACTGTTATGCGAATAAATAGCAAGATGGGACAAAACAAGTGGGTTTTAATTTTCAAATTTCTAGAACAAAGCCTATTATTTTATCAGTTTTTCTTAAAGATGAGTTCATTTTAAGCTTATTTCTGAAAGAAAATCAAAATCGTTAAAAATCGACATGGGACTCTTATGCGAATCGCGGCAGTACACTTTAAATGCACATCTTTTCAGAGTGGGTCTCTCGGAAGAAAATCTATGTATTTGCGGCGGGGATTATCAGGACATCGATTATGTCGTGTGGGCGTGCGAGGAGCATCGTGTCCCCAGATCTGCGCTAACTGAACATCTCCGGGTCCGAGGAAAACAACCAAAGCCTATTAGGGAAGTGTTGTCGGGCCTTGATCTCGAGTACATGTCCCTGGTCCTCCAATTTTTGGAAGTTGCTGATGTAAGACTGTAATTATTGTCTGCCAATTCCCTTGTCCCTCTATTGTCTAAGTTGTCTATAAATCGTTCTGCTTGACCATTAGACTGTGGATGATACGGCGATGTTCGGAGATGTTGAATGCTGTTTTTTCTGCATAATACCGCAAATTGCTCCGCCTTAAATTGGGTTCCGTTGTCGGAAACAATAACGTTGGGAACGCCAAAAACGGGGAAACAGCTCGTCGAGAAATTCGGTAACTGTCGATGTCGTCGGGGATCGAATGATTCGTATATCTGGCCACTTTGTGAATGCATCTACTACTATGAGGAAGTGCAGACCATTCATTGGGGAAATTGATATGGATACGCTCCCACAGAGATTGAGCGAGTGGCCAAGACTGTAGCGGAACCTTGGGGGACATTTTCACATATGTGGCACAGCTTCCACAATTCTTAGCGAAATCCGAAATGTTGTCATCGATCTTTGGCCAGTACACGTGGCTACAGTTTACATCAGTTCCATTGCTGGATGTCCTCGATGCACTTGCTTGAGAATTCGTTGCCGAAAACTGTCCGGGATGACCAGACGATTGGACATCATAATACAATCTTTTTTTTGTGGTTTAAAATTCAGTTTATTTGCCCGAGCAGCAGAAATTGGCTCAATAATACTTAATTCTGTTATTGATACCATACTCTGTTATGAACTAGCCCTGGATAAGAAGTAAAATACCAAAGGAATAATACCAAAAATTCGTTTGTTATTCGTTGTTTGGTATTGAAATACCTAAGCATGGTATGCCTCAAGTATTCTGCATATAAGTTTTTGGTATTATTTTTTGGTATTTTACCTCTTATGCACGGCTAAATCATACCAATTTCTGTTATCGAGGTCGTCGCTCCTGCTCGGGTGTAGTTCATTTACAATTAAAAGTTATTTACAGTTTTAAAAATTAACGTCCAAGTGAAAGACTATTGAGTTTACATCTATAGCATCGTTACTTAAATTAACAAAGTTGATGTAATTTAACATTCGTAAAATCTCCACTCGTTTACGTTTGTTCACCCCTTCCAGTGTAGGTATCGCCAGCTCTTCGTAAGAGAATCTTCTCCATCCATTCATAAGCCCTGCTATTCTCTGCTGTAGGACCGTCCAAGCCGGACCGACACGAGGACAAGAGCAACATTTGTGCTGGGGCGTTTCTTGTAAATGATTCCCGCAATGGGTGCAGTTGTCGTCTGCTACTCGCTGCATTGTATGAAGCAGCTTCCGAAGCTCGGTCTTTCCATTGACAAACAGATACCATTCTGTTTGTTGCACAAAATGCTGGTGGATTTGATCGACGGAGGGGTTTTGTTGGATTTGGTGAAGGATTTGGGATAAGCATGATAGGATTGTTTTGATGTGTTTTAAAATTGTACGATCGGCACAATAATTTATGCAATGCAGTAAATCGACGAGATCTTTGAAATATGTTTTTAAAAGATAAACGTAATGATAATTCGATGTGAGAAAATCGTAGCGTGTACATTCGTAGCGTGTACAACACTGAGAGGAAATTTTCGGGCTTCAAGCAAAATATCTTGAAAATAAGAATCGACCGAGCCGGCAGCTCCCAGATGTACAGTACAAAGAGATGCATCGACAACGGGTCCCCTTGCCGCACCGACCGAGCGATCTCGAATGGTCGAGAGAGGTGGCCATTGATAAACAGCCTGGATGTGGACCAACTGGCTAAGCGCGCGAGAAGAGCGATGAGTTCTCGCTTAACTTTTCAAAAGGACCTAAGTAACATTTTTTTCATGAATTAATTTGAATAGCGCAATCAACAGAACAACATGAAAGCTATTGATTGCTGTATTCAAATTAATTCATGAAAAAAATGTTACTTAGGACCTTTTGAAAAGTTAAGCGAGTTCCTCGTTGAACCCGAGCGACCACATGGTGCCGAACAAGAACGAACGACGCACACGATCGAAGGTGTTCTCCAGATCGAAACTAATGAGCTTACCGGTACGACGGTGCAGTCTTTAAATAATCCCACTCCAAGAGCTGCTGAGATCAAACCCAATAGATTAAGGATCGATTCAAATCCCGCAAACGATCTGGATCCAGGCATGCATTATATTTTTCCATTTTATATGGGAGGATTGAATCCTGGGATCCAATCCTAAATAGATTAAAAAAAACGGTATTTAATCTAGTTATCTATGCTTGAATAACACTTTTTATCTAAATGTACTTCTGTCAATGAAAATTTTTCCACCTCAGGATAGTCTTTTCTTTACGAAGTGTGTTGTTTTGCAGCTACATATAATTGATTTAGTATTGCATTTTAAAGAATACTTACGTATTGGTACTTAGATGAAATATGCAATGCCACAGATCTATACCATAAGGGATTACAATCATCGTTTATTGCAGGTATAAGCCGCGAGAAGCACACACATTTTAAAAATTCTTCACATGGGATCCTGAAGCGCGTTGATTCAAATACATCGTCGATGGCTGGTGTTAACGAGTTTAAACTTAAATTGAACGTCGAGTGTAAAGTCAGTTAAATACACTACCGACAGGTGAAAATGATTAAAAAAAACATGAAATAAATTTACAAAAAATGTGAAATTATGTTTTGATTGCACTTATTTTATGACATAAACGCGGTGTTATTACAGCCAATCCTTTTAAGCGTAATTAAAAAATAACTAGTCCTTCCATAGCTCAGCGACAAGACTTCTATTGTTCAATAAAACATGGATATTTTATGAGAGAGAAAATTTCAAAATTTGGTTTGACCGAATTCAAAGCTAGCAAAAATCTTGTTTCATTACACAGGAATACAAAAGAATAATTTTGTTCAAAATATGACATCAATAAGAAATACAATAATGGTTGTTAGTTTCTTGTGGATTTTGCTCAATCCATATGCGTGGAATGATTCCAGTAATACTGAATCAGATTTTTTTTTACATATTGCTTTGCTGTTTTTTCACACTACTAGTAGTTTATTTTTCGTGATTAGAATCATTAGAGCACTATTCTTCTATTCCTATGAATGTAGCTTATTGCGGCAATTTCCCGAATAGTTTATGCTTTTTTGTAATATAGAAAGCAATAATCACAACTGTAATTTATGATCCAATAGAGTTGTTAAAGAACCATAAAATTGATGAAGAAAAATCGATCAATGCCGTTTCATCCTTACCCACAATTTCTACTTGCAAACGGATTACTATCGCTCAAGACCGTAAAAATCATAACGATATCTAAAAATTCAGTCCTTCTATCCTTATAGAGCTTATTTCACTTTGTTCACTGTTTTTGAGATTATTTCAGGATCAATCAGAAATGTTGAAATTTGTACATAGTATGTGAATTTTGCACACGCATGTCCTAATTTGCACTTCGTTTCGTGGATAAATGTGCATTTACCATCTAAAAATTTGCCTTATGTTCTTCCTAAACCTTCTTGAAAAAGTGCGATGTGAAATATTTAAAAAAATATATTGTTGAGGCGTTTACATAAAGTTTTAATATTCATTAGAAGAAAAATAGTTCAGCTCTATACAAAGGTACCTGTCCGGAATAATTTTGAGAAATTGTGTTCGGAATCACTTTCCGAACAGTATCCATTGACGAACTACTTTCAAAATCATGATCTTTCTTTCCTACAACTGGGATTTGGTATGCTTTATGCTTTTAATTCTAGCTACATGAATTAATCATCTTTCAATGTTTAATTCATTCTTAATGGGTACATATTGGTGAACAATTGATTATGAGTGCTGATTACGAATTTCAATCAAGGATTGAATCCTGGCATCAATCGTGCATGCTGAGATTGGAAAATTTCAAGATTTGAAACGATCTGGAAAATGGAGATGGTTTCAGAGCATGCTTTTTTAAATCTGAGAATTTAAGGATGCTCTTGAAACACTGCGACGATGGTGACGGAGGCTGGCAATCCGGTCTTTGACAGCGAGAGTAGCTTGAAACAGAGTGTATGTAATTAAGAGTGGCGACGCTGTCAGAATTGGAATTTGATTTTGAGGATACGAGAAAGCAACTCCCTCCCTTTTGACGTAGGACTTACGTCTCTCTTTACTATAACGGGTGCCATTTCAAAATATTCAAATCGACCGCGTTACGCTATGTTGAAAGATTTTAAACGTTAATAGCGTTCGTCTCAGTGGACGAATTTCTGCGGTAAGCCCCTCAATCGACAGATTTCAAGTATGCCTCCCTAGTAAAATTTTGGTTTTATGCTGGTTTTATCAAAGTCATGTAGAGCAAAGAATGGTTTTCATGACCGTCATAAAACTAAAAATGTTACTTGGGCTTCCATGTCCATGCTTGATAAGACCCGAAAAACTTGTTTCAATAGGCATGAAACTGTTTTCAATGAAAAGCATTGAGATCAAGGGAATCGCTGTTGAGCAGCGATATGGGCCGGAATGCTCGGGCCGTGTTATCACCTCCCTTTTGACGTAGGACTTACGTCTCTCTTTACTATAACGGGTGCCATTTCAAAATATTCAAATCGACCGTGTTACGCTGTGTTGAAAGATTTTAAACGTTAATAGCGTTCGTCTCAGTGGACGAATTTCTGCGGTAAGCCCCTCAATCGACAGATTTCAAGTATGCCTTCCATGTCCATGCTTGATAAGACCCGAAAAACTTGGTTCAATAGGCATGAAACTGTTTTCAATGAAAAGCATTGAGATCAAGGTAACCTATAAATATGGGTACCGCATAATTCTTGCATCATTCCATTACCACGTTCTGATTGGTGCAGACACCAGCGAATGAGCAGCCGCTGGGTCTGCCGAGAAACCATAAAATAGCGCAACGCGATTTTTTCCTTTCATTCTGACCGGGACAAGCGAAGCAACCGCATCATCGATTGAACAGCACTCACACCTTTTAGCAGGGAATGAAGTCTGCACCGACCGCTTTTTCGGCTCGACACTATCGAAGCGACCATCATCAGCCGAAACCTAGCCAGTACATCAGCAGTCCACCATACAGACCCGACAAAGCAGCAATGCTGAGCAGATACCGGCAGCAGCAGCAGAGTCGAGCCGAGACCGGCCGGCATCGGTGCTGAGCCGAGACAGGCTGAAGAAAAGCCACATGATGCAGCATGTATGTCCAAAAACAAACGGTTCTTCAGAGAGCCAATAATAGAGATCAACATCAATGCTTTCAATACCCTTCGGGATAGAAATTGTACTTGGGTGCAAAATCCAATATTCTAGAGATAAAATTTTATGCGTGATTTTCATAAATACCGTAAAAACTAACAGTGGATAATTTTTCTGATTTAACCGCGAAGTGGACGAAGGACTTCGCTTGACCATGCCACAGAGAAACAGACGTCTCACTCTACACATGTATCATCGTTCATCTTTTGAACGGTGGATTCAATTTTTTGTACACGTAAAAAAATAACCTTATATGTTATGGCAAAAAAACATTCGAAAATACTTATACTCTTCATTATGCCATCTAATGAATGATCCCATATCAAAAAGCTAATAACATTCATAAGTTAATGGGGGCAGCAGGGACTATGTCCAAGGGCTTGATGATCCCTCCCCAGGCCATCTGCGAGTTGTGGCGCCTGCCTAGGATGTGGTGGGGTTTGACAGTGGGCCCTGTTAAACCTCTATAAAAAGCTGCATGTATCCGCAAGTAGGCTCCGCCAAAGCGACCGTGTGCCGCTCAAAGCGCACAAGCCCAAGTCCTGGTGTTAGGTGGGACGCTAAACAGCCCTGACACGACGGCCCTCCGACGAGACAGGAGGTTTGCGCAGGCCCAATAAGCCGCCTTTAAAAACAACTATTACGAACGACATAGAAGATAATACGACTCGATACAATCGGCAACGACCTAGGCGACGAAAAAAGGATCACGATTGGAAGCTTGGAACATGGAACTGCAAGTCGCTAGGCTTCGCAGGTTGCGACAGGATAATCTACGATGAATTACATCCCCGTAACTTCGATGTCGTAACGCGGACCGGATAGTCTGCATATCGTCTCGAACGACAACGGCCAACGATGCATAAACTTTGCAGCCTCCCGCGGAATGGTAGTCCGAAGCACTTTCTTCCCCCGCAAGAATATCCACAAGGCCACATGGAAATCACCTAATCAAGTAACGGAAAACCAAATCGACCACGTTCTAATCGACGGTAAATTCTTCTCCGACATCACGAACGTACGCACTTACCGCAGTGCGAATATTGAATCCGACCACTACCTCGTCGCAGTATGTCTGCGCTCAAAACTCTCGACGGTGATCAACACGCGTCGGAGTCGTCCGCCGCGGCTTAACATTGGGCGGTTACAAGACGGTAGACTAGCCCAAGACTACGCGCAGCAGCTGGAAGTGGCACTCCCAACGGAAGAGCAGCTAGGCGCAGCATCTCTTGAAGATGGCTGGAGAGATATTCGATCCGCCATTGGAAGCACCGCAACCGCTGCACTAGGCACGGTGGCTCCGGATCAGAGAAACGACTGGTATGACGGCGAATGTGAGCAGTTAGTTGAGGAGAAGAATGCAGCATGGGCGAGATTGCTGCAACACCGCACGAGGGCGAACGAGGCACGATACAAACGGGCGCGGAACAGACAAAACTCGATTTTCCGAAGGAAAAAGTGCCAGGAAGATCGAGATCGTGAAGAGACGGAGGAACTGTACCGCGCTAATAACGCACGAAAGTTCTATGAGAAGTTGAACCGTTCACGTAAGGGCCACGTGCCGCAGCCCGATATGTGTAAGGACATAAACGGGAACCTTCTTACGAACGAGCGTGAGGTGATCCAAAGGTGGCGGCAGCACTACGAAGAGCACCTGAATGGCGATATGGCAGACAACGGTGGCGGTATGGTAATGAACCTAGGAGCACGCGCGCAGGACATGCGACTTCCGGCTCCGAATCTCCAGGAAATCCAGGAGGAGATCGGCCGGCTGAAAAACAACAAAGCCCCTGGAGTTGACCAACTACCAGGAGAGCTGTTTAAACACGGTGGTGAAGCACTGGCTAAAGCGCTGCACTGGGTGATTACCAAGGTTTGGGAGGATTGACACGAGTGGTACGATTTTCACGAAGTCCGTCCAGTTATTTGGTTTCGCCGACGACATTGATATCATGGCACGTAACTTTGAGAGGATGGAGGAAGCCTACATCAGACTGAAAAGCGAAGCTAAACGGATTGGACTAGTCATCAACACGTCGAAGACGAAGTACATGATAGGAAGAGGCTCAAGAGAGGTCAATGTGAGCCACCCACCACGAGTTTCTATCGGTGGTGACGAAATCGAGGTGGTTGAAGAATTCGTGTACTTGGGCTCACTGGTGACCGCCGATAACGATACCAGCAGAAATATTCAGAGACGCATAGTGGCTGGAAATCGTACGTACTTTGGACTCCGCAAGACGCTCCGATCGAATAGAGTTCGCTGCCGTACCAAACTGACTATCTACAAAACGCTTATAAGACCGGTAGTTCTCTACGGACACGAGACCTGGACGATGCTCGTGGAGGACCAACGCGCACTGGGAGTTTTCGAAAGGAAAGTGTTGCGTACCATCTATGGTGGGGTGCAGATGGCGGACGGTACGTGGAGGAGGCGAATGAACCACGAGTTGCATCAGCTGTTGGGAGAACCATGCATCGTTCACACCGCGAAAATCGGAAGACTGCGGTGGGCCGGGCACGTAGCCAGAATATCGGACAGTAATCCGGTGAAAATGGTTCTCGACAACGATCCGACGGGAACAAGAAGGCGATGTGCACAGCGGGCAAGGTGGATCGATCAGGTGGAGGACGACTTGCGGACCCTCCGCAGACTGCGTGGTTGGCGAAGTGCAGCCATGGACCGAGCTGAATGGAGAAGTATTTTATGTGCAGCACAGGCCACTCCGGCCTTAGTCTGATGATAAATAAATAAATAAGTTAATGAAAAGTATAAGTTTCGGAATGTATGTGACTAATGTGATGTATAAGTTTTTTCTTATACATATCATTAAGCGCCTGCTTCGACAAAAAAGTATTAGAAATTTTAATAATATACAACATTCCACTTCGCGGCTATGTCTCAGAAATTACCCACTGTTCGTTTTTTTCAAATTAACCACGAATTTTTAGTGATGGTATAAAAAAGACTGAATGCTCAGCGAGCGAATGCACTTTTCTTTTATACCTTATTTTGAATCTTCTCTGCTTCCCAATTGGTGGGCCAATCAGCGTCTTGTATCCCGCTTCTTTGTCAGCAAAAGCGTCATCATCATCAATGCGTTCGAGATGGGCTTCTTCTTTTTTACTCTTGTTGCTCGCTGCTGGCATCTATTTCCTAACGGACTTTTCGCTTGATACAGGCCAATAAGCCGTGGAAGCGAGCTTAGAATTGCAGTTCAGGTGAGAAGTAGGGACACGGCAGGTATTTCCGTCTATAGATAGTAGAATCTATAGATGAGCGAAAGCATGGCTGAGTCGATTTTTTTGCCCGTGCACACGCGCATATGACGTCACAGCCCTTAACGTTTGCATTGAAATCGTGACGTCATGCTCGTTTGGAGACACGTTTGACAGTTCGTTTGGAGACAGAGGATTTATCTTCGCTCATCTATATATTCCACTATCTATATTTCCGTCCATCGTCGTAGGGGCTAAAACCAACGAAAGCAACGTATATTTGCTAGAACTCCACTATAGCAGAACGTTTCTCCTGAGCTAACGATTTGGTACGTTTATTAATGTTTGAGCTGTTATCGGTGTTTTTTTTATCCAAATAAGATTATGTGAGAGATTTGTACATCTTATGAATCTTTAAGTATCAAGTATCAAGTAAGTATGAATCTTTAAAGGCATGGTCACAGAGAAACAGACGTCTTACTTAGAACAAAATGAGCGATTCCAAGCAACAGCATCAAAATTTAAGAAAATTTTTAATTCATGATTTTCTATTGAGTTGAAACTTTGCACAGTTTTTCAATTTCATCTAAATCGTCATTTTTCGATATCAAATCTTCATATTGAGTCACGACTAACTTTTCAAAAGGGTGTATGTGAAAATGGTTCAAAAATATTTAAAAAGCTGCACAGCAAAAACGGAATGTTCGATTGTTATGATTTTTTCAGCAAAGTTAGACAACTAAATGGTGATTCTTAAGAAAATGTGCACAGTAAAAAAAATTTTTTTGCCTTTAAAAATATCATTTTTGTCACAAAACTCAAATATCTCAAAACCCTATCTTTTTCGAACGTAACGGTCCATTATATTAGCTATCTACCATAAAAATTTGGTGATGGTAAACTAATAAACAAAAAGTTATGACATTTCAAACATTTCACAATTTTCACATATAGTAAACAAAAAAATTTCCGTGTATTTTTTTTCAAGAATCGCAGTTTGATGCTGATTTTATTGTTAAGGGCCTTGCGTGAGTTAAACAAGTTGTTTGTATGATATTCCATATTTATGTATTCATCGATATTATGTATATTATATGTATAAATATTATATGTATAAATAAATAAAAATGAATTAATATTATCCTAAGTATTAAATTAAATGTGGCAGTTACACAATGTTGTTATAGAAACTCTAAGAGTTTTGGGTTTGAATTTTGGTATGGGTTATGATATCATGAAAACAGTTTATTAATACTTATTTTTTATTTATTTTTATTCAAATTTTTAAAATATCGAACACTTTTGAATTATTATCAGCACAGTTTGAGTATAGTTTTGCTTTAATTTTATTTTCCGACAATGGAATGAAACAGTGAAATTTTTGGGTTCCTTGGATCGTTTTCGCGTTATTAAATTGCTCGCTGAGCTCTGAAGCCTTTATTTCGTACTCTTCAGTAGTAGTAAAACAAAATGATAATTTGGTTAAATCTTTTTCTTTTCTACGATTTGCCCAATCAAAAAGTTCTTTCGCAGTTTTAATTGGATGCTCACGTTCTTTGGCTAAACTTGCTCTTGTGGCCATGCGCTTTATTGTTCCTCCAATAGCATCACAAGGACCTTTGCCATGTGATGTAGCAAAAAATGCCATTCTGCATCAATTCCGTACATTGATTTAAATTGACATAGGCTCGAAAAATTCTTACGATTTTTGTACTGCGACGCTGCTCCATCAGACATGAAATATATCTTTTTGACTTCTTTATGCTTATCAACGCGTAAAAAGTTAATCATTTTTTCAATGAACAAGTTTACGGATACTGAATCGTGTCTTAAATCTTCGGAAATTATAATAAAACTAAAGTGTTCAATTTGCGTACTTCCATTAAAATAAATAACGAATGGATGAATTGTAGCTTGTTGTACGTTCCAGTGATGGGACTGCACTTCATCTTGCAATACAAAGCTGTAATTTTCAGAAAAATCACAAATGACTAAAAATTCACCATTTTGTAATGTATTTTCGTATTTTTAAAAAGCTGGATTGTTCTGTTTTAATGAAATCGTGAGGGATTAAACTTTCTAATTTCAAGCAAAAATATGACACAAACTCATCTACAGGTTTTACAATAGTTTCTATGTCACACCTATCCGTGGTCACCCATTGCTCAAATGATAACTGATCAATATATTTTTCTTCAAACTCAGCGAATAAAGTATTTTCCAATGATGAAGAATCTGGACAATCCGAACAAGATCGTAGATAGCAATTTGATGTTGTATTTGATGATGATGTATTTTCACACAAAAGACTACCAGTTAACATTTTAATATCCTTTGTTAAATTGATTCTTTTCAAACTATATAAAATAAGATTAATATTCTCATGGGTTGTGCACACACACACATTATGTGTTCCTGAATTGGAAAGAAGCTTACATTGCCTTGGCCGAAGGCTTGCAAATGAGGAAAAACCTATTTTAATATTATCGTGAATTTCCTTGAAGCGTGTGTACGCTTCTTTCAAAGTCGTCATCATTAATCGTTTTTGGATTGCTTGACGCTTTCCATCTTTTTTACTGATACATAATCTTTTTGACCAGGCATAGCTCGACTTACTTCATCATCTTCAAAATATTGAACTACTATTTCTTTTGTCTCATCTGTTAATGCAGTACTAGACCTAGTATTTTTGGTTGAAAGACAGTTATTCTTCAATTGTTTTGCCTCTTTTACTGTATTTCTATTGGTTTTGAACTCATCAATGGCATCCTGAATAGACCACGAACTTGGCAGCATCGACAAAATCAATAATTTTTCTTTCCTTGTCGTGGCTGCATTCGAGAACCTTTCCTTCATATTTATAATTACCTCATCGTAGTCTGTATTTTCCACATCATCAGGTCCTAATTTGAAGAGGTTTCTTCGTACAGCTTCGTTTATTTCACGGTATTTTTTCTCCGGGTAATAAACGTAGTCCATCTTACTCCATTTAATCGAAGTCACTTTTATCCCAGCTATGCCCTCGTTAAAGCGTTCGATGTTGACCTTTTGGATACACTCATCTTCCGATTGATTTGTTGAAACAGATTTCGCTGATGGTACGGTGGCAAGGCTCTCAGCACTTAATACTTCTGGTAATTCCTCAGTTGTTGTCGATACATCTGGCAATTCCTCAGTTGCTGTCGTTTTCGAACTTCCTGCGCTCTGCTCAACCGATGATATACAGATTGCTCTTTTGTCAACGTTTAGACGGCAGGACGTGCAAATGCGTAAATTTGTATTCAATGTGGACATTGGAGCATAACCAGTCGCTTTCAGTTTATCTATGGTGCTTTCGGTGAGATTTCGTAACTCTTTTGAACACTTTTTTCCATCAAACGGCCTACAACAGTTGAGAAAGCGGCTACTCATGTTGTTCGTAATATTTCAATAAACAAAATCACTTTTAAGTTTTTACTGACTAGTTTGGTGTCATTTGCTTTGACTGAAGAAAAAAATTACTTTAAGATCTTTAACAACCTTAGTAGTAGTAATTTTTTGCATTTTCGTGAGCATTGTCATGGTATGTACCTATCATGCATTTGTTGTTGTTGAAGATACCCGTTTCCTCCCGATCATAAAGTCTATTCTCTAAGAGGTATATTTTTGCAGGTAAACTATAGACGTACACGTGTATATAAATCTTTGATTTTGCAGCTTTTGTCTTAAAATAACATTTCTGATATGTTTCTATCAACGTTATTATCAACAGGTTTCAACACTATTAAAAGAATTTTTCGCCAGTCACGTGCAATGAAAATTATGACACTATCAATACTTTTGATCACAACACTGGATCGTGTCTAAGTTTCTTATAGATGCTATGAATAATTAAATCAAAATATCATGAAAACAACTTGTTTAAATCACGTCCCTTAACAATAAAATCTGCATCAAACTGCAATTCTCGAAATAACTTACACAGAAAAAATTTTTTTTTACTAAATGTGAAAATGGTGAAATGTTTGAAATGTCATAACTTTTTTGTTTATTAGTTTACCATCACCAAATTTTTATGGTAGATAGCTAATATAATGGTTTTCCCTAAAAAAATTACGTTCGAAAAAAGATAGGGTTTTGAGATATTTGAGTTTTTGTGACAAAAATGATATTTTTAAAGGCAAAAAAAATTTTTTTACTGTGCACATTTTCTTAAGAATCACCATTTAGTTGTCTAACTTTGCTGAAAAAATCATAACAATCGAACATTCCGTTTTTGCTGTGCAGCTTTTTAAATATTTTTGAACCATTTTCACATACACCCTTTTGAAAAGTTAGTCGTGACTCAATATGAAGATTTGATATCGAAAAATGACGATTTAGATGAAATTGAAAAACTGTGCAGAGTTTCAAATATTTTCGAAATGGTCGCTCAGGATCGACTGACATGCCCCCGTGGAATGCCTCAAATGCAATAAAAATCATCGTCACGAAAACATTACCGCCCAATGCTAAAAGCACTGTAGGTGGACAAGCGGCAACCAGGTGGCGGTAGTGAGCGAACGTCAAAAACAAGCAAAACCAATGGATGCGCCATCGGTGGCCGATCAACCACCTACAAAAAATTGAATCCACCGTTGAACCACTTCGCGGTTAAATCAGAAAAATTATCCACTGTTAGTTTTTACGCTATTTATGAAAATCAAGCATAAAATTTTATCTCTAGAATATTGGATTTTGCACCCAAGTACAATTTCTATCCCGAAGGGTATTGAAAGCATTGATATTGATCTCTATTATTGGCTCTCTGAAGAACCGTTTGTTTTTGGGATATACATGCTGCATAATGTGGCTTTTCTTCAGCCTGTCTCGGCTCAGCACCGATGCCGGCCGGTCTCGGCTCGACTCTGCTGCTGCCGGTATCTGCTCAGCATTGCTGCTTTGTCGGGTCTGTAGGGTGGACTGCTGATGTACTGGCTAGGTTTCGGCTGATGATGGTCGCTTCGATAGTGTCGAGCCGAAAAAGCGGTCGGTGCAGACTTCATTCCCTGCTAAAAGGTGTGAGTGCTGTTCAATCGATTATGCGGTTGCTTCGCTTGTCCCGGTCAGAATGAAAGGAAAAAATCGTGTTGCGCTATTTTATGGCTTCTCGGCAGACCCAGCGGCTGCTCATTCGCTGGTGTCTGCACCAATCAGAACGTGGTAATGGAATGATGCAAGAATTATGCGGTACCCATATTTATAGGTTCCCTTGATCTCAATGCTTTTCATTGAGAACAGTTTCATGCCTATTTGTAGAGGAGTAGCGAGGACAAGTAACAGAATACAACCAGGTGGATTGCAGGAATCAATGACAATGAATCTTTATTATAGTTTTATGTCAAAGTACATATATGCATGACTACTGCGATCCTACATCTCTCTCTTCTTTTATAAATTCAACGTTAATTCTACTACCTGACTGAACAATATATTTGGAAATAGACATCTTGTTTGTAAGGCTAATATATATACCAGCAGCACCGGCGACCCGGTAAAATAAACTAATTTCATGTATTGATATCTGTAATGAAATAATAGTTAGAGTAGTTTATTTTAAGGCATTATTCACTGATCGATTGTCAATCCCAACTGTTGTCGTAATCTCTGAACATTCTTGATTTTTCCTTTCTTCTTCATGCAATATATTCTTTATTCTTTCATGATATATACACTGGCTATACATTTTCATGGATTTCACGGAGCTTTTAAACAAGTTTTACTTCAATCTGCCAAGAAGAATTAAAATTGAAATGAATTGTATTTAGTATGTTAACAAATAACCAGAGCCGTAGCGTGGATTCGCAGCGCCCTTGGCGAAATCTTGATTGGGCGCCCCTTTCTTACTAAGGAAACCAAGATGTGCAATATTTCACATTCAAAGAGTAAACAAGATTCAATTAAAGTAAGTAAGATTAAATTAGTGGACTTATGATGCTGCAATTAAATGTCAATATTCAGTGGTATCTGGATTACAGCCCCGAGAATTTTTGAGATATCGACTATTGCAAAATACGTAAGGAACCTCATGATGTCGTATGAATTTCTAGATTTTCGTATGGAATCTATAAAAAAATATCTGAAGGATCATTAAAATTAATAAAAGTTCTTTATTCACGAATATTATCCACTCCTGTTCATTGAAAGAAGAAAGGTTCAAAGTCACCAATTAATTGCTTATTTTTTATGATTTCTCGAGCCTATGATCGAATCCTAATAAACGCATCCACGTTCCGAGTCGTGGGTAGGGCAAATAGGAAATGTCGAATTGGGGAACAGTACCAGAGCTGTAGAATTAGTATCAAGCGATTACCACAGATATTGATTTTGGACTAATCACTATCTCCTTAGAAGGAAGCAAGACACTCTCCAACAGTGGAGACTTCATACTAACTTTCGCAAACAAAAAAAAAACCTTATGATTGTCAAAAAATCTTTTGTGAGCTCAGAATTCCTTATGGGCCAGATCAATAAATTGTGGAGGTTTGCAGAAAAACTTTTTTTTTTACGTGTGCTTATAATAATCCTATGCTTTATTTATCATAACTTCTAAAAAAAATTAATTAATCGCCTTTGCAGATTTCATCAACATCTATTTTTTCTATTTTTTCCATGGAAAACATTTAGAGTCTATAGTCTTATAAGAAGTATAGTTTAGACATCTTCGAGGGCTTCCGGGATTATAAATTGTCTGAAGTCCTAAAAAATAATCAGTAGACTATTGCTTGTGGATCCTAGAAACCTCTAAGATTATTGTTTACTTTAAGGTAACCTTTTGCTAACACACAAATTTCCAGCCAATGACTTCATAAGACTTACCGTAATCATGGGTAGGATAATGCTTTGATTGTCCCACCCAGGAAAATTCATGTGTAGGACATGTCCCACTTGTTTCACCAACTACCGTCATAGTGGAAAAAAATAGAAAATAATCCAATCTACGCAATTTGGGAACCAAACTTCACGTTGTGCAAATAAGTTTTTTAACCTGAGACTTTCAGATTTTTTCTTTTCAACTTGTAACTGGTTCCGGAAGTCCTATAGAAAACCGGAATAGCTGTCAAAACTAAGACCAAATCATTCAATATGGTGATGTGGGAATGAAGAGATATTTTTTATATGCTCTAGACTACATAAAATATCTCTACCATTGGACTTTGCAGGCGGTTATTAATTTGCCTCTTTACCAATAAAGGGTTTATCGAGACGAGCCAGCCTAGGGCTGAAAGTCTCGCTAATAAAGATAAAAAAATAAATAAAGGGTTTTATTTCTCCTGTCGTAATTCTTGATTTCGGCGCCCCCCTAAGGGCCGGCGCCCTTGGCGGGGGCCAACCCCGCCAACCGCACGCTACGGCGCTGCAAATAACATTAAATAACTTTTCAGTTATTGAGGTGCAGAGATTCTTCTTTAGTTCTCAATCTGAAACACGTGAGTCGACCCACGAGGCTCGCCTTTAAGTCTCATAATATCTTATGTACTGATGTTTATCTCTTGTTCTCAGAGGATCATTTATACTCTAGCAAAGATTCTATTCGTGTACTTAATCCCTTTGTCTGGGTTCCACTGCCTTTGCTCAACAGTGTAACTCATCCTTACTACAGGGTTCCGCTAATGCTGCATACCATCGCGGAGGATCGTTTCCAGATATCTTACATGTACAATGTACATCATCCCTTCGTCAAGGTTCCACTATCCTAATGGATCAGTGTACTTCATCCTAGTGGCAGGGCTCTACAAGTGTTGCAAATCATCTCAGAGGATCGCCTCCAAGTCTTTTCTGCGTACTTCATCCCTTTGTCTGGGTTCCACTCTCTTCACTGAGCAGTGTGCTTCATCCCAACAACAGGGTTCCGCAAATTATGAGAGGCTTACCAATGAATCGTCTTTGGGTCTCTCCTGCGTACTTCATCCCTTTGTCTGGGTTCCACTCTCTTCTCTGAGCAGTGTACTTCATCCCAACAACAGGGTTCCGCAAATGATGAGAGCCTTCCCAAGGAATCGCCTTTGGGTCTTTCCTACGTACCCCTTTGCTCGGGTTCCACTGTCATTCCAGACCAGTGTACTCCATCCCGGCAACAGGGTTCCGCTTGTTTTTTTTTCTGATAGTATTAGTATGTTAATTACTGCCGCTTCTCATATAAAGCTTTTATTACCTTTTCGATTCATACTCAGAATACTGAAAGATGGTTGAACACAAGTATGATCATTACATTTACTGACTTTAGATCAAGTTGCGTGCTTGAGAGAAGTGATAAGGTTTATCGGTTTTTTTTTAGACGCCAGGGTTAATTTACTATCATCAGCCTTATAAGATGAGCAGGTTTTTTTTTCTCGCGAGATGACCATAAATGCCAAGTATAATTGATAATTAATGATACTTGCAAACTTAACAATTACATTTTTTTTCCAGTTGTTATCCAATTCTAGAACTATTAATGACAAATTTAGCATGTATAGATTTTACCGAAGTGCAGTACAATTTGATTAAGGTAATCAGGAACTAGCACAACTTTGAAGCTTGCGGTGATGAGTGTGAAACTGATGATCATTTCTGAAGTCTTGTAATTTGAATAATTTTCCGATAAATATTTTCGCACTTCCAGAAGCTTTTGCGTGAAATAATTTTGAGTCTTGCTAGTCCAGATGATGACGATAATTTTTTTTCAGCAGTCCATTTTTGAGAAGTAATGTTTCATATTTCCAAAATCTTGTATATATTCCTCTCGTTCGGTTTGTCTTTTTCCATTATTTTTGAACTTTTTTTTAGTGCTTTTGATTCACACGCAAATGAAAGAAAAATTCTATCCTCGTCGCCATTTTGTAGAGGAGTAGCGAGGACAAGTAACAGAATACAACCAGGTGGATTGCAGGAATCAATGACAATGAATCTTTATTATAGTTTTATGTCAAAGTACATATATGCATGACTACTGCGATCCTACACTATTGAAACAAGTTTTTCGGGTCTTATCAAGCATGGACATGGAAGGCATACTTGAAATCTGTCGATTGAGGGGCTTACCGCAGAAATTCGTCCACTGAGACGAACGCTATTAACGTTTAAAATCTCTCAACACAGCGTAACGCGGTCGATTTGAATATTTTGAAATGGCACCCGTTATAGTAAAGAGAGACTTAAGTCCTACGTCCAAATCGTTTTCTCACTTTTAGCACTAAGCCGAAGCAAACAGCCTTTTTCAAGGCTCTAAGAGTTAAAAATAATGTTCTCCTTCAGTAGCTATCGCACGGATTAGGAGGCCCTTCAGTGGAAGGGCAGATATACAGTCCACATCCCCTGCTGAGCCAACTTGTGGCTTATTCCAGGCAGTCCTTCAGTGTTTCCGAGGCTAATATTCCGACAGTTCTGCCGCTACTCGTTCGTGATCGGACAGATACTTCCTGATTTTTTTGATCATTCTTGTTCCAGGTAGATTTCTGTGTCGGTTTGATGAGAAGATTTTCCCAAGGGATGGTATGCCACGCCGATTATTTATCCAAAATAGTTGATGTGAGAAATTTGGACATTTTATGTATCTTAAAGGCATGGTCAAGTCAAGTCCTACGTCCACTTCGCGGTTATGTCTCAGAAATTACCCACTGTTCGTTTTTCTTCACCAGCGCTATAATTAATACCCTCCACTAAGGCATTGGAGAGATTGCCGGTGAGTACTTCATTCAGCAGCAGGTTTAATTTGCGGTGAATTACGTCGAAAAAGCGGAGATAAAATTCTCTTGGGATCCCGTCGGCACCGGGGGATCGTTTGGGTGCGCTTGCCCTGATAGCAGAGAGGATCTCTGCTGTTGTTATCTCCTCCATGCACGCTTCGTACGACGGGTCGTCCGGTCGATGACGCGCTTGCATGCAAAGTCGTTCCCGTCGTTGTTATTGTCGCCGTTTTCTGCTACTTCTTGTGCATAAAGGCTCGAGAAAAAATCAAACAGCTTCATTTCTATCGCCTGAGGCTCGGCGACAAATTCGTGCTCTCCCGTCTGCAGGTGTGTAATTAAGGTTTTCTTTCGTCGTCTTTCCCCCAGTTGGAAGATCGACATTGGTTTGCCGGCCAGATGCGTCTCGTTGATGCGCATAAGCATGTGCGAGAAGTTACGCTGCAGTGCCAACATCTCTCCTTTCAGCCGATTGATGGTGGTTTTCAATTGTGGCTTCCACTTAAAAAACGACTTGATTTTAGGCTTAAGCAACCAGAAGTATTAAGCAACCAGAAGTTCGGATAAGAAGGGCTATTTTGGCTTAATCAGCTCTCATTTTAAGTAATTTTTTGTATGGTGGGAGCGTAAAAGTGAACTTGAAAGTTCCGTTAAGGATGCTTGGAACTTGATGTGAACCATAGTGAACCAATTAGTTAAGAGTAAATTTAAGTAAAATCTGAACTTCTGGTTGTTTGGGGTACGACAGCCACCAATCCATACACGTCCCATAGTTTCTGCGTTGTCGAGTCCAGTTTTCATCGGTAAGGAGATGCGGTCGAAGGGCCCAGAATCCGTGTCCCGGCTCATGTCCCAGTGGAGGGAGACATATTCTGACCGTAAGCGCTTTATGGTCTGTGAAGCAGCAGACGTGTGTAAAGGCGGACTGCAGTTTATCGCGTAGCCCCCGGCTTACGTAAATACGATCGAGTCGAAATTTGATGTACGATTGATGTCGATTGATGTACGTAAAGCCGGCATCACGTGGGCACAGCATCTCCCACGCATCGTGCAACTGCAGCTGCTGTACAGAGGTTTTAAGGGATGGACTAGTATTCGGGCTGGACAAATCGCACTCACGGAGCACACAATTGAAATCGACAGCGAGGATGACGTTTTCAGTGTGGTGGCGGAGATAGTACGCCAGCGTGCCATTGAAAAATTCTTCTCTGGCCGCTCGCTGCGCAGAGCCGGAGGGAGCGTAAACGTTGCAGATGGTCGTGTCGTGTATTCTGAGCGCGATCAGTCGGCTGTCCAGACTCTTCTCAACCTGAGTGACCTGGATGTGCTCCTTCGCCGCAATAGCTGTACCTCTCCTCGTGTGGTCCACATTCGCGTTCGTTTTCGACTTCCTGCAGGCACACGATATCAAGACATTGGCTGCTAATAAAATTTCGGAGCGCGTTCAGCTTCATGGGGTTAGTGATGGTTCCTATGTTTATTGATGCGAGGTCGTCCCGCTTGATGCGACGTCGTCGTATCGTTGCTTCTTGCCGGGCGGGCAACCTCGGCTTCAGTTACTTCTCGTAGATGTTGACGAGTCATCCGTCCCGTTGCCGGCTGTTCGGCTTTGCGATCGAATTGCGCTAATAGGTTTTCTAAAAACATCCACCAAGGCCACGTCGGCACTCTGTGGGTTGCTCCGCATCAACGACGACGATGAACTGCGCTCTTATGGTGCTTGCAACAACGGGCTGGGGGACACGGTTCGCACGGTGCTCGCAGCTAGCTGGCTTGCTGGTTGGTTGTTTGAGCCAAAAGGTTCGTTCTGACTCGCCGGCTTCGGTAGCTTGGGAAAGGCCTTCAGCGAAGCTGATGGTGGAACGACGGAGCGTTGTTCGAACCGGTTTGACGATAGGAGGTTTCGCACCGTTCGTCTTCTTCGGCGGTTGTCGTGGTCCAGTTTGCCTTGTCACGTTGGCGTAGCTGTTTTGAATCAGCAGTTCTTGTCCTGCACACAAGATATGCCAGTATGGGCCTGCTCTTTGCAGTGTTTGCAAGAGGCAACCTGGCCCTTGTAGTGGATGTATGCTTGTTGTTCATCGATCTTGACCCACGAGTCAATGTTTCGCTGAATCAGCATACGAGCTGACCATATAACGCGCGGGATGCCACCGAACTCGAAACCATCCTCCCACGTTCATTCCCGTAACGAAATCACTTCCCAAAACGCACTGAGAAATTCTACAATCATCTCTTCGGATACGTTGCTGTCTTTCACCTTGACGAACGCACATTGTTGCGGTGGCACTGAAATCTCACTAGGTACATCGTCTTTCTGCAGTTCTAGAACTGTGCGGCAAAAGCCATGCACCTTCTCGAAAGACGGCTTCACTGGAAAGCGCGAATAGTCTATTCGGAAAGTGTTTTCTTGCCTCATCGCGAAACACTAAAGCGCGCGACGCGGCACGGACAGATGAAAGAAAAACCACCGGATTAAATCGCTTGACTTTTGGAGAGCGTAATTGAAAAACACGTTTGCTCGTCTCAGAAGTTGAGCGGAAACTGTTTTCACTACCGATGCATCTCGATGAGCGAAGAAAGGGTGAACAGCAGGATTAGCAGTGTCAGATTCTGGAGGGCCATCCACGATGTATGTACTGGATTACCTGTTGATACCAGTGCTGTCCAATGAGCAGCTCGAAGTAGCTCGAAGTTGTTCCTGTCACGCTCATGCCCGTTTGTTGACAAAAAAGGACGAGCAGGACGGGAACAACTTCGAGCTGCTCATTGGACAGCACTACCGTCTTCCAATGAATTATTGGCAGGGGCTGATTTTCTACTCGCCGCTGTCACATCCAGGCGCTATCGTATATGCGCAAAATAGCCAGCATGAGTTAACCGCTAGAAATTTGTATGGCGAAAGACATCTAACGTGGGTTTTCACAACAGCAGGAGCTTTTCACGAAAATCTATTTGGTACCAGTTATGTAGAAAGGTGTCTGCTACTACGCCTACCAAATATTTTTTCGATTAAGTTGCTTATTTTCGAGATATTATACCTTAGATGCTTTTCGCCATACTGATTTCCGAAAGTTAACTCCTAGTGTGCCGCTGTAAGCACGCTCAAAGCAGGCGATTCATTGAGTCGAAGCGATGATGAAATCTTCATCCGGTTTAATGTTATTATTAATGAGGCGAGACAGGACATTGGCGTATCCAAACTGCGTGGTGGACACGTACTCGATCTCAAAAATGTAGCACAGAAGCGTCAAACCCAACGTTAAAGGCGGTTGGCCGTATGAACCGGAATTTTCTGTCCGAATATTCGCAACAATGGTTGATGATCCGTCTGGAGGGTAAATTTACGACCGGGTAAATTTACGAGTGGGCGCCGAGGTTGGTGCATTTCCGAGACAAACTTTGCGTAGAAATTCACCGCACCGAGGAACGATCGAATAGATGTGACATCTTTAGGTGGTGGCATTTTGACAATGACTTCCACCTTGGATGGATCTGAATGAAGGCCTTTTCATCTACTATGTGAGCCAGGTACTTCACATGTGACTGAAAAATGTGGTATTTTTATTTCCGCAGAACAAACCTGTATGCTTGAAGGCGTTGTGGAGAATGTTGTGGTTCTTTTCTTCCGTTTTGCTGTAAATGAAAATGTCGTCCAGAAATTATTCACTCCTCCTAGATCGGCCATCATCAGCTGCTGAAAAGCAACTGGCGCAGATTTCACACCTGTTGCTAACCGATTGAAGCGAAAGAGGCCTCGATGTGTGTTGATTGTAAGCAGCTGCTTCGAATCGTCGTCAACTTCCACCTGAAGGTATGCATCACTCAAGTCGATGTGCTAAAATACCGGCACCCGTTGAGCTTGCTAAATATGTCGTCTAGAACCGGTTACGGGTAGTGATTGGGCTCAAGAGCAGCATTCAGTCCAGTAGAGTAAACGGGACAAATTCTTATTTTTCCTCCTGTTTTTTTTTTACTACCACGATCGGAGCCGCCTACTGCGGAAATTCCACTGGCTTGATGATTCCCAGCGTAAGTATCGGTTACTTGTAGTGGAGCGTGGTGGAGTACATGTAGAGTAGAGTGGGGTAAGAGTGCGCGTGGGGTAAGAGTACGTTTTCGCAGCACTGTATCAGTTTGAAAGGTATTCTGGCCAACTATTATCATGTGTAATTGTGAACTATTTGAATAAACAACAAGGGAGATATGGAGTTAAATTTTTTTTTTGTCATTTTGCTAAAAATAATTGTGTTTCCGCAACTAGTATTTCATTATCATATATACGTTCAATCAGGTGAACATTATAACATTTCGATAACCTATTGTACAGAGTACTTTATAGTGCAAAACACCAATCCGATTGGTTTTCCAAGAAGTCAAAACCATTACTTGAATAAATTTTGGGACTGTTGGGTAAAAGTACACAGGAACGGGTGGGGCAAGAAAACGCATGTGAATCTTCAAGTTCTGATGTCAAACCCGTATCTCCGTCCGAAATAAGACTACTTCCAAAGCGTAACGATCCACAACTAAGAAAAAAGGGACAGACATCGAAAATTATCACAAGTTTTAAGGATAAGTTGAAGTAATTTGGTGTTAGAAAGGACTTAGCGAACAAAGCACTGAAGCGAAATAATGAAATTGCATTAGGACTTGTTGTACACATAAACAACGCTTAGCTGGGAGGGGTTGCGAGATGTATGACGATCTATATAATTTTTAGAGGATTCATACAAAAAGTGTAAGATAGAGAAGAGGGGTGATGAAATAGCCAAATTTAACGTTACGTGATTGGTGGACTTTCTTTAAGAAAAATTCCTTTGTTTACGTCACGTGAAACCTGATATACTCTTTAAGAGTTACGTAATCTTCAAGCATTCCCTAATATATGCTCATTAAAAATCAATTAAATGGTATTAACATTTATTTGTGTTAAGTGTTTATTTGTGTTTGAAGTACATGATTGGTAAATGCGTACTCTTACCCCACCCGATGCGCACTCTTACCCCACCGGTGCGCAGTCTTACCCCACTCTACTCTATACATACGCATAATTTTTTGCAGCCTATCGCTCTGACGCGCGCTTGTGATGCTGCTACGGATGGCAACTATCTGCCGCCATCAAGCGAATAATATGCACTTTGAACAAAACTCGTATTGGTTCAATCTTGTCTTGTATAGTATGTTGGTCCTGAGAAGAACCGATGAAATATCAATAATGTGCTTTACGAATTACTAACAGCAAACACTAGATAATTCCGATTTGCAAGATAATTGTGGGGGGCCCTCCTTAGCCGTGCGGTAAAACGCGCGGCTACAAAGCAAGACCATGCTGAGGGTGGCTGGGTTCGATTCCCGGTGCCGGTCTAGGCATTTTTCGGATTGGAAATTGTCTTGACTTCCCTGGACATAAAAGTATGATCGTGTTAGCCTCATGATATACGAATGCAAAAATGGTAACCTGGCTTAGAAACCTCGCAGTTAATAACTGTGGAAGTGCTTAATGAACACTAAGCTGTGAGGCGGCTCTGTCCCAGTGTGGGGATGTAATGCCAATAAGAAGAAGAAGAAGAAGATGCCAGAACCTTCAGAAGATGGCATTCTGTCTCTGTTCGCAGATGACACCTCCATCGTCTACAACGGAAGCTGCGAGGCGGCTATGTCCCAATGTGGGGATGTAATGCCAATAAGAAGAAGAAGATAATTGTGGCTCGAGTGCAGCTTCCACTGATGATTGCTAATCGATGTCACTTTAGCCGCCACCGCGCTATACTGTCACGACCGCAACAGACAACCGAGAGTCCAAATGTTGCGAGAAATTTTCGCTTAAGTGCTGCTGATATTAACGATGCAGACCAGTCGACCCACGCGCCAAGCCGTCCTCCTTCCTTTCCTATGCTGGGACCGCTCGCCGATGTTCACGACATCTCGAACGAAATGCCTCGCGCGCGCGGGAAAGCAGCTTTCTTATAGTTAACAAAGTAAACCCTCTAGCACCGCCCCTTTGATGACTCTATCTATATTGTTAGGCGTTGCTCGAATATTGATTCCCTGAACAGGGGGAACAAACCCACCTTTTCAAATGCCATCAGGCAAAAAGTTCTTAATTTTTGAATCTTTTTTTGTCTTCACTAGCGAGACTTTCAGCCCAAGGCACACTTACGGAAAAAATCAAGATTGGCAAGTATCAAATGAAATAGCTCTATCTGATCATGTACACATATTATTTGAATATGAGGGAACCCTGGGAATTTATATCTCAAATTTAGCTAGTGAGGAGGAAAACTTGAGCACCTCATTAAATACCAGTCATGGAGCTGATGATTTTGATTTTTTTCATGTAAGAGTGGTCCACCCTAATGGACAACCACATATCGCAGCCGGTCGTCTATCAGGAGCTCAGCTCGGATCACTATCCGGTGGTTCGTGGATCAACCGTCACCAATTCTACCATCGAGTGAACTGGCAGCGGTTCCAGCAGTAAGTTGACACCACCATCAACTACGAGGTGCGTCCGGAGACGCCAGAAAGTATCGACCGCCAGCTGTGCGCCATCGAAGAGGCAATCTCGGTGGCCAGAGAGCAGCATGTTCCAACGGCTCGTCAGGTCAGCAACACCTTAACCATCGACACCGTCACCAAAGATCTCATCCGTCTTTGCAGCCGATCTGCTAAGCAATTCTGGATGCTAATCAAAATTCTAAAATCTAAGCCTCGGCATATTCCACCGCTGATCCCAGTAGACAGCAATGGCTCTAAGGATCGCTTGATAACTCCTGCAGAGAAGGTCGCTGAAATATGTCGTGACTTTGTCAGCTCGCACAATCTTGGACAGATCATCATCAGTCCACACAAAGCAGCCGTTAAAGAGCATGCTAACAACATTTATCTTATTCCCAACGACTTCTCGGAGGAATTGGAGATCACAGCTGGCGAAATGACAAATCATCGAAAAACATGAAGGCCCCAGGCTTCGACAGTATCCTGAATCTCGAGCTCAATCATATGAGTGCTCCGTTCTACGAGCACCTTTCGCTGCTCTTTAATCAGTGTCTCCGTCTCAGCTACTTCCCATCGTCCTGGAAGTCAACCAAAGTCATCCCCATCCAGAAGTCTGGGAAGGATCCTTCCTCTCAGAAAAGTTATCGCCCTATCCGCCTTCTCTCAGGGTCATCCGAGTTGTTTAAAAAGCCGGTTACTTGAGTCTCCAGAATACCACAACATCTTGCTTGAGGAACAGTTTAGTTTCCGACGCAGTCGATCAATTGTACACCAACTGACCCGAGTTATCAACGTCCTCAGACGGAACAAGTATGTCTCTAAAACATCCGCCATGACCTTACTCGTTGTCGAGAAGGCATTCGACAATGTATGGCATGATGGCCTGGTGTACAAACTACAATGCTACAAACTCCCCAGCTACCTGTTGTAGATCATCAACAATTACTTGTCGGTAAGGACATTCCCAGTCTCAATCAGCGGAGCGAGTTCCAATACACAAAACGTCGTCGCAGGTGTTCCCTAGGCAGTATCCTCGGGCCCTTGCTTTTCAATCTATTCACCTCCGACATGCCAGAACCTCCTTGGGGCCCTCCTTAGCCGTGTGGTAAGACGAGCGGCTACAAAGCAAGACCATGCTGAGGGTGGCTGGGTTCGATACCCGGTGCCGGTCTAGGCAATTTTCGGATTGGAAATTGTCTCGACTTCCCTGGGCATAAAAGTATCATCGTGTTAGCCTCATGATATACGAATGCAAAAATGGTAAACTTGGCTTAGAAACCTCGCAGTTAATAACTGTGGAAGTGCTTAATGAACACTAAGCTGTGAGGCGGCTCTGTCCCAGTGTGGGGATGTAATGCCAATAATAAGAAGAAGAAGAAGATGCCAGAACCTTCAGAAGATGGCATTCTGTCTCTGTTCGCAGATGACACCTCCATCGTCTACAACGGAAGAGTGATTAGAGAGTTAGTAGCAAAACTCCAACGAGGCCTAGATGTTTTGACAGAGTACCTCACCAGCTGGAAGATCTGTATCAACGCACCCAGGTTACCAGTAAGCATTAATTAAAGCATTTAAGTGTCTATTTGCACCTTTACGGCAAAACGTTAAATACCAAAAAGCCCAATATATGGCTTCTTAAGTGCGTTATCCTACTTTATCGATACAGTAGAACTTTTTTTTTTATCTTTCGTTTATTTTGGAGGCTAAATTGCCGTGAAGCGTTACGGAGCCGAAATCAAGTTTAACAATTCATTTCTTAATTCTTACACATAGTGTTAGTTTTGGGCAACCGAAAGACTCGCGATTTGGTCGAGGTTAGGGAATACAATATTACAGTAGGAAATGAAGGTAATTTAGGGTGCTTAAGTAATTACGATGCTGATGTTCACATAGTTGACATTCTTGGCGATGTTTCACATCTGTAACGGGACAAACAAACATTTTCTTGGGAGACAACAATGAGAGGAAGACATACGAAAGAGGTTAACGACAGACATTGAAAAGGACAACAAGAGGCCCAAAATGCATGAAATCCTGAGTTTCAAACCTTGCACCATGACAGTTTGGGGGTCCCAGAAGCTCCCCTGAGAATTTCAGCTCATTCGGTCCAGTGGTTGGCGTGCGCAAGTGGCTCAAAGTTTGTATGGGAAAAGTGATCCAAATGTATGGGGAAACGCAACCGTTTCAGTTTTTTGCTTCTAGGTGGCGCTGTAGTCAACGGATTCCTGTTGTGGACGAAATGTAGAACCTTTTTTATATAAGGAAGCGACTGGTGAAGACCGGATGTAAATCCCTTTGAAATTGGCCAAGTTATAAGCATACAAAGTCGAGGGTGTCGAGCGTGTCCCCCAGGGGTATTTAAAATGAGAGCAACGTACATACCACCGACCATTGCGGCGGCGATGCAGGCGTATTCGGTGCCGTGCGAAATTAAATGCATGATTATCACACAATCTCGCGAATTTTATATATATATATATATATATATATATATATATATATATATATATATATATATTTTTTTTTTTATTATATAATATTAATAATAATAATAATAATAATAAATCTCCAAGATTTTGACGACATGTAATTAAATTTACTAATAACAGTAATTAAAATTAAAAAAATGTACGCACACAGTATTTGTCAACAAATATTTTGGATTGAATTTTATGTCAACTTTTTGTGAAAACAACACGAATTCGAAAAATTAGAAGCCGCTAATAATTATAATAAACTTTTCTGCGATTAAGGAACTTGAATGGAAGATACAAGTAGGTAGTCGGAAGAATTTCGAGTCGCTACTGGAAATATAATAATTATTTGACTCACCTTTTATGGCAATATTCGCACGTGAACTGCTTAGCATCGCTATGCACTACTTGCATATGGCGGTCATAGGTGCTTTTGTATGTGAAGTTCTGTAAAAATTAAATTGGTCATTGGCATGTAATTGATTTTATGTATGATTACCACCCAGTACAGACCTTGTTACAGTCCTTGCAGTGGTACTCCGTGATTCCGCGATGCAGATTCTCGTGATCTTTTAGGCCCAATTTCTTGTTGAAAACTCTCCCACAGAACGAGCAGAAAAACTGTGGCTGTTTACCCTGATGGGTATTGTAGTCATGCTTGAGTAGCTTTGCCTCGGAGGTAAACTTACGTTCACACTTGGAACATTGATGGAACTCCATCCCGGATTCAGCGTGCTCGGCCTCAATGTGGGCCAGGAGTTCCTTGTTGAATCGGAACTCACGAGAACAGATAGTACACTCGTTGCGTTCCGTCACCATAATTTTTCGCTGCTTTCCGATGGAACTCTTGTGTGATATACGATGCAGCCTTGCTGCCAGCAGCATCGTGAACTTTTTGGGACAGATGTCGCAGCTGAAAAGTTGCAACTGGCAATTGTTATGCTCTCTTTCGAAATGATAGGCCAAACGGTCGTTTTTGCACATGTCTTCATTACACATGCCACAAACGTGCGGAATGTATCGAGTCAGATTGCGGAGCGAGCCTACCATTGAAGTGAGCACCTGCACTCGTTGATACTTGCTAGATTTGCAGTCATGATCCTTAAGATACTGCACGAGCTGGAAATGATTCATACAGTGCGAACATTGGTAGCCTATACATGTTTTATTATGAATTGCTAGGTCATCTTCGGTGCTGAACAGAGCTTCGCAGAATAGACAACCATAAGGTAAATCGTGCGACTGATAATGGAAATTAACGGCCATAAGGTCCTCGTCAAATCCTACGAGACAACGGTCGCAATAATATGGCAACAAAGTGCTATGCTCATTTTGCAGATGCGTTACAAGGGCCCGTTTGGTCCCGTTGAATTCCTTGCACACATAACAGGACAGAAGCTTTGAAGTAGACGGCTTCTCCTCGTCACTAGAATATTCTGGATCAGGAAATGATACATCTTCATCTTCTGGATCATCATCTGCATCATCGTCGCTAACCGTATAGTTCAATTTAGCGATTGATAATTTTCTGGTTCTATGTACAGGATCCTCTGTCTTCTCTTGTTCATCGATTTCGGTGATTTCGCATTCTGCCTCTATTTTTTCTTCGCTTATTGGTTCCAGCGGTAACACGGTTACGATGCTGATCATACTCTTATCTTCTTCGATTAGTGCCATTTCCGATCGTTTGTGGCTGTAAAATATATGGTGATTAACCAAAAGCTTATATTAATGACACACTGGTGATACAAGTACCATGGTTCAAGAATCTTGAAATGAGTTCCGTACCGATTATTGTCTTTAACATAGATAGTTTTGGAATAATTTTCTTGTCCTCTTGTACCATGGTACAAGTACCACAGGTGTGTACTTAGTATTATACTTATGACACACTGGTGGTATTCGTACCATGGTACAATATGTACTAGGTTATATAACCTTGTCTTTAGTATTAAGGAGATCAAATTTTGTAAAAAGTAAAGTTGCGCAAAATAAATAAAATAAAAGCACTGCGTGGCGGTAAATTTCGATGCGCTCGATGTCAATTAAATAATTTTACAACTTTATTGATTTCAATCTCCTCAGTACAAATTTTGGAATTATGTTATAGGCAGGACTAATACAACGATGAACTTCTCTACCTGCTGATACTGTCATATCGTCATATGCAATGAATTATAGGTCATTGCGCGCGGCAAACCTAACCTCACTATTTTGACAGGTACTGGTCCTGTTGTTTACGTTTCGGACTTAGAATTTTTTTTATCCAAATTAAATCTGCATATTGTACACACTTAGTTCAGCTCGGCATTTTTTTATTCTTTTGCCGAGATCCGCACAGCCGAGCGCTCGGTTCGTGACTTTCTGCTGATATCTCAGCTGAAAAAGCTATTTGTTTACTGCGGCACTCAAAGAAGCCGTCGTAATCATACGTTTATGTAGCCGATATTTCAGATAACGAACTTTATACGAGATTTGCACAGCCGAGATCGGTGAAAATGTTTAAGTGTGTACAATGTTGAAGACATTCTGTACATTCCGCATTCAAATATTGGTAATTATCGATAAGTTTAGGTAATTATCGATCAGAAAATCCAAAGAATCATAGAAGAATCTCAAAATTAAAATAAAGTCGTCTGTAAACAACAGGACCAGTACCTGTCAAAAGTCGTGCGTGACGTCACCGTGCAATGGAGTATTGGCAGTGGCTGATTTTCTACCCGTCGCTGTCACATCCAGGCGCTCTAGTATATGCGCAAAATAGCCAGCAAGAGTTAACCGCCAGAAATGTGTATGGCGAAAGACATCTAACGCGGGTTTTCTCAAAATTAGTAACTTTTTATGAAAAGCTATTTAATACCGGTTATGGAGGATGGTGACCGCTACTACGCCTACCAAATATTTTTTCGATTAAGGTGCTTAATTTTGAGAAATCGAGCCTTAGATGCCTTTTGCCAAACTGATTTCAGAAAGTTAACTCCTAGTGCGCTGCTGTAAGCACGCTCAAAGCAGGCGATTCATTGAAAAAGAAAACATTATGGAGTAACAGCAGAATGGTTCAGAAGAGTAGGGGAGGACGGGGCCCCTAATTTTACTACTATTATGACTTTTTCTTTTTTTTCTTTCCCCGCACACTGATAAAAATATTATAAAAATAAAATGGATCTGAAATACAAATAAATTAGCAAAAGTTGGTGAAAACTTTGATTTTTATTATAAGAAATCAGCATTAGAAAATAAAGTTTTTAAAAGGAGAGATCCAATAATTACCTAACGCAAAAATTGGTTATTTTCAAACCCACCTCCCCCCTATGTCACACTTTTTCTATGAATCATGGGCAGGTCACGGTATATACACTGCCAAAAATATCTAGGAAAGGAAAGATCCAATAATTACGTAACGCAAAAATTGGTTATTTTCAAACCCACCTCCCCCCTATGTCACACTTTTTCTATGAATCATGGGCAGGTCGCGGTATATACACTGCCAAAAATATCTATATAAGATATATGTGTCGCCGTTATAAATTTTTGCAATAGCTCCACCCTAATATAATCGATATAGAACCACACATAAATTAAATAATTGCTAATTCGAGACCACACATAAAATTTTTTTTGGATATATATTTTATTAGTAGTTCGCGTGGAGAATGATTATGTGTGTGCTGATATACATCATAAGTTAAATCTATGGATTTTTGCCAATAAATATGTGTGGATTTTTAGTAGTGTATATATAAAAACCAAAATATGTAGTTATGTTCGCTAACTACTTCTGAACCACTTGGCCGATTTCAACCAAATTTGGTACAACCATTCTCTATCCTCAAGAGAAGTTTACAAAGGATGTGGGATGGTCATTTGAAAAAGGGGGAGGGATGGTGGGAGGGGTTTTGTTTACAAAACGAGCAATTCTGTGTAACTTTCAACTCCCAGGACCGATTTCAACCAAATTCTGTACACATATTCACTATGAGGAGACGATCATATGAGAGGGTAATTTGGGAAAGAGGGAGGGGTCTGGAGGGAGGGGCAGAAAACGGGCAATTTAGAGTAAATCATGAACCCTTGGATCGATTTGATCCTGAGAATTTGAACCAAATTTGGTACACACATTCTCTATCCTTCATTCATTCATTTATTTAGTTAACATCTAAACAGATAATACTGAATCAACAATTTGACGCCACAATGCACGGTTCGAGGCCGCATCTCTCCATCTTCGGAAACGCCCCACGCTCGCCAAGTCGTTCTGCACCTGGTCTGCCCATCTCGCTCGCTGCGCTCCACGCCGTCTCGTACCTGCCGGATCGGAAGCGAACACCATCTTTGCATGATTGCTGTCCGGCATTCTTGCAACATGTCCTGCCCATCGTACCCTTCCGGCTTTAGCTACCTTCTGGATACTGGGTTCGCCGTAGAGTTGGGCGAGCTCATGGTTCATTCTTCGCCGCCACACACCGTTTTCTTGCACACCGCCAAAGATGGTCCTAAGCACCCGTCTCTCGAATACTCCGAGTGCTTGCAAGTCCTCCTCGAGCATTGTCCATGTTTCATGTCCGTAGAGGACAACCGGTCTTATTAGCGTCTTGTACATTGTACATTTGGTGCGGTGGCGATTTTTTCCGACCGCAGTTTCTTCTGGAGCCCGTAGTAGGCCCGACTTCCACAGATGATGCGCCTTCGTATTTCACGACTAACGTTGTTGTCAGCCGTTAGCAAGGATCCGAGGTAGGCGAATTCCTCGACCACCTCGAAGGTATCCCCGTCTATCGTAACACTGCTTCCCAGGCGGGCCCTGTCGCGCTCGGTTCCGCCCACAAGCATGTACTTTGTCTTTGACGCATTCACCACCAGTCCAACTTTTGTTGCTTCACGTTTCAGGCGGGTGTACAGTTCTGCCACCTTTGCAAATGTTCGGCCGACAATGTCCATGTCATCCGCGAAGCAAATAAATTGACTGGATCTGTTGAAAATCGTACCCCGGCTGTTACACCCGGCTCTCCGCATAACACCTTCTAGCGCAATGTTGAACAACAGGCACGAAAGTCCATCACCTTGTCTTAGTCCCCGACGCGATTCGAACGAACTGGAGTGTTCGCCCGAAATCTTCACACAGTTTTGCACACCATCCACCGTTGCTTTGATCAGTCTGGTAAGCTTCCCAGGGAAGCTGTTCTCGTCCATAATTTTCCATAGCTCTACGCGGTCTATACTGTCGTATGCCGCCTTGAAATCAACGAACAGATGGTGCGTTGGGACCTGGTATTCACGGCATTTTTGAAGGATTTGCCGTACAGTAAAGATCTGGTTCGTTGTCGAGCGGCCGTCAACGAAGCCGGCTTGATAACTTCCCACAAACTCGTTCACCAATGGTGACAGACGACGGAAGATGATCTGGGATATCACTTTGTAGGCGGCATTAAGGATGGTGATCGCTCGAAAGTTCTCACACTCCAGTTTGTCGCCTTTCTTGTAGATGGGGCATATAACCCCTTCCTTCCACTCCTCCGGTAGCTGTTCGGTTTCCCAGATTCTGACTATCAGTTTGTGCAGGCAAGTGGCCAGCTTTTCCGGGCCCATTTTGATGAGCTCAGCTCCGATACCATCCTTACCAGCGGCATTGTTCTATCCTATGGAAAATATTCTCTATCCTATGGAAAATATAACAAAGGTGGTAAAATATAACAAAGGGGGTGGGATTGTCAGTGGAAGAAGAGGAGGGTATAGGTGGAGGGGTTGTCTTTGGAAAACGAACATTTCTGTGTAACTCCCAACCCCCAGGACCGATTTCAACCAAGTTTTGTACACATATTCACTATGAGGAACCGATCGTATGGGAGGGTAATTTGGAAAAGGGGGAGGGGTCTGGAGGGAGAGATATTGTTCAGAAAACGGGCAATTCGGCGTAACTTCTGAAGCCCTGTGCCGATTTCAACCAAATTTGGTACACACATTCTCTATCCTAAGGAGAAGCTAACAAAGGGGTGTAATTGTCATTGGTAGAAGAAGGAGGGTAAGGGGGAAGGGGTTGTCTTTATAAAACGAGCAATTCAGTGTAACTCCCAACTCTCTATGGTCTTGCCCGATTTCAACCAAATTTGGAACACCCATTCTTTTTCTTAAGAAGACGAAGACAGAGGTTTGTGATGATATTTAGAAAACGGGAAGGTTGTGTAGGGACTGGCACGGCAAATGCTGGGTAAAGCGTACCATTGGTACTTCGCGTACCTAAAAGAATAAAATAGACCCCATGTCGCGGTCCTTAGCCTCTTACCCAGCTACTCCTGTCCCTACCACACCGTTGTGCTGGTCGGGATACGAGTAACCTTAGGGAAGATCGGGTAACCAACCCCGGTGGGAACTTTGGCCGTATTCTGACAGGGAAGGGAGGGGGGGGGTTGTTGCTCCTCTCCGGAGGTGCAAATCTTACTTCTCCATGTCAGGATCGGCTCACAACAGCGTCTGTGCTCCATGTTAGGGGCGGCTGATCATCGTCCGAGTGCCAGCGAGGGACTTTAGGTGAAACTATGCACCATGGTCCACCGGGAATAAGGAGGAATGGTCCACCGGAAATTTAGGGGGTTTGATGTCAGGCCCTGCAAGCCAGCCTTCAAAAAACATAAGCAACGAACAATCAATAAGAGAGTACGGACCGGAACCATCGGCGAAGACCACCGCGACGAAAAGGGACTAGCGATTGGAAACTCGGTTCGTGGAACTGCAAATCTCTCAACTTCATCGGGAGCACACGCATACTCGCCGATGTGCTCAAGGACCGTGGATTCGGCATCGTGGCGCTGCAGGAGGTTTGTTGGAAGGGCAACGGCAACACACACGAGCTGGGAACAGCTTTCATAGTGATGGGCGATATGCAAAGGCGCGTGATCGGGTGGTGGCCGATCAATGAAAGAATGTGCAGGTTGAGGATCAAAGGCCGGTTCTTCAACTTCAGCATAATCAACGTCCATAGCCCACACTCCGGGGCCTCCTTAGCCGTGCGGTAAGACGCGCGGCTACAAAGCAAAACCATGCTGAGGGTGACTGGGTTCGATTCCCGGTGCCGGTCTAGGCAATTTTCGGATTGGAAATTGTCTCGACTTCCCTGGGCATAAAAATATCATCGTGTTAGCCTCATGATATACGAATGCAAAAATGGTAACTTGGCTTAGAAACCTCGCAGTTAATAACTGTGGAAGTGCTTAATGAACACTAAGCTGCGAGGCAGCTCTGTCCCAGTGTGGGGATGTAATGCCAATAAGAAGAAGAAGCCCACACTCCGGAAGCACTGATGATGATAAGGACGCATTCTACGCGCAGCTGGAACGTGAATACGACAGCTGCCCAAGCCACGACGTCAAAATCATCATAGGAGATTTGAACGCTCAGGGGCCTGTAGCATAATCGAAATTTTACTAATAATATTAGTAGAGTAGCTTGTAACTTGTAGTTTTCTGTTGCATAATAATTCTACAAGTATTAATTTACAAGTCTAATATTACAAGTAAAGCGCACTAATAATATTAGCAGAATTTACAAGTAACTGTTGCATAAAGAAAATACAAGTACAAATTATTAGCGTTGGCTTGTAGTTTCTTTTACAAGTATGAATGGTCCTGTAATTTAGTTTACAAGTAGCTTTTATTTTAATATTTCAGCTGTGCAAAGTAAATATACATCGTTTTATTGTTTTTAACGACTTAACAAAGAAAGAAACTTTTATTCAAAGCGGTTTACATTACCATACGGTGAAATACTATGCACTAATAATAAATTTGGCACGGCAAATGCTGGGTAAAGCGTACCATTGGTACTTCGCGTACCTGAAGGAATAAAATAGACCCCATCTCGCGGTCCTTAGCCTCTTACCCAGCAGCTCCTATCCCTACCTCCCCGCGGTGCTGGCCGGGATACGAGCAACCTTAGGGAAGATCGGGTAACCAACCCTGGTGGGAACTATGGTCGTATGCTGACAGGGAAGGGGGGGTTTGCTCCTCTCCGGAGGTGCAAATCTTATTGAGCGTCTGTTCTCCATGTCAGGATCGGCTCACAACAGCGTCTGTTCTCCATGTTAGGGGCGGCTGATCATCGTCCGAGTGCCAGCGAGGGACTCTAAGTGAAACTGTGCACCATGGTCCTCCGGAAATTTAGGGGGTTTGGTATCAGGCCCTGCAAGCCAGCCTTTAAAAAATCTTAAGCAACGAACAATCAACAAGAGAGTACGGACCGGAACCATCGGCGAAGACCACTGCGACGAAAAGGGACTAGCGATTGGAAACTCGGTTCGTGGAACTGCAAATCTCTCAACTTCATCGGGAGCACACGCATACTCGCCGATGTGCTCAAGAACCGTGGATTCGGCATCGTAGCGCTGCAGGAGGTTTGTTGGAAGGGATCAATGGTGCGAACGTTTAGAGGTAATCATACCATCTATCAGAGCTGCGGCAACACACACGAGCTGGGAACAGCTTTCATAGTGTTGGGCGATATGCAAAGGCGCGTGATCGGGTGGTGGCCGATCAATGAAAGAATGTGCAAGGTGAAGATCATATGCCGGTTCTTCAACTTCAGCATAATCAATGTCCATAGCCCACACTCCGGAAGCACTGATGATGATAAGGACGCATTCTACGCGCAGCTGGAACGTGAGTACGACAGCTGCCCAAGCCACGACGTCAAAATCGTCATAAGAGATTTGAACGCTCAGGTTGGCCAAGAGGAGGAGTTTAGACCGACTATTGGAAAGTTCAGCGCTCAGGAATTGAGCGCTGAAGGAATTTACGCTTGATTCTGATAGAAACATCAACAGAGCTTGAGCAACTATGTTAGATTCTGTATTATTTCTCGCACTTTGTTTCATAAGGGCGTAACTGAATTGATCGATTTCGCTTCATCGATATTTTCTTCTCATCAATGTAGCGAATTTCAATAGTTTACCTCAGATGTTATGGTTCGGGGTGATAAAGGATAGTTGCAGATTATACCAGAAGCAACAATCGTGGTTGTGACTTTTAATTTAGTTCAGTTATTAACTGAAGAAAAAAAACGATGAAGAGAAATCAATACAGTTACGCCCCTATGAAACTAAGCGAGAGATTTGTTTCTCGATATGAATTCAAATATTTGTTTTACAGAAGTTTTGTTTAAAAAACTGAGCTTTATTGTCTAATTGCTTGATATCTACGCAAGTTTGTCTTGTGATCAATAACTACAACAAAGCTGCATAATTAATTACTTCAAAAGAAATTGCGGTGTTGGCAGATTTTTTAATATTTGCCACGTTTATCCTTAATCAATTAGGATCAAATCTGGCCTAAACATTCATTTGTATTCAACGTACCTTGTGCCGAATTTTAGAAAGTTCTATCAACAAAAAAACACTGACAATATGGAACAAAACTTGCCAAAGCCATCATCTAATCCAAAACGCGGTACTTATGCAAATTGTTTTGACTGTTTAGTTCTTGTTCCCATAGATTTAGTACTTCTAGTGGTGAATAAGGCCATTTAGAAGGGATGTAATTCTTACTGCAGTTTTATTAGTCCTATTAGCATTTTGATACAACCATATGTTGCAGTTTAAAATCATATTTGAAATCAGTAATATTGTAAAAAAAAACTTGGAGAAGACGTTCAATAAATTGTTATACAAAAATCGACATTTAACGTGTAATTGCTTGGAATTCAGATCAGGATCGCGCGGATTTGGCGCGGAAAATAAATATATCAGGATCAACCCTGCAATTTCATTTCATAATTCATCATTGATTTGCATATACAGCCGTTTCTGTTTTTACACGGTTTTTTTTACACGGCCAAACATTTTGCAAGATTCGTCGAGAAATCATAAAACTTTTTTTACACGGATTTTCAGATTTTGAACTGAAAAACGGAACGCATCCCTCGTGTAAAAAAAAAGAATCCATCCCATTACTATAGAAAATATAGATACTATACTATAGAATAGATATACTATAGGGTAGAGAACCACTTGGGCAGCACCCCCTATTCCCGTCCACAACCTTCATTACTCGTGTGCATTACAACCGAATTACTTATTTTTTAGTACATGCTTAGTTTTTGTCCATATCTAGTAATGTACAAAAAATCAATCCATTTGGTTGGAACGCGGTCGAGTTATTAACGTTGCGGACGGGAATAGGGGGTGCTGCCGAAATGGTCTCGCTCCCTAGATACTATAGAAAAGAAATGTAAAATGCATTCAAAATTTGTTCAAGTTTTGGCTGCTTGCCAGCTCTTGCTCGATTGGATGCAGTTTTCTAATGCTAACTAACTTCGTAATATTTTCAAGTCATTTTTGTCATTTTATTGGCAGAGTTAAATCATTTTGTCAGCTTTCATGTTATTTAAATGTTTATTGTCAGGTCTGTCTCATTTGGAGAATTAAACTTAAAAGTGGCAGTTCGAAAATTAAAAAATCACCCCGTTATAAGAATGGCTGGTGCTACCCAGCAATTCCAATAGGACATCGATGGAAAATGATTCGATATCTGTCAAAAGTAATCTTGCTCTGCGAGCAGGGTTATTTGATAATTATTGAAATGTCACTTTTAAGTTTAATTTCAGTTTAATTATCCAATTGAGACAGAGCCTCAATATGGGAGCTCAAAATCTATCTAAGCAGTTTTGTCGGAACATGTTGTCAAATGCTACATCGTAGAAACTGAATCGGAAGTATTTTTTTACAAATATGGTAAATCACTACTTGGGCCTATGGACCCGATTCCCGGCTCACTGCACAGAAAACTAAGGATTTACACTTTTTGGAAGCCGTAGGTTTATGGTTGATAATTTTAAAAAAGTCTCCCATTTATTTCGCACAATACTCAATATTTTTCAACAATTTATTTCACTCCTAACTGGTCCAATTATAGAAAATAAAAATGTGCATTCCGAACAACCACTCTCTGTTGCTACAGCACTGAGCCGGAGTGAATCTTTCCACTTTTACAAAACGGTATTTTCATATAAACACCTACCTGAAAATCGTCACAGTTCTCGATACAATCATTGCTTGAAGCTGTTAATCACCACACAATAATTCTAAACTCACGCACTTTAATGTTTTCTATTTGTTTGTTTCACTAGAACTAATATAAACATATTAGAATACATTTCAGAATGTATCCTCAAACCGAACAAAAATTCACCTCGGCCTAAGAACTTCTAGCCGCACCGTGCTGCCAGAAGGCCAAGAGTCTTTTTTAGTATGAACAAAATCTCTCAACGTTTATAGGAAAACTATCTAATTAGTTGACCGTATCATGTTATTTGTAATTCTCTCGATTTCAAAAAGTGACAAAAATATAGTTTTTAAGCCTTTGGAAGTAATTTGGATGAGTGAATATATCTTTTCAACCAAATAAAAATTATTATTTATAATACCATCTGGCATCATGTCGACGTTGAACGTGCTTATTTTTGTTTACGTCGTATTTTCTACCGTCCCGAGAGAGAATGAGAGTAAGGTGTTGAGAGATTGATTTTGCTTAGGCCGGGAACCGGTTTGGAAGTGGGCCGGAAATGAAATCGCTATGACTGAAATTAGTGCTGAACCTCGTTAATTTAAATCAAATAAAAGCTTTTCCAAACGATGTTTACCAAGAAAAGCTATTTTTAAGCAGAAGTGAGCCCCAGTGCAGTATTGCACGGCACACGAAATTAAGGAAAAGTTGCTTCCTGTCATAAATATCAATTAAATAATGCAGTCGCATGCATGTTAGGCCGGGAATGGGGTAAGAAACCCTATAAGAAAGTTTTCAATCCCCGGTTCATAAAAGTGATAATTTAATAACTTTTGAAGCAGGTCTCCAGCCGTACAAGAATCATGTCGTTTATTAAGACACTGTTGAACTGGCTCAAAAGACATTGACATTAGGCAAAAGACATTATATTTACAGTTTTTTTTCTCCCATTTTATCATTCTTAATCATATAGATTGATCTGTATGATGTTATTCTTGTCTTTATGGTCAGAAGGTAAAGGTTTGCCTAAGTTATTGGTTTTTCATAGTTTTTGTTCTGTGTCAATATGTCTTGTAGAAACTGTTTGTGCATTTAGTCTATTTTATTGTCATTTCTAACAAGTTTCCAAACTAACTCTATTTCTATAATGTACTAATGATCAGTTATAAGTTAGCTATAGGATTTACTGTTCAGTGGCAGAATAAAGCTTCATCACGCCTATTCCTTATCTATTTGTAAACATAATCGAGACGAGATTAAGATTGTTATTATACCATCATTACAATATATTATATGTTTTATTATGATTCTTTAAATTGAAACATAACAAAATAAGACTGGCGCCACGTTTCTCGTTTTACCCTTCTTACACCCTAAGAAGGGTATTAAGATCACTTGAAAAATCGACTTTTTATCCGAGACTCGGAGACCAAAGTCATATATACTAAGGGACGATTCAAATATGACGTCCACTACTTTTTGAGATTACTAGACCCCCCCTCCCCCCTCTGTCACGCTTTTTTGTATACCTAGTATATGCAGTGTCACAAAATCTTAGACCCCCTCCCCCCTAAAACCTGTGACAGCATTGTTGAACGACCTCTAATCAACTCAGCTCGACGAACTGAGCATATGTATGTATGTGTGTGTATGTGCGTGTGTGCGTTACAAAAAATGTCACATCTAGATCTCAGCCGTCTGTGAACCGATTTGCATGATTTTATCTTTAAACGAAAGCTATGCCTTTGCCCTTGAACGCATTGATTTTTTTTGCAATCGGACATTTAGTTTCCGAGATAGTTAAGAAATACGAACATTAAGTGCAAAATAATGTCACATCAAGATCTCAGCCATCTGTGAATCGATTTGCATGATTTTATCTTTAAACGAAAGCTATGCCTTTGCCATTAAACGCATAGATTTTTTTTTGCATTCGGGCATTTAGTATCAGAGATATTCGTGAAATGGGGGTAGCAGGGACTATGTCCAAGGGCTTGACGATCCCTCCCCAGGCCATCTGCGAGTTGTGGCGCCTGCCTAGGATGTGGTGGGGTTTGACAGTGGGCCCTGTTAAACCTCTATAAAAAGCTGCATGTATCCGCAAGTAGGCTCCGCCAAAGCGACCGTGTGCCGCTCAAAGCGCACAAGCCCAAGTCCTGGTGTTAGGTGGGACGCTAAACAGCCCTGACACGACGGCCCTCCGACGAGACAGGAGGTTTGCGCAGGCCCAATAAGCCGCCTTTAAAAACAACTATTACGAACAACATAGAAGATAATACGACTCGATACAATCGGCAACGACCTAGGCGACGAATAAAGGATCACGATTGGAAGCTTGGAACATGGAACTGCAAGTCGCCAGGCTTCGCAGGTTGCGATAGGATAATCTACGATGAATTACATCCCCGCAACTTCGATGTCGTAGCGCTGCAGGAAATCTGCTGGACAGGACAGAAAGTGTGGAAAAGCGGGCATCGAGCGGCTACCTTCTATCAAAGCTGTGGCACCACCAACGAGCTGGGAACCGGCTTCATAGTGCTGGGAAAAATGCGCCAACGCGTGATTGGGTGGCAGCCAATCAACGCAAGGATGTGCAAGCTGAGGTCTATGCGCAGCTGGAGCAGACATACGATGGATGCCCACTGCGGGACGTCAAAATCGTCATCGGTGACATGAACGCTCAGGTAGGAAGGGAGGAAATGTATAGACCGGTCATCGGACCGGATAGTCTGCATACCGTATCGAACGACAACGGCCAACGATGCATAAACTTTGCAGCCTCCCGCGGAATGGTAGTCCGTAGCACTTTCTTCCCCCATAAGAATACCCACAAGGCCACATGGAAATCACCTAATCAAGTAACGGAAAACCAAATCGACCACGTTCTAATCGACGGTAAATTCTTCTCCGACATCACGAACGTACGCACTTACCGCAGTGCGAATATTGAATCCGACCACTACCTCGTCGCAGTATGTCTGCGCTCAAAACTCTCGACGGTGATCAACACGCGTCGTAGTCGTCCGCCGCGGCTTAACATTGGGCGGCTACAAGACGGTAGACTAGCCCAAGACTACGCGCAGCAGCTGGAAGTGGCACTCCCAACGGAAGAGCAGCTAGGTGCAGCATCTGTTGAAGATGGCTGGAGAGATATTCGATCCGCCATTGGAAGCACCGCAACCGCTGCACTAGGCACGGTGGCTCCGGATCAGAGAAACGACTGGTATGACGGCGAATGTGAGCAGTTAGTTGAGGAGAAGAATGCAGCATGGGCGAGATTGCTGCAACACCGCACGAGGGCGAACGAGGCACGATACAAACGGGCGCGGAACAGACAAAACTCGATTTTCCGGAGGAAAAAGCGCCAGCAGGAAGATCGAGACCGTGAAGAGACGGAGGAACTGTACCGCGCTAATAACGCACGAAAGTTCTATGAGAAGTTGAACCGTTCACGTAAGGGCCACGTGCCACAGCCCGATATGTGTAAGGACATAAACGGGAACCTTCTTACGAACGAGCGTGAGGTGATCCAAAGGTGGCGGCAGCACTACGAAGAGCACCTGAATGGCGATATGGCAGACAACGGTGGCGGTATGGTAATGAACCTAGGAGCACGCGCGCAGGACATGCGACTTCCGGCTCCGAATCTCCAGGAAATCCAGGAGGAGATCGGCCGGCTGAAAAACAACAAAGCCCCTGGAGTTGACCAACTACCAGGAGAGCTGTTTAAACACGGTGGTGAAGCACTGGCTAGAGCGCTGCACTGGGTGATTACCAAGGTTAGGGAGGATGAGGTTCTGCCGCAGGAGTGGATGGAAGGTGTCGTGTGTCCCATCTACAAAAAGGGCGATAAGCTTGATTGTAGCAACTACCGCGCAATCACATTGCTGAACGCCGCCTACAAGGTACTCTCCCAAATTTTATGCCGTCGACTAATACCAATTGCAAGAGAGTTCGTGGGGCAGTACCAGGCGGGATTTATGGGTGAACGCTCTACCACAGACCAGGTGTTCGCCATACGTCAGGTATTGCAGAAATGCCGCGAATACAACGTGCCCACACATCATCTATTTATCGACTTCAAAGCCGCATATGATACAATCGATCGGGACCAGCTATGGCAGCTAATGCACGAAAACGGATTTCCGGATAAACTGATACGGTTGATCAAGGCGACGATGGATCGGGTGATGTGCGTAGTTCGAGTTTCAGGGGCATTCTCGAGTCCCTTCGAAACCCGTGAGGGTTACGGCAAGGTGATGGTCTTTCGTGTCTGCTATTCAACATCGCTTTGGAGGGAGTAATACGAAGGGCAGGGATTGACACGAGTGGTACGATTTTCACGAAGTCCGTCCAGTTATTTGGTTTCGCCGACGACATTGATATCATGGCACGTAACTTTGAGAGGATGGAGGAAGTCTACATCAGACTGAAAAGCGAAGCTAAACGGATTGGACTAGTCATCAACACGTCGAAGACGAAGTACATGATAGGAAGAGGCTCAAGAGAGGTCAATGTGAGCCACCCACCACGAGTTTCTATCGGTGGTGACGAAATCGAGGTGGTTGAAGAATTCGTGTACTTGGGCTCACTGGTGACCGCCGATAACGATACCAGCAGAGAAATTCGGAGACGCATAGTGGCTGGACATCGTACGTACTTTGGACTCCACAAGACGCTTCGATCGAATAGAGTTCGCCGCCATACCAAACTGACTATCTACAAAACGCTTATAAGACCGGTAGTTCTCTACGGACACGAGACCTGGACGATGCTCGTGGAGGACCAACGCGCACTGGGAGTTTTCGAAAGGAAAGTGTTGCGTACCATCTATGGTGGGTTGCAGATGGCGGACGGTACGTGGAGGAGGCGAATGAACCACGAGTTGCATCAGCTGTTGGGAGAACCATCCATCGTTCACACCGCGAAAATCGGAAGACTGCGGTGGGGCGGGCACGTAGCCAGAATGTCGGACAGTAATCCGGTAAAAATGGTTCTCGACAACGATCCGACGGGAACAAGAAGGCGAGGTGCACAGCGGACAAGGTGGATTGATCAGGTGGAGGACGACTTGCGGACTCTCCGCAGACTGCGTGGTTGGCGAAGTGCAGCCATGAACCGAGCTGAATGGAGAAGTCTTTTATGTGCAGCACAGGCCACTCCGGCCTTAGTCTGATGATAAATAAATAAATATTCGTGAAATACGAATCTTAAGTGCATTTTTAGAAAACTAACAAAATAATGTCACTTAATGATCTCAGCCGTCTGTGATCCGATTTGCACGCTTTCATTTTTAAACGAAAGCTATGGCTTCGCGATAGAACCCATTAATTTTTTGTTTGAATCAGATATTGGGTTCCGGAGATATCTGTGAAATACCAACATAAAGCATTAGACGTATTTTGTTCACAGCATTGGCAAAATAATGTCACATCATGTTCTCAGTTGTCTGTGGACCGTTTTGCACAATTCTTTCTTCAAACGATAGCTATGCCTTTGCCATTGAACGTATTGTTTTTTTGCAATCGGATATTCGGTTTCAGAGATATCTGTGAATTACGAACATGAGGCTAATTTTTAGAAAACTAATAAAAAATTGCCACATCAATATCTCAGCCATCTATAGATATATGGTTCGATTTGAACTCTTTCGGGCTTCAACGGTTGCAAATCAAATCTGCAGCCTTTGTGTATTTTTATTGAAAATTTTAAAAAAATCCAAGGAAATCCCTTTTTACCCTTCTTACATCCTAAGAAGGGTATAAAAATCGCTTGAAAAACCGACTTTTTATCCGAGGCTCGGAGACCCAAGCCGTATATACCAATCAACTCAGCTCGACGAACTGAGCACATGTATGTATGTGTGTGTGTGTGTGTGTGTGTGTGTATGTGTGCGTATGTGTGTGCGTTACAAAAATGTCACATCAAGATCTCAGCCGTCCGTGGACCGATTTGCACGATTTTAACACTAAACGAAAGCTATGACTTTGTCATTGTACGAGTTTAATTTTTTTTTTGCAATCGGACATTTGGTTCCAGAGATATGTGAGAAATACAAACATGAAGTGTATTTTCAGAAAACTAACAAAATAATGTCACATGAATATCTCAGCCTTCTGTTAACCAATTTGCATGATTTTATCCTTAAACGAAAGCTATGACTTTGCCATTGAACCCATTGTATTTTGTTTTTGCAATTAGACATTGGGTTCCGGAGATATCTCTGAAATACGAACATAAAGCATTAGACGTATCAACTTCACACATTGGTAAAATACGTCCCATCAAGATCTCAGTCGTCCTTGGACCGATTTGTGCGATTTTATCTTTAAACGAAAGCTATGTTTTTGTTATTGGACCCATTAATTTTTTTCTGCAATCGGAAATTCGGTTTCAGAGATATCTGTGAAATACGAATATGAGACATATTTTCAGACTACTAATGAAGAATGGTCACACCAATATCTTAGCCGTCTATGACCCGATTTGAACTCTTTTGGGCTTAAACAGAAGCTGTAATATTGCCATTTAAGGCGGCAAATCAAATCTGCAGTCTTATTGTATTTTTTAAAAAATTTTAAATTTCCAGAAAAATCCCTTTTTTACCCTTCTTACACCCTAAGAAGGGTATTAAGATCACTTGAAAAATCGACTTTTTATCCGAGACTCGGAGACCCAAGTTATATATACCAATCAACTCAGCTCGACGAACTGAGCATGTGTATGTATGTGCGTGAGTGTGTGTGTGTGTGTGTGTGTGTGTGTGTGTGTGTGTGTGTGTGTGTGTGTGTGTGTGTGTGCGCGTGTGCGTATGTGCGTGTGGCGTGTGTGCGTTACAAAAATGTCACATCTAGATCTCAGCCGTCTGTGAACCGATTTGCATGATTTTATCTTTAAACGAAAGCTATGCCTTTGGCATTTTTGCAATCGGACATTTAATTTCAGAGATGTTCGTGAAATACGAATCTTAAGTGCATTTTCAGAAAACTAACAAAATAATGCCACATAATGATCTCAACCGTCTGTGATCCGATTTGCATGCTTTCATTTTTGTACGAAAGCTATGGCTTCGCGATAGCACCCATTAATTTTTTTTCCAGTCAGATATTGGGTTCCAGAGATATCTGTGAAATACGAACATAAAGCATTAGACGTATTTTGTTCTCAACATTGGCAAAATAATGTCACATCAAGATCTCAGCTGTCTGTGAACCGATTTGCATGATTTTATCTTTAAACGAAAGCTATGTCTTTGCCATTGAACGCTTTAAAATGTTTTTGTAATCGGACATTTAGCTTCCGAGATATCTGTGAAGTACGAACATGAGGCATATTTTTAGAAAACTAATAAAAAATTGCCACATCAATATCTCAGCCATCTATGGTTCGATTTGAACTCTTTCGGGCTTCAACGGTTGCAAATCAGCGGGCTTGGTTGCAAGTCAAATCTGCAGCCTTTGAGCATTTTTATTGAAAATTTAAAAAAATCCATAAATATCACTTTTTTTATATTGAAGACGATAAAAAATTATCGCTAGCGTTTCCTTAGCGACCAATGTTTGTTTTATGTTTATTTCGCTTCCTATTAATATACGACTTTCACACTTGTGTCTTGATGCTGCTTGAATTATTTTATTTGTAAAAATATTAAATAATATTTTTATAAAACTAGATTTTTTTTCCCTTTTACTATTACCATAATCGCATACCTATCAACTCAGATCAAAGAACTGAAAAGTGGCTATCAACGATCAGTGCCAGTAAATGTTCCTTTCGACCTCACGAAAAACATTGACTGGCAAAAATTTGCATCGGCGGTAAAAATTGGTATTGAATCAACTGATATTCTTCCTCCACTGGATGAGTATCGATTCCTTACCGAATTGATTCATAAAAGCGCACTAGAAGCTCAGAAACGACGCGTTCCAAGTACATCTGTCATAAGAAGACCAGCCACTCCTGGATGGGATGATGAATGTACTAAGTTGTATTCCGAGAAATCTGATGCCTTCAAGGCTTTCCGTAAACACGGAAGGTCTGAGCTTTTCGAAGAGTATTTGAGGCTTGAAAGAAAGCTCAAAAATCTTCTCAAGGCTAAAAAACGTAGCTACTGGCGACGTTTTGTCGAGGGACTATCACGAGAAACCTCAATGACAACACTTTGGAAAACGGCCCGCAACATGCGGAACCGCATTTCCACCAACGAGAGTGAAGAATACTCCAATCGATGGATATTCAACTTCGCAAAAAAGGTCTGTCCAGATTCCGTACCAGCAGGATCCCGGTTCTTTGGGTGGGCCATTTTCAATGCTGGAACTATCTATGTCTCTTCTTTCATCGAATAATTCTTCCCCGGGATGCGATAACATTAAATTCAACCTTCTGAAAAACCTCCATGATATCGCTAAAAGACGATTACTTGACCTGTACAACTGTTTCATGGAGTACAACATCGTACCCCCAGAATGGCGACAGGTGAAAGTAATAGCTATTCAAAAGTCTGGGAAACCAGCGTCTGATCACTATTCGTACCGACCGATTGCCATGCTATCATGCATGAGAAAATTATTGGAGAAAATGATTCTTTCAAGAATCGACCATTGGGTCGAAAAAAATGCATTGCTTTCAAATACTCAGTTTGGTTTTCGAAAAGGTAAAGGAACAAATGATTGCCTGGCGTTGCTCTCTCCAGATATACAGCTGGCCTATGCGCACAAGGAACAACTGGCTTCAGTATTCTTGGATATTAAGGGCGCTTTTGATTCAGTTTCCATAGAAGTACTGTCGGAACATATGAAGTACTGTACTGTCGGAACAGTTAAACATATGAATTTTACTCTCGGCACCCTGACAACTTCCAGAAATAGCTACATTGGCCTTCTCCAAGGATCATGTTTAAGTCCCTTGCTTTATAATTTCTATGTTAAAGATATTGACAATTGTTTGGAAGAACAATGCACGCTCAGACAACTTGCAGATGATGCCGTGATCTCTCTAAGAGGTCCATGTGCAGCTGTCTTGCAAGGACCATTGCAAAGTACCCTAGATAATCTGACTGTTTGGGCCAGACATTTAGGGATCGATGATTATTTGATAGATAAATGCCGGAAAAGAATACATTTTCTACGTTCTATATCCGGAACGTGGTGGGGTGCTCACCCGGAAGACCTCATCAAACTCTATAGAACGACTATTCTCTCTGTTTTAGAGTACGGCTCTTTCTGCTTCCTCTCAGCAGCTGATTGCCACCTAATTAAATTGGAACGTATTCAATATCGTTGTTTGCGTATTGCTCTCGGGTGTATGCATTCAACGCATAACATGAGCCTGGAGGTGCTTGCTGGAGTCACTCCTTTAAAGCACCGTTACTGGGAACTCTCACTTAGAATACTGATCAAATGTGGGACAAGTAACACACTTGTCTTAGAAAATTTCGATAATATGCTTGAACTGATTCGTCAGTCAAGATTCCTGAGGGTCTACCTCAACTACATATCGTCAGATCTGTGTCTTCCATGTTATAATCCACCTCGAGTTAACTTCATCAACGACAGTTCCTCCATTGAATACGATCTGTCCATGAAACACGCTATTCAAGGAATACCAGATCATCTTCGACAAATATCTATTCCCTCCATTTTTTTCTGAAAAGTATGAACATGTCAATTGCAACAACAGATATTTCACTGATGGTTCTCGCATCAACGGATCCACTGGCTTCGGTGTCTTCAATGTAAATTCAACCACCTTCCGAAAACTTCAGGAACCGTGTTCGGTTTATGTTGCTGAGCTGGCAGCAATTAACTTCGCTTTGGGGATTGTTTCCGATCAGCCCGTAGACCATTATTTCATCTTCTCGGATAGTCTTAGTTCTATCGAGGCACTCCGGTCGATGAAACCAGTTAAGCACGCATCTTACTTTTTTACAAAAATAAGAGAGCAGATGCGTAATCCTATCCCATTGCCTAATCTATGGCAATGAGAAAGCGGACACGCTAGCAAAGGTGGGCGCACAGGAAGGTGAAGTTTATGATAGACAAATCTCGAATAACGAGTTTTTCCCATTAGTCCGTCAGAGTACTCTTCAAAATTGGCAAATGAATTGGTCACATTAACGGTGGTGAGGACTTGAGTCGAGGCTTCATTCGCGTGATGTCAAGGCTTATGTCCAATCACTATTCACTAAACGCACATCTCTACAGAATAAACCTTGTCGAAAGCAACTTATGTAGGTGCGGAGCCGGTTACGATGACATCGATCACGTAGTTTGGTTCTGCTCGGAGAATGACGCCTCCAGAGAGCAACTATTGGATACCCTTGTGGCCCGAGGTAAACAACCCTACAGGAAATAAGAGGTGTTTTGGGAGATCGCGATGTGCTTTATGTGCAGTCCATCTATGCCTTTCTTTGCTCGGCTGATATCAAAGTCTAATGCCCGTGTTTATCTCTTTCTCAGTTTTTTGTCTCTTGTTCGATTCTGTTTTTCTGTTCCGTGTACCACGAAGCCCTGGCCATCCAGAAGATGCTCCCTGCTGAATCAAAATCGAGCACGACGCCATGCAAAACCGTCTTCAACGCAAACGCCCGGATGAGCAGCTGGAATAACCTAAATCCAAATCCTTACCCCGTCCATCCTGAATTAAGTAAAATATAACCTTGAGTCACCACGAGTATTATGGTCTATGTCCCTTCCCTACTAACTGTTAATGATAAGATGATACAAATTATAAAGATATCATACTTAAGAATTGCGGCTCCGCAAAATGTCACACACGACTGAGCCTACCAAATAAATGAAATGGTTAAAAAAAAAAAGATCAAAGAACTAGATATAAAATGTGTATGTTACAAGATAGTGCCACTTCAAGATCTCAATAGTTTGCTTACTGATTGAGCTCTCTTAACTACAAGCGGGAGCTAAAATATTGCCATGAAATGCATTTTTTCAATCGGATATTGGATCCTACTGCTATCTCTGAAATTTGAACAAAATTTACCAACTAAAAATTCGAATTTTTTTTCGAGCATAAAAACCTCATTTATTTTAATAAGAAAATTATTTTGAGCTTTTTTTTATTTTATTTGTTATCCAATGAAAGTTCATATTTATGCATAGAAATTATAATAAATAGTGCACCCATAACCTTTCAAAAGTGTAAGAAGGGTTCCATTCACTGTAGGTGGATTAAGTCGGGTTTTTTATTTTGAAATCGATAAAAGCATGATAATATCAGTTATTTTATATTCAATTGAAGGTCATATGCATAGAAATTGTAATATGCACTGGGCACACACAACCATTCAAAAGTGTAAGAAGGGTTGCGTTCACTGTAGGTGGATTAAGTCGGGTTTTTTATATTGAAATCGATAAAAAATTACCACTAGTGTTTCCTTAGCGACCAATGTTTGCTTTATGTTTATTTCGCTTTTTATTAATATACGACTTTCACACTTGTGTCTTGATGCTGCTTGAATTAGGCCGGAAATTAGGAATTATTTAAAATCTATTTTGTCCCCCCCCCTCGGATTTTTTTTTGCCAAAAAATAATATGGCTGATATGCCCATCTTATTCAGAAAAAATAATATTTTGAGGGGGCAACAAAATAAAATTCGGATAATAATTTTATAATTATTTTGAGGATTTTGAAAACATTCTTTAACAAATCCGAGGACTTTTTTGATTTTTTTAATTTTAATATTTATTTTTTATTATAAACTTCTACTCAGTACTATTGACATCCTACTGCTTAGCCCATCGCCAGATTGTAGCCAGGATGTCCCGGGGCTATATTTTTTTTTCAAGTCCATTCAAGCTAGTTTTAACCGTAGCTTCGACTCATCACAGGGAACGCATCAGAAAAGTATTGCCGAGAAGAGATCTCACATCATTATATCTGATGAAAATGGCCTCTGCTTGACTGCACTACCAATCAAAATCTGAGAATGCAGACTGGGCGGTATGATGCCATAAACCCATGGGCGTAACTAAGGAAAAAATCTAGGGGGGGCTAACTTTTTTTCTAATTGTTCTATTCAAGTCACACACAGAAAAGTTATCTTTTACTCTCAACGCTGTCCACAACATAATTCAGTCTGGTTTGGTTGTAGCAACTCAAATATGACCCAAACTATGGGTTACAAAAACTACTGTACAACATGTGTGCTACTTGGGAAGTTGACCTACCAGACAGCGTTTTCAACACATCCAGTGACCCTGATATGTGTAACAACTAATAAAACGTTTGGCATTTCGGAGGGGAGTCATATTAAAAAGTAGTGAACGGCTTGCTGTCTTAAACACTTCTCATCAGAACGTTTATCATTGCTTAACGATTACATGCTGTTGACTTCACATGCGTCACTCACTGGAATTCAGAGAGTGTAGTTACAACAACATAAAAATCTAGAAATGTTGTGTAGGTTTCCCAAAAACTTTGATATGTAAAACAGGAGCTTTGCAAAGCGAAAGAAGGCTGTTTTATATATCCATTCAAAGGAATTTTAAGTCCTTTCTCATTCACATTTTAGTTACCTCTCCTTGAAACATTAGGATTTGTCGAGCTGTTTTCGAATCTCATGAAACCTAGTAGGATTTTGGGAAATAGCAGCGAACCGTTGTACTTGGATACCACATTATCGGAAGGTTTTTATGACAATCTCTTCAAAAATGCCATGCATTTCTAAGAACAAGCCTCCCGGAATCCAAATTTAAATCTATTTGTGTTTTCAAGGGCACACCACTAAATACGGAAGCAACGCAGAACTGTCATTTTATTTCAGCTTTGCTGCTTCGCAAAGATAATGCATGAGATAATAAAAACGACAGTTGTGTATAGCTTTAGTGTTGAGTTGTATAGAATGGTTTGCCCTTCAAAACACGAGTTAGTTAAGTCATGGATTCTGAGATACTTAAAGGATTATTTCAGAAAGCAAGATATCAAACGCACACTTCAGTAAAAAATACTCACAAGGCTCTAGGCAACCTTAAAAATCCTAAAGGATTGATTACTTGTTATTATACCGCTCATAAAAAAAATCTACTACCTCCGCTTATTTTTGATCGCAACACAAAATGAGCGCCAGATAATCGCCTAAGAAAAACAAACCTCCAGAAAAAAAGCTACTTTGATATTTTTTAAAATACGGTTATTTAAAAAAATATATGGTGAATTGTGGCAATAAATACTTTGATAATACGTGCTATTTGTACTGCAGATAAATTTTCCACATCTTTGAGAGCTTTGGAAAATGATCACGAAAGTTCTCCTTTTGTTGCAAGGCACAATATAAAATTCCATTGCCAAATCAAGACTTCAAGACAAAATTTTCAAAACGACTTATCTGCTTTTGTAAACAAAGATTTAAACGACGATTTGACGAATCTGATAGCTCACCCACGCAAACCAACACCATCAATAGGTAGGAGAAGGATTCCGCTACCTGTTGATGGTGTTGGTTTGCGTGGGAGAGCTATCAGATTCGTCAAATCGTCGTTTGAATCTTTGTTTACAAAAGCAGATAAGTCGTTTTGAAAATTTTGTCTTGACTTGTTAGAAATTCATCGCAATCTTAAGACCCTGTGTCTTTTTGATAGTTAATCAATTTTTTATGTTGTCACCAGGGGGTAACCAACTCTAAACATTCTACTGTAATAGAAATACTAAATACTGCCGAAAAACAACGTCGCATACAGGGTTGTTAATCGTTAATTTATCGTTATTGCCGATAAAGTTGATTGTGATCAACGTTATCGGTTGCTACGATAATGATGAATCAACTAAATAATTATCGGAGTTCGATAATTTAACGTAAATTAACTCAATAATTTTGCGATAACGTGGTTACTAGATTCCGCAAATAAAGTTGGTGTAAAATTTTGACAGAAGCCGAGAATGGAACAAATTGTTTGCAGCTTGTCAACCAGAGTTAATTGAAACGGGGCATTCTAGAATGAATGTTTAATGCCTGCTACTCTATGAAACGAAAAGAAAAGAGGTGTGCTGTTGGTGGTTAAGTGTTTTTTTTTTTTCACTATGCAGCATAGGTTTTCCGATAAGAAGATCGCGGAAGTTTGCAATACACAGGCGGATTTAATTCTCTGAGACAGAGACACATAACTATAAGAACGCTTTTACTGAGAACACATAATGACTTTCCTTTGTCAAGAATATTCAGCTGGAATCGCAACCTCTTCGGCAATATACCTATTACGATCCAAGTACTAGAAATTTATTTGATGCATCGATCTGTTGTAGGGCTGCATTCCAGGCATAGAGCACCAGTACCGAGTAAATATATGATTCGGTAAGACTAAGGAGATTGGTATGACTGTGAGTCATAAAATAATGATATAACTGGGTGCTCCGGATCTTCAAATAAATGTTTGTTAATCATGCTATATTAAACATTAAGAATAGACATTAAAAATGCTCTCAGATTCTCTACTATGGACAACTGCGACTCTGTAAGAATTTTTATGATTGACCGAAATAACGTTTTGGTCAATTCTGCCACCTCCTTGAATCCCAATTCAATTTCTGGATTAAAAGGTGTTTCTGAATATTACAAGGCGAAACAATATTTTAAAAGAGATACATCCGATTCTGTTTTTACACGATTTTTTTTACACGGCCGTGTCCATATATAATCAGAAAGCTAGATATGTGCAATACTTATGTAAAGTAGTAACAATTCTAGAGGGGCTAACTTGGTTCTAGGTGGGGCTATAGCCCCCCCTAGCCCCCCTGTAGTTACGCCAATGCATAAACCACAAATGATATGATTGGTATACCAATCTATAGTCTGTATTCATATGTACTTACTCCAGAAAGGAACAGAACAGCTTATCCGCCTGTCGGAACTCGTTGCAGATGGTGTACATAAGTTTAGCCTTCATTTCACATCCGTTACAGATATTTGCATACTCCTCTGAATTAGAGATCTACAATAATTCAGGAAATGTTTATTAGGAATCTTTTTATTTTTCTCTTTATTCTAGGTATAATTATAAAATATTCACAAACCTGTATACCCAATGCATCGTGCAAGAGCTCTGTGATTTCCGCCAGAGTGAGACGTTCATAGATGGGATTAGTTGGTTCGCTGGCCGACAGGCACAGCCGGCACGACTCCGGTACGATATCCATCAGCTTAGGAGTTATTGAAGCAGATTTTTCTGCCTAAATAAATTTAGATCCTAAATAAACTAAATAAACTACAAATTTTAGTTTTCACAGAAAGCAACCTCGATTTGTTTTTCTCGTTATTTTTTCGTAAATAATGACAGAAAAATAAAGCCTGACAAAATGTTTTCTCGGCTGCAAGGGCTTCAACGCAGGGTGGCCAGATCCTTGCAAAAAATCGGTATTTACACGCTTCACGGTTAGACCTTATATTAGGTACTTTTCACTCAAATCGGGGGTTCAGTTTGAGAACCCAAAAATAGGTAACTTTTTCTTGATATTAAGTAAAATTTACTTAATCATAAGTAAAATATACGTAATTTATATAAAATTAGGTACTTTTTTCTAACCGTGTAGATAAGATGTGAATTTGCATAACGTATATGTGGAAACACACGTAACCGGTATTAACTAATAACCTTTATGTGGATTCTCCTATAGCGGGTGGTTATTAACGCACACATAAAATTTATTTGTAAATTTCTTTAGATTTTTGCCAATAAAAAAGTGTGGATTTTTATTAGTGTATATTAATCTGTTTTTTTTTAAACAAAACATTAAATAATAACCGAATAATCGGTCATTTTCAACGTTTTTGCGTAATGCTACGTTTTGACAGGGCAAGTGAATTGAACAACTCAGTTGAATTCGATTGACTTGCCAAAAGTTGAACATGTTCAACTTTCTTTTCATTCAAGTGAAATGAATTAAGGTGTTTACACGTTCCAATCGCGTCCGATTCAAGCGACTTGCTCAATTCACTTGCCTTGTCTAAACCAGGGATTGAACTTATCATTTCATTATCATTTAGTATTCAGCCAATAACTCATTACAGAGGGAGAATTCCGAAAAGTGTTGTATGGCAGACTGCTAGCGCTGATTCCCCTCTACAACTTTGTCTAAGGGTAAATTGCTCTATGTATAATATTAACAGCGTGAAACGCTAGGAATACTCAATATACTAAATGATAATAAGTGTTATTATCATTTAGTATATAAAATGATACTAGCGTTTCCCGCGGTGAATATTATACATAGAGCAATGTACCCTTAGACAAAGTTGTAGTGGGGAATCAGCGCTAGAAGTCTGCCATACAACACTTTTCGAAATTCCGCCTCTGGAATGAGTTGTTGGCTGAATACTAAATGATAATGAAATGATAAGTTCAATCCCTGGTCTAAACGTAGCATAACCAAAACAAACATCCAAAACCTATTTTTAGGTAAAAATAAACGACCGAAATCGGTAATTTTTAACGATAATTCTTGATAACCACCACTACCTAACTTTAGGTAATCGATGATTACCTATAGATTAATTTTTAATTTCAGATAGCATAAACTTTAATCTATTGATCTCGCTATTGATAGTTTAAGTTACAAAAATGCCATCATAAGTTAAATTTTAATCTAAAAGCGAATTCTTTTATTTCTGAGTGTACAAACGACCCGGCCACATCAGGGTTGTTTCAGATTATTGCGAGAAGATTGAAAAATTCGAACAGGGGTCCGACGGTCGACTGTCGGAAAGCTGTTCCGCAAACGTCAAATCACTTGTTGCACGGTAAAATTTTTTGGTTTATTTTTTCGGTGTGAATGTTGATTATTAAATTCAAGGAGAACATTCAACTTTAAACGAGTGTTACATGCCGCTAAATTTTTTTAACAAGTTTTATGATACTTTGAAGGCATTTGGTCATATATTTATGTGATTTTAAAACATTTTAGATTTCTCGAATATTCTTGGTATCAAGAAATATCAACACTTTTCGTACAGTGCATGACATTTTGAAGTTTCCGACACTCAGTCTGCTTCTTCTTCTTTGCTCCGCAAAATTAGAATTTTTCTCTTTTCTCGCAATAGCGTGTAGAGAAGAGAGGAGGTGAGGTGCCAATGAAGCATAAATAGCTGTTACGTAATATTTAAACAATCTAATGACAAAATTTGTGTTTGTTTTCTTGTTGTGCTTCGTCGTTTGTTTATATTCGAAGACGGCTGTTAGCTCCGGTAAGTTTTATTTATTCGTTATTCGCTTTTATTAAAGCACAAGTTTTCCATAAAATTTGGTGTAATATTTTCCAGGGAAGGTGAATAAATCAATCATTACAAAACATGGTAAGTTCGTTTTCAATGATTTATAAAACAAAAAATTCAAAGATGCAATTATTATTCATTCGCCAATGGTCCAATGCACCGAGTTCATCATTGACGTTTGAGACGGGCGCTGTTTACTAAGAATGAATACTTTTTCATTCATCGAGTTCATGCAAGTGTTCATTTTTAGTAAACAGCGCCCGTCTCAAACGTCATTGTGTTCATTCGGTGCATTGGACCATAGACTAACGCAAAATGAACTCCCCCAAGAAATTATGACGTTTGAGCGGGTCGCATAATGAACGCAAAATGAACTTTTGTTCGAGAAGACGACCCGCTCAAATGTCAAAATCCATCGGGTGAGTGAATTCGATGAACCCCTGCATAAGTCTATAAAAGGAAAACCAAGGGCCTCATACGCCTGTCACTGGCGAAAAAGCTCGTGTACTCTGCATCGAAGCTTAGAACCGGTGTTAGGGCGCAATCGTTAATGTGAACATTTTTATATTCGGTTAGTTACTGCAAATAAATTATTTTTCGAGTCTCTATAATCAAGCAGGTATCTCAAGCATATCACATCGTTATATTGCTGCATGATTGAGTGTTTAATTTTGATAAAATATCGAAAACAAAAGTGTGCATAAAAATTGCCTCGCCATAACAAAAAGGTGGTAGAGAATTAACACTGTTGTTTACAGTTTAGAACCAAATCCAGATGTCGCACATGTTGGGGTAGGGATTCAGTGCTCCGCCTTCTCCCCCTGAGGAAAACAAACACTCTCGGGTACTTATTCAAAAGGACGTATGTGATTTTGTAAACAAAGATTCAAACGTCGATTTGTCCAATCTGATGACACTCCCGCGCAAACCAACACCACCAACAGGTAGCCGAAGGCTTCCCCTACCTGTCTGTGGTGATGGTTTGCGTGGGAGTGCTATAAGACTGGACGAATTGACGTTTGAATCTTTGTTTACAAAATCACATACGTCCTTTTGAATAAGTACCCGAGCACTCCTAAATAGACTTATGCAGGGGGTTCATCGAATTCACTCACCCGATGGATTTTGACATTTGAGCGGGTCGTTTTCTCGAACAAAAGTTCATTTTGCGTTCATTATGCGACCCGCTCAAACGTCATCATGGTCCAATGCACCGAGTTCATCATTGACGTTTGAGACGGGCGCTGTTTACTAAGAATGAATACTTTTTCATTCATCGAGTTCATGCAAGTGTTCATTTTTAGTAAACAGCGCCCGTCTCAAACGTCATTGTGTTCATTCGGTGCATTGGACCATTTCTTGGGGGAGTTCATTTTGCGTTAGTCTACACGCTTACTTCAGTTCACCCAAATATGGGTGAAGAGTACCTATAATCGCCGAAAAGTGCACATACGTATTTATGGGTAAAGTGACATTTACCTATATTTGAGTAAAGCAAATTTTACCCATATATAGGTACTTAAATGTCAACGGTTTATTGGTAAATTTCACCCAAATTTGGGTGATTTTTTATTGTTTGTTTTGTTCGTGATATTGAGACTTGAAGCATTAAAAATAATAAAATTGTTGAAATAATTATTAGGCAGATTATTCATCATTTTTATTAAAATAGCTTTTCAAATAAATATAGCTAGTACATAATCTATGATTAATTCGAAATAAAAAAAAAAACCCTGATTAATCCACCTACAGTGAGATTTTGACCCTTCCTTAGTCGTAAGAAAATATTGTCAGACTCCAGTATTTAAAACGAGATTAAAGTAATCAACTTCCCACCGCGATTGAACATATAACGTGAAAAATTAATTGCCTACCCAAAGGCGGATTCCATGTGTTGAGTAACAACAAAATGAACGAATACGCACTGTATGTCATGCTGCCTATCTATCAAGCGCACGTCGGATTAAATAGGTATTGTAACATGGTTAGTAACTATCGTAACGCTGGTAGCATATATTGTACCCGTAATTTCCAGAGACCTCGATATTAATTATTCCAGAACTAACTAAATCAGTCATTGATCTGAACGAAAGTCAATAGCGTTCAATAATAACATATATTTCGCCACATGGATGCATAATTTTGTAAAACTAATCTTGTTTAATACCTTAAAAATGAGCTAGATTTGTATGGTAGTGAATTTTAGTGGTCTATTGGTGTCTCAAAACATGCTCACATTTGCTATCTAGTTTCCACTGAAGAAATTTTTGAAATCCCTTTAAATTTTTACGTTTTTGCTTTTCTGAGAAGATTGTTTGGTACATGCTTCTATATGTTCCTCAATTAAAATCAATTGTTTCTTTGAAACAAATCAGAAAAATATGCATATTTCCATACCATATCATTTGTCATAATCATATTTTCAATATTAAAGTGAATTTGTTCCTAATACCACACATTTTATTTAATAATTCAAGAGATTTATTGGTAGATTAATACGTAACACGCCTGAGTAACGCATACAAAGCGAAATTATATACACTTCCGAAGGAAGGGTCAAAAAGATCTAGCGCTGTACTAAAATTGTTTGAGCTACTGGTTACTAACAGTTTATGTTGGACCGGTAAAACAGAAGCCATGCAGTATGTACCACACTGACTAACATTAAATTGAATCGAAGTTCTGGTTCTCGGCACCCGCTGTGTATGGTTCTTCCAAGATTTCAACCGCTGGGATACTCAGTAGGGAAGGGGAAGTATGCCATGATCCAGAATTTGGTTTGCATCACCTTTTAAACCGGGTATGGGTAGTTGACGATTGTTTCAGGGACCTGTAATGAGTATAAATTTATCAATATGTCATTCAAATGATTCCCTTTGATGAGGGTATCCACATCATGTAGAGGTTCTGTTCAATAAAATTTATGTGAAAAAAGCAGGGCTTCCCGTGTAAATACCTTTTTGTCTAGGCAAATAGCTCAGTAATGTCCCGGATTCATGAAGTCATAGTATCACGGGAAGTCCCTTGAACTGTTGCATGTCTGCAACTTAGTTCGGTTGCTTTGGCTGCAACCACATCCAGTGCCGAAACCAATTCATCCACTTAGATTGCAGATCCCTTCATTTTACATTCTTTCCGACAACTGTTTGGAATCCTTATCAAGTTGCTCGATTTTATTGACCATTTTCTTCAGCCAGCGTTAAATAGCCGCAATTTTGGACTAGGTTTTAGCCTGCTCTAGAATAAAATCCCTTCATTCGGAGATCTATCTCCAGTTCAACTGACCTCTGGGCTTTCAGCTCTGCCTCATCATGGTTTTGGATAGGGCAATAGGGCAACAGATTATTCGTTTTAACGGCGTGTTTGATGGTTTTAGGTTTTAGCATCAATCCCGCCCATTTGAAAGAAGCAGAGCTGCTATTTTTTTTTCTTGGGGGATAGGTAGTTCAATAATTCCGCTGCGATGCTGGCAATGATGGATTCATCCATTTCTTCGTGTATTCATAAAATGCCACAAGACGTTTAGTTTTCATGAATTCCGAACGTTCGTCCTGTACAGAAAATATGTTATTAATACAAATTATGTCGTCGTGTAGTAATTAGTGAACTAATAACTTACCGGTCTTGTATGAATCAGTTACAGTATACCCCCGCTGATCCGACAAATGTATTGCCGGACTATCGGGGTTTCTCTCGTTAATCCGACTGTCAAATCCATACAAATGAATCAAAACAAAATCACAGCACAAATTTGAAAACTGACAGCATAATGTGTTTAAATGGGTGTTGATACTTTTTAATCCGGAAAATTCCGAATTAGCGAGATCCGGACTAACGAGTCGTCGGACTAGCGAGGTCCGGATAAGCGGGGGGATACTGTAGTTTAGATGCTAAACCGGGAACAGCAAGACCCGGTTCTACTGGAGCGGCTGAAGCTAAGTAGCGGCGAACCTGCTCTGGTATTATCAACCGCTAAACCGGGAACAGCAAGACCCGGTTCTACTGGAGCGGCTGGAGCTAAGTAGCGGCGAACTTGTGATGCAAGTAGTAACTCACTACGCGAAAATCTGCCGTAATAAAGAAATATATTTTTAATTATGATTACAAAGACGTGTATTTTAAACAAAACTTACATGATACAGTGACCGAAACGGTGGCAGCTGATTCTGATGAGCACTCGCCGGAACTGATTTAAAATATTTGAAAACAACAACAATGTTATTTTTTTTCACCCAAATTTGAGTAAGTTCATTTACTCAAATATCGGTAAAGCCCCTTTATCAATAATATAGGTGAAATTTACCGATAAACTCCGTATTTCGACGTAGGACTTACGTCTCTCTTTACTATACCGGGTGTCATTTCAAAATATTCAAATCGACCGCGTTACGCCGTGTTGAAAGATTTTAAACGTTAATAGCGTTCGTCTCAGTGGACGAATTTCTGCGGTAAGCCCCTCAATCGACAGATTTCAAGTATGCCTTCCATGTCCATGCTTGGCAAGATCCGAAAAACTTGTTTCAATAGGCATGAAACTGTTTTCAATGAAAAACATTGAGATCAAGGGAACCTATAAATATGGGTACCGCATAATTCTTGCATCATTCCATTACCACGTTCTGATTGGTGCAGACACCAGCGAATGAGAAGCCGCTGGGTCTGCCGAGAAGCCATAAAATAGCGCAACGCGATTTTTTCCTTTCATTCTGACCGGGACAAGCGAAGCAACCGCAACATCGATTGAACAGCACTCACACCTTTTATCAGGGAATGAAGTCTGCACCGACCGCTTTTACGGCTCGACACCATCGAAGCGACCATCATCAGCCGAAACCACAGCAGCAGTCCACCCTACAGACCCGACAAAGCAGCAATGCTGAGCAGATACCGGCAGCAGCAGCAGAGTCGAGCCGAGACCGGCCGGCATCGGTGCTGAGCCGGGACAGGCTGAAAAAAAGCCACATAATGCAGCATGTATGTCCAAAAAACAAACGGTTCTTCAGAGAGCCAATAATAGAGATCAATATCAATGCTTTCAATACCCTTCGGGATAGAAATTGTACTTGGGTGCCAAATCCAGTATTCTAGAGATAAAATTGTATGCGTGATTTTCATAAATAGCGTCAAAACTAACAATGGATAATTTTTCTGATTTAACCGCGAAGTGGACGAAGGACACCGATAACAGCTCAAACATTAATAAACTATCAATCGATTTTTTATCAAATGTTGGATTTTTATGCATTGATAAAAAAAATGTAGATAAACATTGTTTGATACTGATAGGGTGACCATATGAAATTTTTCCAAAGGAGGACAATTCACCCGAATTGAGCGAAAAAGGAGGACATTTGGTTGAAAAAGGAGGACATTAAAAACATCGATCGATTTTTATTTTTTAATATGATTAAGAATGTTATATTAGTTAGTTTTTGCACACTATACTTTATTGGAAGAAGTTTTTGTAAGTCGAGGCAAATACAACATCTTCTTCTATTTTATTAACATAACAGATTACCCGCATTATAGTCTACATAAAGTACTTTCTAATTATAAACTACCAGAAAAATCTTTTTAGTGGAAAGATTTTAACTTCAACTAATTTTAAAATCAGTAGTGAACAAATGTTGAATATTATTATGCTGGCATTTTCAGCGATATTCCACAGAATTCCAACATGAATCATTGTTTACAATTCTGAATACTTTATTGCAAAAATAAATAACTGACCGAACATTAGTTTCATTAAGGACCGAATACAAGATGCTTAATTGTCCAGCGATTTTGAACAATTGAAAAAGGAGGACATGTCCTCCTTTAGGATACCATATGGTCACCCTAGATACTGACCGCACACAAAGCGAACGTGACTGAATGATCGTCCCATGTTACCAATTATAAATCTTATCACCCGAAATCCCATGTCCGGGTATTTCCTTCCTTCTGCTACTAACAATGTTGTCTCAGAAAAGAACATGTACTTCCCACCTGAACTGCAATTCTAAGCTCGCTTGCCCGGCTTATTGGCCTAGCGAAAAGTCCCGTTAGGAAATAGACGCCAGCAGCGAGCAACAAGCGTAAAAAAGAAGAAGCCCTTCTCGAACGCGTTGATGTTGATGACGCTTTGGCTGACAAAGAAGCGGGATACAAGACACTAGCTGATTGGCCCACCAATTGGGAAGCAGAGAAGATTCAAAATAAGGTATAAAAGAAAAGTGCATTCGCTCGCAGAACATTTAGTCTTTTTTATACCATCTCTAGAAATTCACAGTTAGGGTAGAATACGGCTTTGGCAGGGTGCGACATTTGTTGGCACCCTCAACAATATTTGCGTTTTCCAGCAAACATACACTATTTATGAACATAAATTTGATTCAATCACACAATTTCAAGTCTAGGCTTTCATTTGAATAAGTTGTTTGTGTAAAAGTAGCAAGATTTGACGAATTAAGCACCGAAACAAATTTGCACACACGAAATCCTTGCCATTATTGCATTGCCCAAGAAAGCAGCAGACGAAAAGCAAACTGTTACTTACTTTTTTGGATCGCCTGTTTCTTCTCTTTATCGTGTATGATACGACAAATTAGGTACGTAAACTACTTTTTACACTTTATTACCACTTGATTATCACCACAAATAGCAAATTTATCCAATATTTGCTCTATGTTTCACTAAATAAAATTGGGACTGTTCGTTTTCTTTGGCAGCAGCGCACTTTGGAATAGAGCGAGAGAATGTGTTTGTGAGCATATCAAACACACGCTAAAAAAAATACCACGCACAATTCCATGTGATTTGATTTTAGCAAAACTACGAACAAAATATCCGGCGTTGGCATTTATTTTAAAAAAGTGTTAGAATACAAATGCTTCTATTTAGATTTTTACTCAGACCATGAATTATATCAAAAGTGATAACCACACCGTAGTATTTTAAGCCTTATGTGGCTGACAGAACCGTTTTCCTTTTGCAACTTTAATACTTTCCAAGCTCATCAAAAAAATCATAACCATTCCCGTTCCTACATAGCGCATTTCAACCATAAATAATTGCCTACTTTTAGGGTATTATCAATTATTCAACTGTGAAACGTAGTGTACGAATTCGCGAAGTCGAAGCAAAATTCTTCACACAAACAATGACAGTTCTTTATGGGTTTTTACAGTAGAGCAACAGAGAAAAGGAGATGGCGGCCATGTTTCACTCAAACTCTGACAGATAGCAATGGGATTTCCCATAGGAGGGAAGAGCAGAATTTGCTTCGATTTCGCGAATGAGGTGGCTCCAGCTCAATCTCAATCCCCCAAACACACGCGACGCGACAGTCGCGACGAGATTCTATCGCTTGGCGACAGTGATTCTGTCGCCATTGGTATGAAAGCGTAAATAGAACATTGCCTGCAGCGACCCAACGATAGAATCGCGGCGAATAGTTGTCGCCGTCGCGGCGATGAAATCGCTTCGGTCTGGGGGAGCCTTTATGTGTATAGATTTGGTTTTACATAGTTTACGTCGTTGTACACAACCCCCATAATTATTTTGATGAAACAAACATCATGTAAGGACCTTCAAATCTAAGGACCGTAAAGAGCATATTTGAAACTGGTTCATAGACTTTTGCTTACGCGTGAAGACTCTAAGGCATCACAAAAGACAAAAGATGTAAATCTTGGCAGCGGACGAAAAGTATGTAAGTTCCCTTCTCCAAAATGGCCAACATTATTCAAACAGGTTTAAAATGATAAAAGTTATGTAATTGTCAATATCTGGGTACACGGGTACCCTATCTGCCATTCACGTCTGTTTTTTGTTGGCCGCATAAGGGGTAAAATTTGTTTTACAATGTGTTTAAATGTTTTTGCCTATCTTCCACATGACATAAAATTGATGCCAAGGCTAGAATTCATGTTTTGTTTTAAGCCAGTTTTGATAATTAATAAAAATTTCTTCCAAAATTGAGTGAAGCGAGATGAGCGTGCGGCCGATAATTATGAATGAATTTTACTACTAGAGGATATAAACAACCAGCATCTGGCACCAATACATTGTTAGTTTTCTACTTCCATGTCTAGTTGCTGAAGGGAGCAAAATCATTGCTGATAATAGAAATTGCTATGCCAATAGGAGAAACTTTGACCTGTTATTTTATATTAAATTTACTAAGTTTGTGGTAAAAGATATTATATTAAGTGAACACCAATCATCAAAGGAAGAGCATACAAATGTATACCAGTTGAACTATACCTGTGTTTTAGTGTAATTATTCATTATTTTTATCATTCAATTTGGCGAATGTCTTAGACTGCCAAGAATAGGTATTTTCCCCTATTTGAAAAGATCGTTTTCTTACTTTTTGCACTTAGCCGAAGCAAACAGCCTTTTTCAAGGCTCCAAGAGTTAAAAATAATGTTCTCTTTCAGTCGCTATCGCACGGATTAGAAGGCTTTTCAGTGGAAGGGCTGAGATACAGTCTACATCCCCTGCTGAGCCAACTTGTGGTTTATTTCAGGCAGTCCTTCAGTGGGAAGGTTGCCACTGTCGAGGCTAATATTCCGTGACCGGACAGATACTTCCTGAATTTTTTTTGATGATTCTTGTTCGAGGTAGATCTGATTTCTGTGATGGTTTGATGAGAAGATTTTGCCAAGGAATGGTATGCAACGCTGATTATTTATCCAAAATAGTTGGTGTGAGAAATTTGGACATATTATGTATCTTAAAGGCATCTTAAAGTCAAGTCCTACGTCCACTTAGCGGTTATATCACAGACATTACCCACTGTTCGTTTTTTACCTATAATATAAGTAAAGTTTGCAAAACCCAAATATGGGTGAAATGAGTACCCATAAATAGGTAAATTGATCTAAGCGTGTATGGTGCAACTCAGCCTGGTGAATTTCGTCCATATGGTCCAATGCACCGAATGAACATAATGACGTTTGAGACGGGCGCTGTTTACTAAAAATGAACACTTGCATGAACTCGATGAATGAAAAAGTATTCATTCTTAGTAAACAGCGCACCGCTCAAACGTCAATGATGAACTCGGTGCATTGGACCATTAAATATGGATGAACCTTTGTTTATATACAAACCACCGATACCTGTCAAATTTTGACAGGTATCGGTGGTTTGTATATAAACAAAGGTTCATCCGCTAATGTGTTGCTAATCTTCGTGAAGAGCGCGAGCGGTGCTCGCATAAAGTGCTCAGTACGAGTTATTGTTATGAGGTTTAATGAGCGCGAGTGGGGCTCGCATAAAGTGCTCAGTGCAACTTAGTGTTGCTAATCTTCGTAAAGAGCGCGAGTGGTGCTCGCATTAAATGCTCAGTACGAGTTATTGTTAGGAATTTTTGAATGAGCGCGAGTGGTGCTCGCATTAAGTGCTCAGTGCAACTTAGTTGCTAATCTTCGTAAAGAGCGCGTGTGGTGCTCGCATTAAGTGCTCAGTACGAGTTATTGTACTTTGTAGATGTAGTTTGGGGCCCTCCTTAGCCGTGCGGTAAGACGCGCGGCTACAAGCAAGACCATGCTGAGGGTGGCTGGGTTCGATTCCCGGTGCCGGTCTAGGCAATTTTCGGTTTGGAAATTGTCTCGACTTCCCTGGGCATAAAAGTATCATCGTGTTAGCCTCATGATATACGAATGCTAAAATGGTAACTTGGCTTAGAAACCTCGCAGTTAATAACTGTGGAAGTGCTTAATGAACACTAAGCTGCGAGGCGGTAATGTCCCAGTGGGGGATGTGATGCAAATGAAGAAGATTTCAAATCGTCGCGGCCGATAAGGTGGGAAATTGATAATATTATTGACTGTTTCATTGGTAACAAAACGCGCCGCTCACTTTTTGAGCACCTTCAAAATCGTCGCCAACAACTATGTTTTGAAATTGTGTTAATAGGACATTACATCATTTAATCTGCATGAAAAACAGGGCTCAATTTCGGGAAATAATAAGATTATCGAGGGTCTATCTCATTTGGATAATTAAACTGTAATTAAACTTAAAAGTGACATTTCTCGCTTAACTTTTCAAAAGGACCTAAGTAACATTTTTTTCATGAATTAATTTGAGTACTGCAATCAAAAGCTTTCATGTTTTTCTGTTTATTGCGCTATTCTAATTAAATCATGAAAAAATGTTACTTAGGTCCTTTTGAAAAGTTAAGCGAGATTTCAATAATTATCAAATAACCCTGCTCGCAGAGCAAGATTACTTTCGACAGATATCGAATCATTTTGCATCGATGTCTTATTGGAATTGCTGGGCAGCACCAGCCATTCTTATTACCGGGTTATTTGCTAATTTTCGAACTGTCACTTTTAAGTTTAATTCTCCAAATGAGACAGATCCTGAGTTTAGAAAATTTTGCTCACAGTTGATTCGACACTTAGCCTGAAAAATGAGTGACACTTTTTTACTCATTTTTTCTGCAAATAAAAGTGGTATTTTGGCCATTACTTCCGAGCCCATAGTCCGATCTGACCAATTTTCAATAGGAAACAATGGCAGAGTATCCTGCGTCGAATGCAACTTGTTACGAGTAAATCGGTTAAGGATAAGTACCTGAAAAATGAGTGACATTTTTTTGGGTGGGTGCGCACAGACACACACACATACACACACACACACACACACACACACACACACACACACACACACACACACACACACACACACACACACACACACACACACACACACACACACACACACACACACACACACACACACACACACACACACATGCCACCATGCCTAGGAAAGTCCACCCTAGGAATGGGAGACCACCGGCTTACTGGTGGACTCAAGCAATTGCGAACCTGCGCCGCGCCTGCCTACGGGCAAGGAGGCGGATGCAGCGAGCACGCACAGAAGAGGAGCGTGTTGAACGACGGGTGGCGTTCGTGGCTGCTAGAGCCGCTCTGAAGACTGAGATTAGATCAAGCAAAAAAGCCTGCTTCGAGGGCCTGTGTCAAAGTGCCAACGCGAATCCATGGGGTGACGCCTATAGGGTCGTAATGGCCAAGACACGTGGGGCGATGGCCCCTACAGAGCGGTCTCCAGAGATGCTGGAGAGGATCATTCCCACGTCACGACCCAAGCCCCTGGCCTCCCTTCGTGGAGCTGCCAGGAGCCAGGGTGGCCGACGAGGGAAGAGTAACTGTGGCGGAACTTGCGGGGATTGCACAGTCCCTTAGTGTAGGTAAGGCGCCAGGACCGGATGGTATTCCGAACCTGGCCATTAAAGCGGCCATTGCCGAGGCTCCCGAGATGTTCAGATCTGTCATGCAGAGATGCCTGGACGAGGAGTCTTCCCTGAAGCATGGAAAAGGCAGAGCTTGGTCCTATTGCCAAAGGCGGAAAACCACCGGGGATCCGTCGGCATATAGACCAATATGCCTGCTTGATACGGCGGGGAAGGTGCTCGAGAAGATCATCCTCAACAGGTTGTTGATACGCACGGAGGGTGCGGATGGTCTATCGAGTAACCAGTTTGGCTTCCGAAAGGGTAAGTCGACCGTAGACGCTATCTTGTCGGTTACCAAATCCGCGGAGATAGCTATCCAGCGTAAGAGGAGGGAGTTCGCTATTGTGCAGTAGTGACTCTCGACGTGAGGAATGCTTTCAATAGTGCCAGTTGGGCAGCTATTGCAGATGCGCTCCTGCGTCTTGAATTCCTGAGTACCTGTACAAGATTCTCGGAAGTTACTTCCAGAATCGAGTACTGGTATACGACACGGAGGCGGGTCGGAAGTGCGTTGACATAACCTCAGGGGTTCCGCAAGGTTCCATACTGGGTCCGGTGTTATGGAACGTCATGTACGACGGTGTCTTGAGGTTGAAGTTCCCGGTGGGCGTGGTAATCGTCGGCTTCGCTGACGATATTACGCTGGAGGTCTACGGCGAATCGATCGAAGAGGTGGAGTTGACTGCAGCCCACTCGATCGCAATTGTGGAGGAGTGGATGAGTTCCAGGAAGTTAGAACTGGCTCACCACAAGACTGAGGTGGTTGTTGTTAACAACCGAAAGTCGGAGCAGCAAGCGGTGATAAGGGCAGGCAACTGCACGATCACCTCTGAACGCTCAATCAAACTCTTGGGGGTAATAATCGACGATAAGCTCACCTTTGGTAGCCACGTCAATTACGCCTGCAAGCGTGCCTCCACAGCTATAGTGGCATTGTCCCGGATGATGTCCAATAGCTCTGCGGTTTATGCCAGCAAGCGCAAGCTTCTGGCTAGCGTTGCTCTGTCCATACTGAGGTATGGGGGGCCAGCTTGGGGCACGGCACTGCGTATTAACTGCTACAGAACGAAGTTAGAAAGTACGTATAGGCTCATGTGCCTAAGAGTTGCGAGCGCATACCGTACCGTGTCGCACGATGCACTCTGCGTCATCACCGGCATGATGCCTATTGCATGGTGACCAGCGAACCGGGAAAACCGGGAGAACCGGGAAAAAACCGGGAATTGAAAATCACCGGGAAAATATCGGGAAATATGCGGGAAATTTAATAACCACCGGGAAAATTTTCAAATCTGAATTTTTGTCTCTTTGTAAAAAATAGTGCAGTAATCTCAAACATCATGAGAGAATTGGTAGACTCATTTGCTCATTCCATTCTATTTCAGAGTTTACAAATTTCTAAAGAAGGTCGTGTATTTATGAAGACCCTTCAATCAAGTTGACCAAAGTTGAGTTTCAGACATAGTAATTAATTACAACTCCTGGTTACTTATACATATCCGGAACATGAGCAATCAACTTTGATTGCAGCGATTTTTTTGTATTAAATCTGATTTGAACTTTCCCTAATTTTTAATTATCTCAATCGATTCCTTTTAGGTTCTCTAATTTGTCCAAATAAATATATTTGGTATCGCTCCTCTTTTATTTCAAATATTGAAACATTTTCAAAGCCATTAAAAAAAAAACACCTTCGTTTTCAACAATAATATTGTATTCAACAAAAAAAATTGTCTTTGACGATCCTCATGATGCATCAAAGAGTTGTGAAGATGGAAATTTGATTCATAGTTACACATTATATTAATTCGTGACATCATATGAGGTTTAGGTTCGGTATTCTTGTTTACGGACGAACTATACTTTCAAACGTAAACAAAAATATGGACTTTCACATGTTCTTAGAAAATAAGGTTTATTATCAAATTGTTGAATGATTTGAATAAATGCGATACATAGGAGATGTTTAAACATTTATTTTTTTTTTAATATTTTTCGATATTTTTCTGCAGAATCGCAATGTCTAAATACCTAATTTGTCATGAGTTCATACTTACTGGAATAAAAAAATCAAACGATTTAAGTAAAAATAGTATTATTTAGCCAGCAAAAATCACTCTTCTACATTTAATTTTGCAGTTGCAGTACACCCGATTCTTTTTTACACGGGGGATGCGTTTCGTGTAAAAAAGTTTTCAGTTCAAAATCCATTCAAAAAAAGTTTTATGATTTCTCGACGAATCATGCGAAATGGAGCAGCTTTGCAAACATTTTGTATAGGATTTTTTTTACTCGGTCGTGTAAAAAAAATCCGTTTAAAAACAAAATTAGGTGTATAATTGTTTATATGGAAATTCTTATCTATTTTTAATATTTATGAATTCGCGGATTTTTTATTTTTTTTTCTAATACTTATATTGTGCTTATTAGAGGCCTGAATAAGAGAAACGCGGATAGAAAATATGACTCTGCCAACACTGCATTCATTCTTCTGCATCAAAGAACAACACATGAAAAGGAAGAAATGGTTTATGTAGATAAAATCTCACAATCCGCTATTTGATGTGTCCACATCACTTAACAATATAATCCAATAAACAATGCAATTTCATTTCATAGTGTATAAATAACTTGCATATATTATTGAAAACTTATGTAAAATTTGCTTATTTAAAAATGGCATAAAATCGAATTTAGCCGTTTTCAGTATTTGAGCAAACATTTTGGCTGCTTGACAGGTCTCCTGCTCGATTGGCTGCTGTTTTTTGACGGTTCGATTGACGGCACATACCTATCCGCGTTTCTCTTATTCAGGCCTTTAGTGCTTATATATTTTTTTGTACCGGGAAATTTTCCATAATACCGGGAGAAAACCGGGAAATAACCGGGAATTTGAAATTCAAAATTCACTGGCCACCCTGCTATTGACATCGTTATCGGTGAAGACATAGAGTGCTTTGAAATGCGCGGCACGAGAGGCATCCGCAGGACTGTCAGGTTGGCCTCAATGGTCAAATGGCAGCGTGCGTGGGACAGTTCCACTAAGGGTAGATGGACACATAGGTTGATACCGGAGATAGGTACGTGGGTCAAGAGGCGCCATGGGGAAATCACTTTCCACCTGACCCAGGTCCTTACAGGCCATGGTTGCTTCAGGCAGTACCTACACCGGTTCGGACACTCGGCCTCGCCCGAGTGTCTGGTGTGCGTTGGTTTAGAGGAAACGGCGAAACACGTGTTGTTCGTGTGCCCGCGTTTTCGCACAATGCGTGACCACATGCTTGCCACATGTGGTCTGGACACTACCCCGGACAACCTAGTTCGGAGGATGTGTAAAGATGAAGTTGGCTGGAACGCCGTTTTATCGGCTATCGTCCAAATCGTCTCGGAGCTACACAGAAGGTGGCGCGTGGACTCGAGGGATGGCTAGTTCAGGCGCAAATAAGAGGTGGTCCAAGGGTTCGGAGTCGGCTTCATGGGTCATACCGGTGCCTTGTGGTCGAACTCGATCCTTTTATCGAACAAGTGGCCGCGTGAAAATCAACATGGTATCGTCGCTTTCGCGGCTTCGGTCAACCGGGCGGGTTCCGAGCCCGAGGACGGAAAGGGGTCCTCGTCAAGGCTGGGGCAGGCGTAGGCACCGTGTCGGCAAGTCCCTCTGTGTGCTGGCGAATAGGCCCTATCGCAGAAAGGTCAATTTGGGGTGCACGCGGCATCATCATTCTTGATACCAGTCGTGCAGAGGGAAGCAGGCGCGAAGTCGACCCTGCCCACCTTCCGAGGACATAGGGCGTGGTAAGGCCACCTGGAAAGCCGGCAATGCGCTGGCACGATATCATGGTGTTCTTCTAAAAAAGCGAGTCACGATGTTCGATGCTGCAAGGACACGCAGCTAACCTCGAGGGTGCGTTATGCACTGGCCCCCCTTTGAAGCATTACTTTCTGGTTGTACCGAAGGGACGATGGGCTTGGCGGCAATGGAAAGGGTTTAGCTGGTCGGGGATGCAGTCCTGCCTCCCTCATTGGAGGTGGCCCCTAACCCAGCACTTCCTGGTCAACCCAGGATGTCTGTTGAGCAGATTCCCCCTCCATTGTTTAGGAAGAAAAAAACACACACACACACACACACACACACACACACACACACACACACACAGACATCACCTCAATTCGTCGAGCTGAGTCGATCGGTATATAACACTGTGGGTCTCCGGGCCTTCTATAAAAAGTTTGTTTTTGGAGCGATCATATACACCCTCATTCTTGTTTACGTTCGTATCGGATACGTTAGAACGTATCAACAGTTCGCATTCTCGTTTTCGTTCGAACCAATTCTAACCATTCGATTTTTCGAACATCATTCGTTCGAGTGTTTGCCCTATTCCCGTTTTCGTTCGAATGGACATTTTTGACTACTTTCAATTCGACGCTCTGACCTCGCGAATTGACACGAAACGAATCATTACGATTCTGTTTCAACTTTTCCATGTCGGTTGAAATGGTTCAAATGGATGTTCCTGGCGACGAAATTTTGTACATCTTACGTAAATAAAACATGTTTTTCATTTATCATAAAATTTGACTACCTGATTGCAACTTTACAGATACACATTATGACCTCAACAATAAGGGCGTTTTGAGTAAATTTGAACGATGCGTTTGAATTTTTTGAATGATTTTTTTTATGAACTTTTGAATGCTGCATAAATAAATTGAAATTTTGAATGCTGCAATGGCTTTGTAAAGCAGCATAAATGATTAAACATTAATTTTTTTAGAAATTCCCGAGCGAATTTCTAAAGTAATACTTTAGCGATTTTCTCAGGAATTCCTAGAGTAACTTCTGGAGGAACTCCCGGAAGAACTTCCGACGAAATTCCTGGATGAACTTCCGAGGAGATTCTGTAGGACCTTCCGGAAAAATGCCTGAAGAATCTTCCAAATAAGTTTCTAGATGAACGTTCAGAGAAATGCATGGAAGAAGTTGCTCCGGATGTTCCTTCAGGAATTGTTTCGGAAGTTCCTTAAAAATCCTCCGAAGGTGCATTCAGGAATTCCTCCGGAAGTTCTTCAAAATATTCCCCCGAAAGCTCTTTCAGAATATCCTTCAGGAGTTTCTCCAGAAATTCCTCAAGGCATCCCTCCGGAAGTTCCCCAAGAAATCCCTCCGGAAGTTACACAAGGAATTCTTCCGGAAGTTTTTCATGGGATTCCTCGGGAAGTTTTCCACGGGATCCTCCAGAAGTTCTTCAGGGAATTGCTCCGGAAGTTCCTCAAGGAATTCCTCCGGAAGTTCCTCAAGGAATTCCTCTGGATGTTCCTCAAGGAATTCCTCCAGAAGTCCCTCAAGAAATTCCTGCGGAAGTTCCTCAAGGAATTCCTAGGGTAGGGTGACCATATGGTATCCTAAAGGAGGACATGTCCTCCTTTTTCATTAAAAATCAGATGTCCTCCTTTTGCGCTAAAATGTCCTCCATTTTAGATATTTTGAGAAAACAGTTGAACAGAAAACATTTTCTGAAGAAATTTTTGTTCAATATTATTAAATTAATAAACAATAGTATAACCAAACAGGATTCCTTTCACAAAAAAAAACGTTGCACACGTTTATGTTTTTTTGCTTTCTAATCAGAAATATTTTCTTTAAAGGTTTCAAATAAATTCAATGTACATATCGAAAAATAAATCCGTGAGTTACAGCAGTACACTGCCGTGAATTATCTGTCCCATCTTTGCTGGGTTTCCTATTCATATGGGACAAATATGCGATTCACGGCAGTACAGGTGTCGAAGATGTCAAAAAGAGACGGAAATGTGAGAAATGGATTAGAAAAAATGCAAATACTTCTCACCAATCGAATTACCTGTTGAACGCATCGAACGGTACGTTTCTTAAATATGTGACGCAAAGAGCAGCTATGCTATGCCTAGAGTGAATTGGTAATCTAATCGGTCAAAACAGTTTAAAGTTTCTTTAGTCTGAATCTAAACAGTTTTCAATTTCTTCACTTGAGGACTTTGTGGACTGGTCATACAGTTAACATCTTTCTTATTCACACGCCTTAAATTGTGATTTTCAATGGCATTAAAGAAAAATACATTCACTGGTCTACTAAGCATATTGTGTTAATTGCTAATATAACCTACTGTTCGGTCAGGTATCTATTGCTAAATATTCAAAATGCGATAAGTTTTTCTTGTTAAAATTCTGTGGAATACCGCTGAAAAGGCCAGCATAATGATATTCAACATTCTTCCGGGAGTTCCTCAAGCAATTCCTCCAAGAACTCCTCCAGAAATTCTTTCGGACTTTCTTCAAAGAATTCTCCCGAGAATTCCTTAAGAAATTCCTCCTAAAATTTCTTCAGGAATTCGTCCTTGAGTTCCTCAAGCGATTCGTACTTGAGTTAGTACTGGAATTTCTCCTGAAGTTGCTTCAGGAAATTTTACTAGAGTTCCTCCTGAAAGCAAATCTTTATTAAGCGATTTATCTTTTTTTAAGAACTTTATTAAAGTGATTTTTCAACATAATTTTAAGTTCATCACTACACAGAAAGAAAAATCGTTAGTAAAATTAAAAAAACCGTTGGTAAAAATAAAAAGTTGCGTTGGTTCTTTTTCGTAGAGAGTTGTATATGTTTAGAACAAAAGTACGCCAGCTTTTGGAACAACCATGCTTCAAAAGTGGCATTGCGCTCTGAAATTAAAAGTTTTTGTACTGTCAAATCAAAAATGATACACTGTAAAAAATAAAAGTGAAATATTTTTGTTTCAAATGCCGATGTCATTATTATTGGGTTTTTATTAAAATTGAAATAATCAAGTCAAGAAAATATTTGGATATATTTTGAATTATTTTAATTGACGGATTGGAAATAAACAAATTACATTACAATTGACTTATACAAAATCTCGACTCTAAATTTCCAGGATCTTTCCATTGCCGTCCTCCAGAAAGACATTCCGATTGATGCTATGACGGTAAATCTCCCGATCTCGATGCATAATTTATGCCGAATCGCTGGTAGACATGAGACTTATCGGGACCATATCACTGAAACAGATCATATGAATAAACATTAGTATATATTTATACAGAAATATTCACCGGTTGTAATGTGAAAAAAGTCAATAAATAAGTACCTACTATTGAAATACTTGTAGGATCCGGAATATGACCAGTGATATGAGGCTTAAAGCAAAGGTCCATTCAGGAACCATTGGTCAATATATCTGCTGGGCAAGAAGAGAACTCAACTTCCTGCTGGTATCGCAGCCGGGGTTAAATGATTCCTTCCGCGATGAGCCATGAGAGGAACTGGATAAAAGAGAAAACAAATTATTAGTTACCGGTCGAGAAAACACTTTTGGAAGCCTTCGATTAAAAACTTACTCTATTTTGGTAGCAGCCGTTTTATTATTCGCTATAAACACTTAGTTTTGCGTGAAAACCTGGTGAAAATGGCAGATCTGCGTGATAACGGTTGATCATCGCTCATAACGTCACCTCCACAGAATCTAGATAAAGTAAATAATATTTATGAGCAATAAAATCAGAACTCTTTGTAATTGTTGCTCCCAGTTTTTAAGACCTACCTTTCGTTAAATGACTGGAAAACTCCAGCAATTTTAAAAAACATAAAAAACGCGATTTTAAAACAAAACTTTTATTGATGTTTTGATTTGTGATGGATGCTTGACTGAACCACACAATCACAAAAAGTTTTGTTTTTGATAGGTTGTGTTGACATTTTTAACATTTTAACACTGAAAGAAAATACTTTCAAATTCACACTCTGCACAGGAGAAAAATACTTTTAAAATCATAAATTCACTTTGACAGTAAAAAATAAACTTTTAATTTTAAGAAAATAAAACAACTTTTAAATGTAAAGTTGAAAATATTTATTAAAACAATTTTCTTTTGTTGTGTGTAACTAATGCAAGAAGTTCCTCCAGCAATTCCTCCGGAAGTTTTTCTTTTTTCTTCAGGAATTTCCCACGGAAGTTCCTTTAGGAGTTCCTCCGGAAGTTCCTTCAGAAATTCCTTCAGGAATTCCTCCGGAAGTTCCTTCAGGAATTATTCCGGAAGTGCCTTCAGAAATTCCTCCGGAAGTTCCTTCAGGAACTCCCCCAGAAGTTCCTTCAGTAATGCCTTCGAAAGTTCCTTCAGGATTTCCTCCGGAAGTTTTCAAAGAATTCCTCCAAAAATTTTTCAAGGAATTCCTCCAAAAGATCCTCAAGGAATTCCTCCAGAAGTTGCTCCGAATGTTCCTTCAGGAATTGTTTCGGAAGTTCCTTAAAAATCCTCCGAAGGTGCATTCAGGAATTCCTCCGGAAGTTCTTCAAAATATTCCCCCGAAAGCTCTTTCAGAATATCCTTCAGGAGTTTCTCCAGAAATTCCTCAAGGCATCCCTCCGGAAGTTCCCCAAGAAATCCCTCCGGAAGTTACACAAGGAATTCTTCCGGAAGTTTTTCATGGGATTCCTCGGGAAGTTTTCCACGGGATCCTCCAGAAGTTCTTCAGGGAATTGCTCCGGAAGTTCCTCAAGGAATTCCTCCGGAAGTTCCTCAAGGAATTCCTCCGGAAGTTCCTCAAGGAATTCCTCTGGATGTTCCTCAAGGAATTCCTCCAGAAGTCCCTCAAGAAATTCCTGCGGAAGTTCCTCAAGGAATTCCTTCGGAAGTTTCTCAAGGAATTCCTCCGGAAGTTTCTGAAGGAGTTCCTCTGGAAGCTCCTCAATGAATTCCTCCGGAAGTTCCTCAAGGAATTCCTCCGGAAGTTCCTCAAAAAATTCCTCCGGAAGATCCTCAAGGAATTCCTCCGGAAATTCCTCAAGGAATTCCTCCGGAAGTTCCTCAAAGAAATTCCTCCGGAAGTTCCTCAAAGAAACTCCTCCGGAAGTTCCTCAAAGAAATTCCTCCGGAAGTTCCTCAAAGCAATTCCTCCGGAAGTTCTTTAAAATATTTCCTCAAAAGCTCTTTTGAGAATTTCCTTCAGGAGTTTCTTCGGAAATTCTTCAAGGCATCCCTCCGGAAGTTCCCAAAGGTATCCCTTCGGAAGTTCCTCAAGGAATTCTTCCGGAAGTTCCTCAAGGAATTCCTCCGGAAGTTCCTCAAGGAATTCCTCCGGAAGTTCCTCAAGGAACTCCTCCGGAAGTTTCTCAAGGAATTCCTCCGGAAGTTCTTTAAAATATTTCCTCGAAATCTCTTTCAGAATTTCCTTCAGGAGTTTCCCAGAAATTCCTCAAGGCATCCCTCCGGAAGTTCCCAAAGGTAGCCCTCCGGAAGTTTCTCAAAGAATTCCTCCGGAAGTTCCTCAAGGAATTCCTCCGGAAGTTCTTCAAGGAATTCCTCCGGAAGTTCCTCAAGGAATTCCTCCGGAAGTTCTTCAAGGAATTCCTCCGGAAGTTCTTCAAGGAATTTCTCCGGAAGTTTCTCAAGGAATTCCTCCGGAGTTCCTCCGAAAGTTCTGCAAGGAATTCCACCGGAAGTTCCTCAAGGAATTCCTCCGGAAGTTCCTCAAAAAAATCCTCCGGAAGTTCTTCAACGAATGCCTCCAGAAGTTCCCCAAGGAACTCCTCCAGAAGTTCCCCAATGAATTGCTCCGGAAGTTTCCTCAGGAATTTCTCCAGAAGTACCCTCAGTACCTTCTCCGCAAATTCCTTCACAAGTCCCACAGGAATTTCTTCAGGAATTCCCCCAGAAGTTCCTTCAGGGAATTCCTCCGCAAAGTCTTCCAGGTATTCTTTCGGAAGTTCCTCCATGAATTCCTTCGGAAGTTCCTCAAGGAATTCCTCCGGAAGCTCTTCAAGGAATTCCTCCTGAAGTTCCTTCTGGAGTTCCTCCGAAAGTTCTTTAAAGAAAAACCCCCAAAAATTCCTCCAAGGAATTCTTCCGGAAGTTCCTTAAAGAATTCCTCTGGAAGTTTCTCCAGGAAATCCTCCGGAAGCTCTTCAACGTATTCCTCCGGAAGTTCATCAAGGAATTCCCCCGGAAGTTCCTCCATTAGTTTCCCCGGAAGTTGCTATAGGAATTTCTCCAGGGATGTCACCGCAAGTTACTCCAGGAAATTTCTCTACGAGTTACTACTTTTTCTAGAAAATTGCGTCTAGAGTTCCTCCGAGAACTTTTCCTGAAGTTGATCAGGGAATTTTTATGGGAATTTTTGGAAGTCCTTCAAAAAAAATCCTTGGGAATTCAACTGGAGTTTCCCCTGGGCTTTCCACCAGGCTTTTCTCATGGAGTTCCTCCAAAAGTGTATTTAGAGGTTCCTCCAGGATTTCCTTCAAATTTCTCCTGATGTTTCTTCAGGAATTCCATCAGAAGCTCCACCACAAATTTCTCTTGGAGTTGCTGAAGGAGCTTTACCAGAAATTTCTCCTGGAGTTTCTGCAAGAATTTCAACTGGTGTTTCTCCTAGGGTTTCCTCAGGAATTTCTTCTGGAGTTTCTCCAGGAATTCCTACTGGAGTTCCTTCAATAATTCCTTATGAAATTTCTCCAGAATTTACACCTGAAATTTCTCCTGAAGTTAATCCAGAATATCCTCCTAGAGTTTCTTCGGGAATTTCTACTGGAATTCCTACTAGAGTTTAACCAAGCTTCCCTCCAGATGTTCCTCCAAGAGTTCCACTAGAAGTTTCTACAGGGGTTCTCCCAGAAGCTCTTTCAGGAGTGCTTCTAGAAATTCCTCATGGAGTTGCTCCAGAAACTCCTCTTGAAGTTCATCCAATAATGCCTCCTGGAGTTTCTCCAAGAATTCTTCCAGAAGTTCCTCTAAGATTCTTTCAGAAAATCCTCCTGGAGCTTCGCTGATATTTCTCATTAAGTTTCTGTAGGAGTTCCTCGAGAATTTCAGCTGAAGTTTTTCCAGAAATTCCTACTGGAGTATCTCTTAGGGTTTCTCTAGGAATTCCTACTGGAGTTTGTCCAGGAATTTCTACTAGTGTTCCTCCAGGAATTCCCAGTGGGAATTCTCCAGCAATTCTCTATATATTCTTATATATAAAGTTTCTCCACGAATTGCTTCTGAAGTGTTCCCAGGAATTCCTCTCAAAACTCATTTAGAAATTTATCCTTGAGTTCCTGTAGAAGTTCCTCCAGGAATTTTTGGAATTTCTTCAGGAATTGCTCCTGGAGTTCGTCTAGGCATTCCTTTTGAAGTTCCTCCTGGATAAATTCTGAAGAAACTTCAGGAGAAATTCCTGAGAGAACTCCAGAAGGAATTCTTGGGGGAATCAAAGGGAAAAAATCTAGAGGTAGATTAGAAAAAAATATGAAAAATCAGAAATTTAAAAAAATAAATCACAAGGAAATTCATAAAAAAATTCAAGTGAGAAGTATAATGCAGAAGAGTTTCACGATTTTCCGTATATTTTCTGGAGAATTTCCCATTAAAATTCAGAAGAATTGTCTATGGAAATTAAGATGATTTTTCTAGAAATTCATTTTCGTAATAATTCTAAAGAATTCTCTGTAGAAATTTAGAAGAATTCCATTGAATATTTGCTGAGGAATTGTTGAAGAACAATTTTATGAGGAAATTTTGAACAATTAGTCGGGAAAACTCAGAGAATTTGAAAGAATTTACAGAGGAAATCTTGAAGACTTTTCCGAAGAATTTCCAAAGGATATTTTAACCTTTTCACTGTAGAACTTCTGAGGAATTCCTTCAAGGAATTCTGTAGAATATCGCGAGAGTATTTCTAATGTTTTTTCCGATGAAGATTCCGAGAGTTTTCACGTCGCAACCGCCGGCTAAAATGTCTCCCGGCGTAAACCCACTGACGGTGCACATATTGATTGCCCGTGGATATCATCAAAACACATCCTGTGAAAAATCAAAAGAAATTCCCCTTCGAATGAATGTAAAAATTTGAAAATTGCTTTCCGGAAAATCTTGTCTCTTGAGATAATTGTGTAGCTGTTAGCGCAAAACTCGGTCGCTGTTTCCAAATAATTCATTTATGACTATAAAAATAAGCGCATTTCAATCAATTTATAAAGTGGTTAGGGTTTAATTTATATTTTTTTATTAACACCATTAACATTTATTTGTAATCAGTTCGGAACTCGTCTTTAGAAACTCTTTGTACCATACAGAACTAACATGCAACTCAATCGAAACGAATCCCTGCGACGGACAACTACATCCTTCAGCGCACCGTTTTCATCTCCAGCTGCGAACTCTTAAACCAGCTGTTCCACGGAATGGCAAAAGGTTGGATAACCAATGCAGATCCACGGTGACAAATAATTGGAATAATGGCCACATTTTCCCGCGAAGTGTCTGCGTCCGCTACATTCCAGTGAAATTTCGTCCTATGCATCGATGCTGCTGATGGCATCTCCCGGTGTTTTTAATCTTTCTGCTCAGCCGTCCAACTATCCGTGGGATTTTCAGTTTTTTCCGATTCCGTTATCGCGATATCACAAGGAATTACTTAAAAACTGATATTTTATAAACGACGAGTAAAATATCTTAACCGAATATTTTTTATCTTTGTTTTGATTACTTGCATTTTGACAGCTTAGAAATGCTTCGAATGTGTTTGTCGATAGGGCAACACTTTTTCGAATACGTATCGCATTCGATTGGCGTTCGATCCGTTTACCGTTTTCGAAGTCATTCGAATCGATACGTTCGTTCGAATGTCAGATACGGACGTAAACAAGAATAATGGGCCAAACACAATGGATACGTTTGCGTGCGTTTTGACAGTTTTCCCATGGTAAAACTGTCAAAACGCACGCAAACGTATCCATTCTGCTCAGCTCTTAAGGGTGATAGCCTTTACGTATACTTCCCGCATAATTACAAACTGTACATGGATATTTTCCCGTGCGGTCGACAACAGTATCCTTTACTGTTGACAACTGTAAATGAACAATCTCATATAAAGTTTTAACAGTGTGTGGTACGGTTATTTGAAGAAATAACAATATGTTGAATGGGTTGTTAAGTTGTGTCACCATAAAAAATCGTCTGTTTTCGCGTGCAAAATTTTCGCTCAACAGTATGATAAAATGTTGACATATAATGCAGGAAATAAAGAACATTTTTTATCAGACCGCATCGTGCTTTCGTGCTGTGCGGTTCTTTCTCTTTGCGGAAGGAAGTTTTTAATACTACCCGAAGCTATTTTAATTTCAACGGTGCTTCTTAGCGCTATTTCTACCCACTGATCCCGTTACGATCTTTGCAAGGACCCGTGCCTTCGTTTTACGTTGGACCCGTTTGCGGAAGTAAAATTCCGACAAGCGGTGGTAATCCTGCAGGGACACCGTTCTGGGAAAAAACCTCTAAGAAGGTCACGTCTCCACGCTCAGCATTGAGTATTAATAAAAACAAGAGGGAAGGAGAGTCTCTGAATTCTCCACTTCCTTCAAAGAAACAAGGTTTCAAGACCGTCCTGCCCAAGCGCGGAAAAAATAGAAGGAAGCTGGAGACTTCAGATATTCCTTCTAAATCTAACGTTGACATTATTTCTTCTCCCATCGAACTGAGCAATCAGTTCGATTTGATTAATAACGAATTTGAGGAAATCGAATCTACCTCTAGCCCAGGTGATTCGATTCATGCGAAGAAACAACGGATTCCGCCAATTGTGGTATCTGTTGCCGAGTTTTCTGGCTTTCGGAATGAAATCTTGAGTAACCTTCGGGGATCAAGGTTTCATTTCAGATAGCTAGGAAGGGTGACTGCCGCGTTTTGCCGGGATCCTTTGACGATCGCAAACGTCTTCTCCAGTATTTAACTGAGAAGCGCCATAAATTCTTCACATACGACGACAAAACTGAGCGATTGTTCAAAGTCGTCTTGAAGGTCTGCCCAGTGATGACAAATCACTGGATGAGATTAAAATTGAAATTTCTGAATTACTTGGATTTTCACCAGTCCAAGTAATTAAGATGAAAAGGAATCCCACTCTGGTACTTCCCAAAGGGGCATTTCTGAAGAATTTTATTTAGTTCATTTTAACAAAAGTGAACTAAATAATATGAAAAGTTTGGAAGAGGCCTGTATTATGTCCCATGTCCGTGTTACATGGGAACATTTCCGCAGGCCAGAGGGAAATTTCCAAAACCCCACTCAGTGCCGTAGGTGCCAAAAGTGGGGTAACGGAACTAGACATTGCCACATGGATGCTAAATGCATGATTTGTGGTGGAACCTCTCACGCCAAGGACGCTTGTCCTGTGAGAGATGATTCCAATAAATTTAAGTGTGCAAATTGTGGGGTAATCATAAATCCAATTTCTGGGAATGCCCTTCACGCAAAAAGTTTTGAATTCCCGTGCAAAATTGATGACGGGAAATTCCAATCGGATCACAGATTCGACGGGTAGAAATTTTTCAAACGCTCAAATTTCGAAACCAGTTACCGGTCGAGCAATTCATACCCACCACAATTCACAAACAAATTTTGCCGCTCGTCAACGGGTAGCAAGCACTTCAGTAAATTCCAATTTTTCGAATGTACCTACGTATGCAAACATCGCTGCTGGTAGACAAAATTTCTCTTCTCAAAATGAGGTTTATACCCATGTCCCAACGGGAAATAATGGTCATGTTGCCGATTCAGGTAGCATGACTGCTTCCGATTTTGATTTTTTAACTGAACAATTGCATCACATGATTGATGCAATGTTCAAAGCAAATACCATTCCAGAAGCTGTTCAGGTTGGTATAAAGTACACACAAAAAATTGTTATCGGACTCCGTTTCAATGGATCCAAATAATTGTGTGAAAGTTCTAAATTGGAATGCCCGCTCTCTAAAGGGTAAGGAAGATGAATTATTCAACTTCCTAACAGTTCATAATGTGCATATTGCCATTATAACAGAAACCTATTTAAAACCAGGACTCTCCATTAAAAGAGATCCAAATTATTTTATCTACAGAAATGATCGTCTTGACAGCGCCTGTGGTGGGGTCGCCATTGTCATCAATAGACGTATCAAACATAAATTATTTTCTTCATTCAAAACCAAAGTTTTTGAAACCTTGGGAGTTTCTGTTGAAACAAATTTTGGAAAATTTTCCTTCATTGCAGCTTACTTGCCTTTTCAATGCAATGGGCAGCAAAAGAATTTGTTGAAAGCTGATCTTCAAATTCTGACTCGCAACAAATCTAAATTCTTCGTAATTGGTGACTTCAATGCCAAACACCGTTCATGGAATAATGCTCAAAGCAATTCCAATGGTAAAATTTTATTTGAAGATTGTTCTGCGGGATATTATACTATTCAATATCCCAATGGACCAACTTGTTTTTCTTCCAGTCGAAATCCTTCTACAATTGATTTAGTTTTAACGGATTCAAGTCAGCTGTGTGGCCAATTGGTAACTCATGCTGACTTTGACTCTGATCACCTTCCTGTGACATTTGAAATCTCACAAGAAGCCATTTATAATCCAATCAGCTCTACTTTTAATTATCATAGAGCTGATTGGGATTTATATAAAACGTATATCGATAGGAATTTTGATGTTGATATTCCTCTCGATACCAAAAGTGATATTGATAATGCTCTCGTATCTTTGACAAATTTAATTGTCGAAGCCAGAGGCATTGCAATTCCTAAATGTGAAATTAAATTCAACTCCATTATTATTGACGACGATCTTCAGCTACTGATCCGTCTTAAAAATGTGAGGCGAAGGCAATACCAAAGAACTCGCGATCCTACTTTAAAAGTTATTTGGCGAGATTTGCAAAATGAAATTAAAAACGTTTCGCTATTCTGAGAAATACCAACTTTGAGAATAATGTCTCGAAGTTGGATCCCAGTTCGAAACCCTTTTGAAATTAACGAAAATTCTTAAAAACCTCAAAAGCCAATTCCAGCGCTTAAAGAGGGAAATAAAATTTTATTAACAAATGGCGAAAAGGCTCAAAAACTTGCTCAGCAGTTCGAGAGTGCCCATAATTTTAGTCTAGGTCTCACTAGTCCAATTGAGGATCAGGTTACACGAAGCTTCGAAGACATTCTCAACCAAGATAATGTTTTTGACCCTTCGTTGGGAACTAATTTGGATGAAGTGAGATCTATTACTAGAAAATTTAAAAATATGAAAGCCCCGGGTGATGATGGTATTTTCTACATACTTATCAAAAAACTTCCTGAGAGCTCTTTATCCTTTTTGGTTAATTTATTTAACAAATGTTTTCAATTGGCATACTTCCCAGATAAATGGAAAAACGCCAAAGTTGTTCCAATTTTGAAGCCGGACAAAAATCCAGCTGAGGCTTCTAGTTATCGCCCAATCAGTTTGCTTTCTTCAATAAGCAAACTGTTTGAAAAGATTATTTTAAATAGAATGATGGTTCATATTAATGACAATTCTATTTTTGCTGATGAGCAATTTGGTTTTCGCCATGGGCATTCAACCACTCATCAGTTATTAAGAGTTACGAACTTAATTCGGCTCAACAAATCTGAAGGATATTCGACTGGAGTTGCTCTTCTTGATATAGAGAAAGCATTTGATAGTGTTTGGCATGAAGGTTTGATTGTAAAATTGATGAATTTTAATTTTCCTCTGTACATTATTAAACTGATCCAAAATTATTTATCAGATCGCTCACTGCAGGTAAACTATCAGAATTCTAAATCTGATAGATTACCTGTTAGAGCTGGTGTTCCCCAAGGCAGCATACTGGGGCCCATATTGTATAACATTTTTACTTCTGACTTACCTGATTTACCACCAGGGTGTCAAAAATCTTTGTTTGCAGATGACACAGGTCTCTCAGCCAAAGGGCGAAGCCTTCGTGTCATTTGTAGTAGATTGCAAAAAAGTTTGGATATTTTCTCCACTTACTTGCAGAATGGAAAATTTCCTGAATGCTTCCAAAACTCAGCTTATAATTTTCCCACATAAGCCGAGAGCTTCTTATTTGAAACCTTCTAGCAGACATATTGTCACTATGAATGGGGTTCCAATTAATTGGTCTAGCGAAGCTAAATATTTAGGACTTCTGCTAGATCAAAAATTAACTTTTAAAAATCACATTGAAGGCCTTCAAGCCAAATGTAACAAATATATTAAGTGTCTATATCCACTTATAAACAGAAAATCAAAACTTTGTCTTAAGAACAAACTTTTGATTTACAAACAAATTTTTAGACCAGCCATGTTGTATGCTGTGCCAATATGGACTAGTTGCTGCAGCACAACACGGCTTTTATCCTAGGCGATCTGTGGAAAGTAACCTTTGTGACTTTACATCAACCTGCATCAGTGCCATGGACAGTGGCGCACAAGTAGACGCAATATACACCGATATCAAGGCTGCATTTGACACAGTGCATCATGGAATCCTGTTGGCTAAACTACGTCGTCTCGGGTTTACGGAAAGAGTTTGCAATTGGCTACAGTCGTATCTTAAAGATAGATGTCTATGCGTAAAAATTGGTGCAACCGAATCACTTTCTTTTACGCCTGGCTCTGGAGTGCCACAAGGAAGCAATTTAGGACCTCTACTGTTTACGTTATTCTTTAACGATGTTAGTATTCTCCTGGCCGACGGTGGTTTACTAATTTACGCTGACGATTTGAAAATCTTCCTCATCGTACGAAGTGACGCAGATTGTAGGGAACTTCAAAAGCTTTTGGATATCTTCGCACGTTGGTGTCTCATGAACTACCTTCAAGTTTGCGTTTCCAAATGTTGCGTTATCTCATATCGTCGACGAAAGTCTCCGATATTATATGATTACAGCATAAATGGTCAACAAATTGAACGTGTGGATAAACTGAAGGATCTTGGAGTGTTGTTGGATTACCAACTAACATTTAAGCTGCATTACTCTTATGTAGTAGAAAAAGCCAATCGTCAACTAGGATTCATCCTCAAGATTGCTAAAGAGTTTAACGACCCAATATGCCTGCGCGCCCTATACTGTTCTTTGGTCAGATCCATTTTGGAATTTGCGTCGGTGGTGTGGTCTCCTTATGAAACATTATGGATCACGAGAATAGAAGCGGTACAAAGAAAATTTGTTCGACATGCATTGAGGAATCTGCCGTGGCATAACCCGTTAAATTTGCCTCCTTATGAACACCGTTGTGCCTTACTAGGAATTGAACCACTACATGTACGTCGTAAAACTAACCGGGCAGTTTATGGCGCCAAATTAATACATAGTGATGTCGACTGCCCTGCTCTGCTGGAACGTGTTCGTTTTTATGCCCCTGAACGTATCCTTCGATCGAGGCAACTGATACAACTATCAGCTAGGAACACTATTTATGGAGCTAATGACCCAATCAACTCTATTTGCAGAGCATTTCAAGAAGCATATTCTTTATTTGACTTTAATTTATCTACGGAAGCATTTCGACAACGTTTGCGTACATCACGTATATTCAATTAATTGTTTAGTATAATTTAATTAAGTATAATACATTAAGACCATGATGTCAGATGGATACAACAATAAATAAATAAATAAATAAATAAATAAATACCAGAAAGAAGGCACTTCAGAGGATTCAAAATAAAATTTTGAAAATGATTCTGAAGTTACCTCCGTGGTATAGTACCAATGAACTTCATAGAATTTCTAATATTGAGACATTGCAACAAATGTCCAACAAAATTATTTCCAATTTTAGACAAAAATCGTTGCAATCTTCTATTGCAACGATTAGCTCCTTGTACCCTTAGTATAAATTAGGTTAAGTTTAGTTTAAGTAGAAAACATTGTAATTCCTACATGGTTTAATTCAACCAGAGGAAATATCGTAACTGCCATTAATAATATCTAAAAGCGTAACATAGCAAATAAGGATGATAGTGTTAAGAAAACACGGAACACCTAGTCTAAGAGATAAATGCATGTTTTAGATAATTAGCAAATAAAATTAGTTAAAAAAAAAAGAAAAAAAAAAGAACATTTTAGAGACAGCATGTTATATGTTGACATTTAGTGATGATGTCGAGCAGTTATGGTTGAATCGATCGAAAAGTATTCGATAACCGCAACGTAAACTGTGAAGCTATATCTTACATCGTAATAATGATTCTGACCATATAACATGTTGTTTTGCCTTTCTCGTACAACAAAGTTGTACCAGAAAGGCTTTCATTTCACTCCCAAAACGTACTTTTTATAGAGCGCTTGTAGACCCATAGTATTATATACCATTCGATTCAGCTCGACAAACTGAGCAAATGTCTGTCTGTCCGTGTGTGTGTCCGTGTGTGTGTCCGTGTGTGTGTGTGCGTATGTGTGTGCACATTGAAACATTAGCCAATTTTTCTAGTACTAAACCTGAATCGATTTTGCTACAACAAGTTGCATTCGATGGGGAATGTTTTCTTCTTGTTCACTATTGAGTTTCATAATGATGGCGCTTCTCAAAAAATAGTAAATATTCAAAGAGTTATGAGACATCATTATTTCGTAACAAATAAGCTATCGATTTTCTAGGTTATGTTCTCCCAAGACACAATTTATTCGAAACCGGCACACTGACAGCATAGAATACACAGCTTACACGGAAGAAAAAACTTATTGTTAATGAGTTAAAAAGTACCTATTTTAAGATTTCATGTATACACTGAAAATTCTCGTTTATTTTTTCAAAATGACCTAAGAAACATATTTTCATGAATGAATTTTAATATTGCGATCAACAGACCAATATGATAGCTTTTGATTGCAGTACACAAATTAATTCATGAATAAAAGGTGACATATGTTCTTTTTAAAAGTTAAGCGTCATTTCTGCCATTTCTTTCCCCTATGGGCCGATGTGAGCAGTGAGAAGTGAAAAGTGAGACGTGAGAAGTGCGAAGTGAGGAGTGAAAAGTAAGAAGTAAGAAATGAAAATGAGAAATGAAAAATCACCAGATGATCCGAAATGAAAACAAAAATGTTTTTCCAAATTTAATCTAGACTATCCTTTGAAAAGAGCTGAAATTTTTTTGCTAATATTTTCAAATGGATATAATAGAAAAACGACGCATCCCACAAAAAAGTGTTGTATGGGTGACCATCGCAAAATCAGTCAAACTTTCTAGTGAAAATATCGGAAACAATCCAAATTGAGCCCTACACTGAAAAAAATCAGTTTAAAAATTTTATTTTTTATTTTATTTATTTTATTTTATATTTAAAAAAACGCCCTTTTTTATTTAAATGAAATTTTGACTCAAGATAGGTGATTATGTTCCCTACCAACCGTCCATACATCGCAAGCTGGGCACTCTTAAGGAAAAAAAAGTTTTTCTAACAAAAACTTTTTCTTGTCGGAATTATTTTCAGTGTATTTTCATCTGAAACTAAACCAATGAAAGCCATCGTTATAGAACCCCAAGCAAATCTATTTTTATGATACATTGTCTAATTTAGTCACTAAATATAGTTTGTTTTTAAATTAAGAGTAACATTAAAAAGGGGTTTATATCTTCAAAAAAATATTATATTCCATTATTAGCTTCTTTAGTTGCGACCAGTTACGACCAAAACATTGTACTCTGCCTGACTGTACAGGAATATTTAATATGAGTATATATGTATACATATGTTAAATCCACCCCTTAAAGACACTGAAAAAATCAATTCCGTCAAGAAAAAGTTTTTGTCAGAAAAAATTTTTTCCCTTCAAAGTGCCCAGCTTACGATGTATGGACGGTTGGTAGGGAACATAATCACCTATCTTGTGACAAAATTTCGTTCAAGTCGAAAAGGGCGTTTTTTTTTGCAAATCGACTTTTATTTTTTAAATCGATTATTTTAGTGTAGGGTTCAATTTTGAGTTTTTCAAAAAGTTTTATTAGAAATTTTGACTGATTTTGCGATAGTCACCCATACAACACTTTTTTGTAGGAAGGGTCGTTTTTCGATTATATCCATTTGAAAAGATCAGTAAAAACAAGTTTGACCCTTTTCAAAAGATAGTCTGAATCAAATTTGGAAAAACTAAGTACTTTTTACAGCACTTCTTAAATATTGACCAATAAATTTACAAAAAGTCAACTTAAACAATCAGAACACTTGCAAGTTCCCAAAAAGTTCTTTTTTGGCTTTACGCATTTTATTACATTTCCCGCATAACTTTTCAAAAGGACATTAGTAATTTTTTTTCATGAATTCTCGCTTAACTTTTCAAAAGGACGTAAGTAACATTTTTTTTTCATGAATTAATTTGAATGCTGCAATCAATAGCTTTCATGTTGTTCTGTTGATTGCAGTACTCAAATTAATTCATGAAAAAATGTTACTTAGGTCCTTTTGATAAATTATGCGAGATCTATAGTACAGCAGAAAGTCCATTGCTGATAAACGTTCATTTCGAACAATCCACCGCAGATTGCTGGTTAATTTTTTTTTGACATATACTCTGTCTCGCTCAAACCAACAGCGAATAATCTAGCGACTACTTTAAAGAACTATTTAAGGAACAGCTACTTTAACCGACCGTGTCCATTTAGCAAGTACGGTGTTGAACATAATCTGGAGATTAAAACAACACTTTAATAAACTTAAAAAAAAAACTTAGGAAGTAACCGCACAATATTGAGTAAAACAAATTAAGGGTGTAGCATTTCCGCATGCGGTGAATGAATTTCGCACCGTGTATATAACTGACAGCATGAATGTTTGTGTTGCTTCTTTCGTGCTTTATTGATGATGCTAACCTCTCCAGCAAAGTTTTCCAAAGCTTCAAATGTGGAACACGAAAGCTAATGGACGAACACACACGCCCTAGAGACCCGAAGCTGATGACTTTATCCGCTCGCATCAACACAGCTGTAAAAGTTTCATCGTTGGAAATAAAAATCGCATACCTACGTACATGCTTTCTCGTGCGCTCGTTACGTTTGCTGCCATTTTGTTTCATGCTTTGGAAGGAAAGAAGAGGCATGTCATTACGGCTAACTGCTTTTTGGTTTGTGTGGAATGATGGTGTAGTTTGGGCATATGGGTGATTTGAACATAACGTTCATTTTCATACACCTCCTTATTTCCATATTATGCGGCTTTTTTCATTTATATTTATGTGAATTGTTGGTTTCATTTTCACAAATGTACTTGTACAATTATTACACAAAGGGATGCAAAATCAATGTATGACATACAACTAGTTTTATTGAACTTTAATATTACATTGGTGAAAAACACTGCGTGGGAATCAGCCCTAAAACAATTGTAGGCGCAGCAACGCGTCTGAAAAGTTAATCCATATGTATTTTTCAAAACGCGCCGTTGCGCTAATCATTGTATTTACTATCGCTAATCATTGTACTATCACACGATCGCATATTTGTAACATATGCATTTTTTCCTTTCTCGTACAACAAAGTTGTACCGAAAGGCTATATGATTGCTAAAAAAAACTTGATAGAAGGCCCGGAAACCCATAGTGTTATATACCGATCGACTCAGCTCGACAAACTGAGGTGACGTCTGTTTTTTGTGTATGTGTGTGTATGTGAACAAATTTTGTAGGCACACTTTTTAGAACTTAGAATTATCCGATTTACTCGCAACAAGTTGCATTCGACGGGGAATTGTTTGCTATTGGAAATGGGCCCGATCATTGCTTTCCGGAATTATTGAAAAATCATTGTTTTTCCCCAAAGGTCCCCCTTGAAAATTCAAAGAACATTTTTTTTTTGAATGGTGGCAAGGCAAAAATATTAAAAATGATCGAAACAATGTGATCTATTCCCCCAAAGAGCTTTTTTGACCTTTCTAATGTGATTTTTTCAATATATTTTATAATGCACGAGAAAGGCATCATCACTGCTAGGTGGATTAATCTGGGTTTTTTATTATGCGGGTTAGTATACGAGAAAGGCAAAAAGAAAGAAGGAAAGGTCCTCACTTCTCACTACTTTCTACTCCCTTCTTACAACTTACATCTCACATGTCACTTCTCAATACATACTTCTCACTTTTATCTTCGCATATCTCGCTTCTCACCTCCCTCTTCCCACTACTCTCATCTCACTCCATACTTCTCACTTCTCACTATTGATTTCTCACTTTGCACATCTCACTTATCTCTTCGCACTTCTCATTTCTCATTTTTCAATTTCACTTTCTCCTTTTCACTTATAACTTCTTATATTTCACTTCAGACTTCTCATTCACATTTATCACTTTTCACTTTTAACTTCTAACTTTTCACTTCTCATAACTATTACACACGACGAATTTCTTACTTCTACTCACTTCTCACTTCTAACTTTCTCATTTCTAACTGCTCACTTTTCACATCAAACTTCGCACTTCTCACTTTTCTTTTTCCACTTCACACTTTATATTTCTTATTTCTCACTATTCACTTCTCTCTATTTTTTCCTAACTTATGATTTTTCACTTTTCACTTCTAACTTCTCACTTATTGCTTCTTATATGTTACTTCTGATTTCTCATTTGTCTCTCTTTATTTTTCATTATCAATTTTCACTTCTAACTTTTCACTTTTCACTTATCAGTTTTCACTTCTTATTACTCACTTCGCACTTCGCATTTTTAACTTCTAACCTCTCATTTCTTACTCCCTACTACTCACTTCTTACTTCACACTTGTCACTTCTCATATCTCACTTCTCATATATCACTTCTCCTTTCTCATTTATAACTTCTTATATCTCACTTCTGACCTCTGAATCTCATTTATTACTTCTAACTACTAACTTTTCACTTCTCACTATTACTTCGCCTTCCGAATTTCTCACTTCTCGTTTCCCACTTCTCACTATTCACTTCACACTTCTCACTTCTTACTTCGCACTTCTCACTTCACTCTTCGAATTTCTCACTTCTCGCTTCTCTTCATTCATTTCTCACTTCTCATTTCCACCTTTAATTTCTCACTTCTCACTTTTAATTACATCTCAGTTCTGACTTCACATTTCTCACTTATCACTTTTCACTTCTAACTTCTCACTTTTCACTTTCATTACTCACTTGGCACTTCAAATTTTTCACTTCCTACGACTCATTTCTCACTTCTTACTTCGTACTTCTCATTTCTCACTTTTTACTTTTCACCTCGCACTTCTATCTTTTCACTTGCGAAAATTCTTCACGGAGGGAACGCAGTATGCTAGATTCAAGGGACTTTGCATTTTACCGAGCAAGAGAAAATATCGAGTTATAGAACATCGAGTTTGGGGAAGCTCACTGTAATAATGTTAGTCATGAAATTCGAAGATACATTCGATGTGCTTTACTACAGGTGTGGCCCAACCCCTAAAGTAGTATTTGTTCAACGAAAATTCACTCTTTTGAGAGAGAAACTCTCAGCTGGGTTGTCGAAGATGGCCGAAGGCGACCGAATGTGACGTCACGTCTGGCATACTCAGTACAATTTTTATAACAGACGTGACGTTTCACTCCGCCCGTCCACTGTGGGTGGCGATGTTTACATTATTTTTTCGACTAATACAGACATAGAGGACTTTGGCTCACACCTTTACTGAAGCACATCGAACCCTGATACATCATCCGTAAAAGTTTGGCTTACTATGATCTCCAGAAAAAATGTGATCAAAATAGATTCACATCCGTTACATTATAACGGAGTATTTCGTAGATTGCATACTAATAGTTGCCATGTATATTCTTTAACTTTCGTACCTCAACTGCTTATGGATTACTATTTGGTCGGGGTTCAGCCAAACCGCACCAAGCGGCTTTTCGACTGACTTGTGATATTTTGTTCGTACAAGGACAACGGAAATAGTTTCATATCAATTTAAGCATACATTTGCATTGGAGATTAAAGTATGCAATGATCGCGAGTAGACGTAAAAATTGTCGTGACATGTTTAAAATCTGCAAACTTTCATTTCAATGAAGAATTTAATTCTGAAGAAAAGCAATTCTCACTATTGATTTCTCACTTTGCACATCTCACTTATCTCTTCGCACTTCTCATTTCTCATTTTTCAATTTCACTTTCTCCTTTTCACTTATAACTTCTTATATTTCACTTCAGACTTCTCATTCACATTTATCACTTTTCACTTTTAACTTCTAACTTTTCACTTCTCATAACTATTACACACGACGAATTTCTTACTTCTACTCACTTCTCACTTCTAACTTTCTCATTTCTAACTGCTCACTTTTCACATCAAACTTCGCACTTCTCACTTTTCTTTTTCCACTTCACACTTTATATTTCTTATTTCTCACTATTCACTTCTCTCTATTTTTTCCTAACTTATGATTTTTCACTTTTCACTTCTAACTTCTCACTTATTGCTTCTTATATGTTACTTCTGATTTCTCATTTGTCTCTCTTTATTTTTCATTATCAATTTTCACTTCTAACTTTTCACTTTTCACTTATCAGTTTTCACTTCTTATTACTCACTTCGCACTTCGCATTTTTAACTTCTAACCTCTCATTTCTTACTCCCTACTACTCACTTCTTACTTCACACTTGTCACTTCTCATATCTCACTTCTCATATATCACTTCTCCTTTCTCATTTATAACTTCTTATATCTCACTTCTGACCTCTGACTCTCATTTATTACTTCTAACTACTAACTTTTCACTTCTCACTATTACTTCGCCTTCCGAATTTCTCACTTCTCGTTTCCCACTTCTCACTATTCACTTCACACTTCTCACTACTTACTTCGCACTTCTCACTTCACTCTTCGAATTTCTCACTTCTCGCTTCTCTTCATTCATTTCTCACTTCTCATTTCCACCTTTAATTTCTCACTTCTCACTTTTAATTACATCTCAGTTCTGACTTCACATTTCTCACTTATCACTTTTCACTTCTAACTTCTCACTTTTCACTTTCATTACTCACTTGGCACTTCAAATTTTTCACTTCCTACGACTCATTTCTCACTTCTTACTTCGTACTTCTCATTTCTCACTTTTTACTTTTCACCTCGCACTTCTATCTTTTCACTTGCGAAAATTCTTCACGGAGGGAACGCAGTATGCTAGATTCAAGGGACTTTGCATTTTACCGAGCAAGAGAAAATATCGAGTTATAGAACATCGAGTTTGGGGAAGCTCACTGTAATAATGTTAGTCATGAAATTCGAAGATACATTCGATGTGCTTTACTACAGGTGTGGCCCAACCCCTAAAGTAGTATTTGTTCAACGAAAATTCACTCTTTTGAGAGAGAAACTCTCAGCTGGGTTGTCGAAGATGGCCGAAGGCGACCGAATGTGACGTCACGTCTGGCATACTCAGTACAATTTTTATAACAGACGTGACGTTTCACTCCGCCCGTCCACTGTGGGTGGCGATGTTTACATTATTTTTTCGACTAATACAGACATAGAGGACTTTGGCTCACACCTTTACTGAAGCACATCGAACCCTGATACATCATCCGTAAAAGTTTGGCTTACTATGATCTCCAGAAAAAATGTGATCAAAATAGATTCACATCCGTTACATTATAACGGAGTATTTCGTAGATTGCATACTAATAGTTGCCATGTATATTCTTTAACTTTCGTACCTCAACTGCTTATGGATTACTATTTGGTCGGGGTTCAGCCAAACCGCACCAAGCGGCTTTTCGACTGACTTGTGATATTTTGTTCGTACAAGGACAACGGAAATAGTTTCATATCAATTTAAGCATACATTTGCATTGGAGATTAAAGTATGCAATGATCGCGAGTAGACGTAAAAATTGTCGTGACATGTTTAAAATCTGCAAACTTTCATTTCAATGAAGAATTTAATTCTGAAGAAAAGCAAAAAGTCCCTGATGAGTGCCATTAAGAAGTCGTGCAATGCTGAAGGAAAAACCCAAATTAATCCACCTAGCGGTGACGATGCCTTTCTCGATTAAATCAAAATATACTGAAGGTGGTAACTTCGTTTTTCCAATTCCTATCTACCAAAAATGTTAGCAATTTTGTTTTTCTGTAAAATAAGCATAATACATTATGTTATAATCAAGTAATGACGATCGTGAAATTTTCTTTCATCCATTTTTGACAAAGAATTTATAACAAAATTATTCCAAGTATTGTTATTTGTAACACATATTGATATATTTGTTATGACTAACTGGTTGGGTTGTTTTATAACATCATGGGTCTCCAAGACTTCTATAAAAGGTTCGATTTCGGAGTGAAATGTACACGAACATTTTGAAAATTAAGCCAATAATTCTCAAGGCCGACTAGAATATGACGTCAAATACATTTAAGATTATTCAACCAACGACACCCCCACCCCCCTTCGCCAAGGCCCCGATGCCATTTTTGAACGATTCCTAAATATAAATAGAAGACTAACAAAACCACCTACATAATGTAATATGGAAATAAGGAGATGTATAAAACGAAAACTATATTCAAATTTGCCCTTGAAATCACCCAAACTTCACCATAACTCCACATCACCCAAACCAAAGCTTGAAGCATCAATGAAACCGTAAACCCCTCTTTTCCTCTTCCAATGTATGACACAAAACAAACGCAAACACCATCATGGCCACGAGCGTATGAACCAGCAGTTAATCGTGTCGTTATCGAGTGCAATTTCGGTTGCCAACGATGAAACTTACAACCGTGTTGGTGCGAATGCTCCGATAAAGTATAGGGCACTGCACGGAAACATCTCTTTCTCTTTCGTTCCTCATAATTTTTGACGTTTACTGGCCTTGTTGTTTTCTAATTTCTTTGCAGCGAGAAAGAGTCAAAGCAGTCCGTGCAGTGCCCTATAATGGCGTTAATCAACATCGAGTCCGCTCTCAACTTTAAAGCGCGTACGTTGTTCGTCGATTAGTTTTCGTGTTCAACACGTTCCACATTGCAAGCTTTGAAAAGCTTTGCTCGTTGAGTTATGGGCCAAACACAATTGGTACGTTTGCGTGCGTTTTGACAGTTTTTCCATGGGAAAACTGTCAAAACGCACGCAAACGTATCAATTGTGTTTGGCCCATAATGGGCCAAACACAATTGGTACGTTTGCGTGCGTTTTGACAGTTTTTCCATGGGAAAACTGTCAAAACGCACGCAAACGTATCAATTGTGTTTGGCCCATTAGCGTTATCGATATTAACGTAGCGAGGTTTCTAACCCATCGAGCGAACGTAATTTATATTGTAGCATGGTGGCTGCTCAATGCTCGTAGTCCCGTTTATATGGGAAAAATGGAAATCTGCCTAAACCATTTTCATTGTCAGCTGCGAACGCATTGATCAATCTTGATGAAATTAAATAGCATGTAATTAGAAGAGTGGCTCTGCGGAATGCAACTTGTTGCGATAAAATCAGTTAAGTCTAAGTACATGAAAATCGTGTGAGTTTTTGAGGTTGAAAAAGTGACCATACAGACACACAAACATACACACACACATACATACACACTCACAGACATCATCTCGATTCATCAAACTGAGTCGAATGGTATAAGAAACTTTACTATCAGATGTTCCTGTAAAAAGTTCGTTTTCAGAGTGAAATGATAGCCTTTCGGTACAACTTTGTTGTACGAGAAAGGCAAAAATGATACCACTACCAGAGAAATTTTCGTTTGGTAGCCATGAGCAGCCCTATACGTGTGCTTGGGCCTACCTTTTTTTTGAAGTGCATGTTTGTGGGTTTGATCGAAGAATTAATTCCGTTCATTTATTTATATTTATGCATTGGACAATTGTATCATCTGTAACAAAAACACCAATATTTTTTTCTTATGCATATTTCATAGTTTTCTATGCGAAAATAAATATGTTCCGTACGCCTATGAAGAAATATTTAACAATTTAATAAAACAGTTAACATCTCATTCTTTCATCATTTCAAGATTTTTTTTCACGGCTCTCAAATGGACCAACGATTTCAAATCACTTTTGGAGTGAAATCAGTAGTGATTCAGTCTCGTTGCAAACCCTCGAACATCATTCTAGTTTGAATCTGAGGTAAAATAGAACAAACTCACTGGCTTCTCCAGCAGTGTTTTATTCATGTTTGAAATTTGTTTTCCCTTAAATAAAACTACTATGCTGCTGCTAAGAAAGGCGCCGCAATGCAAAATGGATTGATCCGTACATAAAATGACGCATTCATACACCAAAAGAATTGAAAAATAATTGAATCTCGTGATTCATTAGTGGGTTCAAATCTGCAGAAAATAACAAGTCCAGTTTTAATTCATTTTCTAAAATTTACTCACCCAATGTCCAAGTATTTGACCACATCACGTCCACTTGCACAAACAATTCGATTTCTTTATAGGTGCTCCTGCTTGCTCAATACTACATTTTTTTTAAAGGCTGAAAATCCAGCAGGATCGCCATTTAATGTGGAGTTTATTCTGACTGTTGGCAACCACTGTTTCACTGACACACAAAAATATTACAGATAACACACAGAGGCGTCGCGTGGTCAATTTTTCAACCTGTGCACCAAGCGGTGTATTTCGGTTTTCAGTTGTTTGATGTAGCTGTCAAAGTATCAGCATTAAAATTACGAGTAAGCACGCGCCGGTGATACTTTTTTTTTAATTATATTTGTTGTAGAAAAAACGTTCATTCAATAATTTAAATTATGACGAGTTGATAATTGTTCGTGCTTCCTGTATCAAAGTTAAATATTTTGAGAAAAAACCTGACCTGAAAAAGGGACCTGAAATGACACATCCAATATGAACGATCTGTCTTCAACCGTGTTCCCCATATGTTTCGTCTATCTGCTTCTAAGCTACATCTAATTTATCGAATTAAACTCAAACTAAACTTAAAGTGAAAGTGGGTTTAATTGAAAAACAAACTAATCTGGGGAATCATAATGCTTTTCAATATGACTTATAAGTCAGCTGCTCAATGAAACGGTATCTTTTAATTTTAATTCAAGTTATTTCGTAGAGTGAGACAAGTATTAATAATTATGTGTTCATGAAATTGATATATTTTGAATGATTACCTGTCTAGGTAATACACATTTGTAATTAGCATGTCATACATATCAGAAAAATGGGATCTCTACAATGAAGCTTATACAGATATGTTCTGTTTTTATCAACACGGTCCGTGAGTTTCAGTTGATAAAATCGGAACAGTGACAAAATCGGAATAAGCCTTTCCCCATACTGATTTGAGAAAGTTAACTCCTAGTGTGCCGCTGTGAACACGCTTAAAGCAGGCGATTTATTCATATCTTACGATCACATAAAAGTTTTTGGGCATATATCTCAGCTTAGGGCATTTTTTGATGCATTCGAGGATATGTACTCCAGAATAGTTTGGACGGCCCAGAACATCCGAAAAAGTATTTCAACGATATCAGAACGCTACATAACAATGTAATACTTCGTCCTGAAGTAATAAATGGCAAACAAACCCGCATCTTATTACTTTCATTGTTAGTTACGGTCTTATTACCGTTAGTGCTTGAAATATTATAAATAACATTTAACCAAAAACTAATCCTAGTTAGTTTATTTTAAAGGCTAAATCTCTAAAAAAAATGATTTCTTGTTGATAAAAGCGGAATAATTTTGTTGACAAAACACAATTATTAATTATTCTATTTTAGTTTATTTCTTAGATGAAAAAAATAAAGATTTCTTGTTGATAAAAGCGGAATAATTTTGTTGACAAAACACAATTATTAATTATTCTATTTTAGTTTATTTCTTAGATGAATCTTTTTTTCCCGAAGGGCTGTTTTCATACCACGTGGACAGATGTAGAACATTTTTAGATGTGTACTTCCCACCATAAGCGTACACATCTGATCATGCAATTTTTCATTAATTTGTGTTAACCATGGACATTTTTCCTACCCCTCTACCCGCTAAGTTGTCCACATGGTATCCAGTTTTCCGCGCGCGGTAATGGCCGCCACCTTGTCTACGGGTTAGTCTCTGATTTGACATTTCTGGAGGTCAACTGCACCCACCGTTCGAGCATTTTGATCAAAGTTGTACATTAAAAGGCTTGAATTCACTTAATCAGCATCTTCTTTTATGCCACATTGGTCAGAATGCTCGGAGTGGTGGGTGCAGTTGACTTCCAGAAATGTCAAATCAGAGACTTAACCCGCAGGCAAGCTGGCGGCCATTACCGCTCGCAGAAAACTGGATACGAGTAGCTTTTGGATATTGGATTTGACGAAAAAAAATCATCATAAGCCATAATCCCAATCAATATGAAATATTAAAACGCTTGTGATCAAATGTGCTTATTCAAAACCGGACTTTCGCCATGGAACGCTTTGAGAGAGCAGAAAATTCATTTAATCACCGCCTCTTTTCTTTTTCTATTTATGTATTTTGTTCCGATTGCGCGCTCTTCAACTAGAGGCCTTGATCCAGGCCTCTATCTTCAACCAAACGCGCATGCGCTGTTTGAAGCGGTATGGGTTACCTACTCGGTAGGCACCAAGCCGATGTGCTTTTCTGCATCGGCACCAAACCGTGCACTGCAAACGATGAGCGCTTTGGCTACCTATACATCGCCGATTGCGGTTAAAGCGGATGACCTACACATACATAATTCGCTTTGACGCAGCCGCGCTGTTGCCATCTAGCGGCGACGGACGTGTGCGTGAAATCACTGTTTTTCAACATGGTGAAGTATAGGAAGTATATTTTAAAATGCTTTTAAAATGTTATTAACAGTGATATGTTGAAAACTTTTAAATACGTAGGGTTAGAATTTTGAAAAACTACATGTTAGGCTCCTCATCTATACATGTTTTTTTAATCAAAATAATTCAACTTTCGTGTTACCTATATGAAAGTAAATTAAATTTCTAACCCAAAAAAGTGAACAATTTTAGGCTAAAATGTGTTTTAACGCTTTAATAAGCATTTTAAAATTGACGTCCTATGTCCCTTGCTGGGTGAAATAAAAATGCATCAGCCGGCCCCCATTTTGTTTTCTCGCTTTCGTCAGGGCCAATAATGCGCGTTCTCTGCTGAAAGTGCAAGGAGCTAGACTTTACAAAGGTGGCGCAGATCAGCGCTGCGTGGCACGGGTTGTCTCTTTTACTCTCCCGCTGATCTTATGCAACACAAATAGTGACGTCACTATTTGCGTTGCATAAGATCAGCGTTAGAGTAAAAGAGACAACTAGTGGTACGCAGCGCTGATCTGCGCCACCTTTGTAAAGTCTAACTCATTGCTGAAAGTGCACGTGTTGGACACCATGTGGCGGTGCGTCGTCGTTTCGGTATCGTGGAGTAAAATATAACGCGCCCCATCGTAGCATTTCGGTTGCCTCATATCACATGTCGCCTGTAAAAAATCCGTGCATATTTTACGATTATGTATTTATACTCAATCGTTAAATTTGTACTAAACATATGACAAATGCACATGATCCAAGTATTTGTATAAGAATGACAAGAAATCAATTGAGAGTTTAAATGTTGACAAAATTGCTACCTGTGCAGTGCACATGCGGACGCGACGCCTCTGATAACACGTAATAAAACTTTTTTGAAAAGTCGTGAACAAATGGATTTCAAAAAGTGCCTGGGCAATACGCCCCACCTTAACCAAAGACGTTTCATTGCCCTTCATTAGTATTTTATCAATCCCATAATGAAAAGGTTACGTCCATTTAAGCAGGTTTGAATTACATTTCAATAGTTTCCATATAATTTGGAAGCAACTGCTGCAAGCTCGCCGGCGCTTGTGTCCAGTTGGTAAGGGCATATCGTCCTGCCTACACTGGAGCGTTTTGACCAGTGAAACATATATTTGAAAAACGTTACATTTTTGAAGATGGAAGCAATTCTATATCATATTAACCACTGAGAAAAGTTATTTTGTTGACCAACTGAGTGTTCCAATGCAAGTTTTGCGGACAGTATGCTCAGTCGCTCCAGAATGTTGAGCAAACAAACATTAAAAGTTGCATCAAAACCGTGACTTTTTATATTTTGCAAATATTTTCATTATGTAATACAAAAATACTTTCTCATTCACATAGTATGATGATTTTACAAATATTTATAGATACCAACTGATTTTGACCCTTAGTTAGTTATAGTTTTCTAGAAATCAAAGGGGGGCGTTTTGGAAAGGTGGGGCGCATTATACATATACAAATACCGTCTTACCCTATCCCTTTTGAAAAGTGAAAATAATAGTTAAACTGCGACCGCTATAATATTCTTTATCTGTATACATTGCTATGGGACTATTAAATGTTTTTTTTTATTACTTTATTAAAGTGTTTTTTGAGCCACCCTAACCGTGATTGTGGTGAATGATTTGTTTATCGGCGAACGGCTTTCAATCTGATGATTTTCAATTATCTTTCGATTATCTACTCCCTCATACTTTGAGTAGAAAGACCGATAAAGCCGATAAACAAATCATTGAACACAATATGTATATTATATTCCCAGTAAACACCGGAATGATCGACTTGCATAGTTGGATTTGCCCATAATCTGAACGTTAAGCCTTATTTCGAAAGTAAATCGTAGTGTAAAATGTCGCTGCGCTATACACCATCGTTCATATATTTGGAATCCTGTCCAGGAAAGGCAAGGATAGAGAGAAAGCAAATAATTGTGTGGATTGTCCTCTTTTGTGACTTAAAGATATTATGTGCATAATTTTTTAGGCTTTATTTATGTTTTGCCTTTCACGTACAACAAAGTTGTACCGAAAGGCTATCATTCCACTCTGAAAACGAACTTTTTACAGGAACATCTGATAGTAAAGTTTCTTATACCATTCGACTCAGTTTGATAAATCGAGGTGATGTCTGTGTGTGTGTATGTTCGTGCATCTGTATGGTCACTTTTTCAACCTCAAAAACTCACACGATTTCCATGTACTTAGACTTAACTGATTTTATCGCAACAAGTTGCATTTCGCAGAGCCACTCTTCTTATTACATGCTATTTAATTTGATCAAGATTGATCAATGCGTTCGCATCTGACAAGGAAAATGGTTTAGGCAGTTTCCATTTTTGCCTTTCTCGTACAACAAAGTTGTACCAGAAAGGCTTTCATTTCACTCCCAAAACGTACTTTTTATAGAGCGCTTGTAGACCCATAGTATTATATACCATTCGATTCAGCTCGACAAACTGAGCAAATGTCTGTCTGTCCGTGTGTGTGTCCGTGTGTGTGTGTGCGTATGTGTGTGCACATTGAAACATTAGCCAATTTTTCTAGTACTAAACCTGAATCGATTTTGCTACAACAAGTTGCATTCGATGGGGAATGTTTTCTTCTTGTTCACTATTGAGTTTCATAATGATGGCACTTCTCAAAAAATAGTAAATATTCAAAGAGTTATGAGACATCATAATTTCGTAACAAATAAGCTATCGATTTTCTAGGTTATGTTCTCCCAAGACACAATTGATTCGGAACCGGCACACTGACAGCATAGAATACACAGCTTACACGGAAGAAAAAACTTCACAAAGAAACATAGAAACCCATTAATGAGTTAAAAAGTACCTATTTTAAGATTTCATGTATACACTGAAAATTCTCGTTTATTTTTTCAAAATGACCTAAGAAACATATTTTCATGAATGAATTTTAATATTGCGATCAACAGACCAATATGATAGCTTTTGATTGCAGTACACAAATTAATTCATGAATAAAGGGTGACATATGTTCTTTTTAAAAGTTAAGCGTCATTTCTGCCATTTCTTTCCCCTATGGGCCGATGTGAGCAGTGAGAAGTGAAAAGTGAGACGTGAGAAGTGCGAAGTGAGGAGTGAAAAGTAAGAAGTAAGAAATGAAAAATGAGAAATGAAAAATCACCAGATGATCCGAAATGAAAACAAAAATGTTTTTCCAAATTTAATCTAGACTATCCTTTGAAAAGAGCTGAAATTTTTTTGCTAATATGTTCAAATGGATATAATAGAAAAACGACGCATCCCACAAAAAAGTGTTGTATGGGTGACCATCGCAAAATCAGTCAACCTTTCTAGTGAAAATATCGGAAACAATCCAAATTGAGCCCTACACTGAAAAAAATCAGTTTAAAAATTTTAAAGTCGATTTGCGAAAAAACGCCCTTTTTTATTTAAATGAAATTTTGTCTCAAGATAGGTGATTATGTTCCCTACCAACCGTCCATACATCGCAAGCTGGGCACTCTTAGGGAAAAAAAGTTTTTCTAACAAAAACTTTTTCTTGTCGGAATTATTTTCAGTGTATTTTCATCTGAAATTAAACCAATGAAAGCCATCGTTATAGAACCCCAAGCAAATCTTTTTTTATGATACATTGTCTGATTTAGTCACTAAATATAGTTTGTTTTTAAATTAAGAGTAATATTAAGAAGGGGTTTATATCTTCAAAAAAAATATTATATTCCATTATTAGCTTCTTTAGTTGCGACCAGTTACGACCAAAACATTGTACTCTGCCTGACTGTACAGGAATACTTAATATGAGTATATTATGTATACATATGTTAAATCCACCCCTTAAAGACACTGAAAAATCAATTCCGTCAAGAAAAGTTTTTGTTAGAAAAATTTTTTCCCTTCAAAGTGCCCAGCTTGCGATGTATGGACGGTTGGTAGGAACATAATCACCTATCTTGAGACAAAATTTCGTCCAAATCGAAAAGGGCGTTTTTTTGCAAATCGACTTTTAATTTTTTAAATCGATTTTTTTTAGTGTAGGGTTCAATTTTGAGTTTTTCAAAAAGTTTTATTAGAAAGTTTGACTGATTTTGCGATAGTCACCCATACAACACTTTTTTGTAGGAAGGTTCGTTTTTCGATTATATCCATTTGAAAAAATCAGTAAAAACAAGTTTGACCCTTTTCAAAAGATAGTCTGAATCAAATTTGAATAAACTAAGTATGCACTTTTCTTTTAACTGCACTTCTTAAATATTGACCAATAAATTTACAAAAAGTCAACTTAAACAATCAGAACACTTGCAAGTTCCCAAAAAGTTCTATTTTGGCTTTACGCATTTTATTACATTTCCCGCATAACTTTTCAAAACGACCTAAGTAAATTTTTTTCATAAATTCTCGCTTAACTTTTCAAAAGGACGTAAGTAACATTTTTTTTTTATGAATTAATTTGAATACTGCAATCAATATTGTGATTCTCGAGATATTATAGCATTTTTCTCATTCACCTTTGCCTCGCTTAGTTGTGCGCCGCTAAGGTATTGTGTCATATTATGGTACTTTACTCAATTTAAGTGTAGAATATTACATCACAAACTAAACATAATTGCACTACTAATATCCACTTAAACAATATCCCGAACGCAACACAGGCGAAAGAAAAGCAAAAAACTACTAAACCTCGAACAATTTCACTTAAAAATATCTTTTCGTAAAGGGACGACAATATGCTACATACCTTACAAGCGAATGTGGAAAAGCTTACCGAAAGCTCACATCTATTTGACATTGGTTTATTTACTTTTTGCATGGCGCACAACTCGGCGCATGGGACCCGGCGCGTAACTGGTGAGCCAGTATGCTAATTTTAGAAAAGAATCGCAATAGCTTTCATGTTGTTCTGTTGATTGCAGTACTCAAATTAATTCATGAAAAAAATGTTACTTAGGTCCTTTTGATAAATTATGCGAGATCTATAGTACAGCAGAAAGTCCATTGCACATTGGGCCACGGAGCGGAGCTAGCCCGACAAAATACCTTGGAACTTAGGGGATGCGTAATTTTGAGTTGGTGTCTTCGGAAGAGTGTCGTATTTTGAAAAAATATGAAGCCCAGCGTCGAGCATTAGTTCAAATTTTCGCCGCATAGGTGGCGCTGCGATGCAAACTTCTTTGTTTTACGGTTTAGAGCTTTGGTGTCTTCGGCAAAGTTGTAGAACGTGGAAAAATAATTGTAGTTGCCGAAGACACCTAAGCTGTATACCTTCTATTTTCAGAGATATAGTAAAAATTGTAAAATTTCATCTTTTTTCGATTTTTTTTGGACTATTTTCGAAAAATGTAAAAAATAACATATTGAAGCCTAGTAGTCTGTCACAGTCAATAGTGCTTATGGTTTAAGCAAGAGTTTTTGATATTTCATCAAGTTAAAATAGAAATATTAACCTGAATATTGAAACATATCATGGTTTTTTGGTATGAAATATATTAAATAGTTTTAAAGTTTGTTATAAAAGTAGCTTTACTGGGTCGAAGCAAACAAATCATGGCTAACCAAGAAAACGAGTTTGCAAACACAATACACTTCAGTTGCCTTCTATTACTTTTCTCAGACTTCAACTTTCATTGGACAACGTGACATATGAAGGAAAAAATAATAACAATGGCTAATCTACAAACAATTATGTAAATGCGTTTTATTTGGTCACTTCAATAGTTGTTGCACTGATTCTGGGAAGAAATCTCTGGCCGTTTGAGGAAACTGTTTTCTTATGGTCATCACGGGGTCAGAGGTCAGCAAAAGTCGATCAAACACATCTAACATTCGCCAGACGACTGAATTTCCTTGAATGGTGCTCCCGGAATTTTCGAATAGATTTATTCCCTCGTTCTTGCGCCTCTTCCGAAAGAAGTCCAACTGGAACTTCACTGTGACTGATTATGGATGATCCATGAACTAAAATCCTGTGCACTGTAGGAGAGAGCGGATAAAAATCGTAAAAACTTACGAATAACGCTCGAGTCTCCTCTGCATAGCTTTCAAAGGCCTCTACGTTAATTTCCAGCTTGGAAGATAGTGTACAGAGAATTGTCGAAAATCTGTGTATAATATCTTCTTCTATTCCTGTAATTTTGGCGGTTATTTCGGGATCTTGAAAAAATCGACGGGCTGTATTTCCGTCATTTGTGTTACCTGGTGAAAAATATTGGATATGATTAAATTAAGCTATCTGAAAAAACCCAGATTAATCCACCTAGCAGTGATGATGCCTTTCTCGTGCATTATAAAATATATTGAAAAAATCACATTAGAAAGGTCAAAAAAGCTCTTTGGGGGAATAGATCACATTGTTTCGATCATTTTTAATATTTTTGCCTTGCCACCATTCAAAAAAAAAATGTTCTTTGAATTTTCAAGGGGGACCTTTGGGGAAAAACAATGATTTTTCAATAATTCCGGAAAGCAATGATCGGGCCCATTTCCAATAGCAAACAATTCCCGTCGAATGCAACTTGTTGCGAGTAAATCGGATAATTCTAAGTTCTAAAAGTGTGCCTACAAAATTTGTTCACATACACACACATACACAAAAAAAACAGACGTCACCTCAGTTTGTCGAGCTGAGTCGATCGGTATATAACACTATGGGTTTCCGGGCCTTCTATCAAGTTTTTTTTAGCAATCATATAGCCTTTCGGTACAACTTTGTTGTACGAGAAAGGAAAAAATGCATATGTTACAAATATGCGATCGTGTGATAGTACAATGATTAGCGATAGTAAATACAATGATTAGCGCAACGGCGCGTTTTGAAAAATACATATGGATTAACTTTTCAGACGCGTTGCTGCGCCTACAATTGTTTTAGGGCTGATTCCCACGTAGTGTTTTTTCACCAATGCAATATTAAAGTTCAATAAAACTAGTTGTATGTCATACATTGATTTTGCATCCCTTTGTGTAATAATTGTACAAGTACATTTGTGAAAATGAAACCAACAATTCACATAAATATAAATGAAAAAGCCGCATAATATGGAAATAAGGAGGTGTATGAAAATGAACGTTATGTTCAAATCACCCATATGCCCAAACTACACCATCATTCCACACAAACCAAAAAGCAGTTAGCCGTAATGACATGCCTCTTCTTTCCTTCCAAAGCATGAAACAAAATGGCAGCAAACGTAACGAGCGCACGAGAAAGCATGTACGTAGGTATGCGATTTTATTTCCAACGATGAAACTTTTACAGCTGTGTTGATGCGAGCGGATAAAGTCATCAGCTTCGGGTCTCTAGCGCGTGTGTGTTCGTCCATTAGCTTTCGTGTTCCACATTTGAAGCTTTGGAAAAATTTGCTGGAGTGGTTAGCATCATCAATAAAGCACGAAAGAAGCAACACAAACATTCATGCTGTCAGTTATATACACGGTGCGAAATTCATTCACCGCATGCGGAAATGCTACACCCTTAATTTGTTTTACTCAATATTGTGCGGTTACTTGCTAAGTTTTTTTAAGTTTATTAAAGTGTTATTTTAATCTCCAGATTATGTTCAACACCGTACTTGCTAAATGGACACGGTCGGTTAAAGTAGCTGTTCCTTAAATAGTTCTTTAAAGTAGTCGCTAGATTATTCGCTGTTGGTTTGAGCGAGACAGAGTATATGTCAAAAAAAAAATTAACCAGCAATCTGCGGTGGATTGTTCGAAATGAACGTTTATCAGCAATGGACTTTCTGCTGTACTATAGATCTCGCATAATTTATCAAAAGGACCTAAGTAACATTTTTTCATGAATTAATTTGAGTACTGCAATCAACAGAACAACATGAAAGCTATTGATTGCAGTATTCAAATTAATTCATGAAAAAAATGTTACTTATGTCCTTTTGAAAAGTTAAGCGAGAATTCATGAAAAAAAATTACTAATGTCCTTTTGAAAAGTTATGCGGGAAATGTAATAAAATGCGTAAAGCCAAAAAAGAACTTTTTGGGAACTTGCAAGTGTTCTGATTGTTTAAGTTGACTTTTGTAAATTTATTGGTCAATATTTAAGAAGTGCTGTAAAAGTACTTAGTTTTTCCAAATTTGATTCAGACTATCTTTTGAAAAGGGTCAAACTTGTTTTTACTGATCTTTTCAAATGGATATAATCGAAAACGACCCTTCCTACAAAAAAGTGTTGTATGGGTGACTATCGCAAAATCAGTCAAAATTTCTAATAAAACTTTTGAAAAACTCAAAATTGAACCCTACACTAAAAATAATCGATTTAAAAAATAAAAGTCGATTTGCAAAAAACGCCCTTTTCGACTTGAACGAAATTTTGTCTCAAGATAGGTGATTATGTTCCCTACCAACCGTCCATACATCGTAAGCTGGGCACTTTGAAGGGAAAAAATTTTTCTGACAAAACTTTTTCTTGACGGAATTGATTTTTCAGTGTCTTTAAGGTGGATTTAACATATGTATACATATATACTCATATTAAGTATTCCTGTACAGTCAGGCAGAGTACAATGTTTTGGTCGTAACTGGTCGCAACTAAAGAAGCTAATAATGGAATATAATATTTTTTGAAGATATAAACCCCTTTTAATGTTACTCTTAATTTAAAAACAAACTATATTTAGTGACTAAATTAGACAATGTATCATAAAAATAGATTTGCTTGGGGTTCTATAACGATGGCTTTCATTGGTTTAGTTTCAGATGAAAATACACTGAAAATAATTCCGACAAGAAAAAGTTTTGTTAGAAAAACTTTTTTTCCTTAAGAGTGCCCAGCTTGCGATGTATGGACGGTTGGTAGGGAACATAATCACCTATCTTGAGTCAAAATTTCATTTAAATAAAAAGGGCGTTTTTTAAATATAAAATAAAATAAATAAAATAAAAATAAAATTTTTAAACTGATTTTTTCAGTGTAGGGCTCAATTTGGATTGTTTCCGATATTTTCACTAGAAAGTTTGACTGATTTTGCGATGGTCACCCATACAACACTTTTTGTGGGATGCGTCGTTTTTCTATTATATCCATTTGAAAATATTAGCAAAAAATTTCAGCTCTTTTCAAAGGATAGTCTAGATTAAATTTGGAAAAACATTTTGTTTTCATTTCGGATCATCTGGTGATTTTTCATTTCTCATTTTTCATTTCTTACTTCTTACTTTTCACTCCTCACTTCGCACTTCTCACGTCTCACTTTTCACTTCTCACTGCTCACATCGGCCCATAGGGGAAAGAAATGGCAGAAATGACGCTTAACTTTTAAAAAGAACATATGTCACCTTTTATTCATGAATTAATTTGTGTACTGCAATCAAAAGCTATCATATTGGTCTGATGATCGCAATATTAAAATTCATTCATGAAAATATGTTTCTTAGGTCATTTTGAAAAAATAAACGAGAATTTTCAGTGTATACATGAAATCTTAAAATAGGTACTTTTTAACTCATTAACAATAAGTTTTTTCTTCCGTGTAAGCTGTGTATTCTATGCTGTCAGTGTGCCGGTTTCGAATAAATTGTGTCTTGGGAGAACATAACCTAGAAAATCGATAGCTTATTTGTTACGAAATAATGATGTCTCATAACTCTTTGAATATTTACTATTTTTTGAGAAGCGCCATCATTATGAAACTCAATAGTGAACAAGAAGAAAACATTCCCCATCGAATGCAACTTGTTGTAGCAAAATCGATTCAGGTTTAGTACTAGAAAAATTGGCTAATGTTTCAATGTGCACACACATACGCACACACACACACACACGGACAGACAGACATTTGCTCAGTTTGTCGAGCTGAATCGAATGGTATATAATACTATGGGTCTACAAGCGCTCTATAAAAAGTACGTTTTGGGAGTGAAATGAAAGCCTTTCTGGTACAACTTTGTTGTACGAGAAAGGCAAAAAAAAACAAAATTACCTCCTGACGGTAAGGGCTCGCTTATTCGCAAACCAATTTTTCTGAATTCTTCTTTTATTTTCCTTTGTCTTTCCTTGAAGATTTCATTGCCTTTATTTATCCGCCATTTTTTCAAAGGGATTCTGTATGCAACATTCAGCAACAGCTCCATACTCCTTATATAAGCATGCAGAACAGGAATAATCTCGAGTTTGTTCGGATCGTTAGATATTTGTCCTCTATCGGCATTACTTAACCCCTTCCCTGACGCTCCACATAGGTTACATGCCTGCGAGCTTGTTCCGGTTATACTGCTTATTACCTTCCCATCAACCATGCTTAGAACCAGGTTCGAAGATGCGGTAATTTGAACTCCATTAATAGAGAACTGAGTTGGCTTCAATTGCCTTATCTGCACCCTCATGCTCTCTACCTCTTGCTGAATTATGCTTGCCGTTTCCTTTTGAAAAATCATTTTGACTGGTCGGCACAAATTAACCGAAGATGGACAGTTGTTGTTCCATACAATTTCACGTTCGCCGGAAACCGGGGAAAAGTAAATCCGCAAAGGTACTAAACAAACCAAAAAAATGTGCGAGTCGTTGTACGATATGATATCATTATCAACTTCCTCTGAAAACGTCATTTTATAACGTGAGTGATTACTGGACCCATCGCACCCCCATTTCATAAGAACCGAAAATTCTCCCTGCTCATGAATGTGTGAATCAATATTCACTGCCATGAAAAGACGCTGTACCGTATGGTCGACTAGGTTCTGAAGAGGAACTTCTGCGCATGATGGTCAAATTGAAATATCTAGAAAATATTTTAAAAATTACATAAAACTATTGAAATAATTAAAATGTTTGTTTTCCCTACCAGGTGGATAACAAGTAATTTTGTTAGCCCGGATGTCATTGTATGGTGGAAAAATGTCATACCCTTTAACAAGCGTCATGTTTCGTATATTCTGATATTGTTGTTTTGTGAGATCATTTTCACACAAAAATCGCAAAGCATCATCGACAGAAAATCGTTCTACTTTCCAATCCTCATTCATTTGCGCAAGATTTTTGAAAAAACTGCTTTTTCCGGAAATGAAAGGATGTGCTCGACAACCCATGCAAAAGAACGACGGCCATCGTTTCTTAATGCTGAAAGTGTGGCTGAAATCAATTCATCAGTTGTGTATGTATCTCTCAAGACTTTGAGTTTACGAAGCCTAGTTCTCTGACCAGCATCATCAAACGACTTTCTTGGTCGTCCGGCTGTTTTTTCTGAGATACTGTTGGGGAAATCGAATTTTGAGTCTAGCCATTTTGAATGTTTACGATAGAACAAAACGTTCATGCGATGACTTCTGGCGTAGCGTACATCGAAAGATGCTTTCAGCTTACGGAGCGATTTCATGAGGTTTTTTTTCACATGCTTGCCCTTTAGACGCATTAACTTTCCTTGCCACATACGCAGCTACATTATCCAGCGACTGCTTCTTGAGAAACAACTCGACAATTGTTCGTATGGTGATACTGGATACTGATATACTAATTATTGTATGATATGTATAAACTGATTAAAATAACTTACCTTGAGCCATATCGATTATCGGATAAAATAAAAAAAACACATTCGCTATAATTTTTAACAAGAAAAGCACAATAAATGAAGATGAATTGTTTTGATTTTGAAATCTCACCTGCATAACCCACGGTAAATATGTATACTAAGATCAACAGCATACGCTTTGCCTACTACGATTCTTAATCGATATGGTGTGGCAAAGATTTGCAGAACACGTTACCGTGCATCGATTATTAACATAAACTATAATTGGGTTGTTTAGGGGTATATATGTTTTATTCTGAATCTGCATAAAAAACTGAGGCTTATTTAAATTTATATGGGACTAAAAAATTGTTCTTATGCTGCATGGGTCAACTTTCATTAACTTTCATTATATGAATGTTTGTGTCATTCTATCGATTGAAATGGCTAATTGTTTGCTGTATAAACATGTAAATAAAGGGTTTACAAACAAAATAAAAATTTGTTGGAGATCAGCTTTGCATGCTCTTTATATTAGACTATAAAAAATCACATATTTTTCTTTGCTAAACAACCCAATTGAACATCCTAGTAGTAAGACTGAATTTCTCGTAAACAAATATATATGACTAAAAATGTCAATCATGTTATGCGTTTGGATTGCATTAACTCATTGAAATCGAATGTTTAATCTTTATCCGATGATTTGTAGCTTAATGTGTTTTGTTACTCGATAAAAATATGGACTACTCTGATCGGTTCCTTTATCTTAATATGATAGTTTAATGTTTCGAATTCAATGACTTACCTAACACTATGATACTTTTATACCAAGTTACAGTAAAAAAAATTCAAGCATGGACCATAACCATAATCAGTTGTGTAAATCAGTTAGTTCTGTCGCGTGTGATTAGTTTTTTTTTACAATTTTGGGTAAAATAATGCGAGAAATATAAAAATCAATGAAATTTTACAATTTTAACTATATCTCAGCAATTTGAAGACATAGAGCTTAGGTGTCTTCGGCAACTACAGTTTTTTTTACGTTCTATAACTTTGCCGAAGACACCAAAGCTCTTAAACGTAAAACAAAAAAGTTTGTATCACAGCGCCACCTATGCGACGAAAATTTGAACTAATGCTCGACGCTGAGCTTCATATTTTTTCAAAACACGACACTCTTCCGAAGACACCAACTCAAAATTACGCATCCCCTAAGCTCCAAGGTATTTTGTCGGGCTAGCTCCGCCCCGTGGCCCAGTGTGCATTGCTGATAAACGTTCATTTCGAACAATACACCGCAGATTGCTGGTTAATATTTTTTTTTGACATATACTCTGTCTCGCTCAAACCAACAGCGAATAATCTAGCGACTACTTTAACGAACTATTTAAGGAACAGCTACTTTAACCGACCTTGTCCATTTAGCAAGTACGGTGTTGAACATAATCTGGAGATTAAAATAACACTTAATAAAGTTTAAAAAAAAACTTAGCAAGTAACCGCACTATATTGAGTAAAACAAATTAAGGGTACCTCCTTATTTCCATATTATGCGGCTTTTTTTTTTCATTTATATTTATGTGAATTGTTGGTTTCATTTTCACAAATGTACTTGTACAATTATTACACAAAGGGATGCAAAATCAATGTACATATGATATACAACTATGTAGTATTATTGAACTTTAATATTACATTGGTGAAAAAACACTACGTGGGAATCAGGAAAGTTGGAAACATATCGAATTTTAACCCATATGTATTTTTCAAAACGCGCCGTTGCGCTAATCATTGTATTTACTATCGCTAATCATTGTACTACCGCACGATCGCATATTTGTAACATATGCATTTTTTCCTTTCTCGTACCACAAAGTTGTACCGAAAGGCTATATGATTGCTAAAAAAAACTTGATAGAAGGCCCGGAGACCCATAGTGTTATATACCGATCGACTCAGCTCGACAAACTGATGTGACGTCTGTTTTTTTTAGTGTATGTGTGTGTGTATGTGTACAAATTTTGTAGGCACACTTTTTAGAACTTAGAATTATCCGATTTACTCGCAACAAGTTGCATTCGACGGGGAATTGTTTGCTATTGGAAATGGGCCCGATCGTTGCTTTTCGGAATTATTGAAAAAACATTGTTTTTCCCCAAAGGTCCCCCTTGAAAATTCAAAGAACATTTTTTTTTGAATGGTGGCAAGGCAAAAATATTAAAAATGATCGAAAAAATGTGATCTATTCCCCCAAAGAGCTTTTTTGACCTTTCTAATGTGATTTTTTCAATATATTTTATAATGCACGAGAAAGGCATCATCACTGCTAGGTGGATTAATCTGGGTTTTTCCCATATAATCGCGACTACGAGCATTGAGCAGCTACCATGCTATAATATAAATTACGTTCGCGCGATGGGTTAGAATCCTCGCTATGGCAATTTCGATAACGCTAACGCAACGAGCAAAGCTTCTCAAAGCTTGCAATGTGGAACGTGTTGAACACGAAAACTAGTCGACGAACAACGCACGCGCTTTTAAGCTGAGAGCCGACTCGATGATGATTATTGCCATTATACTTTATCGGAGAATTCGCACCAACACAGTTGTAAGTTTCATCGATGGAAACAGAAATCAGGTATCTGGCACCCCCAATCCTACCCACTACGTTTGACAATAGCCAACATCTTTGAGTTTCCCATTGTTCTATTGAAATTGGGTTTCCCACTGACAATTCTATTTGTAAACAAACCACTATTCCGAAGTGATTTTTTCCAAATAGACGTAATTATTTTTCAAGAAATTGTGCGAAAATATAAATGCGAGGTGTATTTCAACAAGAATATTGATGTCTTTAATAAGTTTTCATATTTCAATCGGCACTAAGCGCTCTACTTCGCCAAAATATCAAGATATTTAAAATATATTTTCAATGGCAGGTTTCAACGATTATGATTACGCCTTAGTATTAAATTAATCGATGATTATTATGCTGGTATCTGAAACATGGCCGCTTCGCAGACCCCTGACAGAAATCGCACTCGATAACGACCACCCCACTGTCATCGCCTATCTCTCCATTGGAAAGAGAAATTCGAAGAGCGGGAAATGTAACTGCAAAATAATAATCATGTAACTGCAAAATAATTTTGTTTATGGGATTGATTTCTCTACTCGCTTGAGAGCAGAAAAGCGGCTCTATCCGCAGCACCCAGTTACTAGATAAAGATTGTCGCTTCGGTTCCCTTGGTTCTGCTGTCCGGAACATATTGGGTACCAAGCTGTCAAATCGTATGGATTTTCCTTCTTTGACAGCTAACCTATCCTTGCCAGCAAAAGATGTTCCGGACAGCGACGACAGCGACTATCTTTATCTGGTAACTAAAATATCTTTTGTTTGCAATCACGAGCAGCTGTCACGGCAAAACCAAATGGGATTGTTTGCAACCACGAACCGTGCGTTCGTGTTGGTTAGAAATGTCGGCGAAACCCTAATACATGGTGGCCATGGTGGTGTTTGCGTTTGTTTTGTGTCATACATCGGAAGGGGAATTGAGGGGTTTCATCAATCATCACCCCCATGAAACGGCTGTCATCCACGAACAACTCGCCTGAAGCCGAAAACATGGTGCTGCAACATGGTGCTGGATGTAAACATTGCCGGTTAAGCAATAAACACACGAAGTCAGAATGTCGAAGTCGGATGCGTAAGCGGCATGTGTTGTATAAGGCATTTTATGAGACGTTTCGCGGTGGCCCGATTATTTACTTCTTGTTTCGCAAATAAATATTAATTTTCTTTCAGTGTTACACAAAATGTCACTCACACATATTCAATAAAGTTAGTTATTACTTGTAAAGCTCAAGCGGATGGTCGCGTTTTATTTTTCCTCCGATTGAGCCGTATTGTTCGATACAGTCCACTTTGATTTCCGCTACATTTTTGGTCCGTGTCGAGCCGGATGTGGTGGACATTCGCGAATAAGTGAAAGTGATCGCCTCTCCTAGCGTGGATTGCGCGAATTCGAGAATTCGACAGTGATTGCACTGAGTCCGACTGACGCCATCTTGCAACGGCAGTGACTGGTTAGGGCATAGTCTCTTATGCTTGAGAACGTTCGTGTGCGTGCGTAACAAAATGGCGAAGAACGCGAAAAACCGAAAAAATGCACCAGTCAAGAGTGACGAAGTACAAGATTCCGCCGCGGGTGTTTCGATAGGTGAACAAATAGGCCGACAAAAACAAAAAGAACGCAGAAAAATCGAAGAAGAATTAAGAGTGTTGTTATTGAAAAAAGAATCGACTAAAATGAGGTTAAATCGTGTGCAAGGCGCTCTCGAAGCGAGTCCAGAGAATGCAGAAAACAAACATTTCCTTCACCTGCAGCAGAAACTGGTGGAGACGGCATACGCGGATTACAACTACTTCCAGAATCAACTGTATGAGATTTCCATTCCGGATGAAGTGCGATGTGAAGAAGAGATGAAGTTCATTGAATTCGAAGCGCTTTACAGCAGAATCTTCGTGAAGCTTACGACGCTTTTGGAAGTGGCGGTCAAGGCAGAAGCTGCACCGGTTGCGAATCAGCAGGGTTGTTTGCCGTATGTCCCACCGTTAAAAGCTCCATTGCCGACGTTTGATGGCAACTATGAAAACTGGTTCGCCTTCAAGAACATGTTCGAAAATGTGATGGGTAGATACCAGCATGAGTCGCCAGCGATCAAGCTCTATCACCTACGGAATGCTTTAATAGGATCGGCAGCAGGAGTCATTGATCAAGATATTATAAATAATAATGACTACCAGGCGGCTTGGGATACATTGCGTGAGAGGTACGAGGATAAACAGGTAATTATCGACAAGCACATTGATGCAATATTCAACCTGCCTTCGATGAATAAGGATAGCGCAGTAGGTTTGCGAAAGATCATCGACACCTGCTCTAAGAACGTCGACGGTTTGAAGAATTTGCAATTGCCTGTAGACGGTTTAGGAGAGATGATGTTGTTGAACGTGCTGTCGAAAAAGATGGACTTGGAAACACGCAAAGCATGGGAATTGAACAAGGGACATGAAGATCTGCAGGATTACGACTCGACCATGGAGTTTCTAAAGGAACGGTGCCGAGTATACGAGAAAATAAGTCGATGCAGTAAGACAACTGCGGAAGCGGTGAAATCTGTGCGGACTACTGGGAAAGCCGAATCGAGAGTCCAAAGTTTGGTGGCAACTTCAGGAAAGTGCTCGCATTGCAAATCTGACCATGAGCTGTGGAAGTGTGAGCAGTTTAAAAAGGCAAGCCTTAGTGACAAGTATCTGTCGCTTCGTAAAAGTGGATCTTGCTTCAACTGTCTGGAAAAAGGTCACGTCACGTCACGATGTTCATCCGAGCATTCGTGTAAGGTGTGCAGCAGTCGGCACCACACATATTTGCATAAAGATCACTCGTTAAAGGAAACGCATTCGTTGAAGCCTACTAGTGCTGCGAAGAAGGAGGTTCCGGAATCACTTGCTGAATCCACTACCACTCCGAGTCAATCAACGGAAGGGAACGTAGGTGGAACGGTGCTTTGCACGAACGTCAAAACTGAACAAGATACATTGCTGGCAACCGCAGTGGTCCTGGTTTGTGGAGCTGGGAAGAAGCAAATTTCATGTCGTGCTGTACTTGATTCAGCATCACACAAACATTTTATCACCGAAGATTTTGCCACCAAACTTGGTTTGAAGAGAAAACGTACGAACTACAAAATTGCCGGAATTGGAGGAAACGAACTGGTAATCCAGTACAAGGTGCATTGCCGATTGAAGTCCAGAGTGAGCAGCTATGAATCGCCTTGTTTGGAGCTATTGGTGGTGAAGAAGATAACCGGCGATCTTCCGATGTCTAGTTTCGACGCACAACAATTGAATTTTCCGGAAGGACTTGAGTTGGCAGATCCAACTTTCAATGTACCGGGTCCGGTGAATATCCTGATTGGTTCCGGACTGTTCTTCAAATTGCTGAAACATGGTCAACTTGATCTGGAGGATCATTTACCAGCTGTACAAGAAACGCATCTCGGCTGGTTAGTCAGCGGGGTAGTGCCGACCACTCACACCAACGTTGGTCGTGCTCTGTGTATGATGGTTACCGAAGACGACGTCGGCAAGTTACTGCAGAGATTTTGGCATTTTGATTCGTACGATGATTGTGTAGCTAGAGAAGGCTCATCCGATGATATATGTGTGTCTCATTTCATGGAGACGTACAAACGGAACGAAGATGGTAGATATGTAGTGCGTTTGCCGTTCAACGACCTGAAGACACAAATTGGAGAATCGCGCTCCATGGCGGAGAAGCGTTTCCTAGCAGTTGAGCGACGTTTGGATAGAGATCCATTATTGAAGGCACAATATGCTGCTTTCATTCGAGAATATGAGGAGCTAGGTCATATGGTCGAAGTAATTCCAGAGGCAGACGAAGACGCTTCGGATACATTCTACCTGCCGCACCATTGTGTCTTGAAGCCATCTAGCACCACAACAAAATTGCGAGTTGTGTTCGATGGTTCAGCGGAGTCGTCTAGTGGTGTGTCAATCAATCAAGCGATGATGGTCGGTCCGACTGTTCAGAATGACCTCATCTCCATACTGTTACAATTTCGATCCCATCGATACGCTATAAGCGCAGATATACCTAAAATGTATAGACAAGTGTTCGTACATAACGATGACACCAATTTCCAAAGAATTGTTTGGAGAGAAAACCGGGACCAACCACTGAAAACGTATGCATTACAGACGGTAACATACGGTCTTGCATCATCACCCTTCCTTGCAACGATGGCACTTCGGCAGCTTGCCGAAGACGACGGTGACAAGTTTCCGCTAGCGGCGGAGGCGGTCAAGAAGACGTTTTATATCGACGACATGCTGACGGGAGCAGACACCCTGGAGGAAAGTGCTGACTTGCTTCGACAAGTGCTTGGATTATTAAAAGCTGGCGGATTCAACGCTCATAAGATTTGCTCCAACTCGAACGAGCTCGTGAAAGTGGTTCCTGAACATCAACAAGTGAATATAAGTGAGATTGATGATCCAGACGTTAACCTCGTCATGAAAACACTGGGCATTGCTTGGAACCCTAAAAGTGACAGTTTCACGATTTGCATTCCTACGATGAATCCGAGTCAAAGTGCCAGTTTTACAAAAAGAGTGATTCTGAGTGAGATTTCGCGTATATTTGATCCTCTCGGATTTCTTGGACCAGTGATTACGGCAGCAAAGCTCATAATGAGGGAGCTTTGGCTTTTGGACTTGCGCTGGGATGATCCACTTCCGGAGGCCATGATCGCTCTTTGGATGGAGTTTCGATCGAAGTTGCAACATCTCAACGGCTTTCGCATTCCCAGATGGCTGTTCGCTGAGCAACGTATATCTACGGAACTGCATGGATTTGCAGACGCGTCGGACCTGGCCTACGGCGCCTGCCTGTACGCGAGATCAATCCTGGACGACGGTAGCGCTGTAATGGAACTGATATGTAGTAAATCACGAATTTTGCCAAAAAAGGAAGAGAAAAAGGAAATTACTACCCCAAGAGCCGAACTACAAGCAGCTCTACTACTGTCTAGGCTCACGGTGAAATTGTTAAAGGCATTGGAGGTGAAGTTTTCGAAGGTGGTGCTGTGGAGCGATTCACAAATTGTGTTATGTTGGATCGCTAAAACACCTGACGTTCTGCATGTTTACGTGGGTAATCGTGTCAGAGAAATACGAACCTCAACGGAAAATTTCGAGTGGCGATATATTCCATCCAAATCGAACCCGGCAGACCTAATCTCGAGAGGAGTGCAGCCCAATCTCCTACTACATCAAAGCTTGTGGTGGAATGGTCCGCCAGTTCTGCATCGTGAAAACCTTCGTATTCCATCTTTTCTGCCAATCGCTGATGAAAATTTACCGGAGCTCAAACAAACAACGCTTATTGTCTGCACTACCAAAGAACGATTGAAGCTTTTCGACAACGTCAGTCGTTTCACAATTATCCAAAGATCCATGGCCTACGTGATTCGATTCACCGATTACATCCGAAGCGGTAAAAGAGTGTTGACAAAAGGGCTTCTGACAGCTGATGAAATGAAAAGGGCATTATCATTGATTGTTAGACTGGTACAACAAGAGTGTTTCTCTACCGAAATCCTTGCGCTGAAAGAGAGAAGAGGGTTTAAACTGCCATTGAAATGTTTGAACCTGTTCGTGGACGAGAATGATGAAACACTACGAGTAGGAGGAAGGATTAGGAAGGCTTGCATCCCTTATGGTAGCAAACATCAATACCTAATGCCATCCAAACATCCAGTGACGACTGCAATAATTCGTTTTCTGCACAAAAGTAATTTGCATCTCGGTCAACATGGCTTGCTTGGAGTAGTGCGTCAACAGTTTTGGCCCCTTCGGGTGAAGGATGTTATTCGAAATGTTGTGCATAAGTGTACAGTCTGCTACCGCATACGTCCAAAGCGATCAACACAATTGATGGGTGATCTGCCAGAGTACCGTGTGCAGAGATCTTTTCCGTTTGCTGTCGTTGGTGTCGATTTCGCTGGACCATTTACTGTGAAGTCGTCTGCGTCGATCAGAAAGCCAACGATAACCAAGGGATATGTATGCGTTTTCGTATGCATGGCGACTCGAGCACTTCACTTGGAAGCAGTATCCAATTTGTCTACTGATGCTTTCATAGGAGCATTACAGCGTTTCGTCAGCCGTCGAGGGATACCAGAGAAGATCGTCTCCGATAATGCCACCAATTTTGTTGGTGCAAACACGGAGTTGGAGAGACTGGCCACCACGTTCAAATCGGAAATGCACCAGAAGAAATTGAACGCGTTTTGCACACAGCGTGGCATCGAGTGGTCTTTCATCCCACCTCGCAGTCCTCATTTTGGTGGACTGTGGGAGGCAGGGGTGAAGTCAGTCAAGCACCATTTGCGACCTATTCTAGCTGCAAATAAATTATCGTACGAGGAGCTCAGTACGGTTCTTTGCCAAATTGAAGCTACGTTAAACTCGAGGCCTTTGACGCCATCCTCAGACGACCCGAACGATTTAACGGCGATTACTCCAGCTCATTTTTTGATTGGGCGTGAATTTCAAGCGATTGCCGAACCTTCGTATGGAAATATTAAGCAAGGACGACTATCTCGGTGGCAAATGTTGCAAGAAATGAGAGAGAGATTTTGGCAAACCTGGTCTGTCGACTACCTACACGAGTTGCAGCGACGTCAACGTGACTTCAGGATCACAAACTTTAAGATTGGAGCCCTTGTCCTTGTTGCCGACGATAACCTTCCTCCGTTACAATGGAGCCTCGCTCGCATAACTGAGCTACACAAAGGCGCAGACGGCCATACTAGAGTGGTCAGTTTGCAAACGAAGAACTCCATCATCAAGCGTGCTGTGAAATACATATGTGTGCTGCCTTTGGATGCAGAGGAAGACCGACCAAACGAATCTTGAAATCCAGTTATTTCAACGGCGGAGGATGTTTCGCAAATAAATATTAATTTTCTTTCAGTGTTACACAAAATGTCACTCACACATATTCAATAAAGTTAGTTATTACTTGTAAAGCTCAAGCGGATGGTCGCGTTTTATTTTTCCTCCGATTGAGCCGTATTGTTCGATACAGTCCACTTTGATTTCCGCTACACTTCTAATGTTTTGTTTTGGTATGATTCCGTTAGGTCCGAACGCAAAATAATGTTTGTAACGTTTCACTTTTCATTCGTGTTTTCTTCAGCATTTCATGCTTAGAATGCAATGGTATGAATAATCTAAGGACACGTTTTAAGAATCATATGCAAAACTTTGAGCTAAAACCCTGGTAGACGAAAAGTAAAACAGGCAAAATTGATGATGGGACCCATCGGAATGTTCAGCGTGAAATTACCAAACATACGGGCTCCCACTAATTGTCAAAGTAGATAAACACGAGAAAAACAGCTGTTTCGATCTGTCTCATTAAATGCCTTATTGTTAAATTATATTCAACTAGATGTATTGCATTGTTGCGTGATTCTCGACGTGATTAATTGGCGCTTTGATGTTGCATGAAGAAGAAGATGCAGAAAGATGATATTTTAAAAATTTCGCACGAGAAAACATACAAAGATATCTCTGAAATTCTAAAGGCAATCAAATTAAAAACGGTAAACAGTACGGGGTTGGACTTTTGTTATACTGTGTATTAAGTATGATATCACAGAGTAAAAATTTAAATTGAAATATTGTGTTTATTGTGCAGTAGAAAACAAGCCTAACCCCGTACTGCTTACCGTTTTTATTTAAATTGCTTCTAGAATTTTAAAGAAGAGTTTCAAAAATTTCTTCGTATGTTTTCCCGTGCGAATATTTTTGATTATCATCTTTCTGCTTCTTCTTCTTCTTCATGCAACATTAAAGCGCCAATCGCCAATTCTCTCGCGGCAGTATGAACGGAGCTTAAAGTAGGAAAGGCAACACTAGCGCCACCCAATCGGTAGACGGCTTCACGAACTACATCTCATTTCAGGGGGGTGGGTTTCATTGATGCTTCAACATGCTGTTTGGTTTGGGTGGTGTGTGGTATGATGGGTGGTGTGGAGTTATGGTGTAGTTTGGGTGATTTCAAGGGCAAATTTGACTTAGACAACTTTTGTTTTATACATCTCCTTACTTCCATATTATATTATGTATATGGTTTTGTTTATCCTCTATTTATATTTACACCCAAAAAACAAATCTGACAATTATTGTATAAAATCTGGGCATATACAATTCTGTAAGCTTTTTATACAAATATTGTATTAAAATAATACAAATCTGTATTATTTCAATACAACAATTGTATTAAAATCTTCCGAAATTGTATGTGCCCAATTATTACACAGTTTTTGTAAGGATCTTATGCAGAATTGGCAAATGCACGGCAAATGCTGGGTAAAGCGTACCATTGGTACTTCGCGTACCTGAAGGAATAAAATAGACCCCATCTCGCGGTCCTTAGCCTCTTACCCAGCAACTCCTATCCCTACCTCCCCGCGGTGCTGGCCGGGATACGAGCAACCTTAGGGAAGATCGGGTAACCAACCCCGGTGGGAACTATGGTCGTATGCTGACAGGGAAGGGGGGGTTTGCTCCTCTCCGGAGGTGCAAATCTTATTGAGCGTCTGTTCTCCATGTCAGGATCGGCTCACAACAGCATCTGTTCTCCATGTTAGGGGCGGCTGATCATCGTCCGAGTGCCAGCGAGGGATTCTAAGTGAAACTGTGCACCATGGTCCACCGGAAATAAGGAGGAATGGTCCTCCGGAAATTTAGGGGGTTTGGTGTCAGGCCCTGCAAGCCAGTCTTTAAAAAATCATAAGCAACGAACAATCAACAAGAGAGTACGGACCGGAACCATCGGCGAAGACCACTGCGACGAAAAGGGACTAGCGATTGGAAACTCGGTTCGTGGAACTGCAAATCTCTCAACTTCATCGGGAGCACACGCATACTCGCCGATGTGCTCAAGGACCGTGGATTCGGCATCGTAGCGCTGCAGCAGGCCTGGTAGCGGGTCACTTTTCAGTGACCTGGTCGCTTTTTTCGGGCAAGTCACTAAAAAGTCTCTTTTTTCGACCTCAAGTCACTAAAGTCACCTTTTCTCGCAAAAAGTCACTATTTTCAACTATTTTGAAACTATTGACTATTTATGAATGAAGCTTTATGTATAAGTCGGATGATGCTTTGTTCATGGCGGAAATGAAATTACGGATCTTGGAAAAATGATCGCTCTGAAACTTCGCCAGCCATTTTACTCGCTGCTCTTATTGGCATTTCGCCAGTGGCTAATTGACCTTTCCCGTCAAAAATTTCAATTTGTTCAATCGAGTCTTTATTTTAGTCAACTTTCCCAAAGAACCCATATTTTTGACGCCCCTAAATATTTTTTAAAATTTAAAGCAAAATATTTTAAAAGTGTTGTTTTTCAAGATTGGGCTAAAATGGGCCCGATTTTGAACGAACAACGGGTGAATTTTTCAGACCGGTTTACACGTGCAGCATTTTTTCAATTTTTGTTTTGGATTTTTAAAATAGTTAGAAGCTTGAGAGAGTTGAAAGAAAGAGAAAGTTGACCTTAAATAAGCCAAAGAATCGATTGAGACAATAAAACGAGATGCAATTTTTGACGGGAAAGGATATAGATATTATATCAAGGGGATAAAGTCTCCCCAATTTTGAAGATTGCACGCTGAGAAACATCGAAAATGAGAAAAGTGGATCAAGTTTTCCCAGTCTCCCCTATCAAATGCACAATTGGCGGTTCAGATTAATCACTTCTAGATATTCTTCCTGGTGCTTCAGGGAAACCGGGAAACCAATAGTTTATGAAAGGCTTGTTATTTAGTGCATACCTGAAACAAACGTACTTATCAGTTTTTTTATAACAGAAAATTGTTTTATCACAAACCTCGTGCTTAGAATCATAGAGGCGTAACTGCACTAATCCATTGCTCTTCGTCGAAGTTTTCTTTTTATCACTGTAGCGATTTGCGGTAGTTTGCCGAAGATTTAATGGTTTGGTGTGATAAAGAATGATTGTATCTTGCACCAGACGCAACAATCATGGTTGTAACCATTGAGCTATTAACGAAGTTATGATTCGTAATTCGTAATTTTGGTAAAATAAAAATATTTATTTTCAAATCGAAATAATGATAATTTTATCTATGATTGTGCTGCAATCGAATTGAAAGGCGATAATTTAAATATGTGAGGGATCTCCAAAGTAAGAACATGAAAAAAAGAAAGGCAAAAAGCCATTTTCCCTCCCAACATCCACTTCTCTCCATACTTTGGAATTTTTCAAAATATATTGTGATGATAATTTATACATTTCAAATAGTATAAATGTAAAAGATTTCAATTGTTGTTTTTTTTTAGATTTTGTTAGATTCGTTATATTTTGATAACTTTTGAATTTGAAGATGAGCTCGATAGTCCTGTATTATAAGCAGAAGATGAAGTGTTCAATCCCAGGTTCGTTGAAACTGAATTTTCATAATTTTTGTTTCGTTTTCTACCAAAACGATCCGTACTGATGTTCCTTTCGCACTAAAAATTCCAAAAACTTCCTGAACCTATAGCAAACTTGCATCTTTCTTAAGTAGGTGTTCAGCTAATCCAGTGATCGTAACTTTCACTCATTCTCACGAGAAGAGAATGTTCATTCACGCAGATTTCTGCCTAGAAACCATTTTCGGGGAAGAAAAACAGGTCTTATGAGTGATAGATAACCATGTTTCGCTCACTTCCAGTGGCGCAAACGTTTGATTTGCTCGTAGGACTACGAGCTTTAGGACTCATAGTTTTTAGTAGTCCTTCTTTTGACTGATATTTAGTAAAATTTCCTTTGGATAAAAAGAGAGGGCAAAAGTTAGCGTACACGATTTTCGTTTCTTTTCTGAGTTTATTGTGACAGAGTGGTGAGTGAAAGATGGTTTCCCCTACAAATTACGATAAAAATTTCTCCCTCGACCCGAAAACGCATAATTTTGTCTCATCGAAATTGCAACTGAAAGTCACTATTTGGTCCCTTTTTTCGTCATCTTTGGTCACTAAAGTCACTATTTTGGGCGGCATTGGTCGCTACCAGCCCTGTTGCAGGAGGTTTGTTGGAAGGGATCAATGGTGCGAACGTTTAGAGGTAATCATACCATCTACCAGAGCTGCGGCAATACACACGAGCTAGGAACAGCTTTCATAGTGATGGGCGATATGCAAAGGCGCGTGATCGGGTGGTGGCCGATCAATGAAAGAATGTGCAGGTTGAGGATCAAAGGCCGGTTCTTTAACTACAGCATAATCAACGTCCATAGCCCACACTCCGGAAGCACTGATGATGATAAAGACGCATTCTACGCGCAGCTGGAACGTGAGTACGATAGCTGCCCAAGCCACGACGTCAAAATCACCATAGGAGATTTGAACGCTCAGGTTGGCCAAGAGGAGGAGTTTAGACCGACTATTGGAAAGTTCAGCACTCACCGGCTGACGAACGAAAACGGCCTACGACTAATTGATTTCGCCGCCTCCAAGAATATGGCCATTCGCAGCACCTACTTCCAACACAGCCTCCCGTGTCGGTACACCTGGAGATCACCACTGCAGACAGAATCACAAATCGACCACGTTCTGATTGATGGACGGCACTTCTCCGACATTATCGACGTCAGGACATATCGTGGCGCTAACATCGACTCTGACCACTATCTGGTGATGGTTAAACTGCGCCCAAAACTATCCGTCATCAACAATGTTCGGTACCGACGACCGCCGCGGTACGACCTAGAGCGACTGAAGCAACCTGATGTCGCCACTACATACGCGCAGCATCTCGAGGCTGCGTTGCCGGAAGAGGGTGAGCTCGATGGGGCCCCTCTTGAGGACTGCTGGAATACAGTCAAAGCAGCCATTAACGATGCAGCGGAGAACAACGTCGGGTATATGGGTCGAAGTCGACGGAACGATTGGTTCGACGAAGAGTGCAGACAGATTCTGGAGGAGAAGGACGCAGCGCGGGTGGTCGCGCTGCAGCAAGGCAGAACGTGGAACGTTATAGACGGAAGCGGAGACAGCAGACCCGCCTTTTTCAGGAGAAGAAACGCCGCCTGGAAGAAGCGGAGTGTGAGGAGATGGAACAGCTGTGCCGTTCTCAAGATACACGCAAGTTCTATCAGAAGCTCAACGCATCCCGCAAAGGCTTAGTGCCGCAAGCCGAAATGTGCCGGGATAAGGATGGGAGCATCTTGACGGACGAACGTGTGGTGATCGAAAGGTGGAAGCAGCACTACGAGGAACATCTGAATGGCGCTGAGAATACAGGCAGTGAAAGTCAAGGCAGCGGAGGAGATGACTACGTCAGTTCAGCGGACGATGGAAGCCAACCAGTCCCCACATTGAGGGAAGTTAAGGATGCCATTCAACAGCTAAAGACCAATAAAGCAGCTAGTAAGGATTGTATCGGAGCTGAGCTCATCAAGATGGGCCCGGAAAAGGTGGCCACTTGCCTGCACAAACTTATAGTCAGAATCTGGGAAACCGAACAGCTACCGGAGGAGTGGAAGGAAGGGGTTATATGCCCCATCTACGAGAAAGGCGACAAACTGGAGTGTGAGAACTTTCGAGCGATCACCATCCTTAATGCCGCCTACAAAGTGATATCCCAGATCATCTTCCGTCGTCTGTCACCATTAGTGAACGAATTCGTGGGAAGTTATCAAGCCGGCTTCGTTGATGGCCGCTCGACAACGGACCAGATCTTTACTGTACGGCAAATCCTTCAAAAATGCCGTGAATACCAGGTCCCAACGCACCATCTGTTCGTTGATTTCAAGGCGGCATACGACAGTATAGACCGCGTAGAGCTATGGAAAATTATGGACGAGAACAGCTTCCTTGGGAAGCTTACCAGACTGATGAAAGCAACGGTAGATGGTGTGCAAAACTGTGTGAAGATTTCGGGCGAACACTCCAGTTCGTTCGAATCGCGCCGGAGACTAAGACAAGGTGATGGACTTTCGTGCCTGTTGTTCAACATTGCGCTAGAAGGTGTCATGCGGAGAGCCGGGTGTAACAGCCGGGGTACGATTTTTAACAGATCCAGTCAATTTATTTGCTTCGCGGATGACATGGACATTGTCGGCCGAACATTTGCAAAGGTGGCAGAACTGTACACCCGCCTGAAACGTGAAGCAACAAAAGTTGGACTGGTGATGAATGCGTCAAAGACAAAGTACATGCTTGTGGGCGGAACCAAGCGCGACAGGGCCCGCCTGGGAAGCAGTGTTACGATAGACGGGGATACCTTCGAGGTGGTCGAGGAATTCGTCTACCGCCTTGCTAACGGCTGACAACAACGTTAGTCGTGAAATACGAAGGCGCATCATCTGTGGAAGTCGGGCCTACTACGGGCTCCAGAAGAAACTGCGGTCGAAAAAGATTCGCCACCGCACCAAATGTATCATGTATAAGACGCTTATAAGACCGGTTGTCCTCTACGGACATGAAACATGGACAATGCTCGAGGAGGACTTGCAAGCACTCGGAGTATTCGAGAGACGGTTGCTTAGGACCATCTTTGGCGGTGTGCAAGAAGACGGTGTGTGGCGGCGAAGAATGAACCATGAGCTCGCCCAACTCTACGGCGAACCCAGTATCCAGAAGGTAGCTAAAGCCGGAAGGGTACGCAAAGATGCAAAGATGGTGTTCGCTTCCGATCCGGCAGGTACGAGACGGCGTGGAGCGCAGCGAGCGAGATGGGCAGACCAGGTGCAAAACGACTTGGCGAGCGTGGAGCGTATTCGAGGATGGAGAGATGCGGCCTCGAACCGTGCATTGTGGCGTCAAATTGTTGATTCAGTGTTATCTGTTTAGATGTTAACTAAATAAATGAATTATGCAGAATTGTATCAAAATCTGCCATTCGATGGTTGGGTATAGCATTCGTTCAAAATTGGCATCCGGAGTCGTTCAAAAATGGCATCGGGGCCTTGACAAAGGGGGGTGGGGTGTCATTTATTGAAAAATCTTAATGTATTTGACGTCATATTAAGTCGGCCTTGAGAATTATTGGCTTAATTTTCAGAATGTTCGTGTACATTTATTAGACGCAAAATCGATGTATGACACACAACTCGTATTATTGAACTTCAATTGTAGTCAATTTTACAAGGAAAACATTTACGCGTAAAACTTCAACTGTAATGGTGGATCGCCGCGTTTCAACAGTTAAGCCATGTATTTTCTGTCAAAACACTTTGCGGCTCTCTTCATTGTAGCTGAGTCGTTAGTCCAAAATCTGCATAAGAATGGCGTAAATACCGTTAATACATAAATACCCAAAAACCACGTAAAAACAGGCATCAAAGAAAATCGGGTTTTCACGATTTTAATATACCCCGGACCATTTAAAAATCCTCGGTTGAAAAAGTAGCGGAACTGTTCCGTTTTCCATCTAACTGAACATATATTCATCTCATCGCAAAACAAAGAAATACAACACCAACCTCGTCGCTTCTTTTTGCTATCACGCGTGTTCACTGGTGAAAAAAATCACAAAAATAAGAAACAAGCGAAATTCCTTTTCAATGCTTTGTTTTTGATATGATGGATATAGGAGCAATGGAATGAAGTGCCGAACCGTTCCGCTATATGTATTGGATTAATCATTTAATATTCACCTTCATGCGAGTCGAGTCAAGTACGAGACAATGAAGACGGCTTACAGTTGAAGTAGAAATACGTGTATGTAAAAGTAATATGACGTGGTGGAATTAATGGACTTGTACTAAACTCATCTTATGACAGTGAAAATATTCCACTAAAAAAGCTTAATAATTTTCTTTAAATTTTGTTTTGATCAAACTATGCGTGATAATTGGTGGGAAATATGAATTTACAATAAGTATTCCCATTGAAAATTTGTACACTGCAGTCGCTTTTAAAGCGGGAATACGTACCGCATAAATCCAATAATCTGTATAAGAAAATCACGTAAATTCCAAAATCCGCATGAAAACGAGTCGCATAAAAAGCGAGTTCACTATATTCTTATTAAGTCATATGCTAAGTTTAGGCAAGGCAAGTGCATTGAACAAGTCGCTTGAATTTAATGCGAATTGAAGACTTTTCAATTGAATGACAAGAAACATGAACAACTTTTGGCAAGTCAAGCAAGTGCATCATAATTTGAACAAAATTTAAAACTATATGCACACTTTAATGTAATTTGCCCAAATAATTATAATTGAATGATAAAAATTATTTGCTTGTGCAATAAACAATACTAATTCCAGAGTATATATTAGGGTGCGTTGCGTTGTAACGGAGTATTTCGTAGATTGCATACTGATAGCTGTCATGTATACCCGACTAGAAGGTCATATCAAAATTATATCAACCTATGTTATTATGTTACACTAAATTTTTATAAAAAAATGTGTTAGAAACATGGTGCAGGATGTTGTTAAAATATCTAAAATTCTATCAAAAATTACACTACTGGAAACAAAAAACTATCATATTTTGTTACAATTTTATCATAAAAATAACATATTTTGTTAGAAATTTATAACAGAATCAGATATAAAATATATTGTTGCTGTGCACTTGCAATTTTTATAGTTCATGATAGGTCTCCAGATTGTTATCAACAATCAGAAATTTTTGTTTTTTTCTAAGCAAGAATATTTTTCGAGAACATGAAACTAACAACATTACAAATAAGACAACCTTTTCAAATAATATCAGCGTTCTGATATCTATAGCTGGGAGACTTAACTACATCTATTTTAATTGCCTAATGTTGGGCAATTCGGTGTTAAGCATTTTTTAAATCATATTATGATAAAATCCTGATACAACATTTGAAAGATAATGGCTAGTAAGAACAAAATTGTATCAAAATAAGTTATGAATATCACAATGTGTTAGAATTGTGTTCAGTTTCTGTTATGCTCTTCTAGTCGGGTATTCTTTATCTTTCTTACCCCAATTGCTTATGGATTACTATTTGGGAAGTAATAGCAACCCAATTGGAGGTCCAAAATGATAAAGCATGAAAGCTACCATTACTGGCCACGCCCATCTTCTCCGTTACTAGGGAAGGGAAGGAAATGATGATATGACATCTACTTAAAGAGAGGCCAGCGACTCACCGACGCCCTCATAGATGTCAAGGAGTTGGATGGTTGGAAGGGAATATAGTTTAGGAGTATCATCATAAGCAAATGATATGATAAGATTGAATACACGTTGGGAATGACCATGCTAAGAAATTTGTGTCACTCCATTGATGATTTTGCTGGGATGGGGCGAAGCTATTAAACTTGCCCTGGCTAATAAGCCCAGGTTTAAGCGCCATTGATCGCTCTCTGAAACGAGAAAGAAAGTTAAATATTTAAATCCCTTCCCCCTTTTTGTTTCTAATTGAAATTGTTAGGGAAATATTGATATCTGTATATGTTTTTGTAATGAGCGAGATTCAAACATGTAACTAGACACGTAGTGCATCATGAACGTCACATCACCGCGAACATGCGTACTAATGTGCAAACTGAGTGAAAGAAAGTAATATTCAAGGCTGACATTTACCGGATTGAGCGCATAATAGATTGGGCTTAGCGAGATAATTGTACAACTTTATTTTAAACAACATGTAAAGACTACAACTTTCTGAAAACAAAAATGCCCTAAATGTAACACACAATCTTTTATAGTATAGTTTTTTGCAAAAAATAAACCAAGACACTTGTTCCCGCAATTCCGTATTAAAATTTTGAAAAGCCATTCAGAGCTTATGGAGTTATAGAACATCGAGTAAGTGAGAATACACTCACAGAAATTTGAAACTTTTCAGTAATTGACCAGACCGGCCTTCTTCTCCCACAAAAAATAACCCAACAACCAACGACAAGCTACAAATAAGCATCTAGGTTGAGTTATTGTTTATTTGTGATCTTCGTAGCTGAATAAAATGTATGCTGAATAATTCGCTAGACAGATTTCATTTCAGCATTTAATCTAACTAATATTCGACATGACCTATTTATTTGTTTACTATCTTTATTTGAAGTCGAACTAACGTTTTCGTTTTATCACATTTCAGCACATTGGGGAAGTTTAACAATGGCTGAACTAATGATTTTTAAAGTTCTCTGTTCGACTATGATGCGGTGCTCTGAAAGGGTGGTCGAATTGAGTTTGAATAGTAAGTTAATAAGCAAGCATTTAGTCATCCTTCTTAACCTTTGTCCTTCTTAACCATTGGATTTAACCATTGGGATCCCATTTATCTGATCTATCGCACAGTGGGAAAAACATGCTTTTTCAGTTTGAGAGAAAATCTGGATTCTAGATCTGGAAAATTTGATTTATAGGAAGAATGGATACTGAATAATACAAATAGACATAAATAAATCAATTAAGACAATAAAAAGACAACAAAATAATTATGCTTTTTATATTCGTGATTTATTAAGTTGTCGGAGATTATAACGAATAAAACTGCTGGAGCAATAAAAAAATAATGCATTCATGCGGAAATAAATTTACTAAAAGCCGGACATAACGCCATTGAATAACGTCAGAAAATTGTCGAATCTTTGATGTGTGGAATCAAAAGATATTTTAGTTACCAGATAAAGATTGTCGCTTTGGTTCCCTTTGTTTTGCTGTCCAAAACATGTGTGGTACCTAACTGTCAAATCGTATGTATTTTTCCATCATTGACATTTAGATCCACTATCCTCGCCATGAAAAGATGTTCCGGACAGCGACGACAGCGACAATCTTTATCTGGTAACTAAAATATCTTTTGTGGAATCCCAATATTATCGCATGGATGTTGATCTTTATTGCGGCGAAATTGGAATAATCTTAGCATTTGACAATCATATCGCAACCGTTTATCAAGAGATTCTGAGGAAGGCCGAATATGCATTGATTTTATTTTCATAAATTCATAAATAGCATTCGGGATGGATTTTATTTTATCGTTTATCGACATTATTTTTACGTATTTTTCCTAGTGTGCGATGGTTATGACTGGCTGAACAATGGTTGAAATAAAAATCTTGTTCAGTTATTAACAAACTGTAGTTTGACAGATCGACTTATTGAATAGGAGTCCAATTATGATTCATATTCAGCAATAAGATTATTTATGTTATGCATTGAGTGAGCCATATCTAAGAAATCAAGGATGGCGCGGATGACAACGTTACCGGCGGATGATCAGATGACAGCAGTTCGAGACCCGATTTAGGATAATTTTAAAATGATTATATGAAAATAGCAATTGCTTCAAAATACGTTCATTGGAGATCTTGATGATGTTACCTTCTATGCGTTATTATTTTCGAAGAATTCACATGAAGCTGAAAGGCTTAGTAAAATGCATATTAAAGGTTTAACGAATCAGTTAATAAAGTTGTTTTTCAAAATGAGATGTTGTAGTTGTATAACTTCGCCAAAATTGTGTGAACAAAGCTTGAACAGAAGTTGTGATAAGAAATAGTACAGACATAATTCAACACAGCGCTGAATTAAATCATCACACTGATGTTAGTTCAACTAGTGAATGTTTGTTGGGAAACCCATTTGCAGCAATGAGGGTGTTGAATTATTTTTTAGTAAACACGTTATCTACTGAAAACGTAGCGAACCTTGGTTTGACAGAAAAAAAGAAGCCTAAACCATTCAATCACTGAGTAACTAAAGTAGAAATTTCGTGTGATTTTTTTTATACTTTAGTTTTGAACATCAAATAAAAGAAAATAACTGGAACTTGCTCACCGATGTCATTCCATTTGTTGTCCATGCCAGCATTCAGCAATACCTTAGAATGCCACATTTCCGACCACCATTAGCAGCTTGGGGAAACCACAATAAGTCGTCATCAGCCTCATCCACAGGGAAATGTTCCTCGAAACAACAATAATCACCGGAGAAAATCAGCTCGCATTTCATGTGCACGGTTCCCTTATACGGTTTCCTCCGGTTTATCGCTTATAATCACTTAGTACTAATTCCAGAGTATATATTAGGGTGCATCCTTAAATTACTTAACGCTAAAAGGGAAAGGAGAGAGGGTGTTGGAAAAGTCCATACAAAATTTTCAGCTGGTTTATAAAAAAATATTAATTCCATGATTAATGAATCTTCCCTTAGTAGAAATAAGAAATATGTTTTTTGTCTTTCTCGTACAATAATTTCACTCCAAAATCGAACCTTTTATAGAAGTCTCGGAGACCCATGATGTTATATACCAACCCGACCAGTTAGTCATAACAATTATAACAATATGTGTTACAAATAACAATGTTTGAAATAATTTTGTTATAAATTCTCTGTCAAAAATGGATGAAAGAAAATTTCACGATCGTCTTGATTATAACATAATGTATTATGCTTATTTTACAGAAAAACTAAATTGCCAAAATTTTTGATAGATAGGAATTGAAAAAAAACGAAGTTACCACCTTCAGTATAACTTGATCGTACATTCAAAGTTTAACCAGCTGGACAAATTTATTTGCCTACATTGTGGATAATCATAATCTTTTCAATAACATAATTTATTTAAGCTATTTTCATCAGTATTGTGCAACACCTCGAGTTATATTTTTGTTCAATTAATAAGATATTTAGTAATATTTTTGCTAAAACTAGTAGAGATTTTGTTACATTTTTTGTTATTTTAATACTTATGGTACATGTTTTATAACAACTGCTGTTATAAAATACTGCTGTAACAGAATCACATAAATCTGTTACTATCTACTGGTTGGGAATCGACTCAGCTCCTCGAGCTGAATATATATCTGGCTGTCCGTGTGTGTGGGTATATATAAATAATCGAGAAAGGCATCGTCACCGCTAGGTGGATTAATTTGTTTTTTTTTTTAAACAATTATGTGCATAAGAATATTTTAACAATTCAACGGCTGATTGTTTTCAAGCTATGGAATTCAATCATATTAAGAGGCAGTGCTAATCGCATGTCTAGAATCCCACGCTATTTCACCCACTATATGCATATATTGCATAGGGGTCGTTTAGAAAGCAATTCTTGATTTCCTATTTTATGCCTGTAATGAGAAGAAATGTAGGTAATTATAAAAGTTATTCAGGTTAAATCAAATCCAAACGGGAATCCTTGTTTTCGTTCATGGTCGTTGACGTCTGTTGTTCTCTGATTTTTGACCCTTCCTTCGGAAGTGTCTATAATTTCACTTTGTATGCGTTACGCAGGTGTGTTACGTATTAATCTATCAAGATATTTCGTTAATTATTAAATAAAATGTATGGTATTTGAAACAAATTCACTTTGACATTGAAAATATAATTATAACAAATGATATGATATGGAATTATGCCTATTTTTCTGATTTGTTTCAAAGAAACAAATGGTTTTTATTGAGGAACATATATAAGCATGTACAATAAAGTCTTCTCAGAAAAGCAAAAACGTAAACATTGAAAGGGATTTCAAAAATGTCTTCAGTAGAAGCTAGATAGCAAATGTGAGCATGTTTTGAGACACTAATAGATCACTTGTATGCATGTATGTGTGCGTATGTGTGCAAATTCTGAAATTTACTACCATAAAAATCTCGCTCATTTTTAAGGTATTGAACAAGTTTAGTTTTACCAAATTAGGCATCCATAAGGTGAAATATTCATTCATTTATTTAGTTAACATCTAAACAGATAACACTGAATCAACAATTTGACGCCACAATGCACGGTTCGAGGCCGCATCTCTCCATCCTCGGATACGCCCCACGCTCGCCAAGTCGTTCTGCACCTGGTCTGCCCATCTCGCTCGCTGCGCTCCACGCCGTCTCGTACCTGCCGGATCGGAAGCGAACACCATCTTTGCAGGGTTGCTGTCCGGCATTCTTGCAACATGTCCTGCCCACCGTACCCTTCCGGCTTTAGCTACCTTCTGGATACTGGGTTCGCCGTAAAGTTGGGCGAGCTCATGGTTCATTCTTCGCCGCCACACACCGTCTTCTTGCACACCGCCAAAGATGGTCCTAAGCACCCGTCTCTCGAATACTCCGAGTGCTTGCAAGTCCTCCTCGAGCATTGTCCATGTTTCATGTCCGTAGAGGACAACCGGTCTTATTAACGTCTTGTACATGACACATTTGGTGCGGTGGCGAATCTTTTTCGACCGCAGTTTCTTCTGGAGCCCGTAGTAGGCCCGACTTCCACAGATGATGCGCCTTCGTATTTCACGACTAACGTTGTTGTCAGCCGTTAGCAAGGATCCGAGGTAGACGAATTCCTCGACCACCTCGAAGGTATCCCCGTCTATCGTAACACTGCTTCCCAGGCGGGCCCTGTCGCGCTTGGTTCCGCCCACAAGCATGTACTTTGTCTTTGACGCATTCACCACCAGTCCAACTTTTGTTGCTTCACGTTTCAGGCGGGTGTACAGTTCTGCCACCTTTGCAAATGTTCGGCCGACAATGTCCATGTCATCCGCGAAGCAAATAAATTGACTGGATCTGTTGAAAATCGTACCCCGGCTGTTACACCCGGCTCTCCGCATGACACCTTCTAGCGCAATGTTGAACAACAGGCACGAAAGTCCATCACCTTGTCTTAGTCCCCGGCGTGATTCGAACGAACTGGAGTGTTCGCCCGAAATCTTCACACAGTTTTGCACACCATCCACCGTTGCTTTGATCAGTCTGGTAAGCTTCCCAGGGAAGCTGTTCTCGTCCATAATTTTCCATAGCTCTACGCGGTCTATACTGTCGTATGCCGCCTTGAAATCAACGAACAGATGGTGCGTTGGGACCTGGTATTCACGGCATTTTTGAAGGATTTGCCGTACAGTAAAGATCTGGTCCGTTGTCGAGCGGCCGTCAACGAAGCCGGCTTGATAACTTCCCACAAACTCGTTCACTAATGGTGACAGACGACGGAAGATGATCTGGGATATCACTTTGTAGGCGGCATTAAGGATGGTGATCGCTCGAAAGTTCTCACACTCCAGTTTGTCGCCTTTCTTGTAAATGGGGCAAATAACCCCTTCCTTCCACTCCTCCGGTAGCTGTTCGGTTTCCCAGATTCTGACTATCAGTTTGTGCAGGCAAGTGGCCAGCTTTTCCGGGCCCATCTTGATGAGCTCAGCTCCAATACCATCCTTACCAGCGGCTTTGTTGGTCTTTAGCTGTTGAATGGCATCCTTAACTTCCCTTAAGGTGGGGGCTGGTTGAATTCCATCGTCCGCTGAACTGACGTAGTCATCTCCTCCGCTGCCTTGACTTTCACTGCCTGTACTCTCAGCGCCATTCAGATGTTCCTCGTAGTGCTGCTTCCACCTTTCGATCACCACACGTTCGTCCGTCAAGATGCTCCCATGCTTATCCCGGCACATTTCGGCTTGCGGCACTAAGCCTTTGCGGGATGCGTTGAGCTTCTGGTAGAACTTGCGTGTTTCTTGAGAACGGCACAGCTGTTCCATCTCCTCGCACTCCGCTTCTTCCAGGCGGCGTTTCTTCTCTTGAAAAAGGCGGGTCTGCTGTCTCCGCTTCCGTCTATAACGTTCCACGTTCTGGCGGGTACCTTTGCTGCAGCGCGACCGCCCGCTCTGCGTCCTTCTCCTCCAGAATCTGTCTGCACTCTTCGTCGAACCAATCGTTCCGTCGACTTCGACCCATATACCCGACGTTGTTCTCCGCTGCATCGTTAATGGCTGCTTTGACTGTATTCCAGCAGTCCTCAAGAGGGGCCCCATCGAGCTCACCCTCTTCCGGCAACGCTGCCTCGAAATGCTGCGCGTATGCAGTGGCGACATCAGGTTGCTTCAGTCGCTCTAGGTCGTACCGCGGCGGTCGTCGGTACCGAACATTGTTGATGACGGATAGTTTTGGGCGCAGTTTAACCATCACCAGATAGTGGTCAGAGTCGATGTTAGCGCCACGATATGTCCTGACGTCGATAATGTCGGAGAAGTGCCGTCCATCAATCAGAACGTGGTCGATTTGTGATTCTGTCTGCAGTGGTGATCTCCAGGTGTACCGATACGGGAGGCTGTGTTGGAAGTAGGTGCTGCGAATGGCCATATTCTTGGAGGCGGCGAAACCAATTAGTCGTAGGCCGTTTTCGTTCGTCAGCCGGTGAGCGCTGAACTTTCCAATAGTCGGTCTAAACTCCTCCTCTTGGCCAACCTGAGCGTTCAAATCTCCTATGACGATTTTGACGTCGTGGCTTGGGCAGCTGTCGTACTCACGTTCCAGCTGCGCGTAGAATGCGTCCTTATCATCATGCACATTCTTTCATTGATCGGCCACCACCCGATCACGCGCCTTTGCATATCGCCCATCACTATGAAAGCTGTTCCCAGCTCGTGTGTGTTGCCGCAGCTCTGGTAGATGGTATGATTACCTCTAAACGTTCGCACCATTGGTCCCTTCCAACAAACCTCCTGCAGCGCTACGATGCCGAATCCACGGTCCTTGAGCACATCGGCGAGTATGCGTGTGCTCCCGATGAAGTTGAGAGATTTGCAGTTCCACGAACCGAGTTTCCAATCCCTAGTCCCTTTTCGTCGCAGTGGTCTTCGCCGATGGTTCCGGTCCGTACTCTCTTATTGATTGTTCGTTGCTTATGATTTTTAAAGGCTGGCTTGCAGGGCCTGACACCAAACCCCCTAAATTTCCGGAGGACCATTCCTCCTTATTTCCGGTGGACCATGGTGCACAGTTTCACTTAGAGTCCCTCGCTGGCACTCGGACGATGATCAGCCGCCCCTAACATGGAGAACAGACGCTGTTGTGAGCCGATCCTGACATGGAGAACAGACGCTCAATAAGATTTGCACCTCCGGATAGGGGCAAACCCCCCCTTCCCTGTCAGCATACGACCATAGTTCCCACCGGGGTTGGTTACCCGATCTTCCCTAAGGTTGCTCGTATCCCGGCCAGCACCGCGGGGAGGTAGGGATAGGAGTTGCTGGGTAAGAGGCTAAGGACCGCGAGATGGGGTCTATTTTATTCCTTCAGGTACGCGAAGTACCAATGGTACGCTTTACCCAGCATTTGCCGTGCCGTGGTGAAATATATGTTATTATTGAACGCTATTGAGTTTCGCTCAGATCAATGACTGATTTAGCTAGTTCTGGATTAATTAATATCGAGGTCTCTGGAAATTACGAGTACAATATATGCAACCAGCGTTACGATAGTTGCTAACCATGTCACAATAGTTATTCAATCCGACGAGCGCTTTATAGATAGGCAGCATGAAGTACAGTACGTTATCATTCGTTAAGTTGTCACTCAACCCAAGACATCCGCCTTTGGGTAGGCAATTATTTTGTACGGTAAATCGCCGTGGGAAGCTGAGTAGTTTTATCTCGTTTTAAATACTGGAGTCTGGAAAAAAAATCCTTATAACTAAGGAAGGGTCAAAATTTCACTGTAGGTGGATTAATCTGGGTTTTTTATTATCCATAGCAAACTAGATGTGTTCCAATGTTTTCTACCTCTTGAACGTCAAACTGTGTGGCACTCACACCGCCATTATCGAGCTCAAAATACTGGATATACCCCTAAACAACCCAATGAGGGACCGACTGTTTACTTCGATAACATTTACTTCCAGGGTGCAGCAGCCGTAAAAAGTGTAGACAACAACCTACCGTACACCATGTTTACGGTACTCGTCACTGAGTGGCGCTACCGGCGTTTCTATCTGTGTTGTTAAGCCTGCTGCTCTATGTTCTGAGATTTTCGCAATTTTCACCATCAACTCATGGAAGAATGGTAGTTGGAAATCGATAAAATGTATGGGAAAATCAAGTATTTTGCAAATTTATGGAAAATGGTGGTGTTTTAAAAGAAAGTAGTGATAAGGAATGAAGTATGAGGTGAAAAGATTATCTCCTGCACTTAGTTTGCACTGATTAGTAGTCTAATAGTGTTGAAATTTCGATTTTACTACCATTGAAAAAACACCATCTCTTGCAATAATCGTTTTGACTGGTACCTTATTGCATTTCATATAGACCAATGCAAACTCTAACTTAACCTCACTTATTTTGACACTTCACAGAGCTTGTTTACAAGGTGTTAGAAGAAGAATCGATAAGGGGAAAATTAAAATTCATATTTTGAGCTTAAAACTGCTGTGATCCGAATATTTCAGTGATATTCTTTGTATTCAGCATGAAATCAATCACAAAGGACATCTACGTGCGAATTAAATGATAAAACAATTTTATCGGAAGCTTCGCCGGAGACTAAGTCCTGGTAAAATAGCTCTGTGAACTGTCAACCTACGTCATCATGTACTGGTCTATATCGTCATGGATTTTTTTTCGTGATTCTAAGGTTCGTTTTGATGATAGCGTTCATTCTTCTCCTAGCGTATTGAGAAGTACTTTTAGTCTCCAACTATTACCTGATTTTCTCAAAATTACACGCGGCGAACTCTTCATGAAAAGTACCGCCACGCTTTCTGCACCCCGTTTACTTGATTTTTATGGGTGAATAGCATTGCGGTGTATCGTTTGGCGCGGCCGTACCTTTCGACAGTCATTCGCAGCGTGAAGTTTTGTGCAAGTACCCATTTGGGAACAATACAAACGCCGCGCAGTGTATCATATCCAGAAAATCTGACAATACGTAAAAGGGATTAACACGTGTAGATTTATCATCGGACTTTTCGGAAAATAGACACACAGTATTGACACCACGACGTTAGGATCACGAATCCTCATGTATTTCGAAAAGAGTATCTTTTTCATACGGATACTTCTACTTAACCTACGACCATGAACGCACACAGCCAAGCAAGAATGCAAGAAAGCGTTAACATGTGATGCACAGCTGTTTATGGCCGGTGTTCTACCAAATCGTACCAAACACCAATGAAAAATTTCCAATTTTTTTGCCAAAGTTGTCACAAATCCCATCGGACTTCGCTCAACGCCATAACTGAGGATATCCAACAACAAATGTACGCATTTACAATTTTTTTTAATAAACATAAGTTTTAGTTTGAAACAAAGATAAAATAATGGCACATTAATTAAACGATTTATTGTAAAACAATGCTGTTCAGTAACAGTATAGTATCTGTTAAATAAATGAAATTGTTATACTGTTAACTAAATGAAATTGAAAATAATGCTACATACATTTACAGGTATCTCTATGCACGAATTCAGTAATAGTTGTGGTTAGTGTATAACAAATGATGGTGGTGCACAAGCTTCTACCACAGCGGTTCTCAACCTGGGGTACATGTACCCCTTGGGGTACCTTCGCTGGACCCAGGGGGTACCTCAGACAAAAATGCGTAATGGCGGATGGATTACAATTTTTATCAAAATCTATTGATGAAGTTTTGATAATTTTGTATTTTTTATTTCAAAACTTTGTCTTGTACATAATATGCATGGCGATCAGTAAATCATGGCCTATTGAATCCTGCCCTCCACAACCGGAAGCCTCATTTTAAGAGGTTCGGATACTTTCTTTCAAGAGGCCCGGAAACCTTCTTTTAAGCTTTTTTTCATAAACTTTCTTTTTTTCTGCTTCTTTTAAAAGCCTCGGAAGGATCTGTTCAAAGGACTCGGGAGGCATTTTTCAACAGGCTCGAAAGCCTCCTTTAAAAGGGTATGAAGTCTCCTTTTAAGAGGCTTGGAAGCCTTCTAGAGGTCCGGAAGCCTTCTTTTAAACTTAGTTTTTTCTTTTATCTTTGTTTTAAAAAGCTCGGAAGGCTCCTTTCAAGAGGTTCCTTTAAAGAGGCTCGGAATATTTCATTCAGGAAGCCTCATTTTAAGTGGCTCAAAAGCTTTCTTTCAAGAGGCTCAGAAACCTTAAAGTGTTTCGCATCCTTTCATCCAAAAGGCTCGGAATGCTCTCATAAGAAACTCGGAATGCTTCTTCCAAGAGGCTCGGAAGCCTCCTTTCGAGTGGTTCGGAAGACTTTTTCAAACGGCTCGAAGCCTTCCATTAAGAGGCTCGGAATTCTTTTTCCAAAAGGCTTGGAGGAGTCCATTCAAAATACTCCGAAGCCTCCTTTTAAGAGACTCGAAAGCCTCATTTTAACATGCTTGGAAGCCTTCTTTTAAATAGCTCGGAAGACTCTTTTAAACAAGCTCGTAAGGCTCATTTCAAGAGTCTCGGAAGCCTTCTTTCGAGTGGTTCGGAAGCCTCTTTTCAAAAGGCTTGAAGCCTCTTTTTAGGAGGTTCGGTTTTTTTCTTCAAGCGGCTGTTAAGCGTCTATTCAAGATACTCCTATGCCTCCTTTTACGTGGCTAAAAAGCCGCCATTCAAAAGGCTCGGAAGGCTCAAAAGTGCTTCAAGATACTCTGAATCGGAAGACTCTTTTCAAGAAGCTTGGTAGCCTCCTTCCAAGAGCTCGAAAACCTCCCATCGAGATGCTTGGAATTCGGAAGCCTCCTTTCAAGTGGCTCGGAAGACTTCCATAAAATAGCTCGTAAGGTATTTCAAGAGGCTCGGAAGCCTCCTTTTGTTAGGGGCCCTCCTTGGCCGTGCGGTAAGACGTGCGGTTACAAAGCAAGACCATGCTGAGGGTGGCTGGGTTCGATTCCCGGTGCCGGTGTAGGCTATTTTCGGATTGGAAATGTCTCGACTTCCCTGGGCATAAAAGTATCATCGAGTTAGCCTCAGGATATACGAATGCAAAAATGGCAACCTGGCTTAGAAACCTCGCAGTTAATAACTGTGGAAGTGCTTAATGAACACTAAGCTGCGAGGCGGCTCTGTCCTAGTGTGGGGATGTAATGCCAATAAGAAGAAGAAGAAGAAGAAGGAAGCCTCCTTTCAAGAGGCTCGGAAGCCTCCTTTCAAGAGGCTCGGAAGCCTCCTTTCAAGAGGCTCGGAAGCCTCCTTTCAAGAGGCTCGGAAGCCTCCTTTCAAGAGGCTCGGAAGCCTCCTTTCAAGAGGCTCGGAAGCCTCCTTTCAAGAGGCTCGGAAGCCTCCTTTCAAGAGGCTCGGAAGCCTCCTTTCAAGAGGCTCGGAAACTTCCTTTCAAGAGGCTCGGAAGCCTCCTTTCAAGAGGCTCGGAAACTTCCTTTCAAGAGGCTCGGAAGCCTCCTTTCAAGAGGCTCGGACGCCTCCTTTCAAGAGGCTCGGAAGCCTCCTTTCAAGAGGCCTGGAAGCCTCCTTTCAAGAGGCTCGGAAGCCTCCTTTCAAGAGGCTCGGAAGCCTCCTTTCAAGAGGCTCGGAAGCCTCCTTTCAAGAGGCTCGGAAGCCTCCTTTCAAGAGGCTCGGAAGCTTCCTTTCAAGAGGCTCGGAAGCCTCCTTTCAAAAGGCTCGGAAGCCTCCATTCAAGAGGCTCGGAAACCTCCTTTCAAGAGGCTCGGAAGCCTTCTTTCAAGAGGGTCGGAAGCCTCTTTCAAGAGGCCCGAAAGCCTCTTTCAAGAGGCCCGAAAGCCTCTTTCAAGAGGCCCGAAAGCTTCATTTCAAGAGGCTTGAAAGCCTCCTTTTAAGATGTTCGAATGCCTACTACTTTGAAGAGCTTTAGAAGCCTTCTTTCAAGAGGCTTGGAACCCTCACTTCAAGAGGCTTGGAATTCTATTTCCAAGAGGCTTGGAAGCATACTCTAAAGCAGCTCAGATGCGTCTTTTCAAGATGCTCTGTAAGATACTCGATGTATGAACTTAATTTGAATTGGAAAGTTTCAAACAAAATAAAAATTTTGGAAAAGTTTATGGAGAGCCAAGATTCTATTAGTTTTCAGATTCATTTTTCATATATCTTAAAGGTTACGATTATTTTCATTTACAGCAAAAAACATATGGGGGTACCTCAATTAATGCAAAAGTTCGAAGAAAAAGGTTGAGAACCGCTGTTCTACCATATTAAACAGCAAGTTTTATTTCTGATCCAGCTTCCGGAAGTCTTTCTTAAATTATTTTAAGAAAATTATTTTGAGTTTTGCCACTTTGCATTTGTGTTACGTCTAAATATGCTATATTACGCAGATAGCACTTCCTGCAGATTATGTGGCTACATCTCAATTCTGCAATTGATGAATTTTTGGTTTAAGAATGCGTGAAATAGAAGATCTAAGCACAGACAAACAGACATAACACTCGTCAAATTTCCATCGTTCACTGATTTACTGGTCAATTTAAATAATCATTAGTTGGCCAATCGATCACCCGCCATCTGGTTCGTGATTTGCCCAACTAACTGAACTCAACAGATGTCGTTAGTGTTTGAACGACGATTAATTTGATGAGTGAATGTTCAATGTGTTATGTCTGTTTGTCTGTGATCTAAGCTTATTGAATACTTACTTTATTCAATTTTCTAACCATGCTGACTTCAGTTTTCAGTCTTGTTGACAACAGACGTGGTGCGGCAATTTTCAATGGTATAAATTGTATGTGCACAAGTCATAAAATAGTTACATTTCAATACCTACTGCACCTAAAATGATTTCAATTATTTTTTATATTTCATATAAGACACACATGCAGGGCTGGTACCGGTGAATGCCGTTCAAAATAGTGACTAGTTCCCAACGATGACGAAAAAAGTGATCAAATAATGACTTTCAATTGCAGAAACAGTAATCAAATAGTGACTTTTGAATAAAGTTTTAAACCGGAGATAGAGCTACAAGTGTTTTCACCGTTGCCACTTGATGACGCCGGCAATCCGCCGAAAAAGAGGAAGAAGCAGCACTCGCAGCTGCCACAGGTGCAACCTGAGCGGAAGGAGAAGTGCCCGCCTGTGTTTGTGAAGGGCAATCCGCCGGATTTGCGCCCGAAAATTCGTTAATTAATCGCTAAAGGGCTGAAGTGTACATTTCGGCTCTGCAGCGAGGGCGTAAAAGTAATGCCGGTCAATAAGGACCACAATCAAATCCGTCGTGGAGTTCCTCGAGGTCCACAAGTATGAGTACTACACTCATGACCACCCCGGCACGAAGACGCTCAAGGCTTTGCTGTGAGGACTCCACGACATGAAGGAAGAAGAGCTCCAAGCAGAGCTTGAAAGTTGCGGACTAAAGCCTGTAGCCGTGCACAAGATCGCTCGTCACGACAAGGCGAGAAGATATCGCGATCAGCTTTACCTGGTCCATCTGGAGCACGGCTCTACTACCTGGAAGGACCTGAAGCTAGTTGACGTTATAAATTACACCGTCGTTGACTGGGAGCGATATCGGCCAGTGCACCGCGACGTCACGCAGTGCACCAACTGCTTCAATTTCGGACACGGAACCAGAAACTGCCGCATGAAGCTGCGCTGCAACAAGTGTGGCGAACCCCACCTGACTGACGAGTGCGACAAAATGGAGGTGGCCGATCCCAAATGCGCCAACTGTGGCGACAAACATCGGGCTACCACAAAGGGTTGCCCAAAGCGAGGCAAGTTCCTGGAAATCCGGAAGAAGGATCCACTAGGACCCTCCCGAAGAAGAACCGTGTTCCTGTAATCGACGAGGTGAACTTTCCAGCCATCCCGGCTCCCCGTCGTGTGATTCCAATACTCCCATCGTTACAGCCGCACAGGCGACTGGCAGCGGCAGCTGCGTCGGTTCAAGCTCCAGCATCGTCGGCACCATCCATCAGCGAATGCCCCCGCTCCCTCCTCCTGGGTTCCGTCGGCAGTCGGAAAACGAAGCCGTCCCACCGGAAGAATCTGCTCCGCTCTACACTTCGGAGCAACTGATGCCGATCTTCGCGTAGCTCGCCACTCGGCTGCGCGGCTCTAAAACCCGTTTCGACCAGGTCTTCAATCTTGGCATGTTCATCATTGAAAATGGCTGCTAGGGGGGCCTGGTCAACTTGCTCGCTAAAGAGCAAAACAATTGAGCTAAAGGATTTTCTTGAGGAGAAGGAAAGAGACGTGGCGTTCATCACCGAAACGCACCTTAAATCGGAGGTGAACGTCAACATACCAGACTTTCGCATCGTGCGACTCGACCGGCCCACCAGGGGAGGTGATGTGGCCATCGCTCTACGCTACAACATAAACTGTCGCCTGCTGCCAAGATGCCAGCTGCGCATCGTTGAGGCCATCGGTGTGGAAGTTATTACCTCTTTCGGTACAATCACGCTCATCGCGGCGTACTGCCCAACCCAAGCTAAGGCTGGCGACGGATCATCGACCGCCTTTCGGAGGGACGTCATCAAGCTTACACGGAGGCAAGGTCAGTTCATTATTGCCGGCGACTTGAATGCCAAGCACCAAGCCTGGGGCAACAGTCGCTGCAATCAAAACGGAACCATTTGGAGCAACGACATGAAGGAAGGTCAATCCTGAGCCCGGATTCCCCCACACAGCTGAGTCGGTCCTGCGCCCATTCCAAAATCGTCTAACAGGAGCTCAGCTCGGATCACTACCCTGTGGTGGCGTAAGTGGACTCCTCGGTCGATCGTCATCAGCAGTCCCGGCGAAACTACCATCGTGTCGACTGGAGCCGGTTCCAAAGATGTGTGGACGAAAACATCAACTACCAGCGCTATCCGACCACACCGGAGGAAATCGACGACAAGCTCCACTTCATCCAAGAGGCGATCTCCCAGGCCCGTGAACAACATGTGCCAACTGCTCGATTGGTAAGCAACACTCTAAACCAAGGATGTTAACGATCATTCAGTAATTTGCGTTCGATCATTTAGTAGTTTGCCAATAACACATTACAGAAGCTGAATTTCAAAATATGTTGTATGGTGGACTTCTAATGCGAAGGTTTTTCTACAACTTTGCCTAATGGTTCGTTATTAGAATTCAACTAATAACGGAGTTAGAGCGCTAGTTGCAGTAACTTAAACTAAATGATTGGAATTTTGTTATCATTTAGTCTAAGTTACTGAAACTATAGCTATTACTCCGTTACTAGTGGAATTCAAACAACGAACCATTAGACAGAGTTGTAGAAAAACCTTCGCACTAGAAGTCCACCATACAACATATTTTGAAATTCCGCTTCTAGAATGTGTTATTGACAAACTACTAAATGATCGAACGCAAATTACTGAATGATCGTTAACATCCTTACCCTAAACATTGATTTACTAACCAAAGATTTGATCCGTCTGCGAAATGTCACTCGCAGGCAGTACTAACATACTGGGCTGCCTGCGCTTAAGGCCCGGTGCAATCGCATGACCAAAATTATCCAGGCCAGAATGGTGGACCTCAGAAATAGTGTTATTTCCAATAAGATCCGCGCTCTCCCAGACTATGCTAAGCCGCTTTGGAAGATAACAAAAATTCTAAAATCTTAGCCTCGATCAATTCCACCTTTGATCCCATTAGAGTCTCTCAGGATTATTCAAGCTATTCATCACCGGTTACCTGAGTCTGCCGAAAATCTCAACATCTTGCTCGAGTTTGATTTCCGACGCGGTCGATCAATCGTTCACCAACTGACCCGAGTTACGAACGTCCTTAGACGGAACAAGTTTGTCTCGAAAACCTCCGCCATGGCCTTACTCGATGTCGAGAAGGCGTTTGACAATGTATGGCATGATGGCCTGGTGTACAAACTACAACGCTACAATCTTCCCAGCAACTTGGTGAAAATCATCAACAATTATCTGTCGGCAAGGACATTCCGGGTCTCAATCAGTGGAGCGAATTCCAATGCGCATAACATCGTCGCAGGCGTCCCCCAGGACAGTATCCTTGGGCCCCTGCTTTTAAATCTGTTCACCTCCGAATGCCAGAACCTCCAGAAGGCGGAATTTTGTCTCTGTTCACATATGACACCTCCATCGTCTACAATGGTACAGTGATCACTAATCAGAGCGCTAGTGGCAAAACTCCAACACAAACGCACCACTGTGCAGTGTTGTCCTACATTTTGTGCAAAAAGTTCAGGGGGGTTTTTGTCGACTAAATTTTGTGAAATTTGGCCATAATATACTTTGATATGCAAAGAATGTTTAAGCCAAATTTGAGCATAATCAGTCATAAAAAAAAACCCTGACAATAATAGAACAAAACCTGCCAAAGCCATCATTCCCTTCTACTATAGTTTTATCAGAATTTATTTAATTACTTTCTTATAGGTTTTGATAATGACTTATAGTAATGCTAGGTCTTCAATAGATATTTAATAAAGTTGTATCACTTTTTTTTTCAAATTCCTGCTTATTTTCAAGTGTTTGTTCAAAAAAGTCTTACGAGCTTTAAATAATTTTCATAAATTTTATCAGTAATCCTTACTGCTTTTACAACAAATATTCTGATAAAATTGCGAAGATTCCAGGCTGCTTCCATATTTTCAGGAACTTTTATGAAGTTTATTCGATTTTTTGGAATTCCTTGGGAACTTCCTTAGATTAAATCAAATTTTATGGTTGCTTGTCGTTTAATACTGCAATTTGATGCATTTTTGATACACTAAATTGTTCAACCTTCCTAACTTTATTTCAATTTTTTTTTTAAATTAAATAATACGTCTACGAACGATTTACCAAAGGTACTGCAAAAATATAAGATCTACCGAGTACAAAACAGTAGAGGACCCTTTATAGAAGATAGGTTTACTGAAAATAAATTCTTAGCTTGTCTTTTACAACAAAAGACTGTTAGATCGTTAGTTTCAATGAGAGAAAGTAGAGAAAACATTAGACATATGAACATTCTTTAGGTATTTTTTTTATTGGCTCAATAATGAAGCACTTGGTAATATTTAAAATATTTTTTCCTATGTCAACGGTTTCGTGCAATACTAATACAGGCACACTAATTCTTCTAATGCGAAGGTTTTTCTACAACTTTGCCTAATGGTTCGTTATTAGAATTCAACTAATAACGGAGTTAGAGCGCTAGTTGCAGTAACTTAAACTAAATGATTGGAATTTTGTTATCATTTAGTCTAAGTTACTGAAACTATAGCTATTACTCCGTTACTAGTGGAATTCAAACAACGAACCATTAGACAGAGTTGTAGAAAAACCTTCGCACTAGAAGTCCACCATACAACATATTTTGAAATTCCGCTTCTAGAATGTGTTATTGACAAACTACTAAATGATCGAACGCAAATTACTGAATGATCGTTAACATCCTTGCCCTAAACATTGATTTACTAACCAAAGATTTGATCCGTCTGCGAAATGTCACTCGCAGGTAGTACTAACATACTGGGCTGCCTGCGCTTAAGGCCCGGTGCAATCGCATGACCAAAATTATCCAGGCACAACTCTAAATCTGAAAATGTTCAGAAACAACGTTAAAAAATTTCAATAAAAAAACTTTAATGTTTTTGTAAATATTTCGAATTCCATGGATATTTTTGCATGTGTTGATACATTAGGATTACTTTTATGTGTTTCAATAAAAAAAACTTGAAAAAAAATCAATAAATTCGAGGTATACATTTTTTTTCCAAAAATTGTCGAATTTTAACATAAGCATACTGAATTGTGAATTTCAAGCATTGTGAATTTAGATCTGGGTCTTTGTCAAGTGTTACTCTATACTGTGTTCTTTGCTTTGCAATCAAAATGTCAAGAATGAAGTATTTTGAGTTGTACCAGTAGTTGCACGAAAACGTCGATATGTATGCTTTTCATTATTTTCCTGCTACATACCTTCTAGAGTGCAATCAATATCTCGAAAGCTTTTCGGACAAAACAGCAGTTAGAACTTAAAGTCTTTTACAGCGCGTCATGAGTCAAATAACTGAATTGATACTTAAACATAAAGTTGTACATATTGTACACAAATAAACTATTCTCTTTGTTCAAATAAAATACATTGTTTTACATAATCAAAACTCTCCCAGGCAAAATTTCCGGGAAAATTTTGAAAAGCCTACCGGGAAAACCTAGAAAAACCAGGGAATTTATTTTGTCGACTAGAGTGGTCACCCTGCGGCGGAGACCCAGCTCATTATTTTCCCTCAGTCTAAATTTCCTAAACATGTTCCACCTGGGGACTATAAAATCATCTTCAATATGACTGTGGAATTGGCCAATGATGCCGACTACCTTTGCTTGACTTTCGACAGCATGCGTATTTTCCGGCAACAGGTTGACAAGACGGTGACGTTTTATTGAAACTACTGGAGCCTTTGACCTGAAAAATAAGCTTGCTGTCCACAAGCAAATCATCCTCCCGTGGTCGAATACGGCATGCTGCGCAAAAACTCATCATCTGAGACTCCAACGAGTTCAAAATATGTTTCTGAGGATGATCCTCAACACTCCTCCCAGAACACGAACTTCATGGGTTCACAGACTGGCTGGAATTAAAACACTACAAGAACGCTTTGGTGAGTGTGAAGAAAGGTTTAGGGTTCGTAGCGTCTTTTCGGACGATTAGAGCGCTAGTTCCAATTTAGGTTATCAATTTTTTATGTAAATGTTAGTATAAAATGTAGATAGGTTGTTAAAGTTTTTTGAAACAAATAATGTATTGCTTAGGCTGTAGGCTGTTGTGGAATATTATTTAAATGAAAAAAAAAGGAGATCATTTTTTTTTAAATATGTTATAATAATGGAGGGCTTACGGTCCTGTCTCGACGCGAGTTTGCGGTAGTTCTGATCCTCTCTACATCGAAACGTCAGATTACGACACCAAGTTTCCATTTTTGCATTCGTATATCATGATGATTCATTCACTGTCATCGGCATGGTCTTGCTTTAACTGTAGCCCGCGCAAGACCGCTAGGCTATGGAGGCTATGAAGGCATACAAAACATCATCAAGCTTCTCTGAAATTGGGTTTGCCCATAAAAGCGTGACGTACTTAATAGACGAACTAAGGTTTTCAAAGGTGTTTCTTAATTGTCGAAATAAATATACGTTTTATTTCATGGTTGCGCTTAATTTTTAGTTTTATTTTCTCTTGCTAATAATGAAACTGGAACATGCACTGGCAAACTGGCATACTTTAGCAACAAAAAAAACAGAACTTTTTGGCCGCATTTATTTCACTTATGAGACCTAGTCGGCAACGTGTTGGGCGAGACATGATGATGATTCTCCTCTTATGCAAACATCTAGGATTCATTTTCTTCTAGATGATTGCGTTTACCACCCCATGCATGGAACGGATTCCTTATGACGACCTTTGGTTGACGTTGAACGCGGCTCGTGCTTCGTTTGCCTCCCCATGGGTAAAATCCCTGCTCTGCGCTTCGTTTGCCTCCCCATGGGTAAAATCCCTGCTCTGAACTTCTCTTGCCTCCCCACGGGTAAAATCCCTGCTCTGCACTTCGTTTGCCTCCCCATGGGTAAAATCCCTGCTCTGCACTTCGTTTGCCTCCCCATGGGTAAAATCCCTGTTCTGAACTTCGTTTGCCTCCCCATGGGTAAAATCCCTGCTCTGCGCTTCGTTTGCCTCCCCATGGGTAAAATCCCTGCTCTGCACTTCGCTTGCCTCCCCACGGGTAAAATCCCTGCTCTGCACTTCGTTTGCCTCCCCATGGGTAAAATCCCTGCTCTGCACTTCGTTTGCCTCCCCATGGGTAAAAACCTTGCTCCAAGCTTCGTTTTCCACCCCACGAAAAGAACTTTTGCTTGGATACATACTTGGAGTTTCGCTTTTGATCCGTTCCGGTGGAATACCTCGGATTACAGGAGAACTCTAGACTATCCAGTATCATTGCGTTCAAAGTAGGATCCGCCAGTTGATTAGAGAGGCACATGAAAAAATCCTTGGCACTTCCTGTACAGGTCGCATTGATGGAATGATCAAAGACGGTTAATGATGGATGGTCGTCTCCTGGTACCTTCTCTTGGTAACCTTGAGCATTCGATAGGTCTGGAATTTGAATAGAATGATTTATCATTTAGTAACGAGTTTTAGTTTAATATCACGTTCATAGTTCACCCATAGACAAAAATACAATTTTGAGTTTTCAATATGTATGGATTTGTTTGTAACAATTATAGTTACGCTTAAAAAGTGATATGAATAGTAATGGTAATTAAATGTTTAGGGGTTTTGAAATTATTACAAATCGACGGCTTCTTGCAATACAGGCACAAATCAAAATAAAAACGTTTTAAAATTTTCTCTAAAAAATTAAACTTTCATATTTTTGCGTATATTTCGAATTTCATGGATATTTTTGCTTATTGTAGCGACTAAACACATGTCGTTAAGTATCGCCCTGACAACTTCGCTACCAACTGTTGAAAAGAAATGAAATCGCTCGCACCAGTGTGTCGTTTCTATCTATATATGCATACCTAAACAAACCTATAACAAAAACAACAAAATAAGTCGTAAACCACAAACGTGAAAAAAGTTATTCTAACTGAAATTTCTATAAATATCTTATTTCTAAATTCTTTAAAATCGGTGGTAAATATAAATTGAATTTGTCGAACCTATTGTAAACTAAACTTTAGTTATTTATAGCACAACACGAAAGATTGAATTGTTATGAACGAAGAAAACTAAAACTGTAAGTTCTTCTTCTTCTTCTTATTGGCATTACATCCCCACACTGGGACAGAGCCGCCTCGCAGCTTAGTGTTCATTAAGCACTTCCACAGTTATTAACTGCGAGGTTTCTAAGCCAGGTTACCATTTTTGCATTCGTTTATCATGAGGCTAACACGATGATACTTTTATGCCCAGGGAAGTCGAGATAATTTCCAATCCGAAAATTGCCTAGACCGGCACCGGGAATTGAACCCAGCCACCCTCAGCATGGTCTTGCTTTGTAGCCGCGCGTCTTACCGCACGGAGGGCCCCACATGTGTAAGTTACCTAAGTTACCCCAAACTGTAAGTTACCTAAAATTAAAACGAATTTATGGAATCAATGAAGCCTATTTAGTAGCTTACTCCACTAAAACCGAGTTCGACTAAAGAGGTTTCGAAATCCTGTCCCGTAACACATATGTTGAAACAAATGGATTAATTTTATGTGTTGCAAGAAAAAAAAAACCTTGGAAAAATCGAAAAATTCGAGATTTTATACTAATTTTCCAAAAAATCGTCAAATTTTAAAATAAACATAACTTTTGATATATTCCGAATTTCGACGTGAATCCTTTTCTGGTGAAACTTCATACTGTTATCCGTGCTTTGTCATCAACATGTAAAAAATGAAGTATTTTGAGTTGTGCCAGGATTGTACGTTGATATCTGAGCTTAAATCTAAAGATTCATCAATTTTGATGCACGCTAACTATTTTAAATCTATTTTAAAATCTTAATAATTGACTGCGCATATAAAGTACCGCATGATGACGTAGTTTGACAGTTCACAGAGCTTGTTTACAGGATCTGGAGCAGCTTCCGGGAAAACTGTTTTGCGATTAGGAATAATAATGTCTTCTGTGATTGACTTATGGTATTAATTTGGAATGGAAATTATGAATTTTATTTCCGGCTCATCGATCTTAATTCGAACACCCTGTAAACAAGCTCTGTGAACTGTCGAAAAAGTGAGGTTAAGTCAAAATTTTGCATTGGTCTATTGAACACTCCTAACTTGATTTTACTATCGGCCGAGCATCTCAGGGCCGAGCTGTCAACCTAGGTCAACACAGCTGTGAAGGGTCTGCCAAACAGTAAAATTTGCAAAAACCTTTAAAATGTATTTTAAGGTGATTATACAACAAAGTCAGAAATCGGCCATCTTGGAAACCACGTGCTTTTTGAAGTACTTTTTCAAGAGCACGAGTTGAAAGAACCCTTACTTTTTTTATTTATTTATTTATTTCGTCAACCGACGTAGACTAATACATATACAATATACATGTTTTTCTTTATTTTCTTAATGCTATAAATACGGTATTATAGTGTATAAAAATAAAAATAGATTGGATAAGTAGTGTTTAATTTTGCGATTTAATGTAATTTTAGATGTCTAGGTTTCGAATTGTGACAAAATATTTTTTTAGGTTCTGCCGAAGTAAAGTCAATAGTTTCGCAGTGTTGATTATAGATGGCCATCATCTGATTGTACGACAGTGATTAATTGAAAATGTATGTCGATGACGCAGTTGTCGAGATGGTATGTAGACATTTAATTTCGATAAAATGTTTGTTGAATCAATACGCTGCGAAACTATATCGTTAATAAATGAAAGCATTGCAGTTTCACAACGCTCTTTCAAAGATTGAATGTTTATAAGCTTGCAGTGTGCCTCATATGATGGAAGTGAAAATGATGTCCAACCTAATTTACGAAGAGCAAATAATAGGAATTGTTTCTGATTCTAATCTTCTTCCTTCGTGTGCTATTGAAAATGGAGATTATACAATGCTGCAATATTGCAGTATCGACCTTACATAAGCAATACCGAATTAAAAAAGAAATTACCGAATTAAAATCCAAAGAAATTCCCAAAGAAATTTCCGAAATTTTGAAGAAATTTTAAAATATCTGAAGAAATCTCCAAAGTATTTTACGGAGGACATTTCCGATTAGTTTTCTCAGGAAATTTTTGAAGGAGCCTCTAAAGGAATTTCCAATGGCATCTCTAAAGGAATTTTCTGAGTAATTTCCGGAGCAATTCCGCGTTTTTTCCAAGTTTTTGTAAAGATATTTCAATTTTATGTTATGTAGACAGATAGCCAAAAGCATTTAAACACATTGCAAAACAAATTTTATCCCCTATGCAACCAACAAAAAAACAAACTTGAATGGCAGGTAGGGTACCCGTATACCCAGATATTGACATTTTCATAACTTTTACAATTTTCAACCTATTTTAATATTTTTGGCTATTTTATTTTACAGCTTTTGTCTATGGTTATTCAAGAAATCCTTGAAGAATGTACGTAATGCCTTAGAGTCTACACGCATAACCAAAAGTCTATCAACCAGTTTTAAATATACAACTTGCTCTTTGCGGTTCTTAGAGTTGAAGGTCCTTACATGATATGTTTGTTTCATCTAAAAAATCATGGGGGTTGTGTACAAGACCGGGCCGCTCGACGTGAACTACGTAGCACCAAATCTATACACAAAATAATTAATTTTTGTCTGTCTGCCCTTATAGACTCGGAAACTACTGAACCGATCGGTATGAACATTGAACGATGAAGGTTCTTATGATAGTTTTTGACCCTCCCTCTTTTGGAAAAGGAGATTCCCATACAAATGAAGTCAAAATTTCTGCTTGAATCGAAAATTAATCTACAAAATGGAATAAACTATCTTCTAAATGAATTTCAAAAGTAAAAAATATAGAACTAATCAATTTTAGGCGAAACGAAGTTCGTCGGTTCTGCTAGTATACTGCCGTGAATCGCATATCTGTCCCATCTTTCCTGGGTTTCGTATTCATATGGGACAAATATGCGATTCACGGCAGTATAGTATGTTAACAATATACATATTCCACCTCGTGAGTCTTATTAGATAATGGGCAGCACTGTTCAATCCAGCAGCTGGAGCCACCCCATTCATACACTACGTTTCGCAGTTGAATAATAGATGATACTCTAAAAGTAGGCAATGGTTATGATTTTTTTGATGAGCTTGGAGAGGATTGACGTTGCAAAAAGAAATCGGTCCTATCGTCAGCCACATAAGGGTAAAATACTACGGTGTGGTTATCACTTCTTCTATATATATATATTAGGGTGGCTCAAAAAACACTTTTTCAAATTTTTTGATGGGCCGCCCTCTTATTCTTTTCAATTTGATGCCCTGATGCTCTGGACAAAATTTCAGCCAAATCGGTCAACGTTTGGGCAGTGCTAAGCTCGTTGGAAGTTTATATGGAAAAATGTATGCAGAAACATCCCAAAACAATGATTTGCAGTTGGACGGCACAATTTACGATCAAGAACCATGATACTCATTCAGTTCTTGTAAAATAAAATCCAGAATGTTATGCCGAAAACCGCGAGAAGATTAGAGTTTATTAGACAAAGATATTAGCATTTTACTGGAGTGTTGTAGGGGAGAATTTATTTCTTTTCAAAGGTAAAAGAAACGAAATTTGCTCAAACCCCACTGCAGAGAAATGCTAATAACTTAGCCGGGCAAACTCGAATCTTCTCGCGGTTTTCTGCATAACATTCTGTTATAAATTCTCCAAGATCTGAATGAGTGTCATAGTTCTTCATCGTAAGTTGTGTAGTCCAGCTGCAATTTACTGTTTTTGGATGTTTCTGCATACATTTTTCCATATAAACTTCCAACGAGTTTAGCACCGCCCAAACGTTGACCGATTTGGCTGAAATTTTGTCCAGAGCATCAGGGCATCAAATAGAACCGAATAAGAGAGCGGCCCATCAAAAAAATTGAACAAAGTTTTTCCCATACTAATTTGAGCCACCCTAATATATATATATATATATAACAAAGTTGGCATTTGTACGACCGCGCATCACTCAAAAACAGACAGCCAAATCTTCGCTAATTTATATTCGTTTTCTTCTTCTTTTTACGAGGAAAAATGTTATGATGAAATTGGAATGCTTTGAAAATCGAAACTGAATCTTTTCGATGAAATGGTTTTTCGTACAATTTGCATGGAATTGTAAAATTTTGATCATCCATGTGATCATCATCATAACAAAAAATGTACCGTGCTGTGCCCTTTTTCCGTTCACCTAAGACTATGAGCTATGACTTCTTCTTCATCTTCTTCTTCTTCTTATTGGCATTACATCCCTACACTGGAGCAGAGCCAACTCGCAGCTTAGTGTTCATTAAGCACTTCCACAGTTATTAAAACTGCGAGGTTTCTAAGCCAGGTTACCATTTTTGCATTCGTATATCATGAGACTAATACGATGATACTTTTATGCCCAGAGAAGTCGAGACATTTTTGAATGAGAAAGTTGCCTAGACCGGCACCGGGAATCGAACCCAGCCACCCTCAGCATGGTCTTGCTTTGTAGCCGCGCGTCTTACCGCACGACTAAGATGGGCCCCTAAAACTTCTAAAAAATAGCCGTTATGTATTTTTAAGCTGCAATTTCGCTACATAGTGTCATTTTCTATATACAACTGAAAAAAATATGTTGGGATGCATTCATAGACTTAGGTTCTAATAGTGAAAACAAACTTGAGCAAGTCTGTGGTCCTAATTCCAATCATCTGAAATGGCATTATTCCTAATTCCGTTCTTTCGTGTTCCTTATTCCAATCACCCGAAATACATTTGATTTCTTGGAGATGTTAATATCATTCATAATTTTTCTCACAAATTCATCTTTTCATTCATTATTAGATATTGCAAAAAAAACCTAAAATGTTATTTTCTTCCAAATTTAAAATACAATGAATGATATTTCCATAATATGTACAGCTAAGTTGGTTGCTTTTTTATTTGTTTCACTTACCGTTCGAGTTCAACATGAACATTAATGCTAGCTGCCCAGTAACATGAGGTACCACAGAAAAGGAGAGATAAGATTCACTATCAAAGTTTCCCACTTTATCCTCAACGTAATTTTTACACTTAATTCAATTTTTACCGTAATTTAGGCCTTTATTTTGACCTGAATCTTCCAAAACAATGTCTCTGTTTATTTGGAATTGTTCGTATCGCTGTTTCATTCAAATTTAATATTTGTTCAGTATTCTTTAAAACACCTCAATCTATAAAGTATTCACGGATTTCGGTAACACATAGTCTTATTTGTAGCTCAGAGACGGCAGTATTTTGTAGTGGACTCGAAACTCGCCAAGAAATATACGGATAAAGCTTTAAGAACAAGAACGCTACAATAAAATGGGTTGTGCTGATTGAAACTGTCCGTATTCTTCGGAAGCCTTTTTTACATTGTCCAGCAACCACTTGACAATTCGTCATTCACCATCGACTGATAAAAAACTACGTTTTTCCGGCATAAGTTAAAACGGGTTGTGTAGAGTTGTAAACGGAGTTCCTTTCGGTCTGGCTTCATTAATATACGATGTACCTTTTCTTAGCCATAGCTTATATTATAAAGAATGGAATTTTCGGAATCCAACCTCAAGACCCATAGAACGGAATAAGGAACGAGTTGATTTAGATGTACCCTTATTTCGGTAGATATTTTCACTTTTTAGCATTTTATATCGGTAAAATACAGACAACGATTAGTACCCTAGTAACATTTTGGTTTTATACTGGTTTTATCACACTCTTGTAGAGTAAATTATGGTCTTGAAGAGCGTTATAAAACTTAAAATGTTACTTAGGTATTACCTAGAATGTTACCTGTTATAACTTTTTATGCTTCTTTGTTTCAAATTCAGGGTTCAAATTTTCACATAAAAATGCTTAAGTATTATGACAGTCATTCTTAGCAAGTGGGTTAATGAAAACAGTCAAAATGGCGCCTGTAGTGACGACCAACAAATTTTGTTGAAATGTTCACTCTTAATAGCTAAAAATGACGCTGCTTTTCATTTAATTTCATGCATACATAGCCATAGAAAAGTAAAAACATATGTTTATGTTATTTTTATACAAAACATCTTCATTATTTATTTAGCCTTGCGTGAACGGAATTAGGCGCTGATTGGAATAAGGACACAGCACGGTAATCAAATGTGGACGCAAAAAATAGATCAATTTTTGGCGAGACAAAGTTCGCCGGGTCAGCTAGTTTGATATAATTCATGGTCTGCAGAATAATCTGAGTAGAATCATTTGTATTTTAACACAATTTTAAAATAAATGCCAACGCCGGATATTTTGTTCGTAGTTTCTCTAAAATCAAATAACATATAATTGTGCGTGGTATCTTTTAGCGTGTGTTTGATATGCTCACAAACACATTCTCTCGCTCTATTCTGAAGTATGCTGCTGTCAAAGAAAATGAACAGTCCTGATTTTGTTAAGAAAATTATTTTGAGCTTTTTAGTGGAATGTCTTCACTTGTCATAAGACGAGTTTGTACAATCCCATTGAATTCCACCACTTAATTGTATCTTGACAGATACGTATTTCGACCTCAACAGTAAGGCCTTCTTCAGTGTCTCGTACTTGAATGGACTTAGTCGAGAAGTCGAGTCAAGTACGAGACACTGAAGACGGCCTTATTGTTGAGGTTGAAATACGTATCTGTCAAGATACAATTAAGTGGTGGAATTCAATGGGATTGTACAAACTCGTCTTATGACAAGTGAGTCCTGATTTTATTTATTGAAACATAGAGCAAATATTGCATAAATTTGCTGTTTGTGGTGATAATCAAGTGGTGATAAAGTGTGAAAAGTAGTTTACATACATAATTTGTCGTGTCATACACAATAAAGTGAAGAAACAGGCGATCAAAAAAAGTAAGTAAAAGTTTGCTATTCGTGTTCTTGGGCGATGCAATATCTAATGGGAAGTCGATTAAATGATTATTTTCGAGTTGGAAGTAGTAATAACTACATTATTTAAGCAGATACAGGTTGTTTACAATACTTTGGACATTTTTTCTTGAAATATTTTGTTTTGAAAACTTAGTGATAATTTCTTTCATTATTTATGTTTTCCTGGAAAGTCAAAGAGGACTTTTTGACATTATCTATGTGTTTCCCTTATTTTCCAATACCTAAATCTCGCTTAACTTTTCAAAAGGACCTAAGTAACATTTTTTTCATGAATTAATTTGAATAGCGCAATCATCAGAACAGCATGGAAGCTATTGACTGCAGTATTCAAATTAATTCATGAAAAAAATGTTACTTAGGTCCTTTTGAAAAGTTAAGCGAGAAATCATCAAATAAAATATTTGGTATGATAATATTTTAGCGAAAAATCAGTTTTTGACTAACAATTAGTATAATTGATAATAATGAAGAGTAATGGCTGTTTAGACATATTTTCCCAAATTGACTGTAATTTGGGTTCTGATGCATCAATTTGCACTCTGTTCTCATCTATTCAAAGATGAAAAAGTATAGAATCAGTGCCCTTTTCAAAATTTGATTTAAAATTGTAAGAAACCTGAATTTTGACCAGGTAAAATATGTCACAAAAAAGCGTTGAATTGAACACGACTTAGCCTACCAAATAAATTAACTGGTTAATAAAAATGGAATTGAACCAACCACTTCAATTGGTGAATGGCTTTATCGATTAGACTATCTGTCGCTAACGATTTGAGGTGATGTCTGTATGTCTTCTTCTTCTTCTTCTTCTTCTTCTTCTTCTTCTTCTCCTTCTTCTTCAATGGCTCTACATTCCCACTGTAACTTGGCGTGCTTTTCAACTTAGTATTCTTTTATCATTTCCTCAGTTATTAATCGAAAGCTTTTCTATATCCACCATTCTTACATGAGCATGTATGTGGTGTGGGAAGTAGAATTTATATATCATGTATTGTCTAAGACGAGTTTAGTGCTTTCCATTTAATTCCACTACGTTTTGTTATCTTTTCGGATACGTATTTTGACCTCAACTGTATTTTGACGACGAGTCGAGTCAAGTACGAGACACTGAAGACGGCCTCACAGTTGAGGTTGAAATACGTATCTGTAAAGATAACAAAACGTAGTGGAATTAAATGGAAAGTACTAAATTCGTCTTAGACAATTGAATACATTCCACTAAAAGAGCTTAAATATTTTTTCTGAAAATCGGTATTCGTGTTTATATTGGTGAAAACATCGAAATATAGGTAAAAGGGGTGTCTGAGAGAATGCAATGGGTTCTAAAATTCACCCGTTCATGGTGTATTAAGAAAGGTCTATGTTTTAATACGTCAAAAATTGTAATTGTACCATTCACTAGGAAAAGGAAACTTGATCTTAAAGCTCTTAAGCTTGGAGGACTAGAAGTTCAGCTTAGTGAACAGATCAAATACCTGGGAGTCATTCTGGATTCCAAACTGAACTGGAATGCTCATATTAAGTGTGCGATCGGAAGGGCAACCAGTGCCTTCTGGATATGCTCTAAAACATTTTGAAGAAAATGGGGCTTAAGACCAAAAATGAATCATTGGATCTATACTTCCATTATTCGTCCAAAACTGACATATGCTGCTCTTGTATGGCGACTAAAAACAAATGAGGCTACTGCACAGAAGAAGCTGACAAAACTGCAAAGGTTAGTGTCCATTGCTATAACGGGCGTAACACCCTTTCGAAATCATTAGATGCTATTCTAAATCTGCTACCATTGCATGAAGTCGTGCAGCTGAAAGCGGAAAAGGATATGCAAAAACTTAATCGATTGAAGTTATTCAATTCAGGCGATTCAGTTGGTCACAAAACTTTCAATATAAGCCAGTGATGAATATGAATGGGGAGACTGGGTGAAACCTGTGGAGAACTATGACATTTCTTTATAACATACATTAACCATCACGGAGGTCCCTTTTGCTTAGGACGGTTCCATGGAATTCTATACGGATGGCTTAAAAATTTGGAACAAAAACGTGAACAGGAATATTCGGTCCTAGGATAGCGATCTTTGTGGCAATGAGAAACTATCCAACGGTGTTCCAAGCGGATATATTAGCTATAATAAAATGTACTAATGTCTGTCTAGAGTGGATGTGGTAATGGCGGTCTAGATATAGATGTGCAAATATTTGTATTATAGATCCAGTTGAAAACCGAACTAAGCTCTCGCGACGATCGCATTTTCTCCCATTTCCGGATGTCGCAACTGCATCGCGAGTAGTGCGCATCTATGCCACAGTCGTGGCGCCATCATGCACACCACTCGCGATGCAGTTGCGACATTTAGAAACGGAAGAAAATGCGATTGTCGCGAGAGCTCAGTTCGATTTTCAAACTGGATCTACAATATTTTCACGAATAGTCAACCGGCACTCAAAGGATTGAGTAGCTTTAAATGTACGTCAAAGTTTGTCTGGAAATGCATTATTTCGAAGCGAAAAGTGTCCCAAGAGTACTCCGGCAGACGAGCTTGCGAAACAAGGTTCAAGGTTCACACAGTTTATTGACCTAGAACCTTTCTGCGGTAGGTATATCATACTGTGCCGTAAAAATGGAATTGAAATCCTGGGAAGCACAAAGGTTGATGGCCAACTGGTTAGTTGATTTTTTATTTATAATTCCCAATATTTCAGTAACCAAAAAGCTTTTGGAGCTCAATAAGAAAGCTGTTTGCACATATACCGGCCTAATAACCGGACATTGCCCAAGTAGATTTGAAGGTTTGATTTAAAAAGTATTGGCCAGGTTCATAAAGATATTTGTCGTTTCTGTAACATGGAGCTTGAAACCTCGGAATATCTGCTTTGCAGTTGTGATGCAAGTGTAGATCTAAATTTCTAAACAGTTGTATTATGCAACCAGGAAAAATTTGGACTGCAAATCCTGGAAAGGTAATGGGTTTTATTAGTTCAATTTTGCCGGACTGGGAAAAGACGCGTTTTGGGTTGTTTACTTGATAAAAAGTGATCAACCTACAACATGGAAATAGTTCATAGTAATCAGTGGTATACCACAAAAGTTTAACTAAATGGACACAGTGGTTCCACGCCCCAACAAAAAAGAGGGTGTATTTGGCAAAGTAGCTTAAAATACCATCCGCTAAAATTTTCCTGAAAACACTATGCTATATACTATACTGGTTTATCTTTTCATATCTAACGTCTTTTCAAAACAAACTATAGGTTCTCCCAAACACACGCGACGCGATTCTATCGCTTGGCGACAGCGATTCTGTCGCCGTTGGTATCGTCGCGGCGATGAAATCGCTTAGGTCTTAGGACACACCGGAGCTGCGCCCAATCGAAAGGTTTTGGGCAATCTTTGAGCAAAACTTCAAACATTTAAATCGGATTGGTGCTCAGTATCAATTAAGGATGATACAACAGTTGTTCAAAATCTTAATACCATGTTTCTTTTAGTTCGACGCCATTTTGAAAACTGATCAGTAAATGGCAACAACAAAACAAGGGAACAATTCGTACGCACACACCTACAAAATAATGGATGTTGAAGTATTTAATCGCGCGATTTGCCGAAATTTTGTGTTTTGCATTCCGCGGCTGGTAATAAAGTTAATTAGTTCAGTGCGTGTTGGCTCTTGTTTCGGACGGCCGAACGATTGCGCGATTTGCCGGAATTTTGTGTTTTGCATTGCGCGGCCGGTAATAAAGTTAATTAGTTCAGTGCGTGTTGGCTCTTGTTTCGGACGGCAGAACGATCCCGCGATTTGTCGAAATATTGTGTTCTGCATTGCACGGCCGTCAGTGCTTGTTTTGTCGTGTTTCTGCTCAGTAAGCAGATAGTTCGCGCGGCCGAGTGAGTAAACAATTGGTGCGTGATCGGACGTGTTTCAGGTAGGATTTAGAGCATTCGTAAAATCCGAGTTTTTGGTTCTGATTATAATGTTCGGTGAATAAGTGTGCGTGTTTTGTAAATAATGCGAAACATTTGTAAAATCCAGGTTACTTTGTCCTCCTTTGGACGGTTCGTAAGTAAATTGATGAATATATTTTATTATTTTTTCAGCATATACTGTTATTGACAAACGCTCTATATTGTCGAATAGAGCTCCCTATTATTCACCTTACCCACTAGCACTAATTTTCCTTCCCGAGACATCTATGAAGGTAGTATGGGTTCCCTGCATCTTCACTAGTAGATGTTGAACTAACATTCCTTACCTTCCTTCCGTGATTGTAAGGACGTGGCCAGGTATACAACTGCTACTGTATAGGAAAAGGTACTAATCCCAAGTACCAATTTGCGACAATATACAGTAGATTGCTCAATTGAGCATTGTATAGCCACCCACGATTTGTACAATCACATATGCTATGCTATGCTATACGATTTAAAGAACAAAAATACACTCAATTTTAATCGACCAATTTTTTACCGTTCCACTTTTTATTATTGATATAGGAGCATGTTATTTATAATTGAACTAACTCTATATCAAACAACCTACGGATGTTAGATTTTTCTTGAAATTCTGCATAAGAACATACAGTATACCCCCGCTGATCCGACAAATGTATGGCCGGACTATCGGGGTTTCTCTCTCTAGTCCGACTGTCAAATCCATACAAATGAATCAAAACAAAATCACAGCACAAATTTGAAAACTGACAGCATAATGTGTTTAAATGGGTGTTGATACTTTTTAATGGGCAAATGAGAAGCTACTGGATTCCAATACAAAATTGAAAGCTTCTTATACAAGTATGTTTAGAAAAGCTGGCGAATTGTAAGGCGAATTGGCCACATTGAGAGTTGACGTAAAGTAAACTTCTCTTTACGAACAGCCTAGATAGTTGTGTGGTGTCGGCAGCCGGTTGTCTGGCTAAGAATAACGCTTAGGATTGCCTGTTCCAGTGATAGAAGTCCACCATACAGCTGACCCCTAATTCTTGGTGTGATGCGGCTTTATGCTTACCGTGCCTACGAATAAATGGTTAGGGGTGTCTAATAAAAACCCAACCGCTAACGGAGCCTGTGAAGCACCAGGGCACCCTTCACAGTATTGAGCCCTTACTGCGCTAACCGGAGCTAAGGCGTAGTTGACTGTTTGCTTCTCCGGAATAATCGGCTACTCTTATTCAATCTCAACTTGAGGCTATATAAGGGTGGGATTATGAATATGTTTTTATTTAGTTTTTCATCAAATTGTCACCTATATAAACTCGCTTTTCACAGTGTACTCTGTGTTTCGTCTTTGGCGTTCTTGATACGATACCGACTTGGTTTCATCGTTACTGTTCTCATAAATGTTGAAGTTGTGGAGTGTATTATCTTAATTCGCAATGGCTACAGTTAAGATAGCTCAAATCAATCTTCAGCATAAAAGAACAGCAACGATTAATCTTTGTAGACTTATGCAAAACGGCAAATTCCATGTGGCTTTGGTGCAAGAACCTAGGTAACCTACACAGAAAAAAATAATGAAAATTAATCAGCGCGTAAAAGATAAAGACGTGGAAAATTAAACTATTCTGGGCGTACATGGATTTTTGCCCACAAGTTCGCTCTAGATGTATGAAATTTCTATGGCATTATGTCAGTTTCTGTAGCACACATTATAGAAAAAGTGACATAACGCAATGCATTCATCCAGGCAATAATATCGTTTAAATTTACGCTCTTTTTGGCATTCCATTTATGTGCATCACTTTCGTGTAAATTTCAACAACTTTTTCTATCTGTGTAGTAAACCCGGTGTTTGCTGCTTTCAGTAATGAAATGACAAACAATCTATCAATGCCTCGTGTATGTATACTTGTTAACAACGCTATCGTTGTTACACTTATCTCTGAACTAACAACCAGAGATGTATGTGCTGTCACAATTGATGTAACTAGTGAAACGCCCGTCAGAAAATACGTCTATTGTTCGATTTATTTACCACATGATGAACCATCCCCTAAGGATGCTTTCAAACAAGTTGTCATTTATTGCACTTCAAAATGCCTTCCGCTAATTGTCGGCAGTGATGCTAATCTGGGGTAGCTCTGATATCAATCTGAGAGGCTCCAGCTTGATGGAATACTTAAGTAGTACCGAACTTGGTTTACTTAACATAGGAAATCGCTCAACCTTTATGGTATCTAATAGAGCAAAAGTGTTAGACATAACTCTCTGCTCCAATAGAATTAGTCACGAATTGGTATGTATCAGATGAGGAATCCCTATCTGACCATCGCTACATCTTCTTTGATCATTTGAATGTTACTTCGCAGACCTTGCGTTTTAGAATTCCTCGTTCATCCAACTGGGATCTCTATACAGAGTTGCTCTCGACAAAATTTCATAGATATCTTCCAACCATTGAAACTCCTACCGACTTGGATGATGCCGTTGATACTACAACGTTGTATATCGTGGAAGCTTTTGAAGAAGCTTGCCCTTTGCGTTCTGAGAAAACCTCAAGAGGAACCCCATGGTGGAATTCCGAATTGGCTAAACTCAGGAAGCAGTGCAGAAGGAGTTGGAACAGACGCCATTCAGCAGGGACGGAGTCTTTCAAGTCGGCTCGGAAAGGCCAAAAGAAGCCTCTTCGATCTACTGAACGATCCGGCTGGAAAAAGCTTTGTGCAAATGTTTCCAATTTGAGTGAAGCCAGTAGGTTAAATACAATTATTGCGAGATCCAAGGATTTCCAAGTTGGCGAAATTCGCAAGCCAAATGGCGACTACACTTCTTCTGACGAGGAAGCATGAGAACACCTATTTGATACCCACTTCCCTGGATGTGTCGATATAGCATCTTCGGATGTTCCTGATGTCTTCCCAAGTAGCACACGCAACATCTTCCTAAAAGCACCTTGTTTCTATTCAGTTTCATTAAAGGCATTGGAAAACATCAAAGCACGAAAAAGTAGCATCAAGATGACAAAATCGTTCGAATTGTGATCAATGTTTCATTAAAATTGCAATGCAGTACGTGTTTGACATTTGGAAACAAACAAACCAAGAATACTGCACTTCATGTTGCAGACACGAAACAAAATCATTAAGTTGCATATTTTCTACCATGTAACTTCAATGCGTCTTTCAAAATTTAATTGTTTGTTTAAATTAAGTTGCAGATAAGTTGAATGTGTCTTCATGTTTAATTTAGCATCGTTCAACGTTTTGACAACTCACATTTTTTCCTGTGATGGTGCAATCAAGTAACAGGAAACCTGAGTACAAAACTTCATAATCGTATAGTTTTTATTGCGAGTCAACATGTAGTCCCTTCGAAGTGTTGAATGGTGCTGTGGTAGAGTGAAGGACTATCAATCATAAGACCCATAAATCGAATCCAGTTTTATATTTTTATTTTATTTTTTCCGCTGTAGTATTTTGCAATATTATTGCAATTTTACTGCAAACGAAGGATGTTTCCGTAGGCTCCACCTCTTGCGCTTTTTAGATTGCAAAAGCGTTATATTTGATGGCACATACGCAAAGATGGTTTCTTCCGAATAGTTGCAACACAGTGAAATGTTCAGTAGTGAAACAAGTTGTGCTGCTTGGGTTTTCATGTAGCTACGGGTCTTGGGCTCAGGCTCGTAGAATCTAACTACTGAAACGATTAAATGGGCTCTTAACAGTTTTGCTCCTTACAAATCTTCAGGGGATCTATCCCGTTCTTCTTCAGAGGGGTTTTGAGCATATCAAACATGTTTTGAAAAAACTTTTAGTATGCAGTTTTGCTACTGGGTATATTCCCATATCCTGGCGATATGTCACTGTAAAGTTTATCCCAAAAGGAGGACTTGCTTCCTTATGAAGAAGCAAAGAGTTTTAGACCTATCAGTCTGACCTCATTTCTTCTGAAATGCTTAGAACGTATTATCGATCATCACATTCGTGATGACTGTTTGGAAAACATGCCTCTTCATGTTAATCAACATTCTTATCAATCTGGAAAGCCCACTGTGACTCTTCTATACAAGGTTGTCTACATCATCGAGAAAGCATTTGCACAAAAGCAATCATGTCTGGGTGCGTTCTTAGATATTGAGAGTGCTTTTGACAACGTGTCTCTCGATGCCATATTGGAAGCCGCACGTTGTCATGGGCTCACTAATAAATTAACCAAATGGTTTCACCAGATGCTTAAAAACCGACATCTCTATTCGACATTACGTCAAGCAACGATTAGGAAATTAAGTGCCTGCGAATGCCCCCAAGGGGGAGTATTATCTCCACTTTTGTGGAACCTCGTTGCAGATACGCTATTGAGATTACTCAATAATGGCGGTTTTCCTACCTATGGATTTGCCGACGACTATCTAATATTGATAGTCGGTTTGTGTATTACTACTTTATTCGACCTGATGCAAAACGCTCTTCAGGCAGTTGAAAGTTGGTGTCGCCAATATGGCATTTCGGTTAATCCGAATAAAACATCTATTGTACTTTTCACGGTATTCGCCCATTACATATTTTTGACTCTGAAATCAATATAACGGATCAGGTAAAGTATGTGGGACTAATTTTTGATTCCAAGCTCTCCTGGATACCTAACATTAAGTTCAGAGTTAAGAAGGCGTGTATAGCTTTCGGCCAATGCCGGTGAACTTTTGGTAAAACTTGGGGTCCAAAACCTAAATATATCAAATGGATTTCCACAACAGTTTTACGACCAATTTTGGCTAATGGATGTATTGTGTGGTGGAAAAGGGTGAAGTGAAGACAATTCAGTCTAAATTAGGCCATCTCCAAAGAATGTGCCCAATGGCAATGACTGGTTCTCGTTCTCTTCGACTCCCACGGCTGCTCTCGAGGTTCTCTTCAACGTGGCCTCACTACACATACATCTCAAACAAGAAGCACTTTCTTGTACTTACAGATTATGGGTTCTCGGTTTCATGGAAGAGAATCCTGTAAACCGCAGTTCTACACACACTTCGTTGTTACAGCTCATGGTTGATTGAGACAGAACTGTCCTCGCTCCAAGTGATCTCAGTTTTCCTTATAGGACATTTTCAACACAATTCCCCTAGCGGTATGAGTGGACATCGGGCTATTTGGAAAGAAGTATGTCAGACATCATTGTTTGTTACACTGACGGCTCCCTCATCGAAGGTAGAGCGGGTGCAGGTGTCTACTCGCGTGAGCTGAGATTGGAACAGTCCCATTCACTGGGTAGACACTGTACTGTCTTTCAAGCGGAAATATTTGCCATTATGTGTGGAGTGCAATCCGCACTGCAGAAACACATAATGGGCAAAGTAATATACTTCTACTAGCAGCTATCAAAGCTCTCGCTTCGGCCAACTCAAGGTCGATGTTAGTAATCGCATGTCGAACTCAAATTGAGGAACAGAATTCAGATAATACGTTACACCTTATATGGGTACCTGGCCATTATTCCATAGCTGGAAACGAATTGGCTGATGAGTTAGCTCGCACTCGAGCATCACAAGACTTTATTGGTCCTGAGCCAGCTATTCCAATATCTAAGTGTTGGGTGAAGCGTTTGATTAGCGGGCTTCCATTCAGCACAAACGGTATTGGAGTAGTTTGGATTCATGTCGACAAACAAAATTGTATATCCGAGAACCGCTATAAGCAAGCTATTTAGCTAATCTGTCTAAACAAAATTGCAGTGTCTTAGTCAAGGCCTTGACAGGTCACTGCCGACTCAACTATCACATGGCAAATATACAACGTGTTGAATCTTTTGTCTGTGATGGTTGTGAATCCGATTATGGAACTTCTTATCATCTGATATATAACTGCCCAGTTTCCCTAGCAACACAATCCAGACCGATTTAGTTGCAGCAACTCAAATGTGACTAAATTCGGTTAAATAAGGGTCACAGAAACCTTTGTGCAACATGTGTGCTACTCGGGTTATGCGCAACTGCGTTTCCAAATATTTGGTAAACACTCTCTCCCAAATTGAGGTGAACGTGATACCACATTCGTGAAATGAGCCAATCACGGGCTGAAAATCTCGGTAGTAAAAAAAACCTAATTCTGTATAAGAATTGGGCAAATTGGGCTACTGGATTCCAATACAAAAAATGAAAGCTTCTTATTATGTTTAGAAAAGCTGGCGAATTATATACGTAAAGGCAATATGATCACTTCAAAACCGAACTTTTGATAAAAGGTTCAGATACCCATAGTGTTGTATACCAATAAACTCAGCTCGACGAATTCAGCTGATGTATGTATGTATGTGTACAAAATTTAGTAGACACACTTTTGGAATTTAGAGTCTTTCTCATTGGGAGAATCAAACTGAAATTAAACTTAAAAGTGACATTTCAATAATTACCGAATAACCCTGCTCACAGAGCAAGTTTTTTATTTGAAAGAAATCGAATCATTTTTGAACGATGTCTTATTGGAATTGCTGAGCAGCACCAGTCATTCTTATGACCGGGTGATTTTTTAATTTGCGAACTGTCACTTTTAAGTTTAATTCTCCAAATGAGACAAGCCCTTAACATTCACCGATTTACTTGCAACAGGTTCCATTCGATGGGAAATCCTGTCTCCTTGTTTGAAAATTAGTCAAATCGGACTATGTGGTTAGAAGTAAATACGAAGTTTATACGTAAAGCACGTTAAAAATAACTCACCCTATTTTATTTCGTTTATCTAATGCACGAGTAAGGCACTAACCTTGCTAGGTGGATTATTCAGGTTTTTTTTATACAAATCGTGCGTTTTTGGGTATGCCCAGATATTTTACAGAATTCAATGGTTGTTATACAGAATTGTATGAAAATCTAACATGGGCAGGGAAGGTGTATTATACTTACTTTTCTCATCGATTGTATTATTTTCACTATAATCTGGATCCTTCGTACTTTTATCCCACTCATAGACAGCGCATACATCATCCATTAGAAAAAAGTTGTAAATCACGTACTTCCGGTAACGTTCCAGCAGGATTTCCGAAATCACATTCTGTCTAGTAGTCCACTCACAGCTTTCGATGAGACTGATTAGGCTATCGTCGCTTTCATCGATGTCCGAACAACAAAGTCCACTCACTGCTGCCAGTAGAGATAAAATCACTTTCAACACCATGGTCATATTTCTAGTTATTCTTACTGATAGATATTTAGGCCACAGATCAAAAATCACATCTTTCACCGTTCACTGCTGGAAATCTTTTGATTCACCTGTTGCCCGTTTAACGCCCTTATATACGCAATTGTACTACAGCCTCTTCAAGCACGTCGTATCGAGGGTGGTACCCGACATTAATTGTCCGTTTAACAGCTCATTTCACCAAGCACCTTTTTCGCCTTTGATGAACCCAAGGATATTCAATTCTATCTTTCCTTGCCACTCTATAACCCACCTCGACGAGTGCTTTCCTCTCGAGCATAAAATTCATTCATTTTAACAAGTCTTGAAGTGCTACTGCGAAACTCGGGAGCACGCCTCATTTGACTACTTTAGCTCATCAACTTCATCGAAGAGCGTCATAGCTAAGAAGGAGGAGAATGGTCAAAGTTAAAAGTTTTGCTAAAAACTGCGGGAGCTACACGTAGCAGCCCATAGTGTCCCTTTCTGCAATTAAACGATTGAACTGTGAGTAATTGATGGATGGGAAGATTTGTTCAGCTTCTTCTAGAGTTGTTTGCATTTGAAATATTGCAATTGATTCTTGTGCATGGATGGAAAATACGTTATCGGTGAAAAATAAAAGGGAGTTTCGTCTCGGTCACGGTTTGTGGTACCAAGATTTAAACGGGAAGATTAATTAATTTCTGTTGAATTGGTTTCCTAAACTCAGAAAGGAAGTTGCAACCCACGAATAGATGAAAGTTGAAGCATACTGGAACAAACTCATTAAGATAATGAGAGGTTCATTCAATAACTTTGCGAGTTTTAAATGGCGTGTCTGGTAGGGCATCACTTGTTTTTGTCTCTGTCACTTTTTCGGTGCAGTCACTGAAAAGTATTTTTTTAGATTTAGTAACTGAAGCCCCTTTTTCTCGTAAAAAGTCACAATATTCGAATATTTTGAACAAAATTTAGGGTTTTTTGTGTTCGGAATGAACCACTGCGTCTATTTCATTGAACTTTTGTAGTATACCCGTGTCATTTGTTTAGTGCATGTCTTTCTGCTCCATTTATATTGAGAAGAAATAAGGTACACAGGATTCTGCTTTCACACGATTTTTTTTCGCTCGTGTTTTTGATCGTGTGACTTCAATTTACTACCAAAATCTTTGCAACAAGTTTAAAAAAATCCTGAATAAAACAAAGAAAAATCACATGATAATTAATATGCGTTAAACATTCAGGATGAGTGCAAAATTGAGAAAAGGTAAACGTGTAAAAATAGAATCAAGTGTAGTTGTTTTTATTTAGATATTTTTTAAACTTAATGTGAGACCGAGGTACCGCTTTTTATACCCTTGTTTTTTGTACAGAGAACTGATTTCATTGCGTTTGGCATTTCGGAATCTCACCTTCAATTCTAATCAGTCAGAGGGTTCAGCAGATCCTCCAAATTCCTTACTTCCTAATTAATCAGCATTCTGGAGATTGGAGATTCATGTCGTCGGTTTCGAAATCAGCCTAAGATTGAGTAACGTTTTTATAATTTACTCCATTGACTCCATCCAAAAGGTGCAAAAGATGGGTCATCTAAAAGCAAATTATAGTCGTTCCATACTCATCCGACCGACCATCACTCATAAGTATTAACAATAATAGTAAGATCTAGAGCACAGTGTGATAGATCTTACTCCGTAATGCACCACGAGAAAGTGTCTACCCAGAAATACAGGTTTCGTTAACTGCCTGCCTAAATGTTTACGCCCCAGGCCATCCATCCCCTCAGTAGGGGTCGCCTGACACCGTATAGGATGCGGGATTAGGGACGACATATTGTCGGCTTTACTGTTGTACCGAGCCTGGCGATATGACCGGATGTACACCGTTACGTACTACTACTATTCATACTCCAGCGTAACGGGAAATTTAGGGTTTCGTTGGGTACATCGTCTTTGAATGGAAAAATATTGTTCAAACTTGGAGCTGTATGTACAGGGGTTAGACAAAAAGGTTGAGATAGGCAAAATTTTGTCGAAGTTCAAATCAACATAACTTTGCGTAGAATGATCCGATTTTGATGAAACCTGGACCGCCGGACGCAAAAACTCTTCTAGTATACTGTGGCCAGGCAAAACCTCAGATTGGCCCTTGGCCACCGGAAATGTTCCGGGTTTTCCGAGGGTATGTTAAACATGCATTTTTTTGCTTGTCCTTTTATTTGACGTTTAATGCCATCATGTTTAATATTTTCCCCAGAAACTAGAACTAATATGCTGACTAATGTTGGCTGAAGATCAAAAATCCGTTAGGTATACGCAGAGATATAACCTTTTTCGTGAAAACGGTACGGAATTGGCCATACACTCAGAATAAATGTCACTTTCGCAGAACACCTGGAATCTGTTACAAATTGGCCAGAAAGTCTTACATTCTTCAAAATATATCTTTGACAAAGATCCTATATTCATCGTCTTGGAAAAATATGAATTTTGACACCCATATATGCATGGTTCCAGATGGTGCCAAAACCGGCTCTTCCTGGAAATCCCTTGGAACCTGCTATAAGGGTGGCAGTGGACACTATCATTCTGGAAATGTTTCTGTAATCATCGTCTCGCAAATCCATGAAGTTAGATACTAATATTTTCATTATTACGATCTGTTACCACTTCATCATGCTCCCGGAGCCGTTTTTACGGAAATGACCATATCTCTGCGTAGTTTTGGTGGATTCTCGATCTACAGCCACCATTTGTCGGCATATTAGTTCTAGTTTTTGGAGAAAGCATAAAACACGATAAAAGTAAACGTCACATAAAATGACAAGCAGTGGAAAAAATGCATCTGGAGCATGCCCTCGGTAAACCCGGAACATCTCTGGTAGCCAATTTCAGGTTTTGTAGGGAGACAGTATACTAGAAGAGTGTCCGCTTCTGATGGTCCTAGTTTTATTAAAATCCTATTACTCTACGCAAAGTTATGCTGATTTGAATTTCGAAAAAATTTTACCTATCTTAACCTTTTTGTCTAACCCCTGTACTGCCGTTCTACACATAATTGTCCCATGTAAATAGGAAATCACAGCAAACATGGGACAAATATGCGTATGACGGCAGTGTACGTACAGTGTTAAAAAATGGTCCGCACAGCGATGGTTCAGATATAAAACCATTTATAAAACATTTTTAATGAATTAAAACAAACGTCACATTTGTTAAAGAAAAAGCACAGAGAACAGACGTTCATCTTCATTCGTGCGGTTGTGTAAAACTTTGCACTGGTGTACTGTACCAAATATCGCGACAGATTTCCCATACCGGGAATTTTGGCCAAGCTTTTGCCACCATTGTTAACCAATTTTCGTGTTAACATCGGAATTTTTCTGTCATAACTGTCATCGTCATAACTGTTGACAGACAACATATGTGGTCATTCTGACATTTGCCATTCGTGTGCTATATAAGCACGATCTTGTTGTATCCATTTCCGAATCATATAGAAGTCTTTGTTTCGTTTTACAGAGAATACACTTTTTTGTCAAGTGAAAACCCACTCCAAAGTATTTTTTTGGTCATTTGCTTAGTGTTATAAACTGAAGTAAAACGATCGAAATGGTGAGCGCATTACGTATTTACAAAGCAAATTTACTTTATTTTGTGATTCATAATTGAATGCCACCGTAGGGCAAGGATATTATCGATAATTTAGTAATCTCCCTTCGATCATTTAGTAGTTTGTCAATAACTCATTCCAGAGGCTAATATTCAAAATGTGTTGTCATTTAGTCTAAGTTACTGCTACTAGCTCTATAGCTCCGTTATTAGTGAAATTAGAACAACGAACTGTTAGGTAGATTTATAGATAAACCTTTGCACTAGAAGTCCATCAAACAACACATTTTGAAATTTAGTCTCTGGAATGAGTTATCGACAAACTACTAAATGATCGAAGGCAGATTACTAGATCGATAACATCCTTGCCGTAGGAGTCGCAGTTTAACTATTATTTTCAGTTTTTAAAAAGGCTACTTATTTCGGTTGTCGGCATCCCGGTGATTATCATAAAATCAACCCTTAACGAAATTGTTAATAAAAATAAAACAAATCTCTCCACTAGTTATTAGCTGATGTCTATTGGCTTCCATTGGTATGCAAATGGTTTTATATCCGAACATTGTGCTATTGGACGAAAGCTATGGACCAAAAACAAAAGGGTGCCGACAGCCGACCACCTTCCCCTACTTGTAATCCCTAAATAAGATTTCTTGAAAACTCTGCATGCGCCAGATTTAAAAAAAATGACAGATCTTTGTTTAATGAACAAATTTTATAAAAACCCCTCAGCACAGAGAAACAGACGTCTCGCTAAAACGTATGTTCCATCGTTAAACTTTTTGACGGTGGATTCATTTTTTTGTAGCTGGTCAATCGGCCACAGTTGGCGCTTCCATCGATTTTGCTTAAGTTTGACTTTGTGCACCGTCGCCACCTGATTGTCGCTTGGCCACACACAGTGAATTTAGCATTGGGCGATAACGTTTCCGTGACGATGTTTTTGAATGCATTTTGTTCTAAGTGGGACGTCTGTTTCTCTCCCTGTCCACGGATGATGGGGTCAACGTTGATAAGTCAAGTGTCTGCATATTGTTAAAATTGTGAAATATTTTGTTCTTTTATAGAATATTTTGTAAAAAAAGAATCGGGTGTATATAGAAAATAATTAAACACTTGATATATCATACCTCCATGCAATTACTTAGAGAAGATGTCGCATGATCTAACAACATCTTCTTGAGTATATGCTGCGGAGGTTCCGGCAGGGTCTAGTACCAGTCTTAACTAACAAAATACTACTACAAAAGGCTGGGAAGCAAACGATCATCCATTGCACCAATTGTAGTTCATAGTTCAGTATACAGTAAGTAGTGAATTAGTTGACTACCTTATAACACAGTAAATGACCGATAGGGAATGAATTCATGATCAGCGCTAGACGGTAAAACAAGAGATAGAGTCACGTTTAACTGAGACCTTAGCCACTTATGTACATGAGAATAGACCATATCTCGCTTAACTTTTCAAAAGGACCTAAGTAACATTTTTTTCATGAATTAATTTGAATAACGCAATCAACAGAATAACATGAAAGGTTTTGATTGCAGTACTCAAATTAATTCATGAAAAAAATGTTACTTAGGTCCTTTTGAAAAGTTAAGCGAGATATGATGCTTTCATCCACTATCCTTTTCTCTACATTACTAATATGTAGTTTGACCACCTAAGGTCGTGAGGAGGATCAATCAATGTCTTTTTAAGCCCATCATCAAATGGAAGCTCACGAAATGGTTTGAAATCTTTACTTCCTGAATCTAGTTCCGAGACGATGATGATGCTATGCAAGGCCATCATAAGTCCACAAAGATAGTATTAGGCGTTTTCTTGGAACATGGCTCAAAATATGTAGTTGTTAAAATAGCAGGCTCAATTTTTTTAAAAAAATTTAGTGAACGGTTCTGAACTGTGGCCCATTTTGACTTTCTTTTAATCCAGAACCCTAAAAAATCTGATTGCGAATTAAAATCCTCTAGCGGATAATTTAAGCCACATTGACTAATTAAATGTATTTCAGCGCTAGGAACATAAGTTGAAACAGATACACTTTTTGGTATTTCATCGTAAATTTCTTCTTTCGTGCTGTTACTTTGTATTTTTGCCTTTCTCGTATACTAAGTATACGTGAAGGCTATATGATCACTCCAAAACCAAACTTTTGATAGAAGGCTCCGGAACCCATAGTGTTATATACCAATCGACTCAGCTCGACGTATTGAGGTGATGTCTATTTGTGCGTATTATTTTTTTATAGAGGTATGAAGGCAAATCTGCTACAGACACCTGAAATTATCAATCAGGGGGTGGGGTTGGCGCGGAAGGCCAGCCCGCCGGACACACTAAACCCACCCAAGCAACAGAAGGTTACTTGAGTTACCCCTCTACTACTATCCTGGTTCCCCCAGGAACTGCCTCCCAGCATTATTTCTGGGGGATAGGCAGTACTTAATGTACTCGCTCATTCACGCTCACACAGGTACTCATCCCGTATGAGTCTTACTTGGGTGCTCTCTCTCTAACACACCCTCTGACACACCCTGACACTCTTTCTGACGCACCATATGAGTCTTATTTGGATGCTCACCACTGACATACCATGTGAGACTAACTTGGATGCTCACACTACCACCTGATTCACGCTCTAGCACACAAATCTGAGACTTTTTGGGTGCTCACTCTAGCACACCCTGTCACTCCTCCTGACAAACGCTCTGACACGCCATGTGGGACTTACTTAGGTTCTCACTTCTGACATGCCATGCGAGTCTGACTTGGGTGCTCACCTCTAACATGCCACGCGAGTCTGACTTGGATGCTCACTCTAATCACCTTTGCCATGCGTCGAGGTGTCGATAGCGATAGGTACCAACAGTTCTACGCTACGACCCTCCTACCTAGGCATATGCAGTCCATATTAACACCTATGCGGTCACTCTTCTGCCATGCTTCGTGATGGCGACTGCGGTTGCCACCCGCTGGGACACTCTAATCTCGACATGTGCAAACCTCTCATTCACTTCCCCGTGCTCAGCCTGTTTCCGCTCTAACTAACCAATCACAAGTTAGCCATGCTTGTCATGTTTAGCCAAGTTTAGCCATGCAAGCTGCAGGCAATCTGAGTGGTTGCAGTCGAAACTGCGTTCCACTTCTCCACCGCTTGGCACATCCTCTGGATAAGGGTATCCGGGGTTATGTCCCGAACGCAAACGTCTAGCATAGCTCTTGTTTCGACGTCGAAATGAGGACATACGAACAGTATGTGCTCTGCAGTTTCGTCAAAACCTGGGCAGTCAGGACAGACGGGGCTCTCCGCGTGCCTAAACCTGTGGAGGTACTGCCGGAAGCAGCCATGGCCTGACAGGAATTGTGTCACATGGAAGTGAACTTCCCCATGGAGTCTCTCCACCCAGCTCTATATGTTAGGTATCAGCCGGTGGGTCCACCTACCTTTAGAAGAGTTATCCCTCTCGCGCTGCCATCTGGCAACCGAAGTCACCCTGATGCGTTTGCGGGCTCCTCTGGTGCCACGTAGCTCGAAACACTCCTCGTCTTCCCGGATGACCAGCCCAACTGGCATCATGCTTGCAATCACGCATGCTGCATCGTGTAATATCGTGCGGTAGGCAGATATCTTTCTGAGACACATTAAGCGGTACGTGCTCTCCAGCTTCCGCAGGTAACTGGTTACCCCCAGAGCTCTCGCCCAGGACGGGCCGCCGTACCTAAGAATAGATACGGCAACGCCTGTCAGTAGCCTACGTCTACTGGCACACACCTTCGAACTGTTGGACATCATCCTCGATAATGCCGCAACAGCAGTCGAAGCCCTCTTGCACGCGTAGTCAACATTGCTGGCGAAGGTCAGCTTTTCGTCTATTACGACCCCAAGGAGCTTCAAACTCCGCTTTGATGCGATCGCGACTTCACCCACGTGAATCACTGCATGTTGAACCGACTCGCGGTTGTTGACCATAACCACCTCCGTCTTATGTTGAACGAGCTGTAGGTCTCTAGCGCTCATCCAACCCTCCACCGTGCTGATCGCGTGTGCTGCGATCAGTTCTACCTCGGGAATTGACTCCCCGTAGACCTCCAAGGTTACGTCATCTGCGAAACCGACGATCTTAACACCAGGAGGGAACTTTAGCTTCAGAACACCGTCATACATAAGGTTTCATAGTACCGGGCCCAGTATTAAACCTTGCGGAACTGCTGCGGTAATAGGTACGCTTCTCTGACCGGCATCGGTCTCGTATAATAGTACACGGTTCTGGAAATAGCTTTCCAAAATCCGGTACAGGCCCACCGGCAGGCTAAGCCGGTGTAACGAGAGTGCGATGGCATCCCAGCTTGCGCTGTTGAATGCGTTCTTCACATCAAGTATCACTAACGCACAGTATCGAATACCTCGCCTTTTCTGTTGGATCGCTATCTCGGTAGTCTTTACCACCGAGTTAATAGCGTCCAACGTTGACTTACCCTTGCGAAAACCGAACTGGTTGTTAGACAAGCCGTTCGTACCCTCTGTGTACGGGGTCAGCCTGTTGAGGATGATCCTCTCTAGCAACTTGCCGTCGTGTCTATAAGGCAGATTAGTCTATGCGCCGATGGGTCGCCTGGCGGCTTTCCGGCCTTCAGCAACAACACCGTTGTCTTTTCCATCTTTCGGGGAATCTACACTCATCTAGGCATCTTTGTATAGCTAGCCTGAGCATTTTCGGGTTCGCTATGATTGCTGCCTTGAGAGCGCTGTTCGGAACTCCATCAGGCCCGGGAGCTTTGTTCGTTACCAGGGATTTGGCCACCGCGAGTAACTCTTCGTTCGTCACCGGAGCCACCATTTCGGCCGCACCCATATTGCCTTGTGGTGGAGGATGCCAGGGACTTGTGGCTCGAGACGGGAATAGTACCTCGATAATCCTCGCCAACCTATCCGGGGACCGTTCAAGGGGTGAAGAGCTCCCTTTGGTTTTGGCCATCACTATCCTGTAGGCGTCACCCCAGGGATTTGCGTTGGCTCCTTCCCATAGGTTGTCGAAACACGCTCTCTTACTCCTCTTGATGGCCTTGTTAAAGGCCAGCTTCATAGCTCGAAACACTTCACGGCGGTCCGCTTTTTCATCCTCGGTGCGGGCACGTTGCATCCTTCGTCTAGCCTTGATGCAGGTTGATCGAAGGGCCGCAATCTCGGGACTCCACCAGTATACCGGCCGTCTGCCATTTTTCGGCAGGGCTTTCCTCGGCATGGTGGTGTCACACGCGCTGATAGGACAGCTACCAACGCATCCTTAGCTTAGACCTTCAGTGTTGGCTTCCAGTCCCAGGGCTGCGGTGAAAACTTCGCTGTCGAAGTGATTGGTTCTTCACCCCCGGACCTGACAGGGATCCCCGGACCTCGGATGTTGCACGCCATAGTTGATCTTAAAGCGAATTGCTAGATGATCACTATGGGTGTAACCCTCGTCCACCCTCCAGTCCAAGTCTGGTGCCAGACCAGGACTGACAAACGTTACGTAAATCTAGTAACGCTTGACCCCTTCGATTGGTGCAGCGACTGCCCCACTCCACTGCTCAAGCGTTGAAATCTCCTGCTATGACGACCGGCTTACGACCCACTAGGTCAGACGATAGCCTATCTATCATCTGGTTGAACTGTTCTAATGGCCACCTTGGTGGGGCATAGCAGCTACAATAGAACACACCATTGATCTTAGCTATCGTGACATCCTCAGCAGAGGAGTGTACCACCTCTTGGATCGGGTACCGTCCCGTCGTGCAAATAGCCGCCATCCTAGACCCGTCCGCCACTCAATTGCTGTTATCGACAGGGACGTTGTACGGGTCGGACAGGAGGGCGACATCAGTCCTCGACTCCGAGACCGACTACCACAACAGCTGCTGGGCAGTTACACAATGGTTAAGATTCAGCTGTGTTACTTGCACGGCTTTTTCTTATTTTTCTCTCTGATGGGACACGAAGACCCACCCATAACGTGGTTACAGGCTTGCTTTTTGCTGGCGCAGATAAGGCAGTTTGGTGCCTTTTCACATTCATGCGCCTTGTGCCCTTCCTCACCACAACGACGACCAAGGTTGCTGCGGTCTGGGCCCTTACAGTTGTAGGACTTGTGTCCCAACTCTAAGCACCGATAGCAGCTGTCCACTGAAGGCGGCTGGAGTTTGCCACTGGGCATACTGACCAGCCGATCTTCAACTTCCCTCGCTCCATAACCTTTTTGGCTTCCGCAACCGGTAACCTAAGGTAGGCTACGTGCGTGTCAGCTAGCGGCAGAGACGACGTCATCCGCGTTCGTGACCTCGTCCAGTTACTTGCACTGGAGGGGTCACTTCCACCCCAACGACCTCACCTCGGCGTCGTCACCCAAGACCTCTTGGGCCAGCTTCCTGTAGTCAGTCCCACTAGCCTGCGCTCCGCGTTTCAGAACCAAGATCATTTCACCGGTCTTGGTGCGTCTGACGGTTGCACGTCGTTTGGCTTTGCTCTGAGCGCCTTCGCCGGTTTGCTGCCTGAGCCGTTTCGGGTTAGGCGCAGTCAATCGCCTCTTGGGCCATGATTGCTCCTCCAAGGAAGGAGAAGGCATCGGTTTGAGCACCTTTGTCGGCCTTCTCTCTTCCCACCACCCGCCTGATAAATGCATCCTGTTCTTGTCTTGCGACTCGAACAGCCTGGCGAAGCATCCGAAGGTTCTGTTTCAGTTCCTTACTGATGTTCTGCTTTGCGTTCGCGAACTCGACGATATCATCGAGTTGCTTGGCGACCACCCGCTAGTTGCAGCCTTCGCCGCTCCGCTCTCCGCCTCCCTGGGAGGAGACCTCACCAAACCCCCCTTGGCAAAGGGGTCTACCACCTCCATGCTTAACGCATCATCGAAAGAATTATTTTGTTTTGTTTCACTCATTGTAAATGGGTCCCCCTTTTGGCTGCCGTCGAATCCTACTGGAGTAGTCGCCTTTTATGATCCCATGGTTATCTTTGCATGCCTTACGACATGCAGGGAGGCCATGCAAGGGTTGACACTTACGTGTTCAGATCCAGATCAGTGCAAGTTAGGAAAGGGCATCTGAACCTACTCCCACCCAACAGGCAAAGCTTGGTGGCAGGATTGGACAGCGTGCTACAAGGCCCGCCACGGTTTTAGGGGACGGAAGACAGCCTAGCCATTAGCCCACTCGCCGTTTCGAATCAGTGTCACCTGGCTCTACTAAGAGAGTAGAATGTCAGACTGCCAACCTTAGCTTTCGTAATATTACTATATCCAAGACAAGGTCCGTTAACACTCGGCCAGAATGCCATAATCAGGTTGTTGCTGGCATTGATCCTGATGTGCCAATTGGCACTCCTTGGGCTCCTGTGCGCTTTGAGCGGCACACAGTCGCTTTCTTAGGACTTGCTTGCGGACACATGCAGCTTGTTGTAGAGGTTTAACACAGAGTCTATTATATAGAGTTACGCAAAGAGGATCTTCTTACACTTATTCTGAATGCTGTTCTTGTTATTCTATTTCTAACTTTCACTTTTGTTCAACCCTTCAAGTGACTTCACGGGAGCGTCCTCTTCTAAAGCTTTTTAATTCGATAACCTAGTCACCCACAGAGTGCAAACACGTGAGTTTCTTGTTGCTACTTTATTGGGGAATATATTGATGTTTTTTAAAGCTGTTTCTAGATCAAATCTAATACATTTTAATTCATGCGTTTTAATTCGCCATAATAATCATTAGGCGATAACAATACTTTCGCCTCACCAACAAGCATTTGTTTACTTTGCTCGATAGGTAGACGGTTTGACAGTTCAATAGGTAGATTTGGCTTCACTCTTTGCGCAACTCTATATATAATAGACTCTGGTTTAACAGAGCCCGCTGCCAAGCCCCATCACGTCCTAAAACACGCTAAAAACACTCACTCATAATTTCAGTTTTTTTTTGCACGAGAAAGGCACCAACACCGCTAGGTGGATTAATCAGGTTTTTTTTTAGATATTCCTACAGGATAATCATTAGAATGCAGAATTGGCGGATCTACCAACCTCATGCTCGGGTAAATGATGTTTTGCTTAAGTTTCAACGATATGCTCCTGCAGGCTTCGGATTTCTCACTCACTCACGCGACAACAGATCGCTCCACCATCCATTTTATCCGGATATATTACAGTGCGATAAACTCCGGCACAACCGATGGTGCGAAAAATTGTTATCCCTCTTCCCATGTTTCGCGAAAATCAAATGCTGCTTACTTTGCTTCTCCGAACTGATTGCATACGACGATGTGCCACGATAAGTAGTAGGTTTATTACAGGAGTTTTTCTATATACTTTCAATCGGTTTGAATGGTGGCGTAGTTATAGTGGGCGCTCTACACATTTTAAAATTGTTTTAGGTTCGAATCCCGTCGCGGACCTGCATTTTTGTAAGTATGCTTTTAAAACTTATCTGGAGAAGTGGCGAGGTGGAGAATTTGGAGGCCCAAAATTAAATTATCCGGCAAGCCGGCGCTCGCGAAGTTAATCGCCCGCCTTTCTATCCGGATAAAATATTGTGTGAGAACACTTGCTCAAAGGAGAATATAGAAAAATTGCACTCAATCCTGGGTTTTTATTCATATGAGTGAGAATTCCGAAGCCTGTGCTCCTGCAATATTGACGATGCAGAAATCTCATTTTTTTGTATGGTCCTTCGGCTCTCGCCAAACCATAGAGACACCCAAAGGTTTGTGTTTCCAACCTAATTACAACCAATTCGGCACCAACATTTCAAAAGGGCGAAGCTGATTTTGTAAACAAGAGCTTCTCACGTCTCTGGTGGGCGAATTAAATGAAAGAAGAGGATTCGATGCTTCCATCAGTTGTATTGGATTGCGTGGGTGGGCTTATATTAACCCACCAGCGACGTGAGAAGCTTTTGTTTACAACAGCAATTACGCCCTTTTGAAATGTTGGTGCTGAATTTTTTTGACCAACAAGCAGATCCGACAAACTTCGTTTCTTCAAAAATTTCTTGTTCATTTGTATGGGAGCTCCATTTTCCAAAGAGGGGAAGGGTCTCGAATCATCTTAACCCGTTTCGGCCCGGGCTACGATTTCAAATTATAAAATCCGCCGTTCTCTTGTTTTTCCACCGATTTGCATCAAATTTGGAGGAAAGATGCATTAAATCCTATATTTTTGTGTAGATGTATTGATTTGCAGATTGGGGACGGTTTTACCGAGGGGGTCCCCTGGGTCAAATGGGTGCAAAAATAGGTCATCTTCCTTTTAATCGTAGATAACTAGTAGTAAATGCTCTCGATAATGATGCAATCGTTTTTATTTATCACTTTGCAATAGTGGACCTATAAAATCCGGTTACAGATGTTCCGGGAACCTGGATTCCCCAGGGAAGTGGTCACCTTTTGGTTGATTCTGAAAACCAGTACAATAGAAGGCATTTGCACAGCATCTGGGTACATTGGCCATTTTCGGAGGTTCCCTGGGATCCTGGTGTCCTCAGGAAAGTGGTCGCTTTTTGAGTGATTCTGAAACCCAGCTTGCGGCACATCAAACTTCATGATTTTGCAACACAAGTATAATAGAAGACATTTGCAGAGCATCTGTGCATATGAGCCACTTCCGGTGGTTCCCTGGGAACCTGGTGCCCTCAGGGACGTGGTAACTTTTTGATTGATTCTGAAACCCAGCTTGCGATACATCAAACTTCATGATTTTGCAACGCAAATACAATAGAAGACATCTGCAGAACATCTGAGCGCATTGGTCACTTCCGGAGGTTCTCTGGGAATATGATGCACTCAGGGAAGTGATCACTTTGTGACTAGTTCTGAAATCCAGCTTGCGACACATTAAACTTCATGATTATGCAGCACAAATACAATAGAAGGTCACTTCTGGAGGTTCCCTGGGAACCTGCTTTTCTTAGGAAAGTGTTCACTTTTTGATTGATTCTGAAACCCAGCTTGCGACACATCAAACTTCATGATTCTGCAACGCAAATACAATAGAAAACATTTGCAGAACATCTGAGCGCATTGGCCACTTCCGGAGGTTTCCTGGGAACCTGATGTCCTCAGGGGAGTGGTCACTTTTTGAGTATTTCTGAATCCCAGCTTGCGACACATCAAACTTCATGATTTTGCAACACAAATATAACAGAAGACATTTGCAGATTATCTGTGCACATTAGCCACTTTTGGAGGTTCCCTGGTAACCAGGTGCCCTCAGGAAAGTGATCACTTTTTGATTGATTCTGAAACCCAGCTTGCGACTCATCGAACTGAAGTTTTATTACGTGATTACGCAATGCAAATACAATGGAACACATCTTCAGAACATCTGAGCACATTGTCCTTTTCTTGAGATTCACTGGGAACCTCCAAAGGAAGTGCCCACATTTTGAATGGTTCTGAAATCCAGCTCGCGACACATCAATCTTCATGATTTTTCAACACAAATAAAATAGAAGACATTTAGAATGCATCTGAGCGCAATGGCCACTTTCGGAGGTTCCCTGGGAACCTGGTGCCCTAAGGGAAGTGCCCATTTTTTGCATGGTTCTGAAATCCAGCTCGCGACACATCAATTTTCATGATTTTTCAACAGAAATAAAATAGAAGACATTTACAGTGCGGTGGTGGTGGTGGCAGAACTGTACATCCGCCTGAAACGTGAAGCAACAAAAGTTGGACTGGAGGTGAATGCGTCAAAGACAAAGTACATGCTTGTGGGCGGAACCGAGCGCGACAGGGCCCGCCTGGGCCCGCCTGGGAAGCAGTGTTACGATAGACGGGGATACCTTCGAGGTGGTCGAGGAATTCATCTACTTCGGATCCTTGCTAACGGCTGACAACAATGTTAGTCGTGAAATACGAAGGCGCATCATCTGTGGAAGTCGGGCCTACTACAGGCTCCAGAAGAAACTGCGGTCGAAAAAGATTCGCCACCGCACCAAATGTGTCATTTCAAGACGCTTATAAGACCGGTTGTCCTCTACGGACATGAAACATGGACAATGCTCGAGGAGGACTTGAAAGCACTCGGAGTATTCGAGAGACGGGTGCTTAGGACCATCTTTGGCGGTGTGCAAGAAGACGGTGTGTGGCGGCGAAGAATGAACCGTGAGCTCGCCCAACTCTACGGCGAACCCAGTATCCAGAAGGTAGCTAAAGCCGGAAGGGTACGATGGGCAGGACATGTTGCAAGAATGCCGGACAGCAACCCTGCAAAGATGGTGTTCGCTTCCGATCCGGCAGGTACGAGACGGCGTGGAGCGCAGCGAGCGAGATGGGCAGACCAGGTGCAAAGCGACTTGGCGAGCGTGGGGCGTATCCGAGGATGGAGAGATGCGGCCTCGAACCGTGTATTGTGACGTCAAATTGTTGATTCAGTGTTATCTGTTTAGATGTTTACTAAATAAATGAATGAATGAACATTTACAGTGCATCTGAGCGCATTGGCCACTTTCGGAGGTTCCCTGGGAACCTGGTGCCCTAAGGGAAGTGGTCACTTTTTGAATCGTTCTGAAAACCAGTTTACAACACACATTTCATAGAAGGCATTTGACGAGCATCTGGGCCATATTGGCCAATTGGAGGTTCCCTGGAAACCTACTGCATTTCACATTTTGGGTGGTTATGAAACCCAGCTTGCGAAACATCGAAATTGATGATTTTGTAACATAAATCAGTAGAAGGCATTTGCACATTTGCAGAGCATCTTGGGACATTAGGCTCATTCGCTAGAAACCTCCCCCCTAGGGAAGTGGTCACCGTTTGAATGGTCCTGAAACCCAACTTGCTATATATCATGGCATCACCACAGGCAAACAGACGTAACTCTTTATATAAATTGTTCGAAAAATTATCGTCATACCTTTTTCAGAAAACACTACTGCCATCTATTATCAGAATCGCGAGAAACACAGTCGACCATGATTATTTCCTATTTGACGTTTGCTCCTAACGCATACCTCTATATGAATCATCATCATCATCGTCATCAACACAAAATATTCAGCAGCATAGACACTAATCAAATGTCAAAGCGATTGAACACTAGCTCCTCTCTTGGCACAATCGCGTAACACAGATGAACTTCAAATCAACCGTTTAACACGTGAACGATGTTGAAATGAGAAGTGTTACGTCTGTTTGTCTGTGGCATCACTACATGATTTTACAACATGAATATAATAGACAACATTAGCAGAACAGCAAGACAAATTGAATACTTCTTGAGCTTCGCGGGATGCCTGTGCAGCCAGAAAAGTGATAACTTTTTTATGGTTCTCCAGCTTGCGACATATCAAATTCCTCCTGAAACCTGGGGTGACATTGTGCATCTCGAATCGAATCACTCGATTCGTATGTTTTTGGATTCGTTTCGAAAAAATCGCGGCATTATGTATTTCGTTCGATTTCATTCAGTCGCAGTACAAGATTTCGAATGGTGTTGTACTAGTTCAATCGATTATGTTCTGTCAAACGAAATGTAAACAGAGAGAATAAGAGATAGCTGTCTCCGTGTTTAGTATGCCGCCCGCTGGAGAGACAACCTTCAGCGCATGGCGATTGTGAGTAAACAGAGAGAATAAGAGTAGTTTCATCTGCGTGCAGCATGTTGCCTGTTAGAAAGGCATCCTACAGGGCATGAATTGGCAGTTAATTTATAAACAAGCAAATTGTGCTCAATAAAGTCAAGTCAATAAAGTCAATAAAGTCAAAGCAATATTATTTATTGAGCAGTCCCAGCAAACACAAGATCGTATTTCATAGCGAATAAGTGTACAAAGTGGAGGCCATATATGTGCACTTTACATGCAGTCAAATGGAGGAATGCGCCTATATCGCCTCCACCTTGTACACTTATTCGCTAGCATATGCGATTTTGTGTTGGCTGGGGTTGCAACCATTATGTTTTGTAAATTGAGATATTGTTATGGCAATCCCATTCGTATCAACAGATGCGTATTTCGTTTTCTACTAAGTTTTATGATTATTCCAGTGTATGCCACAGATCCAATTCTGAGCTAAATAATTTAAAGCTAAAGAAGGATTCGATAATAAATTACTTTGATGTTTCCATATGTTTTAGTTAAATGCACTTGGGTCATCTCATGCGGGTTTTTTTATTTAGCTCATCTGTTTTACGTAGATTTTGGAATATACAACACATTGTTACGCAGATTTTCTTCGTAGATTTTTCACGCGATTTATCGAAATCGTCAAAAAATACGTGAAAACTGCAAAAAACCGATTTTAGTTGAAGTCGTTTTTACGCGGATTTCGGGATAATTAGAGATTGTTTATTGCCTGGAAACTATAAAAGTAGGTATACTATTTTTAGACTAAGGCCGAAGTGACCTGTGCGGTATGTAAGAGTCTTCTCCATTCGGCTCGGTCCATGGCAACACGTCGCCAGCCACGCAGTCTACGGAGGGTCCGCAAGTCATCTTCCACCTGATCGATCCACCTTGCCCGCTGCGCACCTCGCCTTCTTGTGCCCGTCGGATCGTTGTCGAGAACCATTTTCACCGGGTTATTGTCCGACATTCTGGCTACGTGCCCGGCCCACCGCAGTCGTCCGATTTTCGCGGTGTGAACGATGGATGGTTCTCCCAACAGCTGATGCAACTCGTGGTTCATTCGCCTCCTCCATGTACCGTCCGCCATCTGCACCCCACCATAGATGGTACGCAGCACTTTCCTTTCGAAAACTCCGAGTGCGCGTTGGTCCTCCACGAGCATCGTCCAGGTCTCGTGTCCGTAGAGGACTACCGGTCTAATGAGCGTTTTGTAGATGGTCAGTTTGGTACGGCGGCGAACTCTATTCGATCGAAGCGTCTTGCGGAGTCCAAAGTATGCACGATTTCCAGCCACTATACGCCTTCGAATTTCTCTGCTGGTATCATTTTCGGCAGTCACCAGTGAGCCCAAGTACACAAATTCTTCTACCACCTCGATTTCATCACCACCGATGCCAACTCGCGGTAGGTGGCTCACATTGTCTTCTCTTGAACCTCTTCCTATCATGTACTTCGTCTTCGACGTGTTGATGACTAGTCCGATCCGCTTGGCTTCCCTCTTCAGTCTGATGTAGGCTTCCTCCATCTTCTCAAAGTTACGTGCCATAATATCTATGTCGTCGGCGAAGCCAAATAGCTGGACGGACTTATTGAAAATTGTGCCACTCGTGTTAATCCCTGCTCTTCGTATTACTCCTTCCAAAGCGATGTTGAATAGCAGACACGAAAGACCATCACCTTGCCGTAACCCTCTGCGGGTTTCGAAGGGGCTCGAGAATGCCCCTGAAACTCGAACTACGCACATCACCCGATCCATCGTCGCTTTGATCAACCGTGTCAGTTTATCCGGAAATCCGTTTTCGTGCATTAGCTGCCATAGCTGGTCCCGTTCGATTGTATCATATGCGGCTTTGAAGTCGATGAATAGATGATGTGTGGGCACGTTGTATTCGCGGCACTTCTGCAGTACTTGGTGAATGGCGAACACCTGGTCCGTGGTGGAGCGTTCGCCCATAAAACCCGCCTGGTACTGCCCCACGAACTCCCTTGCAATTGGTGCTAGTCGACGGCATAAAATTTGGGAGAGTACCTTGTAGGCGGCGTTCAGCAATGTGATTGCGCGGTAGTTGCTACAATCCAGCTTATCGCCCTTTTTGTAGATGGGACACACGACACCTTCCATCCACTCCTGCGGCAAAACTTCCTCCTCCCAAATCTTGGTAATGACCCAGTGCAGCGCTCTAGCCAGTGCCTCACCACCGTGTTTATATAGCTCTCCTGGTAGTTGGTCAACCCCAGGGGCTTTGTTGTTCTTCAGCCGGCCAATCTCCTCCTGGATTTCCTGGAGATCCGGGGCCGGTAGATTTATGTCCTGCGCGCGTTCCCTAGGTCCATCACCATACCGCCATCTTCGTCTGCCACATCGCCATTCAGGTGCTCTTCGTAGTGCTGCTGCCACCTTTGGATCACCTCACGCTCGTTCGTAAGAAGGTTCCCGTTTATGTCCTTGCACATATCAGGCTGTGGCACGTGGCCCTTACGTGAACGGTTCAACTTCTCATAGAACTTTCGTGTGTTATTAGTGCGGTACAGTTGCTCCGTCTCTTCACGGTCTCGATCTTCCTGCTGACGCTTTTTCCTCCGGAAGTTCCTCCGAGTTTTGTCTGTTCCGCGCCTGTTTATATCGTGCCTCATTCGCCCTCGTGCGGTTTTGCAGTAATCTCGCCCATGCTGCATTCTTCTCTTCTACTAACTGCTCACATTCGCCGTCATACCAGTCGTTTCTCCGATCCGGGGGCACCGTGCCAAGTGCAGCGGTTGCGGTGCTACCAATGGCGGATCGAATATCTCTCCAGCCATCTTCAAGAGACGCTGCGCCTAGCTGCTCTTCCGTTGGGAGTGCCACTTCCAGCTGCTGCGCGTATTCTTGGGCTAGCCTACCGTCTTGTAGCCGCCCAATATTAAGCCGCGGCGTCCGACTTCGACGCGTGTTGTACACCGTCGAGAGCTTTGAGCGCAGGCAAACTGCAACGAGGTAGTGGTCGGATTCAATATTCGCACTGCGGTAAGTGCGGACGTTCGTGATGTCGGAGAAGAATTTACCGTCGATTAGAACGTGGTCGATTTGGTTTTCCGTTTCTTGGTTAGGTGATCTCCATGTGGCCTTGTGGATAAGTAGGTATACTAATGACATTCTTTTCCTCAAGAGACAATAATAAAACATTTATTCTCTTCTCGTAGAGAAATAATAACAAATATAATTAAAAACTTTCAGCAAGAAATAACTCTCGAACAACATTCGAAAGCTATAAAGGTGACGAGTGTTTTTCACTCGACTTGAGTCGTTTTTCAGTGTGCTATCGAGTTTCCATAATACCAAAACATCTCGTTATGCTGGTACCTCCTCGAGCATACTCGAACGATGAGTCGTTTTCGAGATCGAATCAAAACCCGTAATGCCAAACATGATCGACTCGATAGAATTACGTTCGAATCGAGATGCACAATGCCACCCCTGGTGTCTTCAGGTAAGCGGACATTGTTTCGAAGGTGGGTTTGAAAGCTATATAGCAATATATCAAATTTCATGGTTTTGTAACACAGATTCAATGAAAAATACCTACGCAGCATCTCGATATATTGGCCACTAATGTTTACCGGTAAATTTGCGATATGATATTTTGAGGCCTCCCTTAACCGTGCGATAAGATGCGCAGCTCCAAAGCAAGACCATGCTGAACAAAGCTGGGTTAGATTCCCAGTCCGATCCAGGAAAGGATGCTCCGAAGCTCACACTAAATTATTTGAAGAAAACAAAATCATTCAGGTTGATGTATCGTAAGCTGTTTTTCAGAACCATTGGGCATCAGGTTCCCAAGGAACTCCCGGAAGTGGCCGATATACCCAGATACTGTGCAAATGCCTTCTATTGTATTTGTGTTGCAAAGTAATGAAGTTTGATGTATCACAAGTTGGGTCTCAGAACCACTCAAAAAGTGACCACTTCCCTGAGGTTCCCAGGGAACCTTCGAAAATGGCCGATGTGCCTAGATGCCGTGGAAATGCCTTCTATTGTATCTGTGTTGCATAATCATTAAGTTTGATGTGTCGCAAGCTGGATTTCAGAATCACTCTAAAAGTGGCCACTTCCCTGGGGGCATCAGGTTCCCAGAGAACCTCCGGAAGTGACCAATGCGCTCAGATGTTCTGCAAATGTCTTCTATTGTGTTTGTGTTGCAAAGTCAGTTTGATGTGTCACAAGCTGGGTTTTAGGACCACTCAAAAAGTGATCACTTCCCTGGGGGCATCAGGTTCTCAAGGAAATTCGGAAGTGGCCAATGTGCCCAGATGTTCTGTAAATGTCTTCTATTGTATTTGTGTTGAAAAATCATGAAGTTTGATGTGTTGCAAGCTGGGTTTCAGAATCAATCAAAAAGTGACCACTTCCCTGAGGGCATCAGGTTCCCAGGGGACCTCCGGAAGTGGTCAATGTGCTCAGGTATTCTGCAAATGCCTTCTATTGTATTTGTGTTGCAAAGTCATGAAGATCGATGTGTCACAAGCTGGGTTCCAGAACCACTCAAAAAGTGACCACTTCCCTGGGGGCATCAGGTTCCCAGGGAACCTCCAGAAGTGGCCAAAGCGCTCAGATGTTCAGCAAATGTGTCTTTTGTATTTGTGATGAAAAATCATGAAGTTTGATGTGTCGCAATCTGGGTTCCAGAACAACTCAAAATGTGACCACTTTCCTGAGGGCTTCAGGGTCCCAGGGAACCTTCAGAAGTGGCAAATGTGCTCAGCTGGGGACCCCCTCGGTAAAACCGTTCCCAAGGAACTAATCTCCAAAGCATCTTTCCTCCAAATTTCATGCAAATCGGTCGAAAAACAAGAGAACGGTGGATTTTATTATTTGAAATCGTAGGCTGGGCCGAAACGGGTTAAGAACCTTCCCCGGCCTCCAGCACTTCTGCATACAATTTTTTATGCCGAGTTTCCGAGTATATGAGGGTCAGACAAACAGATATTATTTTTAATGTAGGGTTACTGCTCCTGGACTTCATCTCATAGCTCCGATATTTGTCTTACGAAAAACAAATCTCCAAAGCATCTTTCCTCCAAATTTCATGCAAATCGGTCGAAATACAAGAGAACGGTGGATTTTATTATTTGAAATCGTAGGCCGGGCCGAAACGGGTTAAGAACCTTTCCCGGCCTCCAGAACTTCTGCATACAATTTTTCATGCCGAGTTTCCGAGTATATGAGGGTCAGACAGACAGATATGTATTTTAATGTATATAGATTGTCATTTTTCAGGGGTACAATTTTTAGTTTTTCCGGAGCAATTTATAATATTTATGGGCACATTTTCTACGAGAAAGGTAAAAAACGATGCTCACACTATTTTGTTTCCAACCTCTTGAATACTCAACTAGTGGAACGAGTTGAATTTGACAAACGAAGAAAAAGGTTGTTTACTATTAGATTTGATGACGATCGATACTTCCATCCAGAGTCATGATGAGCCTATCGAAAGTTCGTTTTGGGAGTGGTCTTATAGTCTAAAATAAAAATAATATAGCTTGGACATTGCTCCTAACAGCTTGTTCATTCAGCATTTCTATATAATTATTAACTGCGAGACTACAAGGTCAAGTTATTATTTTTGCCTTCGTATATCATGAGGGATCATACTTTAATGCCCAGGCAAGCCGAGAAAATTTTCTAACCCGAATATTTCCTAGACTGAATCGGGAATCGAACCTAGCCACTCACATCATGGTCTTTCTTTGTTGTCGCGCATCTTTCCATATGGTTAATGAAGTCTCCGTAGATAACTTAATTATTGAAAATTTGAACACTGCTATGTGTACGTCATTGGCTTAAAAACGCGCATGAAACGATTGTGTTGATCTACTGTTTCGAATCAGATTCGAATCACATAAGTAGTAGCGTACACCTTATTTTAATTGATGATTGAGCGAGTAACACAATAGTGCCACCACGTGCCACATTAGATTGGTGATAACAACTGAAAATGCAGGCAATTCGTAGGTTAAGTTGATTGTACAATAAATCAAATCAGCCCATTTTCGATATGGAACATTTTTGGGGGAAAAAACTATAACTTCTACAACAAAGTTAGCAGAATTCGAACGCACTAGAGTGTTCGCTTGAAAACTTCATTGAAATCTATCATTTATCAGTCTTGTAGTATTGAAGGCATTCAAGCCAAATGTAGTAATTATGTTATGTGTTTATATCCCCTGATATATAGAAAATCGTGTTTGAAAATGTACTTAAATCTGACATAATCGGGAGCAGACATAATGGTATGATTTTTCTGTTCTAACTGTTCTTGTTATTGCTTATGAGTGATGGTCAGAAGAGTATGGCTACACTATAATTTACTTTTTCCTTCCCTATCCCTCGTTATGGTAAAGATGGGCGTGGCTGGGAGTAGTAATCCTCATGCTTATGCCATTTTTATTAAGATTAAGATTAAAATCAAAGATTACTCCCCTCCTTGATTTCTGATAGCAATCTGGATAAGGATTTTATAAGAAACATGAGTATCACTAGTGTCCAATCTACGAAGTATACCGTAACAACGCTAACGCTAACGCATGTTGCACGAACTACTATAAGGCTATCTGACGTTTATCATCTTTCTCTTGCACTCGCACGGACGAGATAGGGTTTGTTTTCATACGGAAACGCTTCCGAAGCGTATGAAAACAAATCCTATCTCGTCCGTGCGCGTACAAGAGAAAGATGATTAAACGTCAGATAGCCTTATTTGATGACTTGCCTACTCTTTCGAAAACTTTTTGGTAGGTGAATCAATGGAGTAAATCATATATGTTAACACAATGAATGAAACTTAGGCTGATTTCGAAGCTGAAGACATAAATCTTCAAGCTCTAGGGCACTTATCAATGAAAAACTAAGGGGATACGATATTGGTGTACCTGCTGACTGGTTTCAGTTCTTGGTAAAAATGAGATTTCGAAAAACCAAACGCAATGAAACCTGCTTTCTGAACAAAAACGGTTTCCAACATCATAAGAAGAAGCAAAAATATAATTGAACTTCAGTACCGATACATGGTCAAAATCAGTATAATAATTTTCTTTCGTTGAAGCCGGAGCGCGCCTTTGAAAGTCGGTTTAAGCCATTTCTCGAAGGTTAAAAAATAGACTGGAACACCGTCTTCGTCCAGAGATCGTACAGACTGAACAGTGAACACTATAGATAGTGGAATATATAGATGAGCGAAGATAAATCCTCTGTCTCCAAACGAACTGTCAAACGTGTCTCCAAACGAGCATGACGTCACGATTTCAATGGAAACGTTAAGGGCTGTGACGTCATATGCGCGTGTGCACGGGCAAAAAAATCGACTCAGCCATGCTTTCGCTCATCTATAGATTCTACTATCTATAGTGAACACTCAACACCTAGCATGAGCCAACGGACAGCCCGTATAATTATGAACCATACTTTAACCGCATCTGTTATAATTGAAAAGAATAAGTGCTGTTGTAGCGATGGTCTCATTTATCTAGTTTTCCGCGAGCGGTAATGGCAAGGGGCAACTAACTCTAAACTTTGCTTTTGTATTACTCATGTTCCTACAATAGTATTTCGTGATATTTCTAGTATCCATGATTTTCCACAAACAAACATTCGATTGCTAGTTCGGTTGTTATGGCGTTTGCCAGTAAGTTGTTGAAACACAGTGTTCCCCCGTTTTGGAAACACCTGATTTCTACTGTCTACAGATTCTAGGAAACATTCAAACTGCATTTTATATTCCTTATGCCATCAAACAAAAACAGGAGCCCTAGAGATTGTCCAAAAAATATTAGTATTAGAAATAGGTAGTTGTTCAGTGATTTTTTAGAACTTGAAGGAGACAGAAATTATGTGTTGCATAAAACGGGGTGCACTGTGTTGACTGTGTGGTGTTGCTTCATGCTTTGCCAACCAGGGCTCTTTGATCAATTTGCCATAGATACAACGTAGTTTTTCGCTAGTATTTGTTAGTATTTCTGAATACTGTCGAAAGTTTAGAGTTAGTTGCCCCTTGGGTAATGGCCACCAGCTTGCCTGCGGGTTAGTCTCTGATTTGACATTTGTGGAGGTCAACTGCACCCACCGTTCGAGCATTTTGATCAATGTGGTACATAAGAAGGCTTGAATTTACTTAATCAGCACCTTCTTATATTCCACATTGGTTAGAATACTCGGAGCGGTAGGTGCAGTTTACTTCCACAAAAGTCAAATCAGAGAAGCAAGCTGGTGGCCATTACCGCTCGCGGAAAACTGGATAGCAGCTAACTATAAATGGACTACCTCATATATTGTTTCAACAGTATATCCGATGGTAAACGGACCATATGGGTAATGGGCGGTTGAGTATAATTAACATTTAAAACAGGTCGTTTTTGCGAACAAAATTTCCTATGTACCATATATCAGTTGGTAGATGTATAATTCGAGAACTATATAATTATACAACTACAGCATGGTATGTATTAACAGTGAGTGTTGATGTAGGATTCACGGAGAAAAATATGTGGTAGAATCAACCTGATTCTACTTCAAATCAACAATATTTTTGCATTGATTTATGAATAACAATATTTTTGGTTGATACCATACGCGATAGTTTGATATATTTGTTTCAACCATGCTTTTCAGCTGTCACTGTCAAATGTTACATCAGAAAACAACTATTTTTATGGTTGATTTCACTTTCGAAAATGCTATGAAACTACTTTATCGACACTACGATGACATCAACAAAATAGGAAAATGTGACAGAAGCAGAATCGAACTAGTTTCTAGGAGAGTAAAGGTGCCGTCAGACGTTGCAAGCAAATCACTCGCAACGAGCATTTTGCTCGCAGAAAGTGACAACTGTCAAAAAATTTCCTGTCTGACTACACTGAAAGTGATTGCATGCAAACAAATGACAACTCGTAAGCAAACGCTCGCTTGCAATGTGTGACTGCTAAGCGTTAAAAATTCTCAACTCGCAGAAACGAAATTGCGCTTGCTAGTGCAGCACTAGCAAATTTTTCGCTCGCAAAAGTGAAAACGTTTTCAGGTGGCAGTGTTGCACTGCAAAAATAGGAATGAAATTAGATTTTGTGGCCGAAAAATAAGTTTTTCGTTTTTGTTTATATTTGCATGAGAGTAAATCTGTCATTTGCTTAAAGTAAAAAATTGCTACGTGTGACTGCAATTGCGAGTGCTCTCAGAAATCATTCGCTCGCACGAGTGATTTGCTTGCAACGTCTGACGGAGCATTAAGAGTCATCCACCTTACCTCTGCTCCATACTTACTTCTTGTAGACAGAATGATTTATGTTGATCAGTTTCTACAGGTTTTTCATATTACGAAATAGTTGCCAGAACAACGATATTATTATTGTTTCAATCATGCGATGCAGGATTGAAACAACAATAATGTTCAATTGAAAGAAGAAATGAATCATCGTTGAAACAACAATGTTGAAGATTGAAACAACAATATGCACGTAGTTTGGTGCAACAATCGAAATAGTTGTTTCAATCTTGCAAGATTCTTCTGCGTGTTAGTATGGTGAATCCAGATTTAAATTATACGCTATCAAAGGCCTGAATAGTGACAATATATCTTATATTTTATTTGTAATTTTGACTATATGGTATGCCGTTTTTTATTATGCGGGAGGACACATCAGAATTACTTCTTTTCTGTGTGATGCACATCACACATGTCATCCCGGTTAGTTCAATCCGAGCAGAACGCACACGTTGCGCCACGCTGCCATAAATTCTTAACCCTCGTCAGTCATCGACCCATCGCATCGATGGTCGATGTACTGCATATACATTTTCCAAAGAAGAGTCAATTTACAGAGTCATTGTTTTATGACTATTTCTAGACTATGCAGTTCCCAGGCCACATGCAGCGCGTATGCGCCTCTCTCTCATTCTCTGTCTCTCTCTCTCTTAACATTTCGGTCACTTCTGCCTTCTCCATCGATCACCGATTGGTTGATCAATACATAAGTTTCAAGTACCTCCAGTAAATAAGTGTTAAGCTTAAGCGAAAATATTGAATAAAGAATCAATCGAACGAAGTGAGTCCTATGTTTGAAATGTTTTAATTCCCTTCGAAACATAAGTACAGTGATCGTTCGCTAATTGGGGCACGACCTCACCCCAACTAGCGAATGCCGTTCGCTAATTGGGGCGCTTTGACAAGCGTCAATGTTGTTTACTTTTTGCATTGAACAAAGGAAAATTTTACGCGCCAGAAAATATCGATCCCGCCAAACACGGAAACAAAACGTCAACGCGTTTTTGACATCACATTCTGACGTTTATCTGCTTTTTAATTGGGTTTCGCCCCAATTAGCGAACCCCCAACTAAAAAGCGCCCCAACTAGAAAAACCCCAATTAGCGAACGTTCACTGTACCGTCATCTGGGGCCTGTAGCATAATCGTAATTTTACTAATAATATTAGTAGAGTAGCTTGTAACTTGTATTTTTCTGTTGCATAATGAATCTACAAGTATGAATTTACAAGACTTATATTACAAGTAAATCGCACTAATAATATTAGTGGAATTTACAAGTAACTGTTGCATAAAGAAAATACAAGTAGAAATTATTAGCGAAGGCTTGTAGTTTCTTTTACAAGTATGAATGGTGCTGTAATTTAATTTACAAGTAGCTTTTATTTTATTATTTTAGCTGAGCAAAGTAATTATGCATCGTTTAACTGTACCGCGCTGATAATACACGAAAGTTCTATGAGAAGTTAAACCGTTCACGTAAGGGCCACGTGCCACAGCCTGATATGTGTAAGGACATAAACGGGAACCTTCTTACGAACGAGCGTGAGGTGATCCAAAGGTGGCGGCAGCACTACGAAGAACACCTGAATGGCGATGTGGCAGACGAAGATGGCGGTATGGTGATGGACCTGGGAGAACGCGCGCAGGACATAATTCTACCGGCTCCAGATCTCCAGGAAATCCAGGAGGAGATTGGCCGGCTGAAGAACAACAAAGCCCCTGGGGTTGACCAACTACCAGGAGAGCTATTTAAACACGGTGGTGAGGCACTGGCTAGAGCGCTGCACTGGGTCATTACCAAGATTTGGGAGGAGGAAGTTTTGCCGCAGGAGTGGATGGAAGGTGTCGTGTGTCCCATCTACAAAAAGGGCGATAAGCTGGATTGTAGCAACTACCGCGCAATCACATTGCTGACCGCCGCCTACAAGGTACTCTCCCAAATTTTATGCCGTCGACTAGCACCAACTGCAAGGGAGTTCGTGGGGCAGTACCAGGCGAGTTTTATGGGCGAACGCTCCACCACGGACCAGATGTTCGCCATTCGCCAAGTACTGCAGAAATGCCGCGAATACAACGTGCCCACACATCATCTATTCATCGACTTCAAAGCCGCATATGATACAATCGATCGGGACCAGCTATGGCAGCTAATGCACGAACACGGTTTTCCGGATAAACTGACACGGTTGATCAAAGCGACGATGGATCGGGTGATGTGCGTAGTTCGAGTTTCAGGGGCATTCTCGAGTCCCTTCGAAACCCGCAGAGGGTTACGGCAAGGTGATGGTCTTTCGTGTTTGCTATTCAACATCGCTTTGGAAGGGTAATACGAAGAGCAGGGATTAACACGAGTGGTACAATTTTCAATAAGTCCGTCCAGCTATTTGGTTTCGCCGACGACATAGATATTATGGCACGTAACTTTGAGAAGATGGAGGAAGCCTACATCAGACTGAAGAGGGAAGCTAAGCGGATCGGACTAGTCATCAACACGTCGAAGACGAAGTACATGATAGGCAGAGGTTCAAGAGAAGACAATGTGAGCCACCCACCGCGAGTTTGCATCGGTGGTGACGAAATCGAGGTGGTAGAAGAATTTGTGTACTTCCCAGACAACCAGAATGCATGCATAATAGAATTGTTTTTCTGTTATGCGATGTCTATGCACACAAATTTCATCGCTTACCAGTCGCGAAAACGCTTTTTGCGTACAAAAGTGGAGGCGATATATGTGTATTTCTTATCCGACGTTGAACGGCAGTGTATGCGATATGCACGATTTTTATGCGAGTTTGTTCGTTATACATTGCGATGTAGTTTGTGATAACAAACTCTGTTTGACAGATAATCCGATTTAATTTGAGTTTGTTTGCAGGAATATGCGATGTCAACATATGAAGCTGGAATAAATTCGCAAAATAGCATACTGTGCGGGAAAGTTTATAAATAAACTGATGAGCTTCGCACCACAATGCGATTTTGATGAAATTTGGATCGGTAAACGATTTTAATCGTACATTCTTATGCGATGTGTGGTTGTCTGGGTTGGGCTATAGATAGTGGAATATATAGATGAGCGAAGATAAATCCTCTGTCTCCAAACGAACTGTCAAACGTGTCTCCAAACGAGCATGACGTCACGATTTCAATGGAAACGTTAAGGGCTGTGACGTCATATGCGCGTGTGCACGGGCAAAAAAATCGACTCAGCCATGCTTTCGCTCATCTATAGATTCTACTATCTATAGGTTGGGCTCACTGGTGACTGCCGAAAATGACACCAGCAGAGAAATTCGGAGACGCATAGTGGCTGGAAATCGTACGTACTTTGGACTCCGCAAGACGCTCCGATCGAATAGAGTTCGCCGCCGTACCAAACTGACAATCTACAAAACGCTAATTAGACCGGTAGTCCTCTACGGACACGAGACCTGGACGATGCTCGTGGAGGACCAACGCGCACTTGGAGTTTTCGAAAGGAAAGTGCTGCGTACCATCTATGGTGGGGTGCAGATGGCGGACGGTACGTGGAGGAGGCGAATGAACCACGAATTGCATCAGCTGTTGGGAGAACCATCCATCGTTCACACCGCGAAAATCGGACGACTGCGATGGGCCGGGCACGTAGCCAGAATGTCGGACAGTAACCCGGTGAAAATGGTTCTCGACAACGATCCGACGGGCACAAGAAGGCGAGGTGCGCAGCGGGCAAGGTGGATCGATCAGGTGGAAGATGACTTGCGGACCCTCCGTAGACTGCGTGGTTGGCGACGTGTAGCCATGGACCGAGCCGAATGGAGAAGACTCTTATATACCGCACAGGCCACTTCGGCCTTAGTCTGATTAAATAATAATAATTAATTGTTTTTAACGACTTAACAGAGAAAGAAACTATTATTCTAGTTGATTCAAATTACCATATAATGAAATACTGTGCTTAGTGCATAACACTGAGAATTGTGAAAATTTTCAAATGTCTTTGGATATAGTAGAAGTACTTTAAGTGCTGACATCAAGTATTCAAATGGTGGAGCGCTAAAGATCATTAGCAATTATGCAGTACACAGAAACCCAAAACTACTCAAAAGTGGGTTGTTTTAGGTCAACTCCGTACTTTGGACCAATACCCCATTTTGAGTAAAATGAGTTTCCTAACACTTGGTAGTTTAACCTTATCCACTTAAAACATATTAACCAAAGCTGAGTTTAGTTTACCCAAAGTTGACTTTATTCATCTCAAAATTAAGAATATATTAATTTACTGAAATTTGTATTATTGTATTATTGTACTAAACAATTTCGTTTAAGACCATGCATATTTCTTTATATTTGACAACAATCATGGAAAAGAAAGAAAAACGTAAAAACTACTTAAATTCTGAGTAGAATTTATTGCGATATTCTCATCAGTTAGTATTTTGAACTAAAAAAGAAATCGTCCAAATTTCATAATCGAATTAGAAGCAAAATTAAACTCGCATAAGTCTCACAATCCACGTAAATTAAACCCGTTTCAAAAACACACAGCAAAAAAGTCTATCCGGATTCGATTTATCATGGAGGATACGTACGCGTAACTTACAAATCGCCCTAATTAAAACTTTAGTCAATCCCAAAGACCACGTAAAAACGACTCCAGTGTGCATTACGTTGGCTTGGTTAAAACTGCCAATACCACGAAGCCGGCTTGAACCGCGGAAACAATAAATTTACAGAGATAATAATTCGTGTTCCGTGCATACCTATCGCAGTCATAACATATATTCTATCCACAAATTTGCAAACAAACGTAAACAAATCGTTTACCTCCGCATTGACAGTGAACTGTCGGATGAATTTTGACAGGTAAATGAACCTGACGGACTTGTAATTTCAACCTTACTAATAATACAAGTACTAATATTATTAGTTGGATAAATCGAAACAAATATTTTTAATTTAAATATTTTCAAAACATGTACTGCTATACGTTGCAATAATCAACAACTTTAGTTTTCTGAAATGCGTTCGCATTTATTAAAATAAATTAAATTATCACACATTTTTTGAGTAATCTGGTTTGGGGTGAAGTTGATCAAGACAGCTGTACTAAAATCATTATGACCTAGTAGTCAAAATACACTAGGTGATTTGTATGAATGTTGAATTTACTACGTAAAGAAGTCTATGAAGTCAATATTTGAAACAAAAATAGCGTCATTTATGACTATCTCTCTCTTTCTTCCACAAAATACATTTTCATGATTATAATCGAAAAACTCGGATTTTCTACCTAGCGCTAACATTACTTGAACGGATAATATTGATACTACCGTTTCTTAAAAAAATTAGGCACTTTTGACTGACACATCAAATGATCATCTTCGCCTCAATGACCATCTTCCCCCCATTTGACGGTACTTAGTTAAATTACATGGCGACCGTGAAGCTGTCAGTGTCGCCAAAATTATTTAATAATTGTTCAGTTTACAATTGCTTGAGAATTTATATGTTTATATATTATCCAGGAACTCCTCCTCCGGTGAAGAATGAAGCTGTCAGTGTCGCCAAAATTATTTAATAATTGTTCAGTTTACAATTGCTTGAGAATTTATATATACTTTCGGATATTCATCCAGGAACTCCTCCGGATGTTCCTACAGAAATTAATCCGGATATTCCTCCAGAAATTCCTTGGGATAATCCTCAATTATTTTTTCGGATATTCCTTAAAGAATTCCTACGGATATTCCCAAAGAAATTTCTCTGGATATTCCTCCAGAAGTTCCAACTGACATTCTCCCAAGAATTCCCTAGGATATTCCTCCAGGAATTCTTCCAGATGCTTCTCCAAGAATTCCTTTGTGTATTCAGATATTCCCCCGGATATACCGCATAATTCTCTAGGAAGTCCACTAGACATTTCACCAGGAATTCTTCCAAGAATTCCTTCGGATATTCCTCCAGGAGCTCTCCCTGATTTTCTCTTCCGGTTAATCCTTGAATAAGGTGTAATAAACACCGAGACGTCGAATAGTATGCGCAAAACACGTTTTTAGCATGTCATAAAGTATGAAAAAGTCGAAAAATACCGTCATCAATTCCTCTAGGAGTTCCTCCGAATATTCTTCCAGGAATTTGTCAAGATATTCCTCTGGGTATTCCTCCGGGAATTCTTCCAGATATTTTTACAAGAATTACTTCGAATATTCCTGCAGATATCCCTCCAGAAACTTTTCCGGATATTCCACCAGGAATTTCTCCATATATTCTTTCAGGAATTTATCCGGAAATTCCTTCAGGAAATCATCCGGATATTCTTTCAGGAATTCAAGCGGATTTTCCTCCAGGAATTCCTAGGAATATTCCTCCAAATATTTCTTCGGATATTCCTCTTGGATTTAGTCCGAATATTCGTTATGGAATTCCTCCAGAAGTTAATCCGGTCATTCCTCCACGAATTCTTCCGGATTTTACTCAAGGAATTCCACTAGATTTCTTCCAGAAATTCGTCCGGATATTCCTCCAGGAGTTTCTCTGAATATTGCTTCAAATATTCTCCCGGATATTTCTCCTAGCATTCATCTGCATATTCGTCCAAGAACTCCTCCGGGTATTCCTCCAAGAGTTCCTTCTGATATTCTTCCAGGAATTCCTTTGGATATGTCTCCAAAAAGTCTTTCGATTATTCCTCCAGAAATTTCTCAGGATATTTCTCCAGGAAACCAGGATTTCCTAGTGAAATATCCGGGGGAATTCCTGGAAAAATATCCCCAGGAATTTCCGGTGGAAAACCGAAAAAAACCTGGAGAAATTTCCTGGAAGTTCCTGGAAAAAAAACCTAGAGAAAATCCTGGAGAAATATCCAGAGGAATTCCTGGTAGAATAATCGGAAGAACTCCTGGAAGAACATCAGAAAGAATTTTTGGAGGAATATATGAGGGGGAATTCTTGGAGGAATATCCGGAGAAACATCCGGAGGAACATCCGCGGAAATTCCTGGTGGAATATCTTGACGAATTTCTGGAGGAATATTCGAAAGAATTCATGGAGGAATATCCGGAGTTGTTCTTGGAGAAATATCCGTACGATTTTCTGAAGGAATATCCGCAGTATCGCTTGGAGGAATTTCTGTTTTAAATATTCGGAAGAATCCCTGGAAGAATATCCGGAGGAATATCCGGCGCAATTTCTATAGGAATATCCGGATGAATTCCTGGAGGAATATCCGAAAAATATCCTAGAGGAATATCTGTACAAATTCCTGGACGAATATCCGGAGGACTTCCTGAAGAAATATTCAGAAGGGTTAATGAACGAATATTCGAAAGAATTCCTGAAGGAATATCGGGACGGTTTTCTGAAGAAATATCGGTAATGTTTGGAGGAATTCCTGGTGTAATATTCGGAAGAACATGAATATCCAGAGGAATTTTAATAGGAATATTTTATTTGTCTTATTTGTCGTATTTGTTTGTATTTGTCTTGTTTGTCTTATTTGTCTTATTTGCCTCATTAGTCTCGTCCCTTTCCTATATTTAATTTCAATTTATATACATACTAGCAGACCCGACAAACTTCGTTGCGCCTAAAATTGAATAATTCTCTGATTAGTTCTCGAGTTATGCAGAAATTTCAGTTTCATTTATTTCTTAAGAACCTTCCCCGGCCCCAAAAACCTTTGCATACAAATTTTCACGCCGATCGGTTCAGTAGTTTCCGAGTCTATAAGGTTCAGACATCCAGAAATTCATTTTTATGTATATAGAAGATTTGGCAAATTCCTGTTTGCAAATGTGAATGCATTACTTTCTAGTGACACCCTAGATTCAAAATTGATTGCTCTAATCGCTCCTTTCTTGCCGCGTGACACGAGAAAAAAAAATGTACTGTTGGCAGCTCTCCTTTTCATTCTAGTCTAGGATGAGAATGACAAATATGAATATTATATTAACAACTCTCAAGAAAGATGGATGATAAGTCGATCTCCTGCAATTCACACGAAGACCAATTCCAATGTAAAATGGTGGGCAAATACTGGACTGAATAGGGTAAGACGGTATAATGCGCCCCATCTGGACAAAACGCCTTATTTTGATTTCTAGAAAACTATAATTACCTAAGAGCCAAAATCAGTTGGTACCTATAAATATTTGTAAAACTATCATACTATGTGAATATGGAAGTATTTTTGTATTACATAAAGAAAATAATAGCAAAATACAAAAAGTTACAGTTTTGATGTAACTTTCAATGTTTGTTTTCTCAACATTATGGAGCGACGCTAGCATACTGACCGCAAAACCTGCACTGGAACACTCAGTTGGGCAACAAAATAACTTTTCTCAGTCGTTAACATGATATAAAATTGCTTCCATCTTCAAAAATGTAACGTTTTTCAAAAATATGTTTTACTGGACAAAACACCCCAGTGTAGGCAGGGCGATATGCCCTTACCAGAGTCTATTATATAGAGTTACGCAAAATAGAGGTAATAAACTATAGAGGACGATTGTCGCTGCGGTTCCCTTAGTTATCATTCCCAAACATGTTGGGTACTTATCTGTCAAAACGTACTGATTTTTCCTTCGTTAATATTTAGTGCCCTATCTTCGCCAGCAAAAGATGTTTCGCCAGTGACGACAGCGACAATCTTCCTCTATAGTTTATTACCTCTATTTTACACAAAGAGGATCTTCTTACACTTTAATCTGAATGATGGTCTTGTTATTCTGTTGCCAACTTTCACCTTTGTTCAACCTTTCAAATGACTTCACGGGAGCGTCCACCCACAGAGTGCAAACACGTAAATTTCTTGTTGCTACTTTATTGGGGAATGTATTGATGTTTTTTGATGCTATTTCTAGATCAAATCTAATACATTTCAATTCATGCGTTTTAATTCGCCATAATAATCATTAGGCGATAACAATACTTCCGCCTCACCAACAAGCATGTATTTACTTCGTTTGATAGGTAGACGGTTTGACAGTTCAATAGGTAGATTTGGCTTCACTCTTTGCGCAACTCTATATATAATACACTGCCAAAAATATATATATATATATATATATATATATATATATATATATATATATATATATATATATATATATATATAAGATATATGTGTCGCCGTTATAAATTTTTGCAATAGCTCCACCCTAATATAATCGATATAAAACCACACATAAATTAAATAATTGCTAATTCAAGACCACACATAAAGTTTATTTGGACATATATTAGTAGTTCGCATGGAGAATGGTTATGTGTAGGGTAAAATGCCCAATAGTGGACCCCAGGGTAGCAAAATTTTGCTCTTCCTGGCATAAGGAGTGGAAATTTTCAAAATATTAATTTTGCGTGATATCTAATATCAAGCTCTGCATCTCCTCTTCACGATACATACTTGAAACGCTCAAATACTCGACGTTATTCTTTAAAATTAACATTGTAAAGTCGGACTAAATTTGCCCCATAGTAGACCCCCTGGGGGTCCATAATAGGAAATTGGTTCCCTATAGGCGACACTTCATTTGATTTTCATGTTTCGTTTCGGGACGTTCTTCTTCCCTATTATGGACCCTCCAAAATATTCCTATAATGGACACTCTCGTGTTTATTTTTTATAGAATTGTAAAAAATCATCTATTTTTACTTTCCATAGCATTTCCAATGCATGTAATCAAATCATAGAACTGTAACGTAGGTTCTCCCGATGGAATTTCATAGCAAAATGTTTCCATTGTGCTGTAATAATGAAAAAATGTCTGGAGGGTCCACTATTGGTTGGGGGTCCACTATTGGGCACTTCCCAAGTAGCACACATTGTCACAATTGAATTACGGCGATCGATATGCGACAAAATTATATGTGAAATTTAAAAAACTGTAACTGTATTTGTCACACTAGTGCAACCAAAAAAGCGCAAAAAATTGAGCTACTATGTAACTAACTATACGGACTCACATTAAGTTGCACTGTAATCCATCCGTAACATTTCCATGTTACAGTAACTGAAACATTATGGTCTTAATTGCCACTTTGTAACTATTTAGTGACTTCTACTTGTCAACATTTTATTTGTTGTCATGAAACTTTGTTATGCATTTAATAAGAAAATAAAACAAATCTGGTCACAATGTCACTGAAATTGAATGTCAGTAATCAGAAAGTTGAAGACATGAATCTAAAATAACAAATGGGAAATGTTTATATGCGAAGTGATATTTTTATGTGATATTAGCAGAGATTAATGCGCGGAATGGTATTTTTGGTGAAACCTATAATTTTAGCTAGCTAAAAACCTCGCGCCCTCATTTAAACCAACTTTTAGGTTTCATCATTTATAGTAACATGAATGCATTTTTGTTCTTAAATAAGTATCAATAACAGTGAAGAAAAAAAATGTCTCCATTATTAAATCTCTAAATCTCGAATTTGAAATTAAAAGTAGATTCAAACAGCCGTTTTCTTATTTATTATAATAATCATTTACCAAAAACATATTATATAGGCATATTTTCGAGCATATTTCATCATGCATCAACTTATGTAATTTTTCAATGTACTGATCTTTGGATTTGGATAATGCTTCTGCCTTACGTGGAAGGTCGTGTATGGTTCAATCGTTTCTTGCTAATTTGCATCTCTATATTTTTTACTTTTCATACTGTCAATTCCAAAACAAGTAACAGTAGCACAGATGGTAAAAATATAGAGAAAGAGACGGGAGCGGAGTCGTTGGAATTTATGAAACAAAAAAAGAAGAACAAGCAACAAGAAGAGGAAATAGGAGAAAGTGTGGAGAAGGAGTTGAGGAAACAATTAGAAGAGCAGAAAGCGAAAACAAAATCATATGAGTCTAAAATTCTGGAGCTACAAGAGAAACTGGATAAGTTTTGTAAGCTGGTCGACAATTCTAGTTTAGAACAAGGGAATGCAGTCAAGGATGTTGAGACTTATAACAATCTGATCAGTGACTCCAAACGATTTACGAGAATGGAGCCATATCAGGAAAGGCAGGAACAAACCCGACAAGACGGATTAAACAATTTCGAGCAATCAAGGTACGATCGTTTCAATTACAGGAGAGAAGAGGAGAGGCAAAGAGGTGAAGGCGTCAATCACACGGATGGTCAACAAAGTTATCAGATGGGGCGGCAAGGAGGAAGGTATGCATCGTGGCAGCAGTCAGCCCAGATAAGCGAAGATGAGTACGAGATGAACAGATGGGAAGATGAATGTCCAAGACGAAACACTAATTCACTATATTCGGAACAAAGGCAGAGACATGGGGATATACTACGAAGTAATGTAGCCCAGCAGCCAGGAAGGTTTCAGGAATCGTATGCTGAACACTATCAGGCAAATCAACACGAACGGTGTAGAATTAGGACAATAGAGGACGAGGGACGAGAAGGTAGATTAGGCCGCCAACCACTTGGTCGACTAGCGAACGAATACGCAAGGTCAGAACATACCGAAAATGAATCTAGAGGAGAACGCCAGGGAAGTAGGTACAGCCAAAGGAACATCGAGGTGGACATCATGAACGCAGACAGAAGGATGGAGAAGTGGCATCTAACCTTCAGCGGGGACGCTCGTCAAAGATCACTGGAAGATTTTCTGCACAAAGTACGCCGATTAGCCAGAATGGACAGAATCTCTGATGGGTTGTTGTTACAAAGGGTCCATACCATATTACGAGGAGAAGCGTATGATTGGTACCTATGTTACGCAGACGAGTTTATCGATTGGGCTGATTTCGAAGAAAGGATTCGCTATATGTATGGCAATCCTAATAGGGATCAAGGAAACAGACAAAAAATATACGAGAGAAAGCAACAGCGGAATGAGAGCTTCCTGACTTTCAAAATGGAGGTAGAGCGGCTTAATAAACTGTTAAGTACTCCGTTGGACCAAGTGCGCATATTTGAGATCATATGGGACAACATGCGCCCACATTATAGGTCACGATTGGCATGCAGAACAGTTAGGGATTTGCGAACTCTCGAATATTATGCGTACCGTATAGACGCAAATGACCCGACGCTCAGAAGTCATCGAGAGGTACAGAATCGAACAACGGGAAATGTACACCAGATAGAGGCGGACAATGATTCCGGCGATGCACTGTCAATATACTCAGATTCAGAGGAGGTCAATGCGATGGACAGGAGGTTCAATAAGGACAGAAGACCGAAGGATGAACGAAGACAACCGGATAGAAGAGCGCCAGAAACTTCAAACCCACCAATAGCAATGGCAGGACTCGATGCACCAAGAGAAGCTACTGGACTGTGTTGGAACTGTGGTAAGCCAGGACATATGTGGAGATACTGCCGTGAGGAGAAACGTCTATTTTGCTACGTATGTGGTACTCCGGGAAAGACTTCTGTAACCTGCCCGAATCACCCGAGGGCGAATCAACAGAACGTGTCGGGAAACTAGAGATGGAATGCAGAGAAGGGAACAACGGCATTCCATCCTCCAGGGTTGTTCCCGATTCCGGACACTTAAACGTGGAAGAGGTAGAGTTATGCGAGGTAAGGGCAACCGCAGAGAGATGCCCTCATGTAACGGTGCGTATTTTTGGTATTTGTAGCTGGCGCTGGACGATCTCGGAAAAATGTGCAGCTTAAGCGCCACTCCGGTAAGGGAGGCCGCACATTCCTTTTTAGTTTGCCCGGTGAGACTCCGCTTAGGGCGAGTCCATTTATTATTTCTGAAAAGAAAGCGATCGAACCAGCGCATTTACTTCCTACACCTGAACTGGGTATTTTACCTTATGCAACCAACCAAAACTGTCACGCTACGAACTGTTCCTCCAAAGATCCCGGTAAGACGTCACCCATGCCCAACAAGCGATACAACTTATGCTGTACGTTATTTTCTCATCATCGGAGATTCCACCCGTTTCCGCAAGAGGCGCGACTAGTATGGAAGAGACAACGCAAATACGCAAGACGCCACATTCATTTGCGCCACGCAACACTTATTAATCGACACGCAGTGACTAAACCATATTTCTAACATTTAAACTGAACAAACTACGTAGGTACTCCATGTATGGTTGGTAATAAATAACAAACATTTATTTACGAAAAATCATGGCCAAAAACAAGGAGATTTATTATATTAGCATGCTTCTATTTCAATTTGTGTTGTACGTACTTTCTAATTCTAACCTACATTTGTGCGTTTCTATTCTTCGTGCTTCTACTCTGCTTGTGCTACTCCATTCACAGTTTTCAATCGACGATGCGGCGACCGATCTAGCTAGCCATGCACCCGGGTGGCTTACACAATAGGGTTGGGGGTATTCCGCGAACTACGTGTACACGTTTTATCTTTAATCCCACTCAACCGAAATGGTTATTGGACGTCGGGACGATTGTCCATTCGTCGTGATTCCTCGACCTATGGTCGGCAAAAAACTTTCCTCCGAGGCGTCCTCACCGGACGCCCCACTCCACAAAAAAAGATCGATTGGAATAGGCGACTCACCGATTAGCTGCAGTAATTTGACGATGTGCTGCTGTGGTGTATGCGCTCCTGGTACGTTGCGCGGTAGGGTGGGACTAGATGCCGGTTTAGTCGCGCTTCCACGTGGATGAAGACTTTCGCGGGGGGCCGTAGGCTGAGTCTGGCCACGTTGTGGTTATTGATGACCACTGCAATGGGATAGCGGCGTATTGGCGGGCCGCTGGCTTCTGATGGCTGCAAGAAGCCGCACTCTTTGCGTCGAAAAGCAGGAAGCGTCGCTAGCAAAATAGATATAGCCGTAGGCTATTCACAAGCATTTAGCACATTCACACATTTTCTTAACAAGCAGATTAAGCACTTTACCTGTCGCTTCTTCTTGAACGCACACACTTTGTACAGCCTTATTCTAAAGATAACTTTTGTTCTAAAGACTAACAAAGAAACAATGAACAGATTAAAATTAAGAAATATAGCCACGTCACTGAACTCACATTCAACGGTTATTCGACTCGGACAAGCTCGCGACACTTCTACACTAATCTGCAGCTCGAACGAGAGTGAAGTGCAACCTTGACCCTCAGATTAGGGAAGGTGACTTCGGCCGAACTAAACGGAAGTTCGATTTTCCCGCGATCATCTTCGAAATAGTTCGGTAGTGCAAAAGTTTAAAGTTGGATGCTCGCTCAGTTTCGGTTTTGATCGTGAATCTTTTCCCATCTTTCTCAAAGATAACAAATGACCCTGACCTTCGCGAATGCTCTCCTGTATTATGGCCGTCCTCGCGAGCTTTCCCTAATGAGTTTTTCGTCTAATTTATGGCGCAGAATCTACTACCTCATTGGCTTTCGTGTCGTACCAGTTGATAAGGTTTTACTCAACGGCGAACTTTGACCAATGCTCATGAATTAATCATTCACTAACTACCCATTCAATAACATATTATTCAAATCTATAATTATTTATTTAGGACGATGGAGCGTAGGCTACAACTTTTTATTAAGAGTAGCGACCAGAAAGGTTGGTCCCGCATGGAGATTCTCAATATGATTCTTGTTAATCAGGAGTTCAGTATATCGATGGCACTTTGGAAGAATGATGGGGTGTTTCATCTCGAAAGGCTGCATAGAGTTTTGCAACCTTCCTCCCACACGAAGAGTGCCTTTCCCATCTAGAAACGGAAACAAAGATTTTATCCGGCTTTTAGACGATAATTGATCACCTCTTTCGATGCATTCTATGTCTCTCAGAAAGGCATCATGCTGTGCAAATCGAACAATTTGCAAGTTTGCTTCCTGTATTTCCGCTGGATTCAATTCGCCACCAACGCGTTGACCATCTCGTCTGTTCGCCATCAAGTTGTTTTTGAATCGATTGATCCAAGCCAAAGTGCGTTGCATAAATTGCAGAGATGAAAATCGTCCCAAGAGATATTTCTCAACTTCGTACGAAGTTTTCAATACTGAGTGTGTAGATACCAAGCATTGCATCGTATACACGTTTTCCACCATGGCCGGTCCAGGAACTACAGACGAAAATGGATAGTCTTTCCAGGTTTCTTCAAGCTGATATAACCAGGGAGGGCCGTTCCACCATAAAATGTACTCTACCAACTCTTCAGGGTACAAGCCTCTTGATGCACAGTCAGCCGGGTTGTCTGTCGATGAAATATGACTCCACTTGTTTCGAGGTAGAAACTCCAAGATTGATGAAGTACGATTGGCCACATACGTCTTCCATTTTCGTGGGTGAGAAGACAACCACCCAAGAACAATTTTCGAGTCTGTCCATGCATGGCAAGTAACTTCCAGATGCGCGAATGACTGTAGAAGCTGCTTCATTAAATCAGTAAGGAGCAACGCTGCGTTGAGCTCCAACCGTGGAAGTGAAACTTGTTGGAGCGGAGCCACTTTTGTTTTGCTTGCTACTATTGACACGGATACATTACCTTGTTGATCAGTTGCTCGAGCGTACACTACTGCAGCGTACGCTGCTTCGGATGCATCTGCAAAACCTAACAGTTGAAGTTTATCCTCACAATTGGGAATCCATCGGGAAACACGGATCTTCTCAACTGCTTGCAGCTCAGTCTTTATCTTGTTCCACTCGTTATTAACCAGTGCTGGCAATGGATCATCCCACTGCAAGTCCTGTAACCACAGCGACTGGTAAAGAATCTTGATGCGGACGATGATGGGAGCAATCCACCCCAAAGGATCAAAGAGTCTAGCTGTATCTGATAACATTTGACGTTTTGTATACTGGTTTTTGAAATCCATTTTCAACTGAAACCCAAACGTATCAGTATCAGGATACCAGTGTATGCCTAATGCCTTAACTGAGTCTGTTTCCGTTGACAAATGTAGTGGAACGCCCGTACTTTGTTCATTGCTACTCTCAAACAAACGAGGCTCGTTCGATGACCACTTCCGTAAATTGAACCCTGCTGCTGATGTTATCTGGATTATGTCATTCCGCAATATGATTGCCTCTTCCAACGTGTTGGCACCAGAAAGGAGGTCGTCCACATAAAAATTCTTCAAAATGCGATCTGCTGCTTCGGGATACTTTGATTGGCTCTCTCTTGCTGCCTGACGAAGGGATTCAATTGCCAAGTACGGAGCACATGAGCTACCATATGTAACTGTGAGTAGTCTGTAATGCACTGGAGTTTGTTCAGACTCGGCTGCCCATACAATGCGTTGATAATCGGTATCTTCTTTGCGTATTTTTACTTGCCGATACATTTTTTCTGCATCAGCTGTGAATGCAACGGCGTAGGTTCTGAAGCGAGTGAACACAATCGGAACATCTTCAGTAGTTTTCGGTCCAATGAATAATCGATCATTCAACGATACACCTGATGTTGTTTTACTTGAGCCATCAAAAACAACTCGTAGTTTTGTGGTTAGGCTTTCACTTCGGAGAACTGCGTGATGTGGAAAGTAATACCTGCGATTTGCTGGTATGTCGATCTCTTCGTCGGGAATCCGTTCCATATGGCCCAACTCCAAGTACTCGGTCATGAAATCACAATACATTCGCTTGAAATTGGAATCGCTGGCAAACTTCCGTTGCATTGCTCTCAACCGGTGAAGCGCCGCTGGGAGTGACTCACCTAATTGATGTATGGCTTCGTTGAATGGGAGGTTTACAATAAATCGACCTGAATCATCGCGCTGGAAAGTAGCTTGAAATAAATCTATAGCTTGTTGTTCTTCCACAGTTATTAGCTTCGGTTTTTTCATCTCTTCGACCTCCCAGAACTGCCTGAGAACTTTGTCAATGTTCAATTCGACACACATGCTGACAATAGCTGAATCACATTGTATATCGTTTGTAACACCGATGTGGCCAGCGACAATCCAACCAAGGGTAGAATTCAAAGCCACTGGACATCCCGCGTTGTCTTTCACTTTTCCATCTTCAATAACAAATAAAAAAACATCCACACCAAGAATCAAATCGATCTTGGAAGGCTTGTCAAACTCTGGATCAGCCAGCATTAACGATTCCAGACACTGTAGTCGGGTTGAATCAATCCTTCGGCTTGGTAAGTTAGTTGTCAGCTTGCTCAGTACATATGCTTTCGTTCGAATTATAGGTTCGTCGTTGAACCGAGAAAACAGGTCCAAGTCAACCATCCCTCTAGTGGTCTCCGATGCCCCACTAGCAATGCCCGATACGACAAGTTTTGCATTCTCTCTTCTCAACCCTAGCACTTTAACACAATGTTCCGAAATTAGCGACGATTGAGATCCACTGTCGATCATGGCTCTCACTGCGTGAAGCTGGCCATCTTTTCCCTTTAGACGAACGATAGCAGTCGGTAGTGTTCCAACGACGAGAGACGCTATTGTTTTGACATTTGCTGAATAGGATGCTACTTGCTTGGTACCTTCATCATTTTCTACATTCATGGTGAATGGTAGCTCTTCGACGATTGAGATGTTGCTAGAAGACTCTGGATTACTGGTCAGGCATAGCATAGTGTGGTGCCTTTGCTGGCAATTCGGCGTACGGCATGAAGACTTGGAAGGACATGATTTCACACCGAGGTTAGGACGCAAACAAGCACAGCCTTGCGCGTTGTACCAATTCCCACCTGTCCTTCACTGAAGCTTCTTTGATAGTGACACACTGATAAATGGCATGATCAACTGAAGAGCACAAAGGACACAATTGTTGGGCAATACCAAAACTACTCATCTCCTTTTTAAACGCAGGACTTTTCCTTTCTTCCTTGTAGATCTCCTTCTTGACGTGTTCCATTTGTTTTCCTCCGAACGCAGCACAGGTTTCAAATGCATCACATTTTCGTTTGAGGAATTTGAGCAGTTCCTGGAAGGTTGGGTTGTCTATATCAACGATATGTGTAGCCCATTGTGATCGCAGACTGTCATCAAGTTTCTTGACAATTAGATGAATGAGCCATGGGTCTCTGGTCTCATACATTGGACCCAAGGCTTTGAGCTGGCGGATCACCTCGTCGGAGGTTGATACAAGCTTCCGTACGTTGACAAGAGTGGCTGCTTTGATCACTGGCTGGTCACAAAACTCCTGCACAAGTGATGACACAGCGAATTTCGGCTTGTCATACTGTTCGACCAAAGTGTCCCAAACTTCTTTGTAATTGACATCGGTGATTGCATAACTACTCACTAAGCTTTTTGCTTCTCCCTCCAAGTGAGACATAAGAAGCTGTAGTTTGAGCGCATTCGTAAGGTTTTTCTTATCCACACTGCTGATAAAGATGTCCTTGAACGAAGCCCATTGCTTTCTATCTCCTTTAAATGTTGGAAGACTAAACGACGGTAGTTGTGTATCAATGGGATCTGCACGCATTCCGCGAAACTGGACAGCTAACTCCTCCATGGTAGTTGAAGCTGCAGCTTGCCTGGATAGCAAAGCTCTTTGCGTTTCCAAAAGCACACGAACGGCTTCCTTTAGTCCATTGTCGGGTTCAATGTATGTCCCGTCGCTACTACCGCACAACGACCGTACCGGTTGCTTTTCTTCCTGCCAACGAGTATACAGTCCTTTGGTTGTGTAGAACAATTTTTCGTAATCATCACGCACATTAAGTACCGACGGCAATTCTTCCTCAGTTGTCGCGTCTTCTATTTCGCACTGAAGTTTATCGAAATTATCTTGCATTTCCATCAGCTTCTGTACCCGATCGTTAAGCTCGAAAATCGGCGTTTCTCGCGTCACTTGTCCAGCACTTGCATGTTCCCGTTTCAGCCTCTCGAAGGCGACATTTCGCTTTTTCAGCAACGCTTCCATCGCGGCGGACCGATCGCGGATTCTCTGCTATCCGGAGCAAAAGGACCATATGTTTACCGGCGGAGCAACATACACAAGTTGATGAAGCGGACGGCGACGAAAACCGACCAAGCAATTTGGATAAATCCTCGGAAATTGACTAAAATAAAAGACTATCGAAATAAACGTGTTTGTCGTAACTTGTATTTCACATGAATGAATGGCATTAGTTTTCATAACCGGAAACGAGCGATCCTTTTCTTCTCTTCGTCTTGATGGTTTTCCTGTAAGAGTAATTTTCTTGCGCTGTCAGATCAGGGATCGTTTAAACATTCAGTAACAGATTTTTTGTAATTTTTTCCGTGGGGTTAACTCATTGTTTCATTGACGCTAAACTGCCCTTCTACGCATAGTTGTCCCATGTTAGTTTTGGATTTTGACTTTTCATAGAGCAGTTTATTTTGATGTAAACTTTTAGTAAACTCCAATAGATTTCGAACTTTGTTCGGAAAATCATTGAAAACAACATCAAGTCTATTTGTCCCATTGCTTAATTTCTACGCATAATTGTTTCATTGAAATAGCATTTTCTGTTTAGATCTTGCAATCTTGGCCTGTTGCACTGGTTTAATGGGGGCAATTTGTACTTCAACCACGTGGAAGGTTCACCTCTATAGATAAAACATGTGGAGACATATGTAAATTTCAGTAGTCATTCACGAAATCATGCATTGAACGTGGCTGATATGCGTAGAAATCATAAAACAAGTGCTCTATTTCTCGGCATAACTGTCCCGCCAAACTATTTTCATGATCGTTGTCGCAAATTCTATTTGTGAGTGAAAAATAAGAATTATTTCAATTAAATTAAGTCTTTTGAATGGTTCTGTGATGCAATAATCTTATATTGCATTATGGTTATACGCCAGCAATGAAAATTAGTGTTGAAATTCAAATGCCATTTTATCATTTGTCGTTTTTTGAATTTGGTACAAGCATGCGTAGAACGGCAATAAAGGTCTTAATCGATTAAACCAAATTGTGAAAAAAAATTAGGTGTTTGTTTTCGGAATTTACCCATTTAATCAACTAGAGCAAGTCGCCAGTTGATTTATGAGGTCGGTATATGCGCATCACGAATACATTTTTACTGTCGAACAATGCTATTTAGGTGATATCTCGCTTAACTTTTCAAAAGGACCTAAATAACATTTTTTTCATGAAATAATTTGAGTACGGCAAACAAAAGCCTTCGTATTGGTCTATTGATTGCAATATTCAAATTAATTTTAAAAAAATGTTACTTAGGTCCTTTTGAAAAGTTAAGCGAAATATCAAACATGCAGGCAAAATATTGCACTCTTTCGTTCAGGAAATTGGCACGAACAGCCGGATTGACAGGAAAGGCAATTGACATGTTGAAGATAAATTACAACAAATTGTACGACGTTTATTCAAACATAGTTTCCGGCTGTTTTATTGAGTGTTGAGTTTTGCACTGCGGAATTTATTCACGGATTAAATTTTACTTGAGAACTTGATTTACATGCACACATTATTATCAAGGCCAAGATCAATGCTAATACTTATTACCCAACGATCACATGAATCCCTAATCAATGAAGTGATGCACTAGATAGTTTTTTGTCGTTTGAACGGTACCGAAATTAACTCTTCTCTATATAACGAGTTGATTTCAAATTTATTCAACACCTCCAAAACAGCAAAATAATGAATTGCATCACTTTATATGTTGTCTGGAATTGCTTATCAACATATGTACTAATTCCCAGACATTTTTGCCTTTCTCGTATACTAAGTATACGTAAAGGTTATATGATCGCTCCAAAAACAAACTTTTTGTAGAAGGCCCGGAGACCTATAGTGTTATATACCGATCGACTCAGCTCGACGAATTGAGGTGATGTCTGTGTGTATGTGTTTTTTTTCCTAAGCAATGGAGAGGGAATCTGCTCAACAGACATCCTGGGTTGTCCAGGAAGTGCGGGGTTAGGGACCACCTCCAACAGCAAACGAGCGAGGCAGGACTACATCCCTGATTCGCTAAACCGTTTCCATTGCCGCCAAGCCCATCGTCCCTTCGGTACAACCAAACAGTAATGCTTCAAGGGGGGGGCTGTGCACAACGCACCCTCGAGGTAAGCTGCGTGTCCTTGCAGCATCGGACATCGTGATTCGCATTTTTAGAAGAACACCATGGTATCGTGCCAGTGCTTTGCCGGCTTTCCAGGTGGCCTTACCACGCCCTATGTCCTCGGAAGGTGGGAAGGGTCGACTTCGCGCCTGCCTCCCTCTGCACGACTGGTATCAAAAATGATGATGTCGCGTGCACCCCAAATTGGCCTCTCTGCGATAGGGTCTATTCGCCAACACACAGAGGGACTTGCCGACGCGGTGATTACGCCTGCCCCAGCCTTGACGAGGACCCCTTTCCGTCCGCAGGCTCGGAACCCGCCCGGTTGACCGACGCCGCGAATGCGACGATACCATGTTGTTCTTCGCGCGGCCACTTATTCGATAAAAGGATCGAGTTCGACCACAGGTCACCGGTATGACCCATGAAGCCGAACCCTAGGACCACCTCTTATTTGCGCCTGAACTAGCCATCCTTGAGTCCGCGCGCCACCTTCTGTGTAGCTTTGAGACGATTTGGACGATAGCCGATAAAACGGCGTTCCAGCCAACTTCATCTTTACACATCCTCCCAACTAGGTTGTCCGCGGTAGTGTCCAGACCACATGTGACAAGCACGTGGTCACGCATTGCGCGAAAACGGGGGCACACGAACAACACGTGTTCCGCCGTTTCCTCTAAACCTGCGCACACCAAACACTCGGGTGAGGCCGAGCAAGCCAGCTGCGTTACCTGCACTGTGATTTTGCAGCACGCTTAAACGCCGGGCACTTCGAACCCCCCATGGGGTGCTTGCTGTTCATAGCTTTGCTGGAACAAATCAAACAATTGGGAGGGTTCGTGCTGCTGCGCGTAGTCTTCGGCTAGTCTTGTTGCCGTCCATTGTTAAGCCGCGGTGTTCGACTACGACGCGTGTTGTACACCATCGAGAGTTTCATACAGGTATACTGCAACAAGGTAGTGGTCGGAATCAATATTCGCACTGCGGTAAGTGCGGACGTTCGTGATGTCAGAGAAGAATTTACCATCCATTAGAACGTGGTCGATTTGGTTTTCCGTTTCTTGGTTAGGTGATCTCCATGTGGCCTTATGGATATTTTTGCGGAGAAAGAAGGTGCTTCGGACTACCATTCCGCGGGAGGCTGCGAAGTTTATGCATTGTTGGCCGTTATCATTCGATACGGTGTGCAGACTATCCGGTCCGATGACCGGTCTATACATTTCCTCCCTTCCTACCTGTACGTTCATGTCGCCGATGACGGTTTTGACGTCCCGCAGTGAGCATCCATCGTATGTCTGATCCAGCTGTGCGCAGAACGCTTCTTTCTCGTCGTTGGGTCTCCCTTCGTATTATGGGCAGTGCATGTTGATGATGCTATAGTTGAAGAAACGGCTTTTTATCCTCAGCTTGCACATCCTTGCGTTGATTGGCTGCCACCCAATCATACGTTGGCGCATCTTACCCACTATGAAGCCGGTTTCCAACTCGTTGGTGGTGCCACAGCTTTGGTAGAAGGTAGCCGCTCGATGCCCGCTTTTCCACACTTTTTGTCCTGTCCAGCAGATTTCCTGCAGCGCCAAGACGTCGAAGTTGCGGGGATGTAATTCATCGCAGATCATTCTGTCGCAGCCTGCGAAACCTAGCGACTTGCAGTTCCATGTTTCAAACTTCCAACCATTTTAGTTGCATATGGCCCGCTTACATTATGAGCTAGTTCTAGCGATTCTATTTTCAAATAACATTGCTTCATAATGTAAAATACACCAGGGTGGAGCTAATAATCCAACAAACGATTGCATTATTACCCTTTCCTCCCCTATGCCAAATATTCAATTACGGATTTCGTTTTACGCATGACAAATTACGAGTAATAAAACAGAAAGTGCCATAATGAAAAAGGATGGCTTACAATACAACATGGATCATTGGAAATCACCATCCCACTAACAATTTTTTTTTGTCCACTATGTCTTTCAGAAATTTCGCTTCTGCGGAGAAGGCGACTGTCCGGATTGGGTTCTTGCAGAAATCCATTCTAATTTGGCAGTGCTTAGTTTGGAACAGCTAAAAGAAGTAGCCTACCATGTAGCTGGATGTGTCATTGGAGATGATGTTCCGGTAAATTAGGCAGGTAACGCTAGAAAATAATATAACTATAAAAACGTTTTTTTTTTGCTCTGTAGGAAGATAAAGTTCGCGCTAATTTTGGTGTGATGAGGGGATCGATGGACACGCCGAAAGCGGCTTTCGCATGCATACGCTTTCTTCTGGTAAGTGCTGCCCGTTTTAATACTGAGAGCTCCGTATTTGGCACAGAATTGCATCAATTAGGCCTGCCTAAGGATCACACTACAGTTATTTGTCAGGTGTTAGAGGATTACGTTTGCCAGATTCGATCCAAATTACGCCAGTCTAGTTTAACGATAAATGAGCTGGAAAGTGTTTCTTGTAAAAAGCCGGAAAATACTATTGATTGCGTACAGCTCCGGTTTAATATCAAAAACGAAATTATACATGGCTTTCCACAGCGTACAAATCACACAGTCAATATTAATCGCAGCGATATTCATGTGCTTCTCAAAGAACTAAAATCAATGAAGTCCATCATGGATGGATACGACCACGAATCAAAGTAATTATGAATTATTATTTTGAACCCTAGGAACATTCAAATAATATATTTATGGTCGACCTTTTTTCAATTGAGTATTTTTAGAAGACTAAGAGATACCGAAAGCCTTTACAACAGCAAACATAATTTTATTTGATTTAAGTTATTTTCACAAATTGTTATTACATTGTACATTTCTATCTTTCTCTTACAACAAAGTTGTACCGAAAGGCTATCATTTCACTCTAAAATCGATTTTTTTTACAGAAGTCTCGGAGACCCATTATGTTATACACCAATCGACTCAGCTCGTTGAGCTAAACAAATGTCTGTACGTATATGTGTGTGTGTACACACGAGAACCGAAAAACATTAGCCACATTTTCATATAGTAATTCTAAACCGATTTTCTCGCAACAAGCTGCCTTCGACGGGGGACAAATCTTAGTTGATCACTATTGAATATAATCACCACAGACAAACAGACATAACACATTGAACATTTACTCATCATATACATCGTCGTTGAAACACTAACGACATCTGTTGATTTCAGTTGGTTGGGCAAATCACGAACAATGAGACAATGTCAAACTCGAGCAAATCCGGTGCGCGCGCCACGAGTGATCGATTGGCCAACTAATGATTATTTGAATCGACCAGTAAATCAGTGAACGATGGAAATTTGACGAGTGTTATGTCTGTTTGTCTGTGTAATCACTATCGGTCATTGTTCAAAAGCTATGATTAAAATGGTGTGTTGTACCATATACCATAATCATAACCCATATGGTTGGTATGCCGTAATGTAGGCAATTAGTTGTGATGTATATCACACTAAAGCGGAACCAAACGATTGAGTCGTCACCGCTAGGTGGATTAATGTGGGGTTTTATTGTGTCTGCATTACTCGCGGAATGGATCTAGAGTATGATTCACTTTTCTATAGATTCGCTTTAAATATAGACATAGGACATGGTTGGCCCAAGTTCCGAATTCAATATAATATTTTAGACTGCGGCGATAAAAATCCAACTTTAGGAGACCAGCTTTCATCTGAAAAAAAATATATTAAGTCAATAATATCACATAATATGTACTGCCGTGAATCGCATATTTGTCCCATATGAATAGGAAATCCAGCAAAGATGGGACAGATATGCGATTCACGGCAGTGTAGACACTCACAACTTTAGTATATTTACTTACTTCGCAATATCGAATGTTGTTCAATCTGGCGGGTGTATGATGTACTGTGTAATAGTGTCTGAATAATTCGCTCGACTTTTCAAACAAAATCTGAAACAATAGATGTCAATATCAAAATAAATGTTATCTTGTTATATTCTTGTTATATTCAACGTATCCCCGGGCCGTGGCCAATCTACGTTGTATGACATTAGGCAATACGTTTACACTGCTGGCTTAAATTTTCAACGTGACGATTAATTTATAGAACTCATGAAATCAATGTGAACTCGACTCGTGGAAAACTTATTCCAGGTTATCCGAGGCTTGTGATAGACCCTTTATCACAACGGACCTTTCCATCCACTGACTGGTAGGCTCGAGTGTCCCGTCCTCTGCTTCAGACCCATAAGGGGTCCGAAACAGTTCAGTTTCAGGGTAGTAAAATTGTGAGATAATAGAAGATAGATGAGAGTATGGAGCGGCTTGTTGACCGCTTCCGGCTCTAGCGACTGCTATGGAACCTTTTTATTAGATAAATGTTTGTAGAGATAGAAACGGTTGTGTTTATGTTCATAATAGACAGTGTTTAGATGTTTAGACAGTTCGGGATCGCTACGATAGAGTTTATTATAGCTTAGATGATTTATACTTATGGTAAAAGAGAAATGATTGAAATCCGTTTTCTGGTGATTGTCGCTTCTTGTATGTAGATTCGTATGTAGATTGATATGATAGAGGTACGTGCAGTTTGGGATTAGTGTGATCACGTTGGTTTAAGTTTGGAAACATAAAATACAATTAATTGCATATTATTCGGCAACTCGGCCGTACGAAAACCATTTTTTTGTTAAATATCTTGGCTGTGCATATGCACAGCATATGTTTCGAAATGGACAAATTGATATGAAATTTGCGAAAAAGAATCCACGTGTCTTGGAGGGACTCGAACCCTCAACCTCCTACTCTCTAGATAGGCGTGATAACCCCTACACAACAAGACCACTTAAAGGTCACGTTTGCGGAAAAGCCATCAGAATCCGGGTACCAACCTCCACCGCGGTTAGCTCTTTTTTGCAAATTGAATATTTTTCGGATGCGTGATTTGTCCAATCTTCACATGTGCTTTACTGTTGTATATCCACAGCCAAGCGAGTGCACATTGTTTATTAAACGAGAGGATCGCACTCCATGCCCCAGGAACTGTCTGGGCGGGACGGTATAGAATGCGAATTCAATCGCACTCTGCTGTGCCAAAGGCTTGCTTGGCTAAAGCATTTGATGAGTTTGATTGCCTTAACGTAAGCGGTCGCGTGTACTCAGACGACTAATGACGGTGAAAGACCGACACTTGATTACAATTAATTGCATATTATTCGGCAACTCGGCCGTACGAAAACCATTTTTTGTTAAATATCTTGGCTGTGCATATGCACAGCATATGTTTCGAAATGGACAAATTGATATGGAGTTTGCGAAAAGAATCCACGTGTCTTGGAGGACTCGAACCCTCAACCTCCTACTCTCTAGATAGGCGTGATAACCCCTACACAACAAGACCACTTAAAGGTCACGTTTGCGGAAAAGCCATCAGAATCTGAGTACCAACCTCCACCGCGGTTAGCTCTCTTTTGCAAATTGAATATCTTTCGGATGCTTGATTTGTCCAATCTCCACATGTGCTTTTACTATTGTATACCCACAGCCAAGCGAGTGCACATTGTTTATTAAACGAGAGGATCGCACTCCTTGCCCAGTAACTGTCTGGGCGGGACGGTATAGAATGCGAATTCAATCGCACTCTGCTGTGCCAAAGGCTTGCTTGGCTAAAGCATTTGATGAGTTTGATTGCCTTTAACGTAAGCGGTCGCGTGTACTCAGACGACTAATGACGGTGAAAGACCGACACTTGATTACAATTAATTGCATATTATTCGGCAACCTGGCTGCATGAAAATTATTTTTCCTTCACTTTTTGCAGTGAGTTTTTAACCTTCCACATTGCCAAAGAATCCACGTGTCTTGGGAGTTCAGTCCTCCAAGACACGTGGATTCTTTTCGCAAATTTCATATCAATTTGTCCATTTCGAATACATATGCTGTGCATATGCACAGCCAAGATATTTAACAAAAAATGGTTTTCGTACGGCCGAGTTGCCGAATAATATGCAATTAATTGTAATCGCGTCGGTCTTTCACCGTCATTAGTCGTCTGAGTACACGCGACCGCTTACGTTAAGGCAATCAACTCATCAAATGCTTTAGCCAAGCAAGCCTTTGGCACAGCAGAGTGCGATTGAATTCGCATTCTATACCGTCCTGCCCAGACAGTTCCTGGGGGCATGGAGGCGATCCTCTCGTTTAATAAACAATGTGCACTCGCTTGGCTGTGGGTATAACAGTAAAGCAATATGGAGATTGGACAAATCAAGCATCCGAAAGATATTCAATTTGCAAAAAGAGAGCTAACCGCGGTGGAGGTTGGTACTCGGATTCTGATGGCTTTTCCGCAAACGTGACCTTTAAGTGGTCTTGTTGTGTAGGGTTATCACGCCTATCTAGAGAGTAGGAGGTTGAGGGTCTGAGTCCTCCAAGACACGTGGATTCTTTTCGCGAATTTCGTATCAATGTGTCCATTTCGAAACATAGGCTGTGCATATGCACAGCCAAGATATTTAACAAAAGAATGGTTTTCGTACGGCCGAGTTGCCGAATAATATGCAATTAATTGTAATCAAGTGTCGGTCTTTCACCGTCATTAGTCGTCTGAGTACACGCGACCGCTTACGTTAAGGCAATCAAACTCATCAAATGCTTTAGCCAAGCAAGTCTTTGGCACAGCAGAGTGCGATTGAATTCGCATTCTATACCGTCCCGCTCAGACAGTTCCTGGGGGCATGGAGTGCGATCCTCTCGTTTAATAAACAATGTGCACTCGCTTGGCTGTGGGTATACAATAGTAAAGCACATGTGGAGATTGGACAAATCAAGCATCCGAAAGATATTCAATTTGCAAAAAGAGAGCTAACTGCGGTGGAGGTTGGTACTGGATTCTGATGGCTTTTCCGCAAACGTGACCTTAAGTGGTATTGTTGTGTAGGGTTATCACGCCTATCTAGAGAGTAGGAGGTTGAGGGTTCGAGTCCCTCCAAGACACGTGGATTCTTTTTCGCAAATTTCATATCAATTTGTCCATTTCGAAACATATGCTGTGCATATGCACAGCCAAGATATTTAACAAAAACATAAAATAGAAAAGGAGGGAACAGAAGGGGTGGGGGAGCAAATACCTAACCATTTGACACAGAAAGATTAAAATAATTAAACTGAATTAAAATAAATCAATTAAATTTTACAATTTTGGTCGAACTTGAGTTAAAAATGTGTTCCAAGCGTGCCCACCGAATTAAGTATATTACGAGTACTGATAACCTATGCTACTAAATAAAGCTCGTGATTAAAAAATGGAGGTTGGCATTGTTATTGCTCATCAAAATATAATATTATTCTAGATATTCTCTTAAGTATGAAAACTGAATCCTAACTATCCCGAAACTGCTTTCACCATGCTGCCGCCCAGAGCACAGCCGCCTCTGCCACTCATAGGCAATGTTCCTCCCACCGCCTTGACAGCCTCCAGAAGTATCTACCAAAATATTTGAGAACTAGAATGAATTATTAACATGTCCCGCCATTACATAAAATCTGAGACGAGACCTGCAAAGACGGCTTCTTTTTCCTTGTTTTGACACTTGTTCTTCTTTTCATCACAGTTGATTATCGATTCTCAACTGTTTCCTTGAGTGTTTCACCTAAATCCCGGGTAGAATCTTCTGAGCACAATAAAAGTGTTTGTGATTTACGGATTTGTAAACTTATTTTTATAAAGATTTTCCTATCGGAAATAAAACACGTATTCATGACAGTTCAATATTAAGCTGTCCGGCTTTTCTAGAATACTTTTCAAAGTGAAAAAGTACTCGTAAGACAAAATCATTCGGAATACTTTTTGAGGGATACCAATACTGTTACACAACAAGGTGCTGGTTGCAACTGACAATTCGTGACAGCGCTTACCAGATGAAGTTACATTTTTTCCTCTTTGCAAGTCCCGTCCCAGCATAAAATGATTTGTTCAAGCGAAGGCGTCATAGATGCGGGAACGACATCGCCATAAACGACACGGGACAACCATGCCCCACACGACAGTGCAACATAGCACCGAATCGGGGACCTCCTAAACTTTTCTATGCAACGCAGAGTTTTACCCTCTCTTGCGTTATGTGATGTTGAAAATAAGCTCCTAATCATTTGATGGCAAAAATAAAAATAAAATAAAAAAATCAAACAAAATTAAAATATTCTAGCTACATTTTACTATTTTGGTCGAGCATGGGTCAGCCGCCTGACACCCGCGTTGAAAAATATGTTCCATGCGTGCCCCCACATAAAATAATAACGCGTGCTAATCACTAATGATACTAAAAGATTTAAATGGAATTAGGTATTGCTCCCGCTTATCATTTTAGCACCGCCAGGGGGAACTTGGCCGATACCCACTGCACTTTTCTTTCCCTTAGCACAAACAATTAACCATCATTTGTGATATTTAAACGGAATATTATTGGGAATTCTGAAAAGGCAGACAATCAATGCAGTTAGATTGCCAGGTAATACGTGCACATCGTAGCACTGGTGATGCATCACAATCGTATATATACAGGAGTATATGCACTATATGATGACATTGACCGGAAGATTAGATAAGCATTTCCCCCCATCAAAATAAATGTTATCAGTAATAAAAGGAAATTCACTGATATTTCGAGAGTACTTATTGAATAGTGGAATCTGTTGGGATAAACTGCTTTTTGTTTGGGGTTTACACTCTGTCCCACAAAACAATACCTGTGAATTACCGTTAAAGTGGATGTAACAAATTAATATACTCACTCCAGTTGAAACCCGAAATTGGGTGCTAGCGAAGTTGTATTTTTCTCACGATCCTTACGTTAAACCTAACTTCGGAAGTGGTGCGCTGAATAGCGCTTCGCGATATGAAAACAGCGCACCACTTCCGAAGTTAGGTTTAACGTACGGATTGTGAGAAAAATCCAACTTCGCTATCCCCCAATTCCGGTTTTCTACTGGATTGAGAATATATGTGCTAAACAACATAATAAAGTGTTGTAATTTCACAGTTCATATTTTTAATGGAAAATAAAAAAGGACCAGCATGGAAATCGAGCTACGTTCCCGCAGAGTGAGAACCTATCTCATTAGCTACTCGACCATTTCCACTTCTTGAAAGCGAGTCTATCATGGTGTAACAGGTTAAGTTTTCCATCAGCCTAAATGATAGCTGAGCAATTCTCTGTGAAATCGAAGGTCGATTTATTTTTGTATTTTTTTATTTCCCTGAAATTTTGCATATACATTCTTTTTGATCAAAAAACATAACCTGCATCTTTAGTTTGCCAGTTTGACTCTAGCCTAACTTTTGACAAATGCCTAAGCAGAAACACCTTGAACGAAAAAACTTTGCTAGGGTCAAAACGGCATCTCAATGATGCAAATTATGTTTTATGATCATATAAAGATTGTTTTATTTTTATTCCTTTCTTTATTTGGTAGGCACTCTGTGTTTCTTAACCGCTACTGTGCCGAGATCTACTGCGCTATACTGCCTACAGAATCCACACAGAATCTATTTTAAGATTTCCACTATTCATTATTGTTCTCGTTGCCAGTCCATCTCATCATGGGTCCATTGAGTCCGTTTGTCCATGTCGTGTATCAAGGGCGTAGCCAAGGGGGGGCAGGGGGCACCCCCCCCCTAAATTTTGGAAAGATTGAACGGGTGCTGAAATGAATTCCCTCAAACATGTGCGATTCAATCATATACAGATCCAATCATATACAGAAATAGGTGGTTGAAATTCAAAAGATTCCCAAAACTTATTAGGGCATCCAGGATCCATAATATATGAAAGTTCAAAACAACTCGAAACATTTCGGGCTCAAAAATTTTCTTTGAAATCCTTCTAGAAGCTCCCCTGGGAACTTCTGAATTCCCCCGAAAAGTTATCCACAAATTCCTCTGAAAATCGTTCGAAAATCCTTCTCATGTAATTGTAATTCCTCCTTATCTAGAAACCCCCACTAATTTTTTTTTAGGAAATTCACGAGAAAATTCCTTGAAAATGTCTTTTCTTCTCTCCAAGATTTACTTCTAGATATTTCTTCGGCTATTCTCTCTTCAGGAAGAATCCGGCATTTCCTTCATGAATGCATTCGAGAGTTCCGTCAAGAATACATACGGAATCTCTTCCCAAAATTCTACCAGAAGTTTCTTCAAAAATTTATGACGGAAATCCTCCGATTTAGCTCCATAATTACCTTGTAAATCCTTCGGAAATTCTCCGGGCATTCCCCTCGGAACTCTTCCTTTAATTCCTCCGGGATTACTTCCAGGAAATTTTCGGGGAATACCTCCAAACATTCAATAGCGAAATCATCTAGCATTCCAATCTGGAATTCTTTTCGCAATTACTTCAGAATATCCTTCAAGAAATCCTCTAGAAATATCTTCATGAATTTCTCCTGGAATTCGTCCAAGTATTTCCCCAGAAATTCTTACAGGTATTTTTTCGGGAGTTTCTTGAGGTACTTCTCCAGGAATTCCTTCAGGAATTTCTCCGGGAGATTTTCAGCGGAAGTGTACTAGAACTCCTTCCGGACTTCACTCGGAATTTACTCGGATATCTGCCAAGAGTTCTTCCAGAAATTTCTTCGGAACAATCCGCAGGGATTTTCTTCAGCAATTCATCTGGGAATACTTTCAGGATTTCATCTGGGAATTTCTGCATTAATTCCTCCTGGTATTTTTCTGGGAATTACTTCAGATATTTTTTCGGAAATTTCTTTAGGAACTTACCTAAGAATTATTTTAAGACTGTGGGAATTCCTCCAGAAGTGCTTGTGGGAGTTCCTCCGGGAGTTTTTCCAAGAAATTCTCCGATAATACCTCCAGGAACTTCACAGGGTATTCCTGGACGATATTTGGCAGGATTTTCACGGGAAATGGGATTTGGGAAGTTCCTTTAGAAATATTGTTTCTCTTCCTCTAGGGTATTCCACCGGATGTTCCTCTGAAGTTCCACCAGTAGTTCCTTCGGGAATTCAATCAGGCTTTCTTCTAGGAATTCATTTAGGATTTCTTTAGGTATTTATCTACAAATTCCTCCAGAAGTTCCTCGGAGAATTTCTCTGGGAGTTCTTACGGGAATTCTTACGGAAGTTCCTTTAGGAGTTCATCCTAGAATTCTTACGAGAGTTCCTCCAGGATTTCCTCCGGAAATTCTTCCTGTAGTTCTTCAATAAATTCCTCCAGAAGTTCCACCGGCAGTTCCTCCGAGAATTCCTCTAAAAATTTCTCCGGAAATTCCTATAGAAAATCCCCCAGGAGTTCCTCCGGAAATTACTCTGGGAGTTCCTCCGGGAGTTTCTTTTCAGAGAAATACCCGAAGAAACTGCCGGTGAAACTCCCGAAGGGATTCTCGTAGAAACTACTGGTGGATCTCCCGGAGAAATTCTAGAAGGAACTGCCGGAGGAGCTCCCGTAAGATCTCCCGTAAGAACTCCCGGAGGAATTTCAGGAGGAGCTCCTAGAAGAATTCCTAGAGGACGTCCCGGATGAGCTCCCAAAGAAACTATCGGAAGAACTTCGGGAGGAATTTCCAGCTTAATTTCTGAAGAAAGACTAAATGATTTTCTGAAAAAAGCCTGAATAATTTCCTGGAATAGCTGCTGGTGGAACTCCCGGAGGAATTTCCGGAGAAACTCCCGCATGAATTGCTGGTGGAATTCCCGGAGGAACTCTCAAAGGAATTTTCTGGAAGAATTTCTGTAGAAACTCCAGGGAGAATTTTCAAAGGAACCCCGGGGAAACTACCAGAAGCATTCTCGGAATTAAGAGAATTCATCTTATAGACAAATCTCGTCTAGCTGAAACCTTTGTTGGGGTTTGTAGCTGAACCATCATCATCATCAGAGGACCTCCCTGAGGAGCTCACAGAGAAATTCTCGGAGGAGCTTCTGGTGGAAAATCTATATAAATTCCTGAGGAAGCCTAAATAAATTCCAATTCTGCCGAAATTCCCGGAAGAATTTTCAGACGAACTGCCGAGAGAACTACCGGAATAATTCTCGAAGGAAATCCTAGAAAATTCTTGGTGGAAATACCGGTGGAACTCCTGGAAGAATTCCAGGAGGAATTTTCGGAGAAACTCCTGGAGGATCTCCTAGTGGAAATCTTGAAGTTTCCATCGGAATTCTTTCAGGATTTCATTGCGAATTAATCTAGGAATTCCTCCGAAAATTCCATTGTTGATTTCATTTTAGGTATAATTTCTGTATGAATTTCTGGTGGAGTTCCTGGAGAAATTCTTTGAAATTTTCACAAGAAATTATTCTAAACAATTCACGGAAAATTTTATGGAATTTACACAAAAAATTCGAAGATTTTTCGTGAAATTCTCAGGAATGTTTACTGGCAATTCTGCGGAATTTCCACGGAATATTCTTATTCTTAAAAATTATGGGAAACAGCACGAAATTATTTGAATTATTGCAGGGAATTTTGCAAAACTTATAAAGAAGTTCGTGAAGATTTTCTTGGAGTAAATAATGGTGGAATTTTCGGATCAATTCCTGGCAAAATTTTTGGTGGAATTCCTGAAGACACTGCCGAAGAAGTTGCTGGAGGCATTCCAAAACAATCCCTGATAGAATTTCGGATAGAATGCCAGGAGCAATTGTCGAAGGAATTCCTGGAGAAAGCTTGGATATTGATTTTTCTGCCTATTTTATAATAAATATTATTTCAGAGAGGATTTGTTTAGAAATTCAGATGTATGGTGTATCCAATGATCGTTGCATTGTTAGGTTACCGTATAAATGAGTAACGTTGAAGAAATGCCTCCGAGAAGAACAGGTTGTCAGTCGTCATCAGGCAGCCGTGATGTTAAGGCGCGTACCCCAAAACGCCACCATATGGGCTGCGGATCCGGCAACTGACGAGGGTTTGGTGAAGGGGCTGGGAATCGAACTCATGATCATCCGTTTGTAAGGCGAACGTGTAGCCAACTACGCTACGGGACTCCCCATAAAAGAATGTATATACAAAACTTCAGTTGTATTATTTTGCATTTTTTCAATTGTTGAGTTCATTGCAGCACCGAACTCTAGATAATTTTTTGTGCAATCCCATTGAGTTTTCTCCAAACTCGCCCTAATATTGTATTTTGACATTTTTTAACTTCCCTCGCCAAATTTGCAAACTTTTTGTATATATAAACACGGCTGACCTCATCACAAATCGATTAGTGAGAAAATCTTGCAAATCGCTCGTGTGCTATATTGCCTCAAAGGAGAAGCAAACCCATTTTTATACAGTCGCCTCTCTACATCTCGATATTGAAGGGACCATCGAGATAAGGAGAGATCGAGCAATGGAAGGAAAATTGAAAACGGTGCTAGATTGAAAAAAGCTCGTTGCTATGAAAAACGACAACAAAACAAATGTCATCTCATGTTGTTCATGTGTTTGTTATTGTCCAAAAATCGTCTAGTAGCCTAGAAAAATGAATATATCGACATAGGAAGAGAGAATCCTGAGCAAAATATGACCAGAACACATTGAGATACCGTTTTGCTTCGAATTTCCGGACGCTTCGAAAGCCGGACACTTCAATTGTTATTTGACTTTATTTACCATCTCAACAAGTATTTCTTGGGTTACCAATGCAGGGAACTATTCTTCGACTTGAAACCATTTTAACAAATGTAAGTAATTCGTGATCTGTGATAAAAACTTGAAAATTAGTGGTAAAAGTTGAAAGCATGTCATAATCAACGGTGAATTTCGTTTTTCTTAGAATGCAGCTTAAGACTCAACATTAGAAAAACTAAGCTCATATTTTCTATATTCTATCATTTGCTAGGGGTATGAGTAATTTATTAACATAGTATGATAGCACTCTTTGTCATGAATTAGAGAAATTTCTTGAGAATTCATAACTTTATAATTTTTATTACATTGTCTGTATGTCCGGACTTCGAGGCAAGTTTTTGCAATTGCTTGGATTTCCGGACATGCTGAAATGATGTTAAATAATTGTTTATCAGTTAAGTTAATTGAAATCAAATGACTCAAAATGAGCAATCATAGTTACAATGTTATTAGATTTGAGTTGCTACACCCCAAAAGGAACATTGCTTGCTCTCAGCTTATCGATATATACTTATACACATATTGTAAATGGTATGACTTTATTAATTGTACACAAGTAGCAAAACTTGCCTTTAGTTTCTATTGAAAGGTTGTCTTCAAATGTATTTTTTTAACCATTCACATTTTTGTAGAAAAAAAAACAAGTTCGTAAAGCTAGCTTTTTAGACAGAATTGTATAAAAAGACACGTTGTGAACGACTCTCGTCAAATAAAAAAAACTCAACATTTCTCGGATACGCCCGGATTTACCAATCCGCATGAATTCATTATTTCAATCGCTCCTTTCGATCCTTGATTTCTAAAAGCAAACTGAAGCGAATTTCAAAAGACACATAAATACCACTAATTGCAGCGTAGCCACGAGAGGTAGTATTAAAGAAATTATGTCATTACCCACAGACACGTCAAATGTCAAAAAAGCGTTCTACCTTAAAAGAGGAGAGGAGGGAGATTGCATGAAATTATTTGATTCCCAATGTTGTATATTGCAGTTAAATGCTCCCGCTTGATTTCAAATGCTCAATCTCGCTGCAGAAACTTCGGATGGTACACACAACCGGGGGATGCCAGATTTCCATACAAATGTGTATATAAACCTTACCTTATAGATTTATATTAATCAAGAAATATGAATACTATATACTAGTTGTGTTTGAAAGGATTTAATTGGCTATTTGAGAATCAATATAGTCAAACTCGAAGTGTCCGGAAATTTGAAGCAAAATTGTCCGGTATTTGAAGCATCCTTTATACTGTGTCCGGATTTCGAAGCAAGCGATGTTCAATGTTTTCGATTATATTAGCTATTTCGTGCATACAAAATGTCATTTTCAGAACACTATAGCAAATTTGATAAGTTAACCTTGACAGGGTGTGTTATCACTCAGTGTCAAGTACTTAATTCCGTTTGAAATATTGAACTGAAAATTCAGCAGTGCTTAAGTGTCCAGACTTCGAGTCAAAACGGTAGAGAGATATCGAGATGTAGAATGCCCAAATGTATGTAAATTAAAGGGACCGAGAAAACCATCGACATAGGGAGAGATATCGAGATATAGAACATCGAGATGTGGAGAGTCGACTGTATATAGAGAAGAAGAAGAAGAAGAAGAAGAGTATCTGTAAGTATCATTATTTTTACAGAATACATGAAAAATTCACATAAAATGCTTAAGAGGCGAACCAGTCAAACTGAAAACCTCTCTAATAAAGAATGAAAAAATAACATAAAATGCTCTTTGATGCTATTTTGACCCCAAAATCCCTTATTTTTTTCAAATTGTATCTCCAATATATGTTTAGTGGTCTTCTGTGAATCCACAGTTTAGAGATAAATACAATTTTAGAACAATAACTTATAGATAAATGATGAAAAATATGAAAATTCGTGATATAGGGGGCATTGGGGCAAAACGAGCTCAATAACTACATACAAAAGTGTTCCACTTCCATGAAACAGCACTCACTGAATTCCTTGGAAAATTCACTTTCGAATAAGCCCTTAAATAATCTTCTATGTAAGTTGTGCGTAAAGAAAGTTTTCATTTTTTTTCGCCATTGCAATCGGTTTCCCTCTGCAATTGTTATTTTTTGAAGGAATTTGTCATGTATTATTCCCCCCGAATTAGTTCATAATCGTAACAGCTTGCGAAAAACGTCTTCCATGGTATGTTACATATTTCGCGTGTATGTATGACATGGTAAGTGAGAGATGTTATAGCTTGTTATAATTTGCACAACGTAATAAACTTACATCACAACACTTTATTTCAACGATGGGTAAAGGCACCGGACGAATGAAATCTGTAGTAACCGTTGTATACTTGTATAACAGCTCCGTCAATAATTCTTCAATTTCCCAGACCAGCATTAGGAACTCCTTATCGCACAAATCCCATGTTTCTATGATACTATCGTAATGTTCCAGAAAATATTTCGTTTCGATGATAAAATTATGCACCTGAAATTAAGTAGTTATTTGTAATGATTCGCAGGTAATGACCTATGATTACACCAAGCAGCCTTTAGACAATCGTCATATTGATAATATTTCTGCCAACATTATTTATTTTGATATGTATTGCCTTTATTGATAAATCGTCGCCGCTACCGATGACTTCGACTTTTTCCCACCTATTTCGAATTAAATAGTGACATATCTCATGAAACATGATTGCTCTCAAATATTGTTAGTTGAATAGTTGCATTTGTCGAACTGAGTGTAGAATTATTGTCAATATGTTTCGATTGCGTAAAGGTCGCTGTATTAAGTTTACTAACCAGCTTCCAGTTCGCTACATCTTCGGGTGTAGTTGCACTCCGCAGATACTTAACCGTGTCCTCCAAAATCATTTCACTTCCTTTCTATCTCAATGCACACTGAAAATCGCGACAAGTTGAAGGCAATGGGAACGGAAATCGGGATAAGATCTGTTGTAACAACAAGTTATATAAAGTTTGACTATTTGGAAGTGTCATCTTCTTTATTTAGCATCGTCGGATAAGGTGGTAATGGTTAACTTTAATTGTTTAAACACGTGTTTAGCATACTGGTACAATCCGTTCGTTCCTCCACATTCATACAGTCTTAAGTTCTAATGGAATATCCTACAATGCAAACGTATCCAACGTAATCATTATCTTCTTCAGGATCTTTTTGAGATACAAACATAGGTAACGATCGGCGACTGTTCCATACTGTAGATATTCGTTTACCCTTCGGTTGAAGAATGCAAGTTTTACTAAAGCCGATTTAAGCTGCAAAAGGGCAATATTATTAAACAATCAAACTCGGGTAAATAAACTTTCAACTCAACACCGATTAACAGAAGCATCGTTGATAGTTACCTCACAGTTGTCTGTTTCCTCGAAAGCCGACTTCTTGTGGCGACACGAGTGATGGTGTAGCCTTAGATCCTTTACGCTGTGAAACTCTTGCTGAAAATAGATATCAAAGTATATAGGTATACAATGTTATTTTAATTGATCGTTTTAAATAGTTTCTAAAATAAATCATGCTCGTGTTGTTTGTATTTTGTCTCTTGGCACCACTTTCCGGAAAATAGATATATCGTATTGTTTGTAACAAGCTTATAACAGTCTATCTTTAGAGACAATGATTTCAAGTTCGATCATATGTTTTGAAATCGGCGGAAACAACGAATGCTGGTCAATTACATTGATAGTATGAGCTTCAAATAGCTAATCAAAGGCAACTAAATATTATTCACTTCACTGAACCCTATCAAATGTATATTAGAAGAACTGATTGAAATTCTAATATCAAATATAGAACTCATTTTTAATTAAGTATTTAAATCTTAATTTAAAGCACTTACCCCGCAACACTGTAAATTGAAGAAGTTGACATGTTTTCGCCCTCCCACACCTTCTAGTGAAAGTGTGGTAAACTTGGAAAGTAGCTGCGTCACATTTTCATGGATTTCAATTAAGTAATGCAGGAAGAAATTACCCGACAAATCCCAATGGCTGATTATCGAATCGAATTCGTCCAAGAAGTACTTTGTCTCTGAGATGAACTTTTCAACCTGCAATTTCGTTCAATTTATCTGTTATGCAATTTACTTTTATTTTATCTTGCTCACATCTTTATTTTGAATAACTTTCTCCATGCTATCAGCTCTTATGCAAACACCTCCTCTTTGAACCTAACTATTTTCTAAATCCAACTCTAGAAAACAAAATTGCTCAGAAATGCTGTGATGTTAACACCGGCTGCAGTCTGTTTGTTGGAACACGCTAGAAACGAACGGATGCCAGTGACAAACTACGACTGTGATTTACTTTTATAGTTCGGCGGAATCGAATTCATCTCGTGCAAATTGGCGATTGCTTGAAATAGCAGCTTTCTTTGCATTATTTCCTGGCTCTCGTCCATTTACAACAAGGCAAAGGAAGTAAACAAAGTTCGTTCATTATTCAACATTTACGAACTACTTTCTTGCTTAAACGGAACATTTGGGAAAACAAAGAAAAACTGATTAATTCACGTTGAAAGGTATCCCATGCATAAGAAAAGAAAACAAAGCTAAGCACCGTTTTTTTTTTTATTAATATTATCATCCTTATTTGCTGATCTTATATACTAGGGTAAAACGACCTATTATGGAGGGGTTAAGCACCGTGTCAAAACAAAATTGACTTCGAAAATTATTTAAAAATTACCTGTTGGTCTTTTTCCACACAATAGGACCTTAGCACTACCGCAATAATAGGCTCAAAGGATTCAAATTTTTAATGAAAAATGTTGATTTTTCATAATTTTGAACGGAATTTTGTCAAACAAAAGCTGTTCTAGTCGGTAATTCGACGAGTTTTAGCATATCCACAATTGTTTTTAATGCTATTATATCCAGAATGGACTATTTTAACACTACCGCAACATTAGGACATACCACAACGATAGGACGATTTACCCTACAGATACATTGTTAGTTATTATTAAATTATAGATTTCAATTGCCTCTGACAGTTCGGATTTTTCCACTGATTGAATTGAAAAAAAAAATAGTTTGAAAAACATGTAGGAACCACAACTGTTTTTGTCTAAAATTGGAAATTATTCTGTTGGAGATCTATCTCAGTATCTCAATATTAAAAATTCTATGAAGTTCATACTAGGAAGACAAATTCAGAATAATTTTGAAAATTTTATTTTGAATCCTCTGAAGTGCCTTTTTTGGTATTGCAGCATAAAGTTCATTATGGCACAGCATACAACATGGCTGGTCTAAAAATTTGTGTGTAAATCAAATATTTGTTCTTGAGATAAAGTTTTGATTTTCTGTTTATGAGTGAATGTAGACACTTAATATATTTGTTACTTTTGGCTTGAATGCCTTCAATGTGAGTTTTAAAAGTTTCTGATCTAGCATTAATCCTAAATATTTAGCTTCACTAGACCAACTAATTGGAACCATTCATAGTGACACCATATGCCTGCTAGACGGTTTCAAATAAGATGCTCTCGGCTTATGTAGGAAAATTATGAGCTGAGTTTTGGAAGCATTTGTGGAAATTTTCCATGTTTGCAAGTGGAAAAAGTATCCAAGCTTTTTTGCCAGCTTCTTCAAATTACACGAAAGCCTCGCCATTTGGTGGAAAGGCCCGTGTCATCTGCAAACAAAGATTTTTGATACCCTGGTGGTAAATTTGGTAAGTCAGAAGTAAAAATATTATGCAATATGGACCCCAGTATGCTGCCTTGGGGAACAGATAATCTATCAGATTTCGAATTCTGATAAATAATTTTGGATCTGCTTGAAGTGTATTGTGTGAAATTCAAAATTAATCAATTTTACAATTAAACCTTCAACACTGTCAAATGCTTTCTCTATATCAAGAAGAGCAACCAGCCGAATATATGTTAGATTTGTAGAGTTGAATTAAATGTGTAACTCTTAATAACTGATAAGTGCCCCTAACGAACAACAAATTTCTCATAAATTGAATTGTGGTTAATATGTTCCATATTCCTATTCAAAATAATCTATTGAAACAATTTTCTTATTGAAGAAAGCAAACTGATTGGGCGATAACTAAAAGCATACACTGGATTTTCGTTCAGATCCATATTGGAATAACTTTGGCGTTTTTCCATTTATCTGAGATGTATGTAATAAAAATCATTTATTAAATTAATTAATCAAAAAAGATAGAAAGCTCCCTTCCCAAGAAGTTTTTGAAAAGCATGTGTAGAATACCATCGTCACGCGGAGCTTTCATATTTTTAAATATTTTAGTTACAGATCTTAGCTTCATCCAAATTATTTAGTTCCAAATGAAGGGTCAAAAACATTCTCTTGTTTGAGAATGTCTTCGAACCTCCGCGTAACCTGATCCTCAATCAGACTAGTAAGACCTAGACTCAAATTATGGGCACTCTCAAACTGCTGAGCAAGTTTTTGCGCCTTTTCACCATTTGTTAATCTAAGCTTTTTTTCTCATATAAGCGCTGAAATTGGCTTTTGCGGTTTTTAAAAGATTTTTATAAATTTTCAAATGGGTTTCAAGCTTTGGTTTCATTTTGAGACATTATTCTCAAAATTAGTATTTATCAGAATATCGAATCGTTATTTGCCTTTCTCGTTTACAAAGTATACGTAAAGGTTATATGATCGCTCCAAAAATTAACTTTTTATAGAAGGCCCGGAGACCCATTGTTTTATATACCGATCGACTCTGCTCGACGAATTGAGGTGATGTCTGTGTGTGCGTATGTCTGTGCGCAATACACTCATTTTTAAGGCACTTATCCTAAATCGAATCGATATAATCGCAATAAGTTGCATTTGACGCAGAATCCTGTCCCATTGTTTCCTATTGAAAATTGACCAGTTCGGACTTTGGGCTCAGATGTTATGGCCAAAATACAATTTTTTTGTACCTTAAACTGGCGCGTAAAAATTTCTCACTCATTTTCTTGCATTTATTCTTAACCGATTTGCTCGTAACAGATTGCATTTGACGGGGATCCTTTCCCATTGTTTCCTATTGAAAATTGGCCATATCAGACTATGGGCTCAAAAGTTATGGCCAAAATACTTTTTTATAACACACAAGAAAGGCTCCATCACCGCTAGGTGGATTAATCTGGGTTTTATTTCATTTTCAAATCTCGTCAAATAGTTTTTAAAAGCAGAATCGCGAGTTCTTGCCTTCGCCTCACATTTTGAAGAAGGATCAGTAACCGAAGATCGTCGGCAATAATAATGGAGATGAATTTTATTTCACTTTTCTCGAACAACGTCAGACAGCAACTTATTTGCGACTGAATCTGGTCACACATGCAGTGGCCGAGGTGGAACATGTGCGACAATTAAATTTGTCAAAGAGCAGTGTCAATATGACTTTTGTATCCAGAAGAATATCAAGATCAGAATTCCTATTGAAGTTTACATCTAAACCAAACAAACAGATCCGTAGCGTGGACTCTCTGCGCCCTTGGCAAAACTTTTTGGGCGCCCTTTTCTTACTAAGTAAATCAAGAGCAGAAATTAAATATAAACTGCATATGTCGAATCGGAAATGTCATTGAATTAAATGTGGCTATAATGATCATTTTTCGAAACTCGAATACATAGTTTGTCTGAAGAAAATTATCCATTTGTTATCAAAGAAGAGCCTTCCGAATTTGGGTTGATTATGGTTGTAGTCCCCGAGGGAATCGCTTGAATCTGGATCACTTTGAGCTAGTGAATTTAAAAATAAATTTTATCCCTGCTATAAAACATTATAAATTTAAAATTATATGAATGAGTATTTGTCCAACCTTCGAGTGCTATTAGGTTCCAAACTACATTCATTTCAATAATTGCGTTAGTTTTGTTGATATTTTTTTTTGCTTAGCTTCAAATTTCAAAAATAGTTTCATTGTTACATTGTCGCCACTTCGCAGTAAACATTGCATATCCTCGCATTCAAACAATAACGACAGCGTTGACGTTTTAGTCCACATTCAAATAAACAATCGCTCACCTTGAGTGATTAATTGTAGATTCTCACCATGGATGATCAATTCAACACGTATTCTCAAAGATCTGATTAGAAAATTCTAATACTGTTGTAAATAAAAATATCCGTACTAATTGTTAAAATAGAAGTTGCATAGATCACATCACTTTCCATGGTGAATCCCGATCTATGTTTCTGATTACCCCACCCAACTAACACAAATTTCTTCCCGTGGTAATTGTGGGAATGCAGAGGTATTCTAGGTCTCTAGTAGCAACAATAACCACACAATAACCTTTCCCAACAGTTCCGATCAATCACGGAGTAGCAACCAGAGCCTAAAATATTCATCTTCATGAAGCAACTTCGGTCCGAATTTTGACAAACATCGCATGAATATTCAAAACATAGATTGACATAGTCAGACGACTACTCCACCAGCTCATTCATTCGACTGTCATTGAATGTGCTTACCATGTGCCGAAAAAAACATAGTTAGCATTGTTTATGTTGATGTTTACCGTTGAAAGTGCCTCACGGACGAAAATCAATATTCAGTTCTATGTGATAAATTACTTTACGTGTTCAGATTTCAGATAACTTATCAATTTGTAAAATATGCATAAATATTCAATGACTAATATTGAACCGAATATTGACAGTCCAGAGCCGACTATGAATGTGTCTGGAAGTGAACTGACAAATGAAGAAAGGTAGACTTCACCAAAAAAAATTCGATTGTTTTACACTCTGGTAGCAACCATTCCATTGATATGTACAGTCAATCAAGCAAAGGTAAGCCAAAGCTAAGAAATAAAACTGGCCGAAGACACATTTTTATTCAATTATCACACGTTGTTTTTAATAATAAACATTGAATTGAGTTAGATTTTGTTATGCATATCTGGTCGGGTATAGTCCAAGAGGCGATTGATTTCGCCATGACCGTAGAAAAGACTGCGCCTAATCCGAAACGGGTCAAACACTGCCGTAATCTGAGAAAGTGACGTATGCGCCGTTTTCCAAAAATGGTGTTAACGAGTAGTACTCATCGTACTCTTTAACAGAAAAATGGAAAACATGTATGTTGTAAAGGCGCACACGTCACTTTTCCAGATTACGGCAGGACAGCAATCCGGCAAAGGGGTTCAAAGCCAAGCCAAACGACGTGTGACCATAAAGGTCAAACGCTGTCTGGACGGAGCAGACCGGAGTAAAACGGTGTCGATCAGAGAAGGGAAATTCTCGGGCCAAAAAGGTAAAATACACCAACAACACGCAAGTCACTAGGCCACAAAAGGGTACCAGTCGGCTCATATGTAAGCAAATTTGGTCAAATTTGGGTTGCTGCAACCAAATCAGTGAGAGTTGTGTTACTCGGGACGTTGAAGTCCTTAAATAGCTGCTGCGGGTGGCTAGAAGTCATGTGGCGATAGGACAGGACCGGTGAAACGATCTTGGTGTTGAAACGTGGAACGCAAGCATGCGACACGGCCTACAAGAAGCTGACCCACAAGTCTTGGGTGGTCATTGGGCGCGGAAGTGACCATTCAGTGTAAGCAACTAGACGAGATCACGACCGCGGAAAATATCGTCTCTGCCGTCAGAGAGGAGAGTGGTACAGACGTTGAGAAGACCTCTGTACGAATAAGAGATGGACGCTTTAGTACGCAATTAGCGTACCTTAGGTTACCGGTTGCGGAAGCCAAAAAGGTCATTGAGCAAGGGAAGTTGAAGATCAGTTAGCAGACTCCAGTCACCTTCAGTGCACAGGTGATATTGGTGCTTAGAGTCCGTGCATAAGTCCTACGACTGTGAGGGCCCAGACCGAAACAATCTGTGCCATAGTTGTAACGAGGGCACAAACCATACGAATGCGATAAGGCACCAAAGTAAATGATTAATTTTAATTAAACTTGATTTGATGATTAAAAAAGCACCAAAGTGCATCATCTTTGTCAGCAAGAAGCAGGCCTGTTATCACGTTATGGGTGGACTCTTAACTATTGTGCAACTGCTATGACAATCGAGGACCGACGTCGGTCTCTTGCTCGACCCGTACAATGTTCCTGACGATAACGGCAAGTGGGTGGTGGGCGGGTATAGGATGGTGGCTATTCAATTCGGCGGGACAATTCTCGGTCCAAGAGGTGGTACACTCCTCCGCTGAGGGTGTCGCGATAACCAAGATCAATGGTGTGTTCTACTGTAGCTGATATGCCCCACCAAGGTGGCATTTAAAACAGTTCGACCAGATGATCGACAGATTATCGTCCAACTTAGTGGGTCGGAAACCGGTCGTCATAGCGGGAGATTTCAGCGATTAGGTAGTGGAGTGGGGCAGCCGCTGCACCAATCACAGGGGTTAAGCGCTACTAGAGGCGCTACATAGTGAAGCCCGACGCAGTGTTAGTCAATGATGGTTCCATTAACACATTCAGAAGGAATGGGCTGGAGTCATGGATTGACGTAACGTTTGTCATTCCTTGTCTGGCACCAGAAATGGACCGTAGGGTGGACGAGGGCTACACCCATAGTGATCATTCAGCAATTCGCTTAAGGTCTGAGGGAAGCCTCTCGCGGTAGAGCGCTATTTTCATACTAAAATGTCTATAACTCGGAATTGGAAACGAATTTCGCTTATCCCAACTGACAATCTCTCTGGAATTTATCAAGGAATGTTCTTAGAAAATTTTGTGGACCTACCATTTCCCAAATTTGAATTTAGCTCTAAATACTAAACAATAAAAACTACTAAAATTTTGCTTCTCAGTACCACTCTCCGATGTATTGAGGCATAAGGGAACCGAATTTTGCAGAACCCAACTGACAAAAGTTTTGAAATTTTTCAACGATCATTATGATGTAATGAAAAGTATATGTCACCGCATTAAATTTTGAAGGAAGTTTTTAAATCGCATTCGTATGGTTTGTGCCCTTCCTCGTTACAACTATGGCACAGATTGTTTCGGTCTGGGCCCTCACAGTCGTAGGACTTATGCACGGACTCTAAGCACCAATATCACCTGTGCACTGAAGGTGACTGGAGTCTGCTAACTGATCTTCAACTTCCCTTGCTCAATGACCTTTTTGGCTTCCGCAACCGGTAACATAAGGTACGCTAACTGCGTACTAAAGCGTCCGTCTCTTATTCGTAAAGAGGTCTTCTCAACGTCTGTACAACTCTCCTCTCTGACGGCAGAGACGATATTTTCCGCGGTCGTGATCTCGTCTAGTTGCTTACACTGAATGGTCACTTCCGCGCCCAATGACCACCCAAGACTTGTGGGTCAGCTTCTTGTAGGCCGTGTCGCATGCTTGCGTTCTACGTTTCAACACCAAGATCGTTTCACCGGTCCTGTCCTATCGCCGCATGACTTCCAGCCACCCGCAGCAGTGATTTAAGGACTTCAACGTCCCGAGTAACACAACTCTCACTGATTTGGTTGCAGCAAACCAAATTTGACCAAATTTGATTACATATGAGCCGACTGGTACCCTTTTGTGGCCTAGTGACTTGCGTGTTGTTTGTGTATTTTACCTTTTTGGCCCGAGAATTTCCCTTCTCGGATCGACACCGTTTTACTCCGGTCCGCTCCGTCCAGACAGCGTTTGACCTTTATTGTCACACGTCGTTTTTCTTGGCTTTAAACCCCTTTGCCGGATTGCTGTGTTTGACCCATTTCGGATTAGGCGCAGTCTTTTCTACGGTCATGGCGAAATCAATCGCCTTTTGGACTATACCTGACCAGATATGCATAACAAAATCTAACTCAATTCAATGGTTATTATTAAAAAAAAACCCTGATTAGTCCACCTAGCGGTGATGGTGCCTTTCTCGTGCATTATAAAAATAGTATTCTAGCCATTGCTCTTGAGCCCATAGTCCGATCTGGCTAATTTTCAATAGGAAACAATGGTAGAGTATTTTGCGTCGAATGCAACTTGTTGCGAATAAATCGGTTAAGGATAAGTGCCTGAAAAATGAATGACATTTTTTACTCAATTTTTCTATAAAAAAGTGGTATTTTGGCCATAACTTCCGAGCCCATAGTCCGATCTGACCAATTTTCAATAGGAAACAATGGCAGAGTATCGGATGCAACCTGCAACTTCAACCAAGTTTTCCAAATTCCATACAAAAACTACTATTTCGGGAGAGTAGTCAACACCATATTTTCTAGTGGCGCACGGCAGGAAAGGAGCGATGAGAGCGATAGAAAGTCCGTCAACTTTGTATGTAGCGTGACACTAGAAAAAAGCGTATTCCCATTTGTAAACACGAAGATACCAAATAAATAAATAGAAATCAAGTTCCTCCAGGAATTCCTCCGGAAGTTCCTCAAGGAATTCCTCCGACGATTCCTCCAGGAATTCCTCCAGAAGTTCCTCCTGGAATGCCTCCGGAAGTTCCTCCAGGAATTCGTCCGCAAGTTCCTCCAGGAATTCCTCCGGAAGCTTCTCAAGAAATTCCTCCGGAATCTCTTCCAGGAATTCCTCAGCAAGCTCCTCCTCAATTTCTCCGGAAGTTGCTCCATCCTCTAAGAATTCCTTAGGGTGTTCCTCCAGGAATTTCTCCGGAAGTTCCTACAGGAACTCCTGCGAAAGTTCCTCCAGGAACTCCTGCGAAGGTTCCTCCAGGAACTCCTGCGAAAGTTCCTCCAGGAATTCCTCCGGAAGTTCCTCCGAAAGTTTCTCCAGGAATTCGTCCGGAAGTTCCTCCAGGAATTCGTCGTCGGAGGAACTTCCGGAGGAATTCCCGGAGGAACTCCCGGAGGAACTTCCGGAGGAATTCCCAAAGGAACTTCCTGAGGAATTCCCAAAGGAACTTCCGGAGGAATTCCCAAAGGAACTACCGGAGGAATTCCCAAAGGAACTTCCGGAGGAATTCTCAAAGGAACTTCCGGAGGAATTCCCGAAGGAACTTCCGGAGGAATTCCCGAAGGAACTTACGGAGGAATTCCCGAAGGAACTTCCGGAGGAATTCCCGAAGGAACTTACGGAGGAATTCCCGAAGGAACTTCCGGAGGAATTCCCGAAGGAACTTCCGGAGGAATTCCCGAAGGAACTTCCGGAGGAATTCCCGAAGGAACTTCCGGAGGAATTCTCGAAGGAACTTCCGAAGGAATTCCCGGAGGAACTTCCGGAGGAATTCCCGGAGGAACTTCCGGAGGAATTCCCGGAGGAACTTCCGGAGGAATTCCCGGAGGAACTTCCGGAGGAATTCCCGGAGGAACTTCCGGAGGAATTCCCGGAGGAACTTCCGGAGGAATTCCCGGAGGAACTTCCGGAGGAATTCCCGGAGGAACTTCCGGAGGAATTCCCGGAGGAACTTCCGGAGGAATTCCCGGAGGAACTTCCGGAGGAATTCGGAGGAACTTCCGGAGGAATTCCCGGAGGAACTTCCGGAGGAATTCCCGGAGGAACTTCCGGAGGAATTCGGAGGAACTTCCGGAGGAATTCCCGGAGGAACTTCCGGAGGAATTCCCGGAGGAACTTCCGGAGGAATTCGGAGGAACTTCCGGAGGAATTCCCGGAGGAACTTCCGGAGGAATTCCCGGAGGAACTTCCGGAGGAATTCCCGGAGGAACTTCGGAGGAATTCCCGGAGGAACTTCCGGAGGAATTCGGAGGAACTTCCGGAGGAATTCCCGGAGGAACTTCCGGAGGAATTCCCGGAGGAACTTCCGGAGGAATTCCCGGAGGAACTTCCGGAGGAATTCGGAGGAACTTCGGAGGAATTCCCGGAGGAACTTCCGGAGGAATTTCGGAGGAACTTCCGGAGGAATTCCCGGAGGAACTTCGGAGGAATTCCCGGAGGAACTTCCGGAGGAATTCCCGGAGGAACTTCCGGAGGAATTCGGAGGAACTTCCGGAGGAATTCTGGAGGAACTTCCGGAGGAATTCCCGGAGGAACTTCCGGAGGAATTCCCGGAGGAACTTCCGGAGGAATTCCCGGAGGAACTTCCGGAGGAATTCGGAGGAACTTCCGGAGGAATTCGGAGGAACTTCCGGAGGAATTCGGAGGAACTTCGGAGGAATTCGGAGGAACTTCCGGAGGAATTCCCGGAGGAACTTCCGGAGGAATTCGGAGGAACTTCCGGAGGAATTGGAGGAACTTCCGGAGGAATTCCCGGAGGAACTTCGGAGGAATTCCCGGAGGAACTTCCGGAGGAATTCCCGGAGGAACTTCCGGAGGAATTCCCGGAGGAACTTCCGGAGGAATTCCCGGAGGAACTTCCGGAGGAATTCCCGGAGGAACTTCCGGAGGAATTCCCGGAGGAACTTCCGGAGGAATTCCCGGAGGAACTTCCGGAGGAATTTTCCGGAGGAATTCTCGGAGGAACTTCCGGAGAAATTCCCGGAGGAACTTCCGGAGAAATTCTCGGGGGAACTTCCGGAGGATTTTTGGGGGAACTTCCGGAGGAATTTTCGGGGGAACTTCCGGAGGAATTCCCGGAGGAACATCCGGAGGAATTCCCGGAGGAACTACCATGGGAAAGAAAAGGTTAATATTACTGCATATTGTTGACTAGAAAAAAAAAAAGTTATGAGCGAAACACGCAACTAGGCCCACGACCAGAGACACTCTCTTACTACATCAGTGGTGCTCAGCATTTTGGTCGTTTTCCCCTTAATTTACTTGTCACACAATAACAAAGCTAGTTATTGTACGAAAGCTTTCAAATATATCTATCAGCTGACGATCTTCTTCTTCTTCTTGGCATTACATCCCCAAACTGGGACAGAGGCGCCTCACAGCTTAGTGTTCATTAAGCACTTCCACGGTTATTAACTGCGAGGTTTCTAAGCCAAGTTACCATTTTTGCATTCGTACATCATGAGGCTAACACGATGATACTTTTATGACCAGGGAAGTCGAGACAATTTCCAATCCTAAACCGGCATCTGGAACCAGCCACCCTCAGCATGGTCTTGCTTTATAGCTGCGCGTCTTACCGCACGGCCAAGGAGACGATATTGAAACGAATATTTATTTTAAAATCACTCCGTATGACTTGATCAAAGTGAAATTACAGTGCGGCCCGCGGGCCGCACCTTTGTTTTGCTGTGATCGTTTCTTGTCGAGCGAATTTAATACCAATATCCGTTTTATTATCCTCAGCAGATAGATACATTTGCGTGGTCAAAGCTCATTTTTCTTGTGTGAGAAGCGAATTAAGGAAAGAAATGCCCAAACTACTGAGCACCTCTGTACTACATATTTACATTCACATTATATATTTACATAACGCAAAAATTGACCATTTTCAACCCCCCACACTCCCCCTCGTAACGTTTTTTGTATGAAACGGGTCTGAAAGTGGTATTACCCGTAGCGCTCTGACCGTCTGATGGGTACCCTCCCACCCCTTAAAGCGTTATGTAATTTGTGAATGGGCCCTAAAAGTTAAAGCTGGATTTCGGATTATAGAGTTTATCATAAGCTCATTCGGTTAATGTTTATTGATTCAAAATTTTAAAGAATTTGAAATAATTTTTTGCATTCTTTTCAAGTTTATGATCAGGTTTAATGTGTATTCTTCTCCGAAAGTTATATACTCATTCAATCGATGACGCATGTGGTCCAGCTTTGCAAAAGCAGATTTTAGCTGGAAGAGATGATAAAATATATTTATAACGTGTTTACAATGTGCAGATTATTTAGTTTAAATGCTGGTATGAGCAAAGGTATATCGTCAGATCATTTTTTCTAGTCACATAGCATTCACGTTAAGAAACTCGCACAAATTCGTAGACTTAATACAGAAACAAAAAAAAACTTCGCAGACTTTCTGGGTGTACTTGTAATATCCTTTCGAATTTAGGGAAGGAATGCTAAGTATATTTCAATGGACACCTAAGAAGTATACAGCAAACCCTACGACCACCCATTGGAGTAAGAAAAGAAGATTCTCCAGCACCGGGCACCTCCCAATAACGACACTTGCAGAGGTGCCTTCACCATCTTATGTAATACAAAATGAAGCTATTGATAAGTCTTTCACCTGCATGGAATATAAGATCCTCATGTTGTAAACTTTGTATAAAATTTGAAATTGAATAAAAAATAAAAAAAACTTCCTGTTTTGCCTTATTTTAGAAGGTTTGAATCAACCATATTAAAATCAATCTAATGCATTGTGATTATGTGGAGATGATCAATATTATTATAATTTTTATTGGATATACAATGTAACTGTGGTGGAAAATCAATTTCTGTATTCGGTAGCTGACCCCCGGGTCCGGCCAGTGAGACTTTTTCATGTGATCAAATAGCCATTCTTTACACTTGTTTTGTTAAACTTACTTCGATTCAATTGTTTCTTCTTGCTACGCTATCAGAAAGCCACAGAAACAAGCAGAAACAATAATTGAAGATGTTATTGAAAATTGTGGGAATTTGGAGTAGGACGTAAGAAATGTAGCTGGAGAATCAAATAAGCTCAATTACCACAACTGAAAGCAAGTGAAAAATATTACTATTCTAAATGATATATTTACATGCTCATGTAACAGGCATTGGGTCATATTAAGACATGATGCAATAGTCCGGTACATAGGAACACTTTCCTGCACCGTGAAATTTTTCACCAAAATTCATCATAAAAATACATCGTCGAAAAACGTGTAGGCTGCGAGGCGACAATATCCCAGTGAGGGGATGTAATGCCAATGAAGAAGAAGATGATGATTAATCAATGATTATATTTTGTGTATACACGTAAACATAATCCGGGTAATTGGAGAGTTTTTCATTGGATGGCTTAAGTGTCCGGATCTGGGGGATTTCCTCCTAATATTAGAGAAAGTTTGAAATTTTGAAAAATTCATTGTTCTACTTTATGTTGCATATTTGTTTATGAATTAACGCGATAATAATAGCAATAACCTCTGTGTAGGGGAGACCGGGTATGGTCCAATGCACCGAGTTCATCATTGACGTTTGAGCGGTGCGCTGTTTACTAAGAATGAATACTTTTTCATTCATCGAGTTCATTCAAGTGTTCATTTTCAGTAAACAGCGCACCGCTCAAACGTCATTGTGTTCATTCGGTGCATTGGACCATTAGCATTGGCAATGCACCGAATAAACACAATGACGTTTGAGACGGGCGCTGTTTACTAAAAATGAACACTTGCATGAACTCGATGAATGAAAAAGTATTCATTCTTAGTAAACAGCACACCGCTCAAACGTCAATGATGAACTCGGTGCATTGGACCATGGTTGGCCGAGTTTTGCTTTCGGATTGTCTGTACTCATTCTGGTAAGGCTTTTCGAAAAACGGTTTTGCTGTCGAACACATACATCATGTATATATGATACATGTCTTGAGCACATGTGTGATATTTTCATCGATGAAACACAAGAGAAAAGATATTAACAAACGAATGCGGCTGAGAAATTAGGCCCACCAACCCTAGAGCTGGGGTACACTGAGAGAAATGGACGTACGATTTTCAATCAAACGCCTTATTGCCACAAGGAATCGGTATTGCTTAATTCAGCATTGTATAGCCACCCACGATTTGAACAACCATAAAAGCTATGCTATGAAATGCTGAGAAAAGCCATTGAGACGCAAATTTGATTACCTTTTTGCCTTTCTCGTACAACAAAGTTGTTCCAAAAGGCTATATGATCATTCCAAAAACGAATTTTTGATAGGACAGCCATAGTGTAATATACCAATCGACTCAGTTCGACGAACTGAGGTGATGTCTGTATGTGTGAGTGCATGTGTGTGTGTATGTATACGAATTTTGTAGACACACTTTTCAAAACTAAGTTTTGTCTTGCTTGCAACAGGTTCCATTCGACGGGGATTCTTGTCCCATTGTTTACTATTTAAAGTTGGCCAAATTGGACTATGGGATCAGAAGTTATGGCCAAAATACTATTTTTATGCCAAAACACGCTAAAATATGCTTATTTATATATATTTTTTAAAGTATTTTTCCACGAGAAAGGCATCAACTCCGCTAGGTGGATTTTTTTTATTTTTAAAAAGTATTAAAAATGCTCCAAACAGGCGGTTGCAGCGCTCCTATCGGATAGTAATGGAAGTTGGCTGCATTTAGAAGTTCAAACCACGGTATATTTTGGTTCAAACCATGATCAGTTTTCACCGTGTATATATGTTAAAATTTCAACAATTCAAAGATTGTTTCTCGATTCTGGGTTTATTTTTTTAAATTCTTAATTATTCTTTATTGTTGCTTCTTATTATTTCTAGACCAACATTTGAAAAGGGCGTAACCGCCAAAATTTATTCCTCCTGATTCTTCGTCTACATATATAGCTATACAATGTTGATCTAGATTTGTTCAAAATGGCAGGAAAAACCGGCATATGGCCAGTAAAAAAACCTACATCTTTTAGGTAAACAATACATCAATTAACATTCAACGAACACTTAAGTCTAATTGAACGTATACTAAATATTCCTAATCCTATTTCCAAACATTGATATATTGATCTCACTCCTCTCTACTCCTGCTTATTTCGCTAGTGCTGTACTTTTTACAACGGTACGAGTCCTTGAGGGTTAAATCTTTTTTTTTTTCATTTTTTGCCGATCGCTTGAAGTCGCCAGATGATAAGGTCTGTGTCTCCATCGCAGGCAGTAACTTTAGCGTTCCGCAGTGAATTTATTCTTAGTTTATCAGTGAATGAAGTGAGTTTTTTAGGGTAAAGTGCCCAATAGTGGACCCCAACCAATACTGGACCCTCCAGCCATTTTTGCATTATTACTGCACAATGTCAACATTTTGCTATGAAATTCTATCGGGAGATCCTACCTTACAGTTCTATGATTTGATTACATGCATTGGAAATGCTATGGAAAGTAAAATTAGATGATTTTTTACAATTCTATAAAAAATAAACACGAGAGTGTCCATTATAGGAATATTTTGGGGATTCCATAATAGGCAAGAAAAACGTTCCGAAACGGGACATGAAAATCAAATGAAGTGTCGACTTTAGGGAAGCAATTTCCTATTATGGACCCCCACGGGGTCTACTATAGGGCAAATTCAGTTAGACTTTAAAATGTTGATTTCAACGAATAACGTCGTGTATTTGGGTGTTTTATGTATGTATCGTGAAAATGAAAAGATATTTTAGTTACTAGATAAAGATTGTCGCTTCGGTTCCCTTTGTTCTGCTGTCCGAAACATGTGTGGTACATACCTGTCAAATCGTATGGATTTTCCTTCTTTGACATTTAGCTCCCCTATCCTCGCCAGCAAAAGATGTTCCGGACAGCGACGACAGCGACAATCTTTATCTAGTAACTAAAATATCTTTTTGAAAATGGGATGCAAAGCTTGTTGTTAGATATCAAGCAGAGTTAATATGTTGAACATTTCTAAACCTTATGACAGGAAGAGCAAAATTCCGCTACTAGGGGGTCCACTATTGGGCATTTCACCCTATATCATTTGCTATCCCTTCAAGGTGAAGGTGGGTTGAGTACTCTGCCAACTACGTCCTTAAAGTTATTGTCGTAGGCGATTCGTGAAGGTGTCGTCAGATTCAGAAATAGGTTGATTTTGTAACTGAATTATTATTTATTTAGCTACTTTTTTCACGGTATCAAGTTTAGTCTCAAGGTCCTTTTCTATTTTTATAATCATATTTTTTATTGGTTTGACTTTTCTTCATCTTGTTTTTGATGGATGAATCGAACGGAGGCGAAACGCCTCCCAAAGATAATGTTTTCCGCACGAGTTTCTATCACTCATCTTCTCCTGGCCCTTGTGTTGTTTACTTTCGGCAGAAAGCGAAAAGCCTAAATTTTCTGGGAATTAAACGTGAGTTGACGCGTCATTTTCTTAAGACTGATTTCAATCAGATCAACAGGAACAAACTACCTAGGGTTTCTTACCCCCTTCCCGGCCTAACATGCATACGACTGCATTATTTAATTGATATTTATGACAGGAAGCAACTTTTCTTGAATTTGGTGGGCCGTGCAATACTGCAATGGGGTTCACTTCTGCTTGAAAAAAAAGTTATTCTTGATAAACATCATTTGGAAAAGCTTTTATTTTGATTTAAATTAACGAGGTGCAGCATTCATTTCAGTCATAGCGATTGCATTTCCGGCACACTTCAAACCAGATCCCGGCTTATGCAAAATTTCACTCAATCTCTCAACATTATACTCTTATTATCTCTCGTGTCTGTAGAAATTGCAACGTAAACAAGAATATGCACGTTCCACTACAACATGATGCCAGATGGTATTACACCCAGGTTTTTTTTTACACGGTTTGGTTTTAGTCGTTTAAGACCTTCAGCGTCAACGAAACAATGAGTTAACCCCACGAAAAAAAATCACAAAAAATCAAAGAAAATTCAGAGGGTATTTAAAAAGCTGCGAATGTTCAGGTTCACCGAGAAATTAATGAATCCCAACCGTGTAAAAAAAAACCTGGGTGTATTAATAATATTTTTTATTTGGTTGGAAAGATATATTCACTTATCCAAATTCCTTTTAAATACATAAAAGCTATATATTTTTCACTTTTTGAAATCGACAGAATTATAAATGATATGGTAGCGTCAACGTATTAGACAGTTTTCCTAGTGATGATGAAAGATTATTTTCATACTAAAAAAGAATCCTGGCCTTTTGGCAGCACGGTGCGGCTAGAAGTACTTATGCCGAGGTTTAGAATTAGTTTAGAAAACTTGAATAACTAATAATTATATTGATATGGAAATGCTAATATCATCTTCCAAACTTAGACGTACATGTTCATGATAGAATTAAAGGCGTAAGTATAGAATTGATAGTTTGGATACGGCAGACATGAAGAATGTTTTTTTTCATAGAAGTCGATTTGAAAGCGAGCGGAGGGCAATACTCGTTTGCAAATTAGAAGCAATGCATCACGGATGAATTTTTCATGCCAAATCGAATTAAACCCAACAAAAGCAAAAGAAAACCTGATATACGATTATTCAAATGGATGATTCAATTCAGCCTTGAGTTTTTAGGTACTGATTTGGGTGTGTTACAACTCACGCTTGATTTGAATCATCCATGAGTTTTGAGATTTTTAGTTTTTCCCAACACTGATCCCACATCAGTAGAATTATATGTTTCGTAGAGAGTATGTCCGAAAACGGGCAAAGAATCATAAAAAATCTCGGCTCCGTAAAGTGTTATACATGCCTGAGCTCGTTAAATAAAAGCAACGGGTTAAAAATCAAATGTTTATTACCTAAATAATGTGATCGAATGTTTAAATAAATTATCTCACTTCCAGTATACTTAAACGAATATTGGGGCATTGATTGAACCAGAAAGATGATAAACAAAAAAATCTCCACGGGAAAGCATAGGAAGAAGTTGTTAAAACTCTTCAAAAAAATTAAAAGCAATTGAATTAAAAATGGTAAGCAGTATTTCTATTCGAAATTTTATTTTGTGATTCACACTTAATACACAATGTATGAAAAGTCCAACCCCGCACTGCTTACCGTTTTTAATTAAATTGCTTTTAGGATTTTTCAGAAGAGTTTTCAAACTTCTTCGAATGCTTTCCCGTGGAGATTTTTTTGATTATCATCTTTCTGTTTCTTCTTCTTCTTCATGCAACATTAAAGCGTCAATGCTATTCATATTGCTTTAGGTTAATTTCCTACTAATGAGATCGAATGATTCCAATATAGTTCAAACCATGATTAAATACTCTACACTGCTGGAAATGAGTATAACACTAGGAATTGAGTTCCGTATTTGAAGACGGTCTTAAAATTAATAAATTTACCGTATAACATATATGGATGAACATCTCGATTCCGATAAGTTGAGTTTTATATTCCAGTTAAAATAGTAATTAAAAGTAATTTGAATGCATTTGGATTTCTTTATGTTTTTAGTTGGTAAGAATTATAAATCCACACTATATAAAGTTCCATATACAAGTGTTGCCTTTATAATTATATACTAATGGGCACAAGTAATCAAAATGTATACAAATAACTTTCATTGATTGAAAATTCATGCCATTTTGAGCTGAAAACTTTTTAGTATTTTTCATGTTTTGAATGAAGTACACCGAGGCCTCCAGTAGCCTTGCGAGCAAAGGCGCAGGATTGCCAATCCGAAGATGGCGAGTTCGATTCTCGTTCCGGTCTAGGATGTTTTGGGTTGGAAACATTCTCGACTCCCTGGGCATAGTGTATCCATTGTACTTGCCACACGAGATACATACTCATGCAATCGCGGGCATAGAAAAGCTTTCAATTAATAACTGAGAAAATGCCAATAGAATACTAAGTTGATAAGCCGACCAAGTTCCAGTTGGAATGTAGAGCCATAGAAGAAAAAGAAGAAGAAGACACCGGGGCAAGTTGAAATTTGGGTTAGGTTGAAACGAAAGCTGTAATTTATACCGGAAATTACCGAATGCTCTGGTTATTATTATCTTTTTTTTCAACAAACTGCTCCCCTTAACGCAGATTTTAGCTACTAAAAGCATTCCCTGCCATTGTTTACATTTCGCCCTTTGCAAAATCCAAACCAACTGTCTGGCGGTCCAATGAAATGGGTCTCAAAATATTGTTTGGAAGAGCTTTTTCATCAAATTTTCACGGTATATGTTCCTTCAATGCTAAATAAACATAATGATTATGAAAAACGGGAGCCTTCCTTAGCTTAGAGGTAAGATGCGCGGCTATAAAGCAAGACCATGGGTGGGTGGCTGGGTTCCATTCCCGGTGCCGGTCTAGGCAATTTTCGGATTGGAAATTGCCTCGACTTCTCTGGGCATAAAAGTATCATCGTATTAGCCTCGTGAGTCGTGAACGAATGCAAAAATGGTAACATGGCTTATAAACCTCGCGGTTAAAAACTGTGGAAGTGCTGAAAGAACAGTAAGCAGCGAGGCGGCAATGTCCCAGTGTGGGATGTCTGCCAATAGGAAGAAGAAGACGATTATGAAAAAAACGATGAGAGACCCGTTTTAAATTTTGGATTTTGTTCGGGGCAAATAGAAATGCGTGGTGCGGGGAAAGTTGAAACAACTATTCACAACGTCACCCTTACACTTAAAACAAATGTTTTATTCCAGAATTCAACATGGTGAAAAAATATATACAGTGAAAACACATAAATTTATAAAAAAAGGCCATATTTCTGTACCTAAATAATTTTTTATAATTATCCACCTCTCCCTTTCATGTTTGCAACCCTCCTACAATCTCCGCCAAAGAATAGAATGAAAAGAGGTCATATTTAACCTTTTCCCGCCTACGACTTTTTCCAAATATTTCTATAGGAATGAATCATCTTTGAGAATTAAAAGTTATTTGGAATAAGGTAGATGTACCAGTCGTGGCTATAGCACCAGTTGTCGCACTAGTCCATTATACACCAAGTGGTACATCATATCACCACAAAACATTTTCTGTTCCGTGAAGCATATTCATAAGATACAGAAACACCTTCAATATCTTCCAAATCAAACAAACCATAATTGTAAAAAAACACGTTGCTTAAATTTTGTCGTTCTTTGCACCAGTTGTCGCACTAGTTAGTGGTCCTATTATGGAAAATCACATAAGAAAACAATGGGATTTGCCATAATAGGAACCAAAATAAAGAAAAGTGCCACAACTGGTTCATACGTACCTATTATGTATCAAGCAGTTTTGGGTACTATTACGAATTTTAATGCGGATTTCACATTCGTTCTAAGGAGCAGGAAGGGAAACCTTTACTTGATATATCAACACCACCCACATGCCTTTTATTTATAATTTTTTAAAATAGTTATTCTTAACTATGGCCTAAGCTAAAATTGGAGGAAAACAAAAAAAATAGTTTAACGATTTGTACTCAAAATTGATTATGTTCGCAGTCTAAAGATGTGCCAAATATTGCTTTTTGTTGTTGAAACTACTGTAGTTAGAAGATGCAAAATTTGATGGTGCTCTAGAGTAGGGCTGTGCACAATGAAGGTTTATTGATATCGGCGATATCAGGGGGGCAGCAGGGACTATGTCCAAGGGCTTGACGATCCCTCCCCAGGCCATCTGCGAGTTGTGGGGCTTGCCTAGGATGTGGTGGGGTTTGACAGTGGGCCCTGTTAAACCTCTATAAAAAGCTGCATGTATCCGCAAGTAGGCCCCACCAAAGCGACCGTGTGCCGCTCAAAGCGCACAAGCCCAAGTCCTGGTGTTAGGTGGGACGCTAAACAGCCCTGACACGACGGCCCTCCGACGAGACAGGAGGTTTGCGCTGGCCCAATAAGCCGCCTAGAAAACCAATCATTACGAACAATATAAGAGATAATGCGACTCGATATAATCGGCAAAGACCTAGGCGACGAATACAGGATCACGATTGGAAGCTTGGAACATGGAATTGCAAGTCGCTAGGTTTCGCAGGTTGCGACAGGATGATCTACGATGAATTACATCCGCGCAACTTCGACGTCGTGGCGCTGCAGGAGATTTGCTGGACAGGACAGAAAGTGTGGAAAAGCGGGCATCGAGCGGCTACCTTCTACCAAAGCTGTGGCACCACCAACGAGCTGGGAACCGGCTTCATAGTGCTGGGTAAGATGCGCCAACGCGTGATTGGGTGGCAGCCAATCAACGCAAGGATGTGCAAGCTGAGGATTAAAGGCCGTTTCTTCTACTATAGCATCATCAACGTGCACTGCCCACACGAAGGGAGACCCGACGACGAGAAAGAAGCGTTCTACGCACAGCTGGAGCAGACATACGATGGATGCCCACTGCGGGACGTCAAAATCGTCATCGGTGACATGAACGCACAGGTAGGAAGGGAGGAAATGTATAGACCGGTCATCGGACCGGATAGTCTGCACACCGTATCGAATGACAACGGCCAACGATGCATAAACTTCGCAGCCTCCCGCGGAATGGTAGTCCGAAGCACCTTCTTTCCCCGCAAAAATATCCACAAGGCCACATGGAGATCACCTAACCAAGAAACGGAAAACCAAATCGACCACGTTCTAATCGACGGTAAATTCTTCTCCGACATTACGAACGTCCGCACTTACCGCACTGCGAATATTGAATCCGACCACTACCTCGTTGCAGTATGCCTGCGCTCAAAACTCTCGACGGTGTACAACACGCGTCGAAGTCGGACGCCGCGGCTTAACATTGGGCGGCTACAAGATGGTAGACTAGCCCAAGAATACGCGCAGCAGCTGGAAGTGGCACTTCCAACGGAAGAGCAGCTAGGCGCAGCGTCTCTTGAAGATGGCTGGAGAGATATTCGATCCGCCATTGGTAGCACAGCAACCGCTGCACTTGGCACGGTGCCACCGGATCAGAGAAACGACTGGTATGACGGCGAATGTGAGCAGTTAGTGGAAGAGAAGAATGCAGCATGGGCGAGATTGCTGCAACACCGCACGAGGGCGAACGAGGCACGATATAAACAGGCGCGGAACAGACAAAACTCGATTTTCCGGAGGAAAAAGCGCCAGCAGGAAGATCGAGACCGTGAAGAAACGGAGCAACTGTACCGCGCTAATAACACACGAAAGTTCTATGAGAAGTTAAACCGTTCACGTAAGGGCCACGTGCCACAGCCTGATATGTGTAAGGACATAAACGGGAACCTTCTTACGAACGAGCGTGAGGTGATCCAAAGGTGGCGGCAGCACTACGAAGAACACCTGAATGGCGATGTGGCAGTCGAAGATGGCGGTATGGTGATGGACCTGGGAGAACGCGCGCAGGACATAATTCTACTGGCTCCGGATCTCCAGGAAATCCAGGAGGAGATTGGCCGGCTGAAGAACAACAAAGCCCCTGGGGTTGACCAACTACCAGGAGAGCTATTTAAACACGGTGGTGAGGCACTGGCTAGAGCGCTGCACTGGGTCATTACCAAGATTTGGGAGGAGGAAGTTTTGCCGCAGGAGTGGATGGAAGGTGTCGTGTGTCCCATCTACAAAAAGGGCGATAAGCTGGATTGTAGCAACTACCGCGCAATCACATTGCTGAACGCCGCCTACAAGGTACTCTCTCAAATTTTATGCCGTCGACTAGCACCAACTGCAAGGGAGTTCGTGGGGCAGTACCAGGCGGGTTCTATGGGCGAACGCTCCACCACGGACCAGGTGTTCGCCATTCGCCAAGTACTGCAGAAATGCCGCGAATACAACGTGCCCACACATCATCTATTCATCGACTTCAAAGCCGCATATGATACAATCGATCGGGACCAGCTATGGCAGCTAATGCACGAACACGGTTTTCCGGATAAAATGACACGGTTGATCAAAGCGACGATGGATCGGGTGATGTGCGTAGTTCGAGTTTCAGTCGAGTCCCTTCGAAACCCGCAGAGGGTTACGGCAAGGTGATGGTCTTTCGTGTTTGCTATTCAACATCGCTTTGGAAGGGTAATACGAAGAGCAGGGATTAACACGAGTGGTACAATTTTCAATAAGTCCGTCCAGCTATTTGGTTTCGCCGACGACATAGATATTATGGCACGTAACTTTGAGAAGATGGAGGAAGCCTACATCAGACTGAAGAGGGAAGCTAAGCGGATCGGACTAGTCATCAACACGTCAAAGACGAAGTACATGATAGGAAGAGGTTCAAGAGAAGACAATGTGAGCCACCCACCGCGAGTTTGCATCGGTGGTGACGAAATCGAGGTGGTAGAAGAATTTGTGTACTTGGGCTCACTGGTGACTGCCGAAAATGACACCAGCAGAGAAATTCGGAGACGCATAGTGGCTGGAAATCGTACGTACTTTGGACTCCGCAAGACTCTCCGATCGAATAGAGTTCGCCGCCGTACCAAACTGACAATCTACAAAACGCTAATTAGACCGGTAGTCCTCTACGGACACGAGACCTGGACGATGCTCGTGGAGGACCAACGCGCACTTGGAGTTTTCGAAAGGAAAGTGCTGCGTACCATCTATGGTGGGGTGCAGATGGCGGACGGTACGTGGAGGAGGCGAATGAACCACGAATTGCATCAGCTGTTGGGAGAACCATCCATCGTTCACACCGCGAAAATCGGACGACTGCGATGGGCCGGGCACGTAGCCAGAATGTCGGACAGTAACCCGGTGAAAATGGCTCTCGACAACGATCCGACGGGCACAAGAAGGCGAGGTGCGCAGCGGGCAAGGTGGATCGATCAGGTGGAAGATGACTTGCGGACCCTCCGTAGACTGCGTGGTTGGCGACGTGTAGCCATGGACCGAGCCGAATGGAGAAGACTTTTATATACCGCACAGGCCACTTCGGCCTTAGTCTGATTAAATAATAATAATGATATCGGCGATATTCATTTGATGGAATATCGGTATCGGCGATATATCGGGTTCGAAAATATCGGATTTCGGATCGATATCCGATAAATTAAAAAAATACAGTGTTTATCCGATTTTGTCTACTACCGACTTTATCAAGTTTTTAACTCTATTTTGTTACCCCAAAAGAATTTTAAAATTTTAAATGCTCTTATCTATCTCGGTAATAACATCGCAAACGGCAATAATTTTCATAAAATAACTTTCACCCTCTGTGGTATATTATGAATGATTTTAGATTACCTGCCAAGGGCCATGCCTTTTCGTTCACGCTTTTTTTGCGAATATAAACGAATATAAAAATAGAAAATATTTTGTTTTTCGATTTTGTCACTTTTACTATTCACACTTACGTCTTATATCACTCGTTTGGGATCCAAACTACTTCGAGATGGCAGAGTATACGGCTTGCATTAGGAAACACTTCCACTCGACATCGAGTCGAGTCAAGTGCGAGACACTGTATACGACCTTACTGTTGAGGTCGAAATACGTATCTGTCAAAGGTACAATAAAGTGGTGGAATTAAAAGGGTTTGTACAAACTCGTCTTATGACAAGTAAATACATTCCACTAAAAGCTTAAATAATTTTCCTATTAGAAAACAGTTTCTCCGATAAAACCGACGTTGGCTACAGTGGAAGAAGGGTTCAATCAAAGTTCATTGCCTATTTTCGGGGTATTGACCACCCGGATTGGAGATCAATTATTATGTTTGAAAATTAATTTATTGAAATTGCACAACAAGTGAAAGATTTAGCTCGAAAATTGTATTGGAAGTAACCACTTCTTTAGGTTGGGTTTGAACCTGCGACCTCAGTATGCTAGACAGGGTCTTTCCTTACTATGCTACGAAGGACCTTCGTCGTCCTCCACAGCTTAACAGGTACTGATGAACCCAATTTCCCAACAGCAGACACAATGGCCATTTTTAAAAAATGTGATGTGTTTGCCAGTGTATGTACACAGCAAACTATTTTGAAAATTCAACGTCGTGTCAAATTGCAGCTTATCCCAACAAACGAATAAACACTCGATATTCAATTAAATTGGACTGGATTTTACAAGCAAGCACGGTTTAAATGTATTTTGATTTAATAGAACAGTGAGATCGATTGAATGTTACGTTTATTTACATGCTCCAAATATGTGTGTGTGTGCGTCATCCTCTATCCCTCACCCAACCGGGGGCGTTGATTAAGTAGTGCTACGAATAATTTGATCAGATCTCATGCTCCATAATGGTGCCCTTTTTGTTACGACAACTAGTACGACAAAAAGGAATCACATCTGCAGGAAGAATTGTTTTTTTTTCAGGATGTGGAGGGAAAGGGATGTACTAGTTGTTCATAACAGGTACAGCAAAACTTCACAAGGATGCCCTTATTCATACTAACTACTCAGGGAGTAGAAGGTCAAGAAGAGCCACCGTTACTGACTAAAGCGTGAACCGGATACCTGGGACTCCCACAATATCCGCGGCAATAGCAGCAAACGATGCCCTGTACGTATTTAGTTCATTTTTTTTTGTATAGATTGATGAAGCAATGAAGGAAAGAAAAGTAAAGAACTGGAACGTGCTCACCAATTTAGTTTGTCCAAAAAAGCTCCAATTTTGAATAGCAAACACCAAGGATATCCGAAGAGACCACATAATTTCCTAAAGTTTTGCATTTGTTATTCTCCTTTGCTTCCAATGAAATCGTGGTAACCACGTGGCGGCTACGAAATTTTCATGTGGGGTTATCAGCTTCCGATAGCTGTTATTGTCCTGGCTGCTATAGTCAAGTTGATTCAGCTCAGTACCAGCTCACAATTTTGATTTAACACCTTAAAATGAGCAGATATTAGGAAACGTTCAGATTATGGAAAATTGAGTTATTGAATCGGGTCTCAAAGCATGGGTGCGATTTGTGGAAGCACTAAATAAATTCATCATCCTTGCAGAAATCAGCGGCTGTCTCTTGGCGTTTAAAATTCTAAACACGCCGCACGCAATTGCAATGAACCAAGTGTTAAAATGCACTGCGGATCAAATCAACCTTTACGTGTTTGATGGGGAATAGATTTGAAGTCACTTAATTTTTTTCTCACAAATGTTTGCTGGACAATTTTTCGTTAGTCATTACACCATGACCGCGACGTCGGATGGTAACACTATCACACATATTGGCACGGGATTAAATCGCGGAACATATCGGACAGCTGGTACCGTGGCACTATCGAGGAATGTAGATCAATTCTCAAACGGATAAGTTGGAGGCCATGTGATGATGTATTTGAATTAAATTCTACAGAAATATTTTGTAATATACAGAAACAGACGAAAATTTGCGACAGCGAAATTATGTTTCAACCATTCACACGCGTTGTCTACTTCGATCTATTTACATGCTCCAAATGTGTGCATGAAAATACATTTAAAATCACAACATATTTTTATCTGTGTAGTTTTTAGTTGATTTAATGGTTATCACCATTCTTTAAATCGATCACAAAGATTTATCGATATCGGCGATATTTGAATTCAATGATATCGGGTATCGTATCGATAAATTTCATCCGATAATATCGATATTATCGATTTTATCGATATTTGCACAGCCCTACTCTATGCATGTTCTAGTTTTGAAATTATTATTCTACTTTAATCTTCTTTACCTCGAAGTGAGCACTTGCTTTATAAAAATTAAAACATGAAGTATGTAAATATTTCATAAAGTCTCATTTAGCTTCCTCAGCTGCCTCTTACTTCCATCAAGAGGTATGTGAGTGATATGCTGGTTAATTATTAATGTGATTTTTTGATGAATTATCAAACACAAAATTCACGTAAACCAAATCCTGAAAAGTAATCCGAGTGGTGACTGGTGACCGCAGGAAGTAATCAATCGGATAACTTTTCAACATAATTCATATTTTGGGTCTCTAGATTTTTGCTAAGAAAAACGCGTCGTTCGGCAAGCTCCTAACAATGTTTTTTAAATTAAATGTTAACCCACCTCTAAAGCATTAGTGTAGCGTATAAATGGTTCATTATGTACTGCTTTATAGTGCTTCCGCAACTCACCAGCATCATGGAATGCCAACTGAAAAGTATGGAGTTAGAATAAAATCGAAAAATCTACTGTAGCTTACTTACTCCACAGCAGAACAACTCTTTTTCTGTTTTGGCACTTCCATCGTCGTAAGGGATCGCACCAAATTTTAACAACAATTGCTTTACCTTGGTGCGAATCTCTCGCAGATAGCTATGGAACACACCCCTGTAGGGGTCTTTGTGCAAGATGATTCCATTATAGTCCTGCATGAATTTCTGCACGTCCTTTGTAATCATATCCAGCTGTAAAGATATTGTGTTCAATGAAAATGGAAATGTTTCCAAGATATGAACTTAATTAACTAACGTTTCTGTACTTGTGGCTATAATTGTACACTGGCTGATGAACGTAAGCAGTAACCCGAACCATCCTTGAAAGACGTTTTCCCGACCGTTCTCAAAATGAAAATGAGAGTTTTTACACTTGGTGTTTTTAGCCGTCCCTCAAATCCTAGCCATTGTTTTGTCTTAAATTAGATTCTACTATTTATTTATGTATTGATGAGGGTAGCATGTCTCGTATGCAAAATCCTGAGCATCCACAAATCTAGGACTATGCATAACCTAGTGGTGGAACGCGCATCTTTAAAATGAGGAAGGAATAAAGAATTAGGTTTAATTAAATTCAAGTTCTTAAAATCAGATTCTTTTTGATAAATATACACTGCCGCTATCCGCAAGTCGAGTACATCTGTATATGGATGAAATAAACAGATGTGCTCGACTTGCGATTAGCGGCAGAGGGGTTAGGCAAAAAGGATGAGATAGGCAAAATTATGCCGATATTCAAATCAGCATAACTTTACATACAATAATCCGATTTTGGTAAAACAGGGACCATCGGATGCAGAAACTCTTATTGTTTTTAGTCCTCAATCTAAATTGGTTGATGTTTTGGATTTTCGAGAGTATGTTGAAAATGGCTTTTTTCTTTGCTTGTAATTTTATATGACGTTTACTTTCCTTATGTTTCATGGTTAGCTCATAAACTAAAACTAATTTGTCGCCCAATGCTGGCTGCCGGTCAAGAATCCATAACAAATACGCATAGCCATTTATGTGGTTTCGGTAATATACATAAATAAATCCTGTACATAGGGTCACGGGAGTTAATGTTAGTCTAAGATGGCTCTGCACCCAAATTAATCAATAATTCGATCAGAGCCGCATAGTGCTTTCATGGTGTGCAGTTCTTTTCTCTCTTTGCTGAAGGAAGTTTTTAATACTACCCAAAGCTATTTTAATTTCAACAGTGCTTCTCAGAGCTATTTGTACCCGCTGATCCCGTTACGATCTTTGCAAGGACCCGTGCCTTCGTTTTACGCTGGACCCGTTTGCGGAAGTAAAATTCCGACAAACGGTGGTAATCCTGCAGGGACACCGTTCTGGAAAAAAAACTCATAGAAGGTCACGTCTCCACACTAAGCAATAAGTATTAATAAACACAAGAGGAAGGGTGAGTCTCTGAATTCTCCACTTTCTTCTAGGTTTCAAGACCGTCCTGCCAAAGCGCGGAAAAATAGAAGAAAGCTGGAGACTTCAGATATTCCTTCTAAATCTCGCATTGGAAATAATTCTTCTCCTATCGAACTGAGCAATCAGTTCGATTTGATTTATGACGAAATTGAGCAAATCGAATCTACCTCTAGCCCTGGTGATTCGATTCATGTGATAAAGCAAAGGATTCCGCCAATTTTGGTATCTGTTACCGAGTTTTCTGGCTTTAGGAATGAGATTTTGAGTAACCTTCAGGGTTCAAGGTTTCATTCCAGATTGCCAGGAAGGGTGACTGCCGCGTTTTTCCGGGATCCTTTGACGATCGCAAACGTCTTCTTCAGTATTTAACTGAGAAGCGGGTAATTCGCTGATTCGTCGGGTATACATGTTTCAAACGCTCAAATATCGCAATACCTCTCACCGAGTAACGAGCAGTTCGTCGAATTCTTATTTCTCAAAAACGCCCACTTATGCAAGCATCGCTGCAGGCAGGCAAAATTTCATTTCTGAAAATTTACCGACGACGATGAATGATTTTTATACCCATTCTTCAACGGAAAATAACGTTCGTTCTGACGACTCAGGTAGCCTGTCTGTTTCCGACTTTGATTTTCTAAATGAACAATTGCATCACATGATTGATGCAATGTTCAAAACAAATACTGAGGCTGTTTAGGTCGGTATCAAATTTACTCAAAAAAATGTTATTGGACTTCGTTTTAATGGATCCAAATAATTCTTTAAAAACTTTAAATTGGAATGCCCGCTCTTTAAAGGGTAAGGAAGATGAATTATTCAACTTCCTATCTGTTCATAATGTCCACATTGCCATTATAACTGAAACATATTTAAAGCATGATCTTTTCATTAAAAGAGATCCAAATTATTTTATTTACCGAAATGATCGTCTTGACAGCGCATGTAGTGGGATCGCCATTGTCATTAATAGACGTATCAAACATAAATTATATTCTTCATTTGAAGCCAAAGTTTTTGAATCCTTGGGAGTTTCTGTTGAAACTAATTTTGGACAACTCTCTTTTATTGCTGCCTACTTGCCTTTCCAGTGCAATGGGTAGCAAAGGAATTTGTTGAGAGCTGATCTTCAAATTCTAACTCGGATCGCAACCAATCCAAATTTTTCATAATTGGTGACTTTAATGCCAAACATCGTTCATGGAATAATGCTCAAAGCAATTCCAATGGTAAAATTTTATTCGAAGATTGTTCTGCGGGATATTATACTATTCAATATCCCAATGGGCCAACTTGTTTTTCTTCCAGTCGAAATCCTTCTACAATTGATTTAGTTTTAACGGATTCAGCAGTGTGGCCAATTGGTAACTCATGCTGATTTTGACTCTGATCACCTTCCTGTGACGTTTGAAATCTCACAAGAAGCCATTTATAATCCAATCAGCTCTACTTTTAATTATCATAGAGCTGATTGGGATTTATATAAAACGTATATCGATAGGAATTTTGATGTTGATATTCCTCTCTATACCAAAAGTGATATTGATAATGCTCTCGTATCTTTGACAAATTTAATTGTCGAAGCTAGAGGCATTGCAATTCCTAAATGTGAAATTAAATTCAACTCCATTATTATTGATGACGATCTTCAGCTACTGATCCGTCTTAAAAATGTGAGGCGAAGGCAATACCAAAGAACTCGCGATCTCGCGTTGAAAGTTTTTAGCGAGATTTGCAAAATGAAATTAAAAAACGTTTCGCTATTCTGAGAAATATCAATTTTGAGAATAATGTCTCGAAGTTGGATCCCAGTTCGAAACCCTTCTGGAAATTAACGAAAATTCTTAAAAAAAACCTCAAAAGCCAATTCCAGCGAAAAGGCTTAAAGAGGGAAATAATATTTTATTAACAAATGGCGAAAAGGCTCAAAAGCTTGCTCAGCAGTTCGAGAGTGCCCATAATTTTAGTCTAGGTCTCACTTGTCCAATTGAGGATCAGGTTAAACGGAGCTTCGAAGACATTCTCAATCAAGAGAATGTTTTGACCCTTCGTTGGGAACTAATTTGGATGAAGTGAGATCTATTACTAGAAAATTTAAAAATATGAAAGCACCGGGTGATGATAGTATTTTCTACATAATTATCAAAAAACTTCCTGAGAGCTCTTTATCCTTTTTGGTTAATTTATTTAACAAATGTTTTCAATTGGCATACTTCCCAGATAAATGGAAAATCGCCAAAATTGTTCCAATTTTGAAGCCGGACAAAAATCCAGCTGAGGCTTCTAGTTATCGCCCAATCAGTTTGCTTTCTTCAATAAGCAAACTGTCTGAAAAGATTATTTTAAATAGAATGATGGCTCATATTAATGACAATTCTATTTTCGCTGATGTGCAATTTGGTTTTCGCCATGGGCATTCAACCACCCATAAGTTATTAAGAGTTACGAATTTAATTCGGCTCAACAAATCTAAAGAATGTTCGACTGGAGTTGCTCTTCTTGATATACAGAAAGCATTTGACAGTGTTTGGCATGAAGGTTTGATTGTAAAATTGTTGAATTTTAATTTTCCTCTGTACATTATTAAACTGATCCAAATTTATTTATCAGATCGCTCACAGCAGGTAAACTATCAGAATTAGGTAAACTATCAGAACAGAATAATAATCAGAAACTAAATCTGATAGATTACCTGTAAGAGCTGGTGTTCCCCAAGGCTGTATATTGGGCCCATTATTGCGAAGCTTTCGTGTCATTTGTAGTAGATTGCAAAAAAGTTTGGATATTTTCTCCACTTACTTGCAAAAATGGAAAATTATCCCGAATGCTTCCAAACCTGAAACCTTCTAGCAGACATATTGTCACTATGAATGGGATTCCAATTAATTGGTCTAGCGAAGCTAAATATTTAGGATTTCTGCTAGAACAAAAATTAACTTTTAAATCACTTTGAAGGCATTCAAGCCAAATGTAACAAATATATTAAGTGTCTATATCCACTTATACACAGAAAATCAAAACTATGTCTTATGAACAAACTTTTGATTTACAAACAAATTTTTAGATCAGCCATGTTGTATGCTGTGCATCAACTGCTGCAATACCAGAAAGAAGCAACAAACAAATGTCCAACAAAATAATTTCCAACTCAAGACAAAAATCGTTGCAATATTCTATTGCAACGATTAGCTCCTTGTATCCTTAGTATAAGTTAGGTTAAGTTTAATTTTAGTTGAAAACATTGTAATTACTACATGGTTCAATAAAACCAGAGGAAAAATCCTAACTGCCAGAGGCAATTGAAATGTATTAATAATAACTAAAAACGTAACATAGCAAATAAAAATGATAGTGTTAAGAAAACACGGAACACCTAGTCTAAGAGATGAATGCATGTATTAGATAATTAGCAAATAAAATAAGCTAAAAAAAAAATCAATAATTCGAAGATAATACACTCCCCACACTGTTATGGGTCAGCTAAGGATTAATTTGTCAAATCCAATATCAACCTCCATTCCAAATTACCATATTTTTTTCTACTTGAAACTTCCATGCATTTCATTTGCATGCATATTTTTGGGTCCATGGCGGATTGATGTGCTAAACTTTATAACATTGCTGTAATAAAACCGAATCTGGAACACAAATGTGGATGGTAGCCTTTTCCTGGGCGGAGAGGGGATACAGATTTGCTCTATAGATGAAAGCAAACAATGTTTAATTCATTTTGTTAATCATATATAATACTATTTAAACAATCTTATCTCATTCAGTTAATATCACTAGCATAGGAGATACCAGCAAAAATTATTAACCTACTAATTGTGTGCAAAATCGCATCTTGTCATGATTGATAATCAGTGCGTGTTTGTTTATAAATGAAAAATTCTGAGAATATATTCTCAAATTTCATATAAGTATAAATTTACACAAAATTAACCAAAACTTTTTGGTACAATATCAGGAGCATTTGTTACCAAATTCATTTGAAGCAACATATTATTATTCCCTACCTTTACGGCTTTTACAAATTTCGAGAGATTGTGCACAATTATTCCTGTTTTTGACTACTTGTCGTAATAACCAAAATAAGCAAGCCGTCTGGTGGCATAACTTTAGATAGATCTTCAATATATTAACTGTTTGCTAAAATTTTTGTTTGCTAAATATTGTCGCCAAAAGTTTTGATTTAAGACAATCCCGATCATTCAAAAGGATATTATACTATAAAAGAAGAATGAAAATCCATTAATTATGTAACGCAATGATTAGCCATTTGTGTCACACCTTTTTTAGAAGCATATCAAAATTGTGTATGGGAAATCTAAATCCCCATTCCTCATCTAAAGTGTAGTAATTTATGGGTATTTACTAAAAGTACATATCAGAACCAAAATCTAGCATCATTTTTTGCGTGGCAGGAGAGGTCTGCTTAACACATAAGAATTAGTGCGTGTTAAATGGCTTTTTATTTGTACCTAAGCTTGATAGTATTGGCACCGACAATATTGTCGGTGGTATTGGTATGTATATTTCAAGCCCATTTACCGGGAAGGATCCTAATATATTCCACGGCTGTTATTTTAGTTTTTACAATTACAATGCAATTTTTATTCATGTTTTTTATTACCTCACCCGGACAGAACTGAATTGTAAAACATGATATGGACTTTGATGTAAGATTAAAAAGAGCAGGCAAAAATATCAACAACAAAATGCACCGAAGTGTTATTTAAATATCCAGATGTGTTATGGATAAAAACAAACTAATAGCTCGAGATATTAAACACTTCTTCCAAATACCATTAACTGATAACCTCACTTAAAATACTCGGGTATTTTAAAATAGGGATTGGAACCATGTTTGCTTTAAATTTGGTTGGAACGAGGGCTTTGGCCAATACATGAAAACGGTAACTGCTTGCACACTTGTTACATAACCATTCTAATGCTGAGCAAAAATTCCCGTACGGTACTGATTAAATTGTTTGCAACACGAACTCTTACACACATAATTTTATCTATACCACATAATTTTAATTTTCACGGAAAGAGCTATCCGAAAAACCTTTCCTGGAAACTCGAACTTTTCAAAATATTTCCCTTCTTCAATCAATATAATCGTTGGAGCTAACTACAATATTATTCTTTAGCGCTATATAACCACACATAGTAGCCTGGTTTTTACGCCATGTTATGGGAACAAACATTTCACAAAACGTTCGTTTGATCGCATAAACCGTCGTATGCATATTTTGACCACTTCAATCAAAGGAATAATAATTAATTCCTCGCGGCCTTCAAATAACTACTAATATTGTCCATTTAGACAGATTAGTTCATGTATTTTGTTGATTAATATGATGATTCGGGTAAAATTAATAAAAATGCGTTTTCCCAACATCGATGCTGCTGGTTGTTACGTCAACTATGAAATCATGGGCAGTTCACCCGAAACGCATTACCTCATACGCGACGCAGAATAAACACAACTATTTTATTATTTGAATGTTCCGGATGAAAACATTTTTTATATATTCTACTTTTATACTTTTATGTATGATTATGTTACACACACATGTATCATTTCCGACACGAATGTCATGATAATGGTAAAGAGCCATAAATACATATAACAATAATACTAACATGTATCATTTTTTAATATGTTGTTTTTTTAATATGTTGTTGACATATTCAGTAATTCAATAATGAGACATAATATTGTCTCATGACTTTATTGTTGTGTGGAAACGTATTATTTTTGGTGCGAATTCTCTCCATTTGAATATTTGTTGGTCCGTTTTAGAAAACCCTTCATCGTTTCGCATATCGTCTACCTGAATAGTGTGATTCACATTTTTCAAAATTTTTTGGAGGTTCACCAACAAAACCGCAGTATATTCTGTCCCATAATTGAGGTATTCCTGCAGCCGTCTTCTAAAATGCTCCAGTTTTCCGTGGCCTGATTCCAGCTAAAATAAAATTCGAACATCAACTGTAGTTTTCGAAGTAAATCATACATTGAACAAACTTCAACAATATTTGGATGCAACAAACGAGGAGTATTATGGAAACGAAAGTAATGCTCCCTTAGCTCGTTGAGATTTTCGAAAAGAGTTCCGCAGCAGAATAGCTCCCAGTAAAGTTGATTGCGGCAACCAGCGGCCCCAATTAGATGTAATTTTGTTATGAGCAGTTGCAAGTTAGATCTGATTTCTCTGAGGTGTCGTGCATAATCACGGCGATAAATCTGCCGGTATTCGACAATCGTGTCGTACTCCTCCAGGAAGTGCTCCACATCGGTTGTGAACTTTGCTAGCTGTAAAGTGTTATGGTAGAGTATCTCAAAATGAAACAATCTAATTGAAATTCATTCATATTACATTACGATATTTATCGCTGTAGTCCAGAGTTCGTTTCCGATAGTGGCCACCGTGTTGAACCATTTTGAAAGTGCCAGTAGCTTGAATTGATCTGAGTATTGACATTAAAAGCACTTCTAGCTAAATGGATTTGGGAATGAATTGAACAAAGACTCTATTTTAGTTGATTACGAGCGGAAAGTGACCGTTTCGGGATACTGCTTTCGTGTGTTCCACACTGCATGTGTTTACTGATCGCTATTTTTGGCTTATTAAAACGGGTTTTCAGTAATCATTATTTTAATTTGTTAAAGTTTGTAAAACTACGTTTGCTAATCCAATTAATAAATCTTCTTTTAGTTATTTATGCAACAAATTGCAAAACACAAGAGTTGTACTTCCATCCAAAAAGGATTGTTGCAATTCTTTTATAGCCTCACTCCACCCCATGTCTAATATGTTTACGCTAACATGTTATTTATGATTCTTTCGATTTCAAAAGGCGAAAAAATATGGTTTTTAAGTGTTTGGAAAAAAAATTGGATGATTGAAAATATTTCCTTAACAAAATAAAAATTATTATGAATAATACCACCTGCCATCACGTTTTCGTTGAGCGTGTATATTTTCGTTTACATTAAGTTTACATTACATTAAGATCTTGAGAGATTGAGTGAAAACCGTGAATTGAATTGAACTATGCCGGAAAAGCAATCGCTGTGATTGAAATACGTTAATTGAAATCAAATAAAATCTTTTTCAAACGATGTTTTGCAAGAATAGCTATTTTTTAAGCAGATATGAACCCCATTGCAGTATTACTTGGTCCACAAAATTCAGGAAAAGTTGCTTCCTGATATTTATTATCAATTAAATAATGCAGTCGTACGAATGTTAGGCCGGGAATGGGGTAAGAAACTCTATCGATTTCATTGATAGCAAATATAAAGCATACGTCAAATAGATTCCACATGGGGGCACTCGCGATTCGATTTTAATGCAATCTAAGAACAAGATTTCCGGCGTTGGCATTTATCTTTAAGTTTGGAAAATTAGTTAAATTACAAAAGTTTTTATCCGGTTCTGACGCTGATTACAAATTAGATTTAAAATGATGGCCACGTTGTATTAACCTTTTACATATTTTGATATTGTTTTGCAAAATGTTTCAAATGTGTTATGCCTATTTGCATGCATGACCCAAATTTTATAAGAAGGTCACAAATTAAATATTTATCATGAGCCAAATTTTCTGAAAACTTACCCAAATTTAAGTCGAGTCAGATTAGCGTGCGGCACGTTATTTTAAGCGAGATTCTCCAGTGATAATTTTGTTTGTTGCATATCTTGAATCTATTATAAAAGCTGAGCCAAAATCCAAAATTTCACGAATTCAGTTGCACGGGAACTATTTTGCATCAATGAATCGCCTGCTTTGAGCATGCTTACAGCGGCACACTAGGAGTTAACTTTCTGAAATCAATATGGCGAAAGGCATCTAAGGTTCGATTTCTCAAAATTAAGCACTTTCATCAAAAAAATATTTGGTAGGCATGGTAGCGGACACCTTCCTACATAATCAGTACCAAATAGTTTTTCATGAAAAGGCGTTAGATGATTTTCGCCATACAAATTTCTGGCGGTTAACTTGGCTATTTTGCGCATATACTATAGCGCCTGGATGTGACAGCAACGGGTAGAAAATCAACCACTGCCAATAATTCATTTTGAAAAACTTAATAGTTTCGCGTACTGAACACCCTAACTTTATTTTACTGTGGGCTGTCAACCAGTGAGCATGTGCCAATCATTCAAATTTACAAAAAAAAACTTTAAATATTGATTTTAAATGTCAAATTTATGGTCAACGAGTGTGAAAAAAATATGCTGCAGCTCAGAAAAAGGCATTCTTTCGAATGAATAGGAAAATCATCATATTTTTCAAAATTAAAAAACCTAATTATAATATACAGAAAAAGGCACCAGAATTCAACTTTTTTTTTTCAACTAATGTCTAGTCGGGCTAGAGTATAGTAACAGATTTAAAACGGATCGTGTTATTCATTTATATGCTTTTTTGTAACAGGTCCTGTTTTAAATTGTGTACAATTAGTAGTTAAAATAACTGAAAATTATAAAAATCCAAAATAATAAAACATATCTTGTTTTAATATATTTATATATATATATGCTGGGTAAAGCCTACCGTTGGTACTTTGCGTACCTGAAGGAATAAAATAGACCCCATCTCGTGGTTCTTAGCCTCTTACCCAGCAACTCATTTCCCTACCTCCTCGAGGCGCTGGCCGGGATACGAGTAACCTTAGGGAAGATCGGGTAACCAACCCCGGTGGAAACTATGGTTGTATGCTGACAGGGAATGGGGGGGGGGTGTTGACTTCTCCTCTCTGGAGGTGCAAATCTTACTGAGCGTCTGTTCTCCATGTTAGGAGTGGCTCACAACAGCATCTGTTCTCCACGTTAGGGGCGGCTAATCATCGTCCGAATGCGAGACTCGAAGTGAAACTGTGTACCATGGTCCACCGAAAATAAGGAGGAATGGCCCTCGGAAATTTAGGGGGTTTGGTGTAAGGCCCTGCAAGCCAGCCTTTAAAAAGACATACGCAACAAATAATCAACAAGAGAGTACGGACCGGAACCATCGGCGAAGACCACTGTGACGAAAAGGGACTTGCGATTGGAAACTCGGTTCGTGGAACTGCAAATCCCTCAACTTCACCAGGAGCACACGAATACTCCCCGACAGCTGCCCAAGCCACGACGTCAAAATCATCATAGGAGATTTGAACGCTCAGGTTTGCCAAGAGGAGGAGTTTAGACCGACTATTGGGAAGTTCAGCGCCCACCGGCTGACGAACGAAAACGGCCTACGACTAATTGATTTCGCTGCCTCCAAGAATATGGCCATACACAGCACCTACTTCCAATACATCCTTCCGTATCGGTATACCTGGAGATCACCACTACAGACAGAATCACAATCGACTCTGACCACTATCTGGTGATGTTAAACTGAAGCAACCTGATATCGCCACTGCATACGCGCAGCATCTCGAGGCAGCGTTGCCGGAGGAGGGTGAGTTCGATGGGTCCCCTCTTGAGGACTGCTGGAATACAGTCAAAGCAGCCATTAACGACGCAGCGGAGAACAACGTCGGGTATGTGGGACAAAGTCGACGGAACGATTGGTTCGACGAAGAGTGCAGACAGTTTCTGGAGGAGAAGGACGCAGCGCGGGCGGTCGCGCTGCAGCAAGTTACCCGACAGAAGGTGGAACGTTATAGACGGAAGCGGAGACAGCAGACCCGGCTTCTCAAAGAGAAGAAACGAAACCTGGAAGAAGCGGAGTGCGATGAGATGGAACAGCTGTGCCGTTCTCAAGAAACACGCAAGTTCTATCAGAAGCTCAACGCATCCCGCAAAGGCTTCGTGCTGCGAGCCGAAATGTGAAGGAATAAGAATGGGAGCATCTTGACGGACGAACGTGTGGTGATCGAAAGGTGGAAGCAGCACTACGGGGAACATTTAAATGGCGCTGAGAGTACAGGCAGTGAAAGTCAAAGCAGCGGAGGAGATGACTACGTCAGTTCAGCGGACGATAGAAGTCAATCGGTCCCCACCTTGAGGGAAGTTAAGGATGCCATCCAACAGCTAAAGACTAATAAAGCAGCTGGTAAAGATGGTATCGGAGCTAAGCTTATCAAGATGGGCCCGGAAAAGCTGGCCACTTGCCTGCACAAACTGATAGTCAGAATCTGGGAAACTGAACAGCTACCGGAGGAGTGGAAGGAAGGGGTTATATGCCCCATCTACAAGAAGGGGGCAAGCTGGAATGTGAGAATTTTCAAGCGATCACCATCCTTAATGCCGCCTACAAAGTGATATCCCAGATCATCTTCCGTCGTCTGTCACCATTGGTGAATGAGTTGGTGGGAAGTTATCAAGCCGACTTCGTTGATGGGCGCTCGACAACGGATCAGATTTTTCTGTACGGCAAATCCTTCAAAAATGCCGTGAATTCCAGGTCCCAACGCACCATGTGTTCATTGATTTCAGGGCGGCATACGTAGAGTATAGACCGCGTAGAGCTATGGAAAATTCGTCTATCTCGGATTAGTCTAAATTAATGATTTCATATATGCCAGAGCGGACAAGTTCTAAACTAATCAATGCCTCATGTCAGTACACACCTGCCTGCATAATCTTTTTGAAAAGCTGCAGCTAAAAATGAGTAGGATTTTCAGATAAAAGCAAAATAAGCATAAAAAATCACCGTTTTTGTATCCTTTTTCACGGAAACTCCTTCCCTCGAGGTAACCGCCTATGATCAATCTTAGATAACGTCCTGAAAGATGATTAAATTATATCTCGAAACAGCCCAAGAAATCCAAAATTGGGCGAACAATAAGAAAGTTATAACGATTTCAATTTCGGGTCAATATGACCCTAGACCACAGACAACGTAAGTTCTCTAATAAAAGAACACTGTAGCTCTTATTTTCAAGATTTTTCAAGCGAAAAGAGACAGATCGAGTTTTATGGCGGCGAGTTTTACTAAATTACCAAAAATTAGGAGAATCGGTTGAAAACTAAAAAAATGGCAGCCTTTCAAAGTGGCCTGGAGTAATATTGACCCCAAAGCACAGACAAAAGGTTAATAAGCTCCAAGTAAAACATTTCACGCATCCTCACGCGATCGTGACTTGTTTTTATTTGAATACTAGTTGACCCGGCAGACGTTGTCCTGCGTAGTAGGCAAAAATGCGCGTCCATGCAAAGTTTCCGTACGATTCCTAATTTCAGTTTTCACGATTTATTCATCTTTACTAATGATTTCCCAATGAGGAAATATCATATAAACCCGTCGGTAACTATAATGAACATATCTGCAGAAGGAATGAAGAAAATCCATCCAGCCGTTTTCGCGTTATGCGGATACGAACACAGACCATTTCATTTTTATTATATAGATAGGGAAGTTTGCTAAAAAAATGAGATTTTGATTTTGATGATGAGATAATTAAAGAATGATCATCATAAAAATCATACTCATTGGCGGAGTCAGAGGTGGGCACCACTCGTCGCAAGCAAGCTGTAGTTCTCAAAGGCAACGGTCTTGTGTCAAGTGGTGCTCTATCAAATAACAATAACTGACCCCGCCAGTGGTAATATATCACTGCTACACCAATACAAAAAGCACAAAAACAAAAAAGAACACGCTCTACTGCTTATTGTATGCATTTAAAGACGACAAATAGTTGACATAGTTTTGGCCACGCTTTTACACTACGTACTCCTATGTGCGACGGTATGCATATAATATGCAAACGGATAGACATATTCCTTGTGGAAAATGTTCGAAAAGTATCGTCCAACAAAAAGCATTGAGAATTACTGTCGACCATGATCATCATCGTAATAAAAATTGATAATACGTATTCACGCGAATGACGCGTAACGTATAAAAAAACCTAGAATAATCCAACTAGCGGTGATGGTGCCTTTCTCGTGTAGTATAAAACAAGAAAACACATAAGAGTATCAAGAAAAGCAAGGTCGAAATTGCACTTTAGGGAGATAGATTCAGATATTTCCATAAATTCACAATTATTTGCATTCATTCGAATGCATTGCAGCAGTTATCAAAAAAAAATCTATTTTGCAAACAAATTGGATAAGGCTAAGTACAAACATATGTCTCACATCTTTTTGTACACACACACACACACACACACACACACACACACGCACATACATATATGCACATATACAATCACACCTCAATTCTTTGAGCTGAGTTGATTGGTATATAACACTATGGGTCTCCGTGCCTTCTATCAAAATTTTGGTTTTGGAGTGATCCTATAGCCTTTACGTATACTTAGTATACGTGAAAGGCAAAAAAGGGAAAGGCGAACAGTCGTCTAATATCATCGAAAAAACATTTAAAACACGCAGTTTCATATATACATATGCAAATATTTATTTGGATTGCTGTACTTTATTAATTTAGTATATCGTTTTTCGTATTTAATTTCAAACATGCTTCAATTGTTATTTCTTCATTTGTGCGGCAATAGCTTCGCTCGTATCGAGGATCACTCCACCCATCACCGTGTTTGACTTCCGCAGTAGCCGTCTTAATTTGAATAGCAAATCAACGTTTACAATCTTTCCCTCGGCGATATAGAATTTGCAGACATCATGGTATGCCGAAATGGCGTCCAGCTGAAATGATGTTTTATAAGGAGAATGTGTGTTGTTGCTTGCTATTTCCTATCACTTACTTCCGGTGACGATTTCCCTTCGTCATCTTTTTTGTGAGCTTCCTCGTAGTGTTCTGCAAATTCCTCGTTGTTTAGAGGTTCTTCCTAAAATAAATCAAATGCTTACACTAAAAACTGCGACCTGTTCTAAAATATATATTTGTTCCAAATCAGAAAACACTTACATCACAGCACTTAATGTGCTTATAAAGGTAATCGTCACGTGGAAGTTCATTTTGGATAAACCGCAGAAGCAACGCCACAAGCGACTCCCGCAAGGGGTTCGTACGTGCTAAATATAGAGTTTTTTGCTGATTTCTATTTTCCACCAAATCGTCAAATCGGGCCAGGAAGTTGTCAGTCTCCTTGATGAACTCGTGCATCTACAATAATCGGTAAACATATGTTTATTACTACCCATCGTTGTCGCAGATTGAACCATACCAATGTAAATTTAGCCATGGGTTTTTCTTTCACTGGTAACTCGTCTTCGGAGGATTCTGCATCTTCTTCCCCGGAGATTTCTTCATCGTCTTCAGGGTCACGCTTGTTGCCGGATCCTGCCATCCTCTTGAGTGCGTGGAATCTAACTTTTCTCTTCAGTTAATTAATATTGGCCAAACTATTAAGAAACTTGGAGATAACTTTAGCTCGCAGACACTACGATGGAATAGCAGTTACTATCTAGATATATGATCCGAACACCATAAAAGCTTAATTGTAAATGCGCAAACGGTCCATGAAATTCCTCATGCCTGTTAGTAACGATTTGAATTCAGGGAACCCGATCATTTACGAAGAGATCGACTAGAACGACCGAGACGCAACAATTGTTGTGGTTGTATAAACATTTAGTTTGTTGTCTTGTATAGATGTGCACAAACCCCGAGTTGTATCGAGCAGTTTATGCAATGATTATTTACTGCAATTGAGGAACCTCAATTTTCATCATACATGCAGAATATCTGGTCTCCTTAACCGTGTGGTAAGACGAGAATCTTCTTCTTCTAAGGCTACACATTCTTACTAGAAATTAACCTGCTTCTCGTCTTAGTATTCTATTAGCATATCCTTAGTTATTAATTGGAAGCTATTCTGTGTCCGCTATTGTATGAGTATGTATCTTGTGTGTGTGTGTGTGTGTGCTTACGCACGACCCAGCACACGTGCTTAGTAGTTGCCAAGCTATCACACGGGAGTGTACTGGAGTGTCGGACTCGACCAGTGACAGGTAATACCGATTAAACTCACCTTGGGCTACGCCTTAATATCTTGAACAGCAAGTACACCCGAAAACATCCTAGACCGGACTAAGAATCGAACTCGGTATCTCCGGATTGGCAATTCTACGCCTTTGCTCACAAAGCCAATTCTTCTTCAATGGCTCTACCACAGACAAACAGACATAACACTCGTCAAATTTCCATCGTTCACTGATTTACTGGTCGATTCAAATAATCATTAATTGGCCAATCGATCACTCGTGGCGCGCGCATCGGGTTTGCTCGAGCTTGACGTTTACTCACTATCACCATCTGGTTTGTGATTTGCCCAACTAACTGAAATTAACAGATGTCGTTTGTGTTTGGACGACGATGAATTTGATGGGTGAATGTTCAATATGTTATGTCTGTTTGTCTGTGGCTCTACATTCCAACTGGAACTTGGCATGCATTTCAACTTAGTATTCTATTAGTATTTTCTCAGCTATTAATTGAAAGCTTTTCCGCCATTGCATAAGAATGTATCTTGTGTGGCAAGTACAATGGATACACTATGCCCAGGTTGTCAAGAAAGTGTTCAACTCGAAAACATCCTAGACCGGAACGAGAATCGAACTCGCCATCTCCGGATTGGCAATCCCACGCCTTTGCTCACAAGGCTACCGGAAACCCTCACTAAGCCAATTGGAGAAGAAAAAATTCTGAAATGTATAAACGTAATGCTATGTATTTAGTAGGGTAATATCTCCGGTTGTGGGGCATCCTGCATAACTTTTAAACTTTATACGGCAAATCTGAGTAACGTTAAAGTCGTTTTTTTTTCCTTTTTATGTATGTATTTTTATGTATGTGTGTGTGATGTGTAAAAATTTTGTAGGCGAGGGATTTCGCGCCAACTCGTATATGCGGCTGGCAACACCCTCTCAAATTTGAATGAAACTTTCTGGACATGTATTTCCCTCGGGAATTCTGCCAGAAATTCTTTCTTGAATTCTTGTATGCATTCCTTGACGATATCTTCCCGGAGTTCCTCAGTGAAATCTTTCAGGCATTCCACCATAATTTTTTTCCAAGGAGTTCCTTTGTGATGAGTTCCTTTGGCAATTCTTCTAGGAATATTTTTGATAGGCTGACCATACGTACCGTATTTAACTGGACAGTCCCGTTTTTAAGACCTTATCATGCTGTCCCGTCGTAATCTAGAAAAACCTCAATTTGTCCCATTTTTTCATTGATTCTTCCAAAAGATTCCAAAAGCAAATACAAAGAAAATGGACGAAACCCATCGAAAAAGTGTGAGATGTTATGTTATTAATTTTGCTTTTAAAAGAATGCTATCTATGCCGTTATGTATTATCCATGAATCGACTTTTCTTAAAGTTTTTATCAGTCAATGACAACAATCTTCTGCCGCTTCCTTACTCTAAGACGGCCATTACTACTACTAGTTATTTATACACTTTAATTTTTTTATCTTATTATCTTTACCTTTATATATTATTATTTTTATCGGTTTTAAAATTCATTGCGTCTTTTTGTTTGTTCACAACTTCATCGTCCCCTCTAATTTTAATGTAAAACGTTTCTGCTGTCAATCTTTTGTAACTATTACTAATATGGTCAAGTATTTTTTGTACAAAAACTAAAGACCCAATACCAAAAAACAAAAATACTAATGTGGTGTATGAAGTCTCGTGCGGTGCATGCAACAAATCATACATTGGGGAAACTAGTCAGTTCTTAACCAAACGTCTAGGACAACCCAAGTACAATGTAAAAACAAAAAACATTTCTGGAACTGGTTTATCGCACTATAGAAGAGGGGCATATTTTCGACATCGACAAAACAAAAATACTTGACCAAGTTAGTAATAGTTACAAAAGATTGACAGCAGAAACATTTAACATTAAAATTAGAGGGGACGATGAAGTTGTGAACAAACAAAAAGATGCAATGAATTTTAAAACCACCTATAACTCAATTATAACGAAGCTTAAAATCCCCAATAGCAGTACGTAACAATAAGAGTAGATGTAAACAACAAGTAGTAGTAATGGCCGTCTTAGAGTAAGGAAGCGGCAGGAAGTTTGTGAGTGATTATTTTATGTTATTTATGTTTTCTTGACAATATATATGCGTATTTTAGAGTCCGCAGAAGATGGTCAAAGGCCAGTGAATCGACCGAAATGTCAGTACAATCTGGCAAACATTTGTTTTATTTCTCGCCGAAAATCAATCGATTAGCAACCGACACATAAAATCGCGGCGATCGATCCATTGTCATCATCTTACTTTTATTCATGAAAAAGGGTTTTGGCACGGGAAATCAATAATCCCACTCTATTGCTCGTTTCGCATTTGTCTTATGTCTCATTTGTCTCATTTATTACCTAAAATATTTTTTCTTATCTCTCTAAAGGCTGCCTTATACCTCGGGAAAATTTTCCGCCGGAATTTGGTCCCCGTGTATTTTAAAGGGGGCTGGGATTTTGATTTGCCGTGTCCAAATCCCGAAAACATCGCATATGTAAAAATGCATGGGGAAAAAATCCGCGGATCGAATTCCCGAGGTGTGAGGCTACCTTAAGATGCGATGTTTTCGGTATTTGGGCACGGAAAATCAAAATCCCGACCCCATTTAAAATGCACAGGGACCAAAATCCGGCGGAAAATTTTCCCGAGGTGTAAGGTAGCCTTTAATGCCCAGACCAGCTTTAGGCAAGGTACTTTGACTATTTTTTTTTGTAATTTTCAATTATTTAAAATTGGAAAAGTTTTTGATATTAGTCAGTAATGAAATCCGTAATGCATGTTTAAGAGTGGAATAAAATAAAATTTCAAAAGTCCATTTTTTTTAAATATTGAAAAATGTGTAATTTTTGTTCTTCGTGTTTTTATACGCTCCCCTTCGAAAAGTGAAATATTTGTAGGTAGTAAAGCATTTTTTCTTCAATACATTAGAAGGTTATGGTGGTGAATAAAAGATATTTTAGTTACGTCGCTGTCCGGAACATCTTTTGCTGGCGAGGATAGGGAATCTAAGTGTCAATGAAGGAAAAATACATACGATTTGTCAGTTAGGTACCACACATGTTTTGGACAGCAGAACAAAGGGAACCGAAGCGACAATCTTTATCTGGTAACTAAAATACCTATCTTTTTGGTGAATGATTCACTCTAAAAATTTTCTCCCCGTAACGCTGGGTAGACACCTTTGCGTGGTGTGTTACGGTGTAAGATCTACCACGGTCACATTGTCAGCTACAGGCAAATCCTGACCCAACGAATTCCTTCCCCAATAACCAAATCCGTGGTACTTATAAGGGTGTCGCTGAGTCGGGGGCCTCTTATTAAGTAAGTACTACATCAACACTTCCTTCCCCTCCCATGTTACGGTGAAGATGGGCGTGGCCAGGAGTAGTAATCCTCATGCTTTTGTGATTTTTATCCTAGATTGAAATCAAGGATGACACCCACCTTGATTTCTGATAGGAATCTGAATAAGGATTTCAAAAGAAAAACATAAGTATCACTAGTGTCCAATCTACGAAGTACACCGTATTTATGCTATGCTAATGATTCACTCTAAAAATTTTCCCCAACCTCTTACACGGAAAATGAAAATTAAGCCCATTGAAATTTCCACTACTCTGAGTTTTGTCACTTGGTTTTTGACAAGTTTTTGACATGTCCCGTTTTGCATGTGCGTTTGTCCCGTTTTTTCACCGATATGATCTGGTCAGCCTAATTTTTGAGCACTCTTCCAGGAATTTCTCTGGAAATTGCTCAAGGAATTTATCAGGAATCCCTCCGGCAGTTCATCCAAAAATTCCTTTGGAGCTTTGAGGAATCCCTCCGGAAGCTCTTCCAGAAATCGCTCCAGAAGTTTCTCAAGGAATTCCTCCGGAAGTTCATCCAGGAATTCCTCCGGAAATTTCTCCAGGAATTCCGGTGACGATTTCCCTTCGTCATCTTTTTTGTGAGCTTCCTCGTAGTGGTCTCGTTGTTCGGAGGTTCTTCCTAAAATAAAAAAAAAAGCCTACACTAAAAACTGCGATCAAACATATATCTTTGATCCAAATCAGCTTACATCACAGCACAAGTACTTATAAAGGTAATCGTCACGTGGAAGTTCATTTTGGATAAACCGCATGAGCAACGCCACAAGTGACTCCGGAAGTTCCTCCAGTAATTCCTCTGAAAGTTTCTCCGGAAGTTCTTTCAGGATTTTCTTCAGGAATTCCCTTCCTTGATTTTTTAAATACTATGTTCAGTTGCTAATATAAGCAAAATCCCATTACAAATAAAGTTTCATATGTTCTGAAATGATTACTAGTTTAATTTCGGTTTAATTTAATTTCTGGTTTAATTTCGGATGAAAACAGACAGTTTTTGTTAGAAATTTTGAAATTTTTACAATATTTTTATTTAAAAACTATGTATGCAAAGTGGCTTTTTGTAACAAAGTTTACATGTCCAGAAAGTTTCATTCAAGTCTGAGAGGGTGCTGCCAACATTTGTTCAGACACAGACACACTTTTTGGAACTTAGCATTATTCGATTTACTCGTAACAAGTTGCATTCGTCGGGAATGCGGTCGAGTCAGTCGAGTCAGGTACGAGACACTGAAGACGACCTTACTGTTGAGGTCGAAATACGTATATGTCAAGGCAATTACGTATATGTCAAGACATTCCACTAAAAAGCTCAAAATAATTTTCTTAAGAAAAATCATTGTTTTTTCCCGAAGATCCTCCCTTGGAAAAATTAGGATACAGATTTTTTTACAATTAATTGCATATTATTCGGCAACTCGGCCGTACGAAAACCATTTTTTTGTTAAATATCTTGGCTGTGCATATGCACAGCATATGTTTCGAAATGGACAAATTGATATGAAATTTGCGAAAAAGAATCCACGTGTCTTGGAGGGACTCGAACCCTCAACCTCCTACTCTCTAGATAGGCGTGATAACCCCTACACAACAAGACCACTTAAAGGTCACGTTTGCGGAAAAGCCATCAGAATCCGAGTACCAACATCCACCGCGGTTAGCTCTCTTTTTTGCAAATTGAATATCTTTCGGATGCTTGATTTGCCCAATCTCCACATGTGCTTTACTATTGTATATCCACAGTCAAGCGAGTGCACATTGTTTATTAAACGAGAGGATCGCACTCCATGCCCCCCCAGTAACAGGCTGGGCGGGACAGTATAGATTTTTTTTTCTTAAATTGTTGCAATGCGTTTTAATCGATATGCAAGAATTGAAGACGCAAGTGACGAATAATCGGAGGACAAAATTGGGTTGACATCGAGGCTGGGGACACCATGCTTCCATGGTTGATTCGGTAGACCATTTGATACAAACTCCAGAACAATTTGGAGATCTTATAACATCTCATATGCCTGGATTTGGAGAGATCTTACAATACCTAATGTAAGTCGCAAGTGAATGTGTTTAAAGTATCCAACGATCTATAAATTAAATGAAATAGGGGAACAGACGGCTTTGGCAGGTTTTGTTCTATTATTGGCAGGGGGGTTTTTGTCGACCGAATTTTATGAAATTTGGCCACAATATTCTTTGATATGCAAAGAATGTTTGGGCCAAATATGAGCATAATCAGTCATAAAAAAACCCCTGACAATAATAGAACAAAACCTGCCAAAGCCGTCATTTGTATTAAAAAAAACTAGAAATTTTAGCAAAAAATCATTTTACGTTAAATTTGGTTTACGTCCCCCAATAAGTGACTTAAAAAGAGGGTTGATTGTAAGGATGCAAACTCATTTTTATGCATTGAGAAGATGATACACGAAAAAGACGCCATCGCCGCTGCTAAATGGAATGTTTTTACAAGAAAGACAAAGAATTAAAAGATTATTGGTGTACTTTTACCTCATAGTAGTTTTTACAAATATTTATTGGTGTCATTTCGAGTTCATTTCGATTATTATTATTTGTATTATTGCATATTTATATAGATATAGAATTAACAGTAAAATTTTCAATATTATTAAATAATAAAATCTTAAATTCTTCTTTCTAGCGAACTGCCTTTATCGAAAGATTTAATACCTTATTACAGGAATGATTTTCCTTAAAATTTTCAGTAAATAAAAACTCAATGCCCCGTTGCAGCTGATCCCACTTCGAACGAATTCGTCTAGCTCGTGTCGGAAGATACACATCTTCAGTATTGATGCTTTCATCTAAAAATACGCGCCAGTAAAGTAAATGGTTAAGCCGTCATTAAGTGTCCTTCAAGATACTGCCACTACTAACCTCGCACGTGTTTGCCTCAAACAAATAGTGCTTTTCGTGCTCCGCGTGATAATGCATTCGCAGCATATTCAATGTCTTGAACTGCTGTCCACAACAATCCAACGGGAGCTTTTCTTTGTACCCTCTCACTAGGATGCCGTATTCAGGGATGTGAAGTTCTTTCTCTTCCTGTGGTTGCTTTTTTATCGGTTGAGGTGCACCAAAACCGCTGAACTGGTCTGGTTCGTTGTCCGGTTTTGGCTCGCGCCATTCGATCTTAGTGAATTCGGACAAAATCTGGATTATCCTGAGTCGTATCTCCAGCAGGTAGTAGGAGAAGAATGTTCCGAAAAGGTCCTTGTGCAGAACGATGTGATCGAAATCTGTGTTGAATTGTTTTGAGTGCTGGACTGTTTTCTGGAGCTGCAAGATGTAAAACATAGTGGATATCTAGTTAACTTACATGACTGATAAATTTGTTGAGACTCGTATACTTTTTCCCATTCTTGAGCTTCTTGAGTCGACTCAAATGACGGGCGCAACAAGAAGTCTTTCATAGTCAACATGATGAAATGCACTGTAGATGAAAACTGCCTAGATTGTGAGATGAACCGATCGATGTGATGAGCAGATTTAAATATATGCGCTCTTAATACTGACGATTAGTTTAATTATGTATAAAGTTGTTTACAGGATGTGTAAAAAATACTTGAGACGCCGTTGTAGACCTATACCTATGTCGCATATGTTTCCCATTTGTCTATTGAATTCGTTAAAATGTTGCTAACATTGATTAGTGTTTGTTCTGTACAGGCATGAGAATGTCTACCAGAATGATCAGCTAATAAAATTGCTGTGCATTACACAATCCGAAATAGATGCACATAACGGAAGCAAATGGACATCGATGTCGTTCGTTAGTTCCGCGAAGTTTCTGTTGGCGTTAAGTTCAGTCGACTCACTTGACTAATGTACGAGAAAATGGTTGTGACGCTTCATCCTCCCAGCCCTGCTCAATCCGATATGGTGGATATGGTTTCGTTTTTTAATTTTTATAATTGACAAACTTACTAAATGTGTTTCGATTTCATTACATCATTTGCTAGCTTAACGAGCTGATCAAGGCAATACGAGCATTTCTTTATGCTTATGATTCCATCGTACTGCACAAAGAGCTGTATCGGAGTCTATTTATGTTCACATTGAACAATTTAAGGGAAATGGTTTTAGAGCTTCTTTTAAGATTTAGTACGCTGCCGGAAAAAGATAACAAGAGTAAGGAGATTGAATGCTGTGGAGTAAGTGGAATTGAATTTTAGGAAAAAAGTTGTATAAATACTGAAAACAAATGTATTACACTATTTCCAGTATTTTTTCAACAAGTATGACGCATGTAAAGATCATTACGATCATGTACATAATAAGAAAACAATGCAAGCAGCTTCTTTATGTGAGGTTAGAGAATTTTAAGATCTGTCTCATTTCGCGAATTAAACTTAAAAGTAACTGTTCGAAAATTAAGAAATCATCTGGTAATAAGAATAGCTGGTGCTACCCAGCAAGACCAATAAGGGCAAATTTCTTCACTTCCGCTTAACTTTTAAGCGGTGCTTACCCATACGATTAAACCTGGTTTAAGCACTAAGCGGAGGTACAGAAATTGGCCCTAAGACAAATATAAAAAATATTCGACACCAGTCAAAAGTAATCTTGCTCTGCGATCAGCGTTATTCGATGATTATTGAACTGTCACATTTGCGTTTAACTCGGGAAATGAGACAGACCCTCAATATAAAATCGTACGTAGCTTGATGAACTTATGCTATTTTCTTTTTTTTTACAGCTGAAAATGTCTTTGACAAAAATAACTTTTTTCGAACGAAGAGTACGAGGATATCTTAAAGCAGGCGAAATATCTAGTTGTGAGATGGTATTGCTTTTGAAAAAGGTTGTTCAGAACATTGACAACACACTGGAGTTTTAGGACACTTGTGCAGATTTGTAGGTCAATACATTTTTTAAACTGAATGCAATAAAACGGTAACGACAGGTAGGGTATCGGCAGGTATTTCCGGCAGGCTATTGCGCTACGGCACGCCTCTCTTAAGCCGTAATTAGATCTTATAGTTCAATTTCAACTAGCAGCATTGTATATTGTCGATAACGGAGCAACTTTGGCAAAATAATGTTTCTATCCTTGGTTTTTAAGCCTGTGCCGGGAATTGGATCTTGCTGAGAATACCATCCGAAACCCTATTTCTAACAGGAGTTCTGTTCCATTATTTGGTAAAGAATCGAGGAAAGCCAAAACTCCGCAATAATATCTAATCAAATTTCCAGTCTCTGGCAGTGGCATTAGGGATACAATATTCGTGCAACCATTTTGTTATTATAATTGCAAGAATCTTGGATCCGGGAGCTGGAAGGTGACAGCTTTATTGTAACTCCTATAGCCCGTTTTAAGAACGTATGCGTTCCAAAGTTATAGTCGTATAAAATAAGCCCAGCATGATTGCAACCACATATCACAGACACACAGACGTAACAGCTAGAACAACAAATCCATCGTCCAGTTACTTCACCACCACCTCACGTGCATGTTGCACGAAAAAAAGTTTAGTACGACAATGTCAACAGAAGGCACTAGTGTGAGATGTCAAATACAAAGGTAACCGATGCGCGCGCCGCTGACTGTGAAACTTATAGTATTTGAATTTAAAACGAGCGTGGGGCTCATGGTCGATGGGAATTTCATCAGTGTTACGTCTGTTTGTCTGTGTGCATATCATAAGAATATCTGAAATGCATTCACACTTCCTGAATTAAAATTGAATCCTTTTTGAATAAAAATATAAATCATAATTTGCAGTTTATCATACAATGGCTCATCATTTTTCTAGCTAGGTTATCCTTGAATCGGACATCCTTGTTCATTTGCATTGCGATTATCGCATTATCACATTACATTACCCTTGCTAACAATCGATCATCCTATTATTGCACAAACATGCGCTATAGGGCACTGCATGGACTGGAAATTAGAAAACAAGAGGGCCAGTAAATCGGCACAAACATTTCAAAAGGGCGAAACTGCTTTTGTAAACAAGAGCTTCTCACATCGTTGATGGGCTAATTTGAACCGACCTACACAATCTAGCACAGCAAAGCAGTAAAGCTCAAGTTCGTTGGATACAGTGATGTTTCAAAACTGTATCGTTTGCTGGATCCAAAAAGCGGAAGAACCAGGCTACTGACATCCTATTGTTTAGTCCATCGGCAGATCGTAGCCAGGATGTCCCGGGCACTAATATTTTTTCATATTGCTTTTCAATGATGACAACGGGCTATGTTTATTGATGATGATGACACCGCGCTTGTCACAGGCTCGGGAAAAAAACAGTCGTGAGTCGCGCTGTCAAATTCCTGGATACCTACTAACCATTAGACGAAGCTAAAATAGCAGAGTTGGGTTTTCGCTCAGGGATGCAGCGAACATTGAATCCACCGAACCAGATGAAGTCCAATACGATGACGACGATGAATGGGAGAATTCAGTGGATGCAGAGCTACCGAATAAAGATCAACCAGATGACCTGTCGAAGAGTTTCAAAGAAGCAATGTCCAGTTCCCAAAGCAACCAGTGGAAGAAGGCGATGTTAGAGGAGATAGACACAATCAATCCTAAAGACACTTGGAACCTGTTTGACCTTTCCGAAGGTTGGCTGTAAATTGATATTTAAGATGAAACGGGACCAGAACGGCGAAGTAATCCGGTACAAGGCGCGGTTAGTAGCTCAAGGTTTTAGCCAACGCTATGGAACCGACTACGATGAGGTCAAACTACGTTCCGGACCCTGATGTCTATTGCGGCGAAACGAAAAATGATGGTCAAGCAGTACGATTTGAAGACGGCCTTTCTCCACGACAACCTTGAGAATGAGATTTTTATGAGACAGCTCACTGGATTTGCACTTGCTGGTATGGAGAGCAAGATCTGCTAACGGGAGAAAAGCCTTTATGGTTTGAAGGCAGGATGCCCGCTCGTGAAATCATCGCCTTCAAACTAGCTGGTTTCCAATAGTGTTATGCAGATTATTGCTTGTATTGAAGGCAGTTCAGAGAAAGGTGATGTTATGTTCTCGTTTACGTTGATGGCCTGATTGTAGCAAGCGAAGATGGCCGGATCATCAAAACCTTGGAGGCAACGCTCAATCGAAACTTTGAAATCAGTTGCCTTGGGGATGTCCGACATTACCTGAGCATTGAAGTGGTGCGAGATGAAGCTGTACAAGTCTGCAGAACAAGAACAGACATGGATGCTCAAAAAAATTTCTTACGAAACATGTGAAAACAATCAACCGAACCTCAACGCCATCGATGTCGACATTGCAACTTGCAAAATCATTTTGACAACCCAATGGCGCTGGTATACTCTTGCATGCAAAACAACACTAGCGCACAGTGGCAGTGATTATGCACGGGATAACGACGACATTTCAAAATTATTTGAAAATGAACAGTAAAAACTTATGACAACATAGCGAGTACAGCTTTAAAGTCTGTTCTCTGTGCTTTTACCTAAGTCAAACAAGTACATCGACAGAGTGGTGTAGTCTGTTGGACTGGAAGATATTTAACTGTCGGTCATTCCTTTGGACACTGGATACGGTAAGCAAAAGAAAATTCCATTCCTCTTCCGGACATCAAGCAGTACTAGGACAACTACTGTATGAACGTGTGTCTCATTCTCCACAGCCGAGGCAGAGTTTGTTGCGCTTTCGCAAGCTCCACAGGAAGCTCACTGACAGCAACGGCTACTGAAGACCGAGGAGAAAAGGACCAACCGTTATCACCCAAGTAACATTTTTAGTTTTATAACGCTCTTGAAGACACTTATTTACTGTACAAGAATGCTTTAAACCCGTTATGAAACTAAAATGTTACTGGGGCATGCATGAAGACAATCAAAGCTGCCTCAAAATGCTGAATTCGGAGAAGTTCAGCAATCGGACCAAACTTATTGTGACAAAATTATATTTTGCCAGAAATATGAAGCAGACTGGAGTCATCAATTATCTGTATTGTCCGACCAAAGAGATGCTGGGCGACCTGCTGACTAAACAACTCCCTCGAGTTCGTCTTTAAAAATATGGATGCAGTGTGGGCTAGAAAAGCACCGTTGAGGAGGAGTATCGGAGTTGCCACGCAGAAGCAATGAAGCAACACTTGCACAAATGTCAGTTAATGTTTAATTAGCCTTGATAAAATTCCTTCCTGTCAAACTACAGCTGAAGACATGTGTTTTCATTTGGTACGATTCCCTTCCTTTAGGGTGCCAATAAAATGAAATTTACGAATTGACCATTTTTGCGAATGTTCCGGATCTTCCATGGGTCCACCCGGTGGCTACAATGGACCGTGTGTTGGTCACAACATCAATTCTATACTCAGGACTCGACAACAAATGGGTCTTAAAAAATCTCGGCACTCTACGATGAAATTAAAGAATTGACCATTTTTACGCATGTTCCGTATCTTCCTGTAGTCCAGTTGGTGGCCACAATGGTCTGTGTGTGGCCCACAACATCAATTCTAAACTCAGGTTTCGACAAGGTATAGTTCTAAAAAAAACCGAAATTCCACGATGAACTTTATGCACTGTTCATTTTTACGGATGTTTCGGATTATCCATAGGACACACCCGTAAGCCAAAATGGTCAGTGAGTGGGTCACAACATCAATTCCATACATTAACAATAGGTTTTAAAGTACGATGAAATTTACCAATAGACTATTTTTACGAGTATTCCGATTCTTCGAGGGGACCACACGGTGGACACAATGATCCATGTGTGGTTCACAACCTAAATGTCTATTTCAGTAGAAATGGTTCTAAAAAAAATCCCGGTGCTTTACGATGAAATTTTCGAATTGATCATTTCTGTGAATGTTCCAGATCTTCCAGGGGACCACCCAGTGGCCAAAATGGTCCGTGTGAGGGTTACAATACCATTTTCGTACTCAAGGCACAGAGAACAGACATTCAGCTTATGTCGCGAAGTTGTGTAAAACTTTGTACTGGTCAGTATGTCGTTATGTGTGTGGTGTGGGTTTCTGGGCTTTCTACGGAAAGGCAAAAACTCTCTTTATGCTCCTGGATATTGAAAGTGAAAACCAGAAGAGTTGAAAGCAACAGTGTTGTACAACAACACTACACACAATGCAACTTGGTTGTACATTTGACTCCGCTTGCCCACAGACGGTCCGACTTTACTCTGACCGAACCAAATTTGCTGGGGGCGGGCTCAAAGTTGTACAACATGTCGGAGCGTGTGTGGGGCTCAGAAAAAGAAGAAGGTGAAAGAGTAAAAATCTAATCGGGAGTTCCATACGTGTCAATTTTTGGTTTCCGAAATTTTATTTGTTTATTTAATGCGAGCCACCACTAAATAACGTTGTCCAAAGTTTCAGCAAAATGGAGCGTGTGGTTGAAAAGAAGATATGCGTACATGCATATATATTATACGTTAGAGAATTATTTAATTGCATTTAGGGCATCTTTAGTAGAGTTATAAATCGTATGGGAGTTAGGAAATGAAATTGAAACTGTAAAAATGCCATCTTCAACAGACGTTATAGTTTTAAAAATTCGAACAGTTTCGTCGGGAAATTTATAACTGGAATACTGCTCAGTTGTATTTTTGCACGAATTTGCAACAGAATTTACTCGAGTTTTATTTCATTCAAAACAATACAAGATGACGTCATCAGCTACAAAAAATACTATTTCATCGACATCATAACATTTTGACATTTGAATTGGCCTCGGAAGATTATTTTTTCGTTTTCCAGTATAAAACATGTGCAGTTTATAACTGCTACTGCAGATGCATTTCGTGTTTTATATCTTTGACAGTTATAAAATGTAAAACTTGGGAAATAAATGTAACTATAACTGTAACATTACTAAAGATGCGCTTAATTGGCATTGTATATATAACAAAAAATCTAAATATGAATATCATGTTCTAATAAAAGTTCTCTTATTGCACACAATAATTAAATAAAACAGATAACTAAATGTCCGGTGTTAACCAAATCCTTCGCTAATGTGGGTAAATTTGCATGAGTTTTTCCGATATTTGCTGCAAACTGTTTTAAGCTCTTTGGTCATACCTTTGGGACCACAGCTGAAAACATTCACCGATTTTCTGAAAATATTACACAAAAATAAAGAGTGATATATTTATAAAAAAATTAAAAAAATTAAAAAATCTTCTTACCTAGGATATAACGATGCTAAATCTGCAAATATATCATCCCACTTCGGGCGACCTCTATTGATACGTGCTTTCAGTGTTGGATGCTCATCAAAATATTCATCTATTATATTATTATTATAATTACGAGTTAAGTACAGCTTCAACGTAAATCGGTCTGGTTTGTTCTGCTTCCAAAACTGAAATTTATGTATAAACGCTAGAAGTTCTTCCAATTTCAAAATCATATATATATATATTTGACAAGATTCTATAATATTCCTCAGAAATCTATTTCCCAGAATGAATTATTCTCTTACAAAATTTGTTACTTATATTTAAAACAATCCTTTAATTTAAAAAATGGGCCTAGTTCCATTCACGCCGTTGACACTGAAAGGCATGAATGTTCTGGAATGGTACAAGCGAACTTCCCTCAAACAGGAATAGAATCTACAATACAAGAACACCAAACGCTTGCTTAAACAAAAAAACAATTTATACTCTTTCGATTCAGTTTGAGAAAAGGCGTGTTTCTCCAGAAGCATCTATTTACGCTTCGTCTTATGCCGAGCAATTCTTTTTAAAGAAGGAGTCATCTGATCTTTCGCCTTATTCCAGTCAAATGCGTAGAGCACGCAGAAGGAACAGTCCGTGCATGTTTCCAAAGAAGGCATCATCTACTTGTTTGCCTTAATTTACTTTATTTCGGTCAAATTTGTGCTTTTCAAGAAGGGATTATTTAGCCATTTTCCTTTTTTTTTCGGGCAAACGTGTGCTTCAAAAGAAGGAATAATCTACTTGATTGCATTATTCCGGGCTAATGCGTAAAGCGAATGAATATTTTATTAGTGGGCCTTATTCCTGGAAAACGCTTGCATAACCAGGGCTGGCATATTCCTCAGAGTAGTTGAAATGTGCGTGTCTTTTGCACTCCTCAAAAAGACCGCAGAGAGTGAGTTTCGCTTATCGCTCATTCTTTCTCTTCCACAACGCAGTGAGTCCTCTTTGTGTTTCTACTCTGCATCGAATGCATTTGACAGACACGAAGAGTTGAGGATAAATGATGAAATAAACACACTGTGTTCCTCAATGAGATTTGACAAAACGGTGAATCAAACAGAATGAAAATAAACATTGTCAAAGAAAGTTAAACGAAGCTGTTTATACTATTTATGCGTAATAAGATATTTTTGTTTTTGCTGGCTTTTGGGATGTCTGTGGGCCAAACTATTAAGAAGCAATTGTATGAAAGTTTTCACATAATTTCATTGAAAAACACTGTTAATTTTGCACAATTCTGTGTAAAATAGTTTTAGAAAAGATCTATGATTTACGCCAAGCTAAAAATAAACAGTTTCAATGAATCGCCTGCTTTGAGTGTACTTTCGGAAATCAGTATGGCGAAAAGCATCTAAGGTTTAATATCTCGAAAATAAGCAACTTAATCGAAAAAATACTTGGTAGGCGTAGTAGCAGACACCTTCCTACATAACTGGTACCAAATAGATTTTCGTGAAAAGCTCCTGCTGTTGAGAAAACCCGCGTTAGATGTCTTTCGCCATACAAATTGCTGGCGGATAACTCATGCTGGCTATTTTGCGCATATACGATAGCGCCTGGATGTGATAGCGGCGAGTAGAAAATCAGCCCCTGCCAATAATTCATTCCCCTTCCGTCTCCAGGCGAAAAAAGTTGCATGAAGAAGAAGAAGCCGAAAGATATTAGAAAAAAAAATGGCACGGGAAAGTACTCGGTGAAATTTATAAAACTCTTCTCACAAATTCTAGACATCAGTGCAATATCACAAAATGAAATTCAAAATCGAAATTATGTGTTTTTATATAATATAAAAAAAATACTGCTAACCGCATTTATCTAAATTGCTTCTAGAATTTTCGAGAAGCGTTTTCAAAATTTAACCGTCTGCTTTCCCGTGCCATTCCTTTCAAATATCATCTTTTAGCATCTTCTTCTTCTTCTTAATCTTTTTTATTCAAACTTTATTCGCCAATTTAGCATGGAGCGCCAAACTTTATTAAAACCTCGTCCTTTCTAACTGAGACATTAGTTAACTAATTTTCAAAAGCGAATTATGTTTGTATTCCAAAACACTCTCTGTGATGTGTATTAAAATCTCCTCATTGTGCACAGTGTGTGAGGAAATGCCAGCTCTGTGCATAACACGAAGGAGTTATAGACTCATATGTCTTATTCCGGGAAAACGCACTTTTCAAAAGGATAATAAGCCTCCTTGCGTGGGTCCCTATTTGTTTCCTTATTCTAGACAAATGGTTGCTTGAACATAAAAAGCTATTCGCTCTTCCTGTTTTTGGGCATTACACCAGAAGGCCGGTTGAATATGTATCTAGTTTCTAACAATGCTAAATGACCCTTGCACATCCAAATGATTTTATGACAAACAGCATTATGCCTTAGGGACGATTAAAATATGACGTCCACTACTTTTTGGGATTTCTAGACCCCCTCCCCCCTCTGTCACGCTTTTTTGTATACCTAGTACATATACTGTCACAAAATCATAGACCCCCCCCCCCAAAAACCTGTGGCATCATTTTGAACGACCCCTTATGAAGTTCTCCATCTGAAATGATATACCCAAAATATACAAAAAAAAATCATTTTCATTCATATAGGGGAACAGACGGCTTTGGCAGGTTTTGTTCTATTATTGGCAGGGGGGTTTTTTATGACTGATTATGCTCAAATTTGGCCCAAACATTCTTTGCATATCAAAGAATATTGTGGCCAAATTTCATAAAATTCGGTCGACAAAAACCCCCCTGCCAATAATAGAACAAAACCTGCCAAAGCCGTCTGTTCCCCTATTATTTTTTCTGGGAAACGGTACATTCTGGGAAATGGCTTTCTGGGAAGTTTTCTGAGGAATGTTATAGAACCGTTTGACAAATGGCATACCCTTTCTTGTAGTTTACTTAGCTCAATTGCAAACCATGTGAACATTTCGACTTTTTGTACAATCCAAATAAGATGCATTCTTGAAGGTCGAACAGTATTAACATTCCTAAAATAGAAACACAAAAAAATTAGTTTGTTGCATACAGTCTAACAATTGTCTTGTGCTATACAAATGATGTCGAATTAGTCCGGCAAATGGTGTTATACCGACTCCAGCACCTATGTAGACGATTCTCTTGCACTTCAGCATGCCGGTCATTGCAGAGGGATATGGCCCATCTACCAAAAAATGTAGCTTCCCAAGTGCGTCCACTCCGGCACAGTTTTGTTTAAGACGTTCTTTTATTGATACTAAGTCATACAGTTGTTGAGTCCAATCGCCTCGTACGGCTATAGATAGTGAAACCGTATTGTGAATTGCAGTGGGGAACTGTAAAATAAGATGATTGCTCAACTTGTATTTAAGCTTTGTATACATCGGGAAAACGGTTCATTAGCAGCATTTGTGTTCCTTTCCAGATGCATACTAAGCACTAGAAATCATTCAACATACATCTACAACTGTAAACGGATGCCATTCGATGGCGGAAATTGCCGGACACTGTAAGAGGATGTACTGGCCAGCAGATATCAGGATCCGCTTATTGCTCGTGAATCTTAGCCGAAGATGTATTCCTTGTGCCGGTAACACATGTGACTGCAGGGTACACACTTTTTGTCGTTCCGAGTGTGCCGTGACGTGTCGAAAAAATATGTCGAGAATATAAATAGATAGCCCGATCAAAGGCCAAATCCAAGCCTGTTGAAAGACAACAGTTTAGGTATTATTGTTTCGTGCATTTATATTTGTTAAGGCTCCCCCAGACCTAAGTGATTTCATCGCCGCGACGGCGACAACTAGTCGCCGTGATTCTATCGATGAGTCACTGCAGAAAATGTTCTATTTACGCTTCCATACCAACGGCGACAGAATCGCTGTCGCCAAGCGATAGAATCGCGACGCGATTATATCGCTTGGCGACTGCGATTCTGTCGCCATTGGTATGGAAGCCTACATGGTACATTGCCTGCAGCAACCCAGCGATAGAATCGCGATAGAATGTCTAAAATTGATTAAAAAAATGGAAACCTGGAGTGGCATTGAGCATCTCGACTTGAAACAAGCAAACCATACAAACTGTCATACGAAAGATCTGTCAAAAGGAGATGCGCAATGAGGCCCCTGGATCGAGCGGAAAGGAGAAACTATGTAGTGTACAGGTTACTCCGGCCTTAGTATGAATAAAAAAATTCTAATAACCTCTTCACAACTCTATTTGAGCGATGGCAACCACCTGAGAGTAACCACCAGTAGTTGAGTGAAGGTACCGCGAACAGCGAATTTGTTTGGATTTACCAACCAGAATTATTTCAGCAGCCGGCTTGGTTACTTTTGGTTTTGACGCCAAACAGCAAAAAAACGACGATGAATGTCCACAATATCTCATTTAAACCAGCGTATTAGTAAAACAAATCTTAATAAATCGTTATCACAGTTCATGAAAATTATGATGAGCTCGGTGGTCTAGTGGCTACCGCTTCTGCCTTATAAGCAGGAGGTCGTGGGTTCAATTCCAGGCTCGTCCATTTCCTACTTTGTATTTCTATCTTAGTTCTTTCTATGTATTCCAAAGATGAACATCGCTACATCTTTACCATCAAATTAATCGCTAAAACGATATGAATATTCATGAATCGTTATCAGATTTCTGATAATGTACGATCTCAACGTTATGATATATTTTGACAACGAATTTTACTGTCGAATATCGCTTTTCAATTTATCGATTCATATCGTTGGATACCAAAACATCGAATGATAATTTGCGGTTTGTTTACATTCCAAAAATTAAGATATAGAAATTTTCCCAAAAATGAACGAATGTTGAATGAAATGACATTCGGATTTCATTTCTAAAGGCTGCCTTACACCTCGGGAAAATTTTCCGTCGGATTTTGATCCCCGTGCATTTTAAATGGGGCCGGGATTTTGATTTTCCGTGCCCAAATCCCGAAAACATCGCATATGCAAAAATGCATGGCTACCTTAAAAGCCATATTATAGCTCCAATTCACGAACAAATTAACCGCAGTTGACATTTTATGTTCGCATTGAAGCAAATAAGATGAATATGAACATGGTGTTAAGTGGGAAATAATTCTCCTATAGGCAAGTAATATGCAAATGAAAATTTTAAGGCTTTAACATGTTAATGCAATTTAACTGCTTACAATCATCACTTCATATTGGGCTAGTGGTTAGGTTCTCTGAGCAAATTTATAACATAATCATTTATTCAGGTTCGATTCCCGATTAAGCAAATAAATTAAAAAAATGTGATAGCAAACCTCTGAAGAACCCATTTTTTGTTTTTGTTTGAAATTTTGACAGGTCGATAAAGTAGAATTGTAAAAATGAACAACTTTTGGTGATATCGATTGATATCGATATTTTGGAAAAGATCGATAAAAGAACGCTATCGACGGTTGATATGAAAACCTTTGAAGATCTATATGAAGAATTTTCAAGAAAATTGAAAAAAATAATTGGTCGCGAGAAAATCAAAACATCTTATTAAGCGTGCACGGAAGAAATAAACTACCCAATAGTGAGTTTAATTCACCCAACCTCGAACATCCATACGGGAACCCAAAATTGAGTAAGTAGGGTCGAAGTAGTTTGCCTTTACTCCCATGTTAAAAAAGTACCCAACGGAAAATTTATTTACCCAAATGTAAGTTTAATTCACTCAATTTCGACCTCAGGTAATAAAACTCAAAATTGGCTTCCCTTATTGAACTGGCGTCGTTGGATTGTTTGGCTCTTTTGTTTTTGACAACAAAAAAAGAGTGGATGAAAGAGAAGAGAAAAAATAACTCAAAAGTAAGCTTAAAAATACTCAATTTTGGGTACTTTTTTTCTTCCGTGTGGATTCTAATTGGTTGCATACACGGATAAAATGAAAAAAGCTAATTAGCTTAATATTTATTCCTTTTTATGCTTTTTCAAATTTTAATTGTTGCAAGGATTATTATTGTCGGCGTAGCACCAACTTAGAATTCGGAAGTCCGGACTTCCGAACCGAACTTTATTCCGAAGTTTTATCTGTCAAACTAATGGATGCGTTGTTCAGCGCATCTTTAGTGGAATCCAGCGCACTACTTCCGAAGTTGGGAAAGTTGCCTGAATCTGGAGAAAAATCCAACTTCGGTATAAAAAGCGGTATAAATTTATTCCGGATACACAATAATAAAGCCTGGGTTCCTATTTAAGCATTGCTATTATTTTCTGAAATATAAACTTTTAAATGATTAACAAGCTCGCATTGCTACTCTTGAGACTTGAGAAAAATATTCATTATACATTTGTCGCACATCAAAGTAGGTCGAATCGGTGCCAAATTTCTTCAGATTTTTTTTTCAGGTGGTTCCAGTCAGTTTCAGAAACTAATATTTCGCACTTGTTCTGGAGTTGCACCGAAACGACAAAGCAATCCCCAAGGGGAACGACACATGTTTTTTTTTCAAGCCGAAAAAAACGGCATATTCGTGTGCGGGTTTTGTTGTCTTTCTTGGCTGATCTTTTCGGCATTGGCAATCGACTTGGAAAAATATGTGTTGTTCTCCTTGGTAATCCAAAAATTACAATGTTTTTTCCCATATGATCCCGCGATAAGGCTGAGAAAAATCGAACCATCATCACCCTCGTTCAAAGCCATCATACTTAAAGGAGCTCACTTTTTGTTTTTGTTTTTTTTTTACGTTTTTTTGTTTTGGGATAAAAATCTACTGACTAAATTAATTAACTTCAATCATTATGAGATAAAAAAGGAATAATCCTTCCAATGATTAAATTTATGGTATTCATTCATAGGCTTATCGTAGAATTATACAAAGCAATGAGTGGATGGACCGAATATGGTTTTAGATTAGAATTTAATCTTTTTAGCTTTTTAATTTTTATCCGTGTATAAGATAATACCACACTGAAAATGAGAGTGTGTTCTAGATACTCCCAATAGGCAATAGCACGCTTACCAGGGACATGCTAACGAAAATCCTATTATATGATTCAATTACTTTCCAAATATTAACCATATTTACATTGAAGAAGTTTAGAAAAATAAAAACTGTATTACAAATTTATTGGCTGCCACGTAACTCTCGATACTCTCGAAGATTTTTTTTCCCAAAATGTTAACAATGCTGTTAACAGGTGGTTATGATGCATAACGCACTACTAAAGAAAGCCGATAATAAAATTTATTCTATTTTTGTATTGGTATTTTGCATGAACAGTACACGGACAGATAAATCAACCCATAATTTGAGTTCAATATACGCACTGTTGAGAACATCACAGAAAAAATTACCTAAATTAGGGTAGTCTTCCCTTTTATTCCCATGATTGTTGTCAAAACTAGAGCACGTCACCGGGGTTGCTCAGCCCAATAACCCAAATTTGAGTAAATTCAATATTCTCAATTTTGGGTTGATTAAGGTCTACTTTGGATAAATTAAACTCGGCTTTGGGTAAATTGTTTACACGTGATTAACGGCAAACTATAGTTAGTGGAATATATAGATGAGCGGAGATAAATCCTCTGTCTCCAAACGAACTGTCAAACGTGTCTCCAAACGAGCATGACGTCACGATTTTAATGGAAATGTTAAGGGCTGTGACGTCGTATGCGAGAGTGCACGGTCAAAAAAACCGGCTCAGCCATGCTTTCGCTCATCTATAGATTCTATTATCTATAAGGCAAAACTACCTACACTCTATAAGGAAAATCTATGCTAATTTCGTTTCTCCTGGTTGACCCCACGTTCGTTTATGTACGTGCAGTTTATACTCGATTAGTATAACCTCCGTATCCTCGCCGTGTAACGATTTAATCTTGCATAGATTACTTTTTTACTCTAGCTTAGTATAAACTTTGAAAATATGAAAAATTATTTGTTTGTATGTTATAACAGATTTGGTCTATTTCTGAGTGTAGTCCAAGAAAAATCATTTTACTCAAATTTGGGTTATTGGCCCAAACTACGGATTTGAGTGAAAACAACCCACTTTTGGGTAGTTTTGTTTTTAGTGTAAGAACTCTGCCTACTATCTGATATTATTAGAGGAGATGGTTCGGTTGTGGCCACCGTTCGGTTGGGGGCATCCCCAGGTATCTTTTGACAGAAAACAGACACTGTTATTCTGACATTTGTCATTCATTTGCTATCGAAACACGATGTTTTGTGCATAATAAAATGGTGTGATTGAATTGAAAAAGTGAGTTCTAATGCGTATTCATACGGAAAATTTTGTCTATTTTGTGGTTCAATAACGATTGCCATCAAAATTTCAGCTCGATTTTTTTTTTCATCACTTTCCTGAAACGCTGCTAAATTCGGTGTTGAGCACCGTTATTGGTTCGGTTATGGGCACCCTCTTTTTATTGACAAATCATTCAATATCACTGAATTTATCAACAATCTTATTTTTATGCACTTTCTTCGAATTATTCAGTCATAATTTATTGTAATAATAAGCTTTATTATTTACTAGCAGACCCTACAAACTTCGTTTCGCCTAAAATTGATTTATTCTCTGATTAGTTCTCGAGTTATGTAGAAATTTCCGTTTCATTTGTATGGGAGCCCCCCTTTCCAAAAGAGGAATGGGTCTCGAACCATCTCAAGAACCTTCCCCGGCCCCAAAAACCTCTACATACAAATTTTCACGCCGATCGGTTCAGTAGTTTCGGAGTCTATAAGGTTCAGACAGACAGAAATTCATTTTTATGTATATAGAAGAAGAAGAAGATTGGACGCTTTTTGGAACTCAGCGTTGACCGATTTACATGCAACAAGTTGCATTCGACGAGGAATTCAGTCTTATTGTTTGCCATTTAAGGTGGTTATACAACAAGGGCACAAATTGGCCATCTTGGAAACCACGTGTTTTTCCTAGGGATTTTTCAAGAGCACGAATAGAGAGAACCAAAACGCCAATGGGGTTGAAACTTCCGTAGATCGTTTGCTTACATATGCTAAACAATCGACTTTATTTTAGCATTGTACCAAAATTATTACGCTAGATTTGAACTTTTGATAATATGAGTAGAAAACCGTGTGGTGAATTTGAAATTCACCACTTGGCTTGATTGTATAATCACCTTAAAATTGGACCTTTTAGACATTTCCTTCCGAAGTTGTTGACAAATTATCATTTATTTCATAGGGACCCCTCATTGAGAAGAAAAATCCAAAATTAAAAAAAAATGTTTTGCTTATATGTATATAAATGAATTCAATATATGTAAATTGATGGAAAAAGTTAAATCCAACTTCCTAAAGTGCTATTCTTGACCTTTCTTAAGTGATTGTTTTCGTTACCCTCTTCAATGCATGAGAAAGGCATCATCACTGCTAGGTGGATTAATCTAGTTTTTTTATTGTTTCATGACAATTAAAACTAATAAAATACTCTTTTTCTTTGAAACTTGGTGGATTTCATTTGTCATTCTTCATTATTAGCCGAATTTTCAAGGGTGCCCACAACCGGACCACAAAACTGAAATGTCCAATAATTCCCAATTTGCGAAATTGACAACAAAATGTTTCAAATCGATGAAATCACACCAATTTCTTCTGTAACAGTAAGGTTGTACGTCTAGCTTTCCATTGGTATAAAAATGTAGACATAATACCAACTAGAACCAAAGTTATGGACAAAATTCAAAAGGACAGGGAAACAGACGTCTCACTCAACACATCCCAGCAAACACAAGATCGTATATCATAGCGAATAAGTATACAAAGTGGAGGCCATATACGTGCATTTTGCACGCAGTCAAATGGAGGAATGCGCCTATATCGCCTCCACCTTGTACACTAATTCGCTAGCATATGCGATTTTGTGTTGGCTGGGATGTTCCATCGTTCACTTTTTTAACGGTGGATTCAATTTTTTGTAGGTGGTCAATCAGCCACTGATGGCGCTACCATCGATATTGCTTGTGTTTAACGTTTACGCACTACCGCCATCTGGTTGCCGCTTGTCCAAATACAGTGAATTTAGAATTGGGCGATAATGATTCCTTGATGATGATTTTGATTGCATTTTGTTCTAAGTGAGACGTCAGTTTCTCTGTGTTATCTGCATAATTAAAATGAGTTGAGATTTCCTTTCTGACTTTTTCACTCGTGAACGGGTTGACCGATTAGCGAGATTTTTTCTTTAATCGATTCGTTTTGGGATCCACAAGGTTTGTATATACAAAAGGTTGGTGAATTTACTGGGGAAATATAAAAAAAAAATGGGTAAAATTAGCAGTGATTCAAATCGTTCGGGGCTGTCAGTTTGAATATGAATCTGAAACATTCATTTTCCCAGCTGCTGTTCTAGATTCATTTTTTATACCAGTCAAATGTCAAAAAAATAAAACTGGTATAACGCTCCGTTCTATTTTCTGCAGATTTGAACCACGATTGAATCACGAGATTCAAATATTTTCCAATTGTTTTGGTGTATGATTGCGTCATTTTATCTACGGATCAATCCACTTTGCAATTACGGCGCCTTTCTTGGCGCCAACATGATGATTTCATTTAATTGAAAATTTGAAAAACATGAATAGAACACTGCTGGGGAAACCAGCGAGTTTGTTCTATTTGGCTCCAGATTCAAACTAGAATAGTGGTCGAAAATTTGGAATGAAACTGAATCACTCCTGATTTCACTCTTAAGCTTAGTATGGAGATCTCAAGGAAAAGGGTCAAGGAAAATTTGATCAAATTACCAAAGTAATTTCAACGTAAATGCAGTAGATAAAGTAGGCGAAAAAATCATTGTTTGTCTGTCAACAAACAGGTAAGAGCTTGAAAATAAATAGCTGCAACTTTTTCCGAAAAATAATCATCTTTGCGGCATTCCCTCGCTTGTATCGTCGTAGGTGTAGATGTCTCGTCTAGCCGAAGCCATATCTCAAAAGTTCGTGTGCTCTCTCCAGCCCATGTGAGAACTTCCTTGGAATTGGAAAGCCAGTTCCGCGAATGGAAACCTCCAAGAAAGTGGACAAGTGGAATGCTTTGTGAGCTGGTGGTTTCTAGCATGACATAATGGAATTGCTTCAGTTCTTGCCTTATTCGCTGTACACTGGAGGCACTCAGTACCTGCTCGTAAACCAGTGTCCAGCGTCAACTCATCGTCCAAGAATGTGTATACCGAAATAAGCTGATAATTTCCATGGAACGTCACAAGAAGAATATGCCACTTCCTCCATATTACTAGCTGATTGTTCCAGGCCGTCTGGTAACGTTTTGGTACCTGAAGGTGTTCCACAACGTTCCACGATCTCTGCACTGCAGTTCAACTTTACATTCTATAATCTCCCACAGGCGGAATTTTACTTTTAATACTGATTGCTTAAGGTGAAGGTGGGTTGAGTACCAAAACAAAGCTTTGAAAGTATTTGTACAATAAAAACTGTCATATACTGTAGTAGTATTGGTGTCGTATTAAAAAAAACAAAGAATATTACTAGGGTGGTTCAAAAAACGACCCAGCACCACCACGCTCACTCGATTCCGTCCCATGCTCCGAGTGTCCTCCAAAAACCGATTTGAGCAAAAAGTGGTTGAGCGCATGCCGATTCAAGTTTGTATGAAAACTAGTATGGAAACTAAACCTTTTATTACACTGGCTACAGTGCCTCCCCTCCACACGCTGGCGAAAAGAGAACCCACATAGCTGAAAGCAACATTCCAGGGACTTTACTGAAAGAAAACCGCACCGCAGGAAAGATCCATTGATTACGTAAGGGGTCGTAAGCTTATTACGTAAGCAATTTTTCTGGGTTTCTCGACCCCCCCCCCTCCTCCCTTGTAAGATTTTTTTCATACAAATGATTTTTTATTTATATGGATCGTAAGATATTGACCGACCCTCCCCCATAAGTGCTTACGTAATATGTGTACGGCTCCTACCGCAAAAATAGCATTTTATACCCCACTCACCCCCATGTCACACTTTTTGTATGAAGCATCTGCCACTGGTGCGATAGTGTAGACTAGATTAGACTAGCAGTATCTGCCCCTGGTGCGATAGATATCACAGACAAATTCTGGGTATTTTGTTGAATTGCACGTTTCACTGATGCCTTCTGAGAAGCCTAATTATCATGCTAAAGATTCGCAACCTCGATTAAAATCGACTAGCAACTATTGGAACGACTATTCAATATGGATTGTCTATGGAGCTGAAGCCCTTGAATATTTCATCCAGTCATATGGCCTCCCCCCTCGCCAGGGCCCAATGACGAAGCACCACAATCAGAATAATGTTACATTCAACCTCGCCATATAAACTGTCATACAAACCTGAAACAACTTGTGCACGGTAAGCCTCTATTCAAACCAACCTAAACCATCGGATGACACCCAAATTATAAATCACAATCGACTGAGCGTGGCGGAGCAAAATTATTTTTTGAGCCACCCTAATTATTAGTTTGCTGCTGCCGGTGCCGTTGTTTACATTCGCTCCGCGATCAGTTTTTAATCGTTTTTTTCGGGCAAAAATAGCAGTTTATATTAAGTTTTCGGTTTGAACAAGTGACTGATTTCGAAAAGTGATGTTTAATTTGCATTCCATCAACATTTCGGGCTCCTCATGTGTGGAGAAGTGAGTGAAAACTTGATTTTTTCAGTGCCCTTTGAGAAGAAGTGAAGTGCAGTGATAAGCCCACCAAATCGCGAACGGCTAATAAATTGGCACGAAACTGCCGATTTATGATACTATTCGAGCCGAAATGCATAAGACTCTTTGGATAAACATGTTCATTATCACGGGAAGTGAATAAATATGCTGTGAGCAGGTTAGTAATTTGAATATTAAACTTTTGTTCGACGCTGTTCGATGCATTCGAATGTTGGTAGGAGAGGAGTGCGGGAGGTGTGGGGTTGGCCCGTGGAGGGTCCGGTGCCATATTGGCGGCCATCGTGGTACTCTTCCAACTATGTCCTTAAGATACAGCTCCAATTGCTCAAGATCCACTTCTTTGTGTGATGTTTTGTTACTAGTTCTGCCTTCCCCTTTACACATTCTTGTTTGCGTCGTTTAATGGGTAAGATTGATGGGGGTCATTTTTTTTTGTATTAAGTTATAGCTTAGAGTCTGAAGAATATGGGACAATCGGTTTGATACTTAGAAACACTTTCCTTCGCATTATTTAAGAGCATACCAATAAACGCAAAATTCATCGGACGAAAACGAAATATATGACATTTATGAGTGATAAATCGACTGGTTTTTTTTTAATAATTTGTGCTAAATAATTTTTTCTAATACAGAACTAGAATTTTGGTGTTATCGAAATTGTATCGCCAGCAACGTGATGAATTTTTAGACAGCGATGGCGACACGGCTTCACGCCGTTGGGGTTCGACGGAATGGATCAGCGTGAACTTATTGAATGCAATAGAAATTCTCCGAAATTTCTTCGGAAGCGTCGTCAGAAATGCATCAAAGGCTACATACACACAAAAAAAAATCGTTGGTAAAAATAAAAGAATCGTTGGTAAAGTTAGGAAAATGAGTTAGTGATTTTCAGTAGAAAGTATTGAATTGTTAAATTTACCAATGCAGAAACTTTCCTCCGGCATAAATCAACTGCTTATCAAAATAAAAGTTTTTCTCTCAAAATGAAATGTGTTTTTTCATTTGTTTCAACTAGTTACACTTTCAAAATAACAGGTCCTGTTGCTTTCATTTCAAGTTAGGATTGTGTTAAATTCAAATGCAAATTAAATTGGTTTGTTTTCAAAATCGTTTTTATTTTTATTCTATTCTCTTGTTTTCTACGTTTGTTCCCTGCTCGGACACCGTGTCTATATGCACTTTCGACAACGTACGTACATATAGGAATATGACGCGGGGCATATAATTCGTTCGTAACATGTGTAGAATCCGTAATCTAATTTTTAAACTTGATGTTTAACCGAATCATCGCTGTACTCCCGCATCGTGGCGTTGTCGTTGCCGTCGTCATCGGTTTCAGTGCATAAGCTGCTCGGAATAAACATCTGGATCGAGATGCAACGCTTCCCTGAGGTCCCACAGTAGCAAATTTAGTTCCTTTCCAGGTGACCTTTGTAGAGTTGACTCGGTTCAACGTCTCGTATCCTGGCAGGGGACAGCGTTCATTTGCTGCAGCGCGAAAGTAAACTGCTCCGGTGCCCACCCATTTTAGGTGTGTAGAATGCCATCGTCTCGAGTTTTCTCGCCCTCTTCCTGGAGATCATTGCCACAAATCGCTCCTCCTTTACACTAATTCATGGAACTGTGCATCATTTCCGTACGTACCAGCAATCTGTTCTCTCTCGGTCACTTTCATCGCACCAACAGTCGAACCAGCATTGGTTATCTTCTTCTCCAAATCATTCAACTTTGCGAATTGATCATCAGTACCCGTTTGCAGATTTCCCGCTTCCGCTTACGTGGCCATAATCTTTTCGGCCGTTCCGGCCAAGATACCCTATAAATGATTCCTGCATGAAACTGGTTAGCACACATAATATGATGGGTTATCTACTTTTTCGGACGATACACGATCCTTATCATCTTGTCGATTCTGCCATGTGCCATCTAAAATATGAATCACCATTGAAAATTTCATTTAAAACCACAATACCGCACATTAAAACATACTTGCTCTTTGATTCCTTAGTTTTTTCCTGGTTTTGTATGATGGGGACGGTCTCCCATACGAGTTATTTATCTACAGCCAGTTGCTGTATTCCTTAGATCAGTTCTATAACAGCTTTTGTTCTGGGTGCACGTTCTTTTGAAACACCGCACATATAAGAAGTTGTCACCGGTAATTTTGCGGACCCGGTCCGTTCATCAGATATAAACTCGCTCAATTCCGCCAACGGAACCAGCCCACGCCCTCAAATGGTCTCTACGGTCGACCGCACGTTCGTTATCAACTTCAAAGCTGTCCCGGTTAAACTCAAGTATGCCGACATATCCAACTTTATTGTCCACAAACTTTCCTTCGAACTATCCCGGATCAAACATCTTCAAATCACCAATGGTCGGGTGTATGTTGGAACCGAAACACCAGAAATTGCACAAAACATGGTCCAAGAGCACAACATGAAGCATCAAGTGGAACACGAGGCAAAGCTATACACCATACCACTATCCATGGAAGACGGTACTATTGAGGTTAGGGTACACGACTTGCGACCAAGAATCAGCAACCAACAGCTAGTGCATCGGATGAAGGAATTCGGGCAAATCCTCTCCATTCGAGAAGAAACATGGAAAGACTTCTTTCCCGGTGTCCCAAATGGTGTTCGAGTACTCCGGATGAAACTCGCCAAACCGATTCCATCGTATGTTGCCGTGGATGCAGAAATGACCCTAGTCACTTACCGAGGGCAGTTGGCCACTTGCAAACACTGCGGCCGCAACGTCCACTACTCACAAACCTGTTCGGAATATGCAAAATCCATCAGGCCATCGATCAATGAGCGACTGACCGTCGCTGATGTAGTGAAGAACTCTGTCGCTAACCAGGACTACACCGAGGTGAAACGGGCGAGACGCAGCAGCACCCGCAGAGTCAGTGAAGCGGACGAGCAACGACAAAGATCCAGATCTAACATATCGATGACAACGAACGAAATTCCCATCAGCACACTCGAGGAGGTGAATATGATGCCTACTGCCAGTGATGACCAAACTATGGCCTCGGTGGCCTCAATGGAGATAACTTCCGACGGGAACTCGCCCCCCTTCTATGGATTTCCGAACCTCACAGTACCTAACAGCAGCAACAAACGTAAACAAGCCAAAACTCAACCATTTGCAATCACTAACGTCAACAGAGAGAGCTCTCCTATATGTACCGACAAGCAGAATGCCGACATTGCCCAGCCAACACGGTCAGAAATGCGCAACCAAAAGACTACTGGATCACGTTCACGGTCGTCCTCAAGTTCAAAAAAATAATGCCTTCAAAAACATCAGTTAGCTGTCATTTCTTACCTGGTAAGTCAAATGCACAGTATATGTCTAGCCGTAGCAAAATTAGATACTGCCGCCCTCAAAATAAATCACCAATTGCAGTAACCGACACATCAGAAATCTCCACTCATCTCTGGACAACAACTCGTATTAACTAATGGATAGCAGAAGAACCACGCCATCACCTTCACCTTCGGGGGGTGAAATCACGAAGGACAGATGTCTTGCACTACAATGGAATATTCGCGGCCTCCGTGCAAATCTTAGTGAACTGAAAAAACTCGCCTTGGACTTGCAACCTACTGTTATAGCACTCCAGGAAACGAAGGCAAGTGCTCAAACTATATCTGCGGATTTCATCAACCAAGACTATACCCTTATACTCGAAAGCGGTCCTAACCATCCCTGGCTACACGGTGTTGGCCTCGCAGTTCGCGAAGGAGTACCATTTGAGCGGTTGCGCATTCAAACCAACCTCCAGGTAATCGCAGTCCGGCTTGAATTACCCCAGCCTATCACAGTTCTCTCGATATACCTACCGCCTAATTCCAAACAAATCTATGAACCACTGGATAATCTCTTTGAGCAACTACCAGAACCAATTCTTGCACTCGGGGATTTCAACGCTCACCACCCAGCATGGGGCTCCCAAAGTGCGGACTCTCTAGGACGATTCATTGCAGAAAAAACCTTAATTCGCAAGCTAATTATCCTCAATGACGGTTCGCCCACTCGTCTCAACCCAGCTACTGGATCAACGTCATGCATAGACCTATCAATATGTTCCGATCACTTTGCATCGCGGTTATCCTGGCTTGTTCTACCAGACACCTGTAATAGTGACCACTTCCCAATCCGGATTACCATTCCCGGGTGGACAAAATCAACTGTGGCGAGACGTAAATGGTTGTATGATAAAGCAGACTGGGCGCAATATGAAAAATTAACATCGGATTCCATACGACCGGGGACTATAATGGACCTTGACTCATTTGCTGATCGGATACTTTCGGCGGCGAAAACAAGCATACCTCGAACAAGCGGGAAAATGGGCCCCAAAGCGGTTCCATGGTGGTCTCCAGAAGTTAAGGCTGCTGTCAAACGACGAAGGAAAACCCTACGGGCACTAAGACGTCTCTCCAACAATGATCCGAATAAACTCGAAGCACTACAAGCTTTCCAAAAAGCACGTTCTCATGCTAAATCAGTTATTGGTGATGCCAAAAGACAATCATGGGAAGCTTTCGTGGACAGGATATCACCAAACAGTTCGACCACAGAATTATGGCAAGCGGTCAATACGTTGCGTGGCAAACGCCGTCATAACATCAAAGTTATCAGGGGCCCCTCTGTTTCAACCGAAGATCCTCAAGAGGTTGCCGAAGTACTCGCGCAACATTATAACGAAAGATCAGCAACATCCAACTACTCGAATACATTCCAGAAAGCGAAAGAAAAAATGGAACGCAACTACTCTCACCCACCCGAAGACGCCGACAGAGAATACAATGTTGACTTCACCCTAGATGAATTACTCTGGGCCCTAGACAAAGGACGAGGATATTCAACCGGGCCAGACTGTATTGGCTACCCTTTGCTTCAAAGGCTCCCCTTTTCCGTTAAAACTGTAATGTTGGAACTCTTTAATCAAATATGGCTTAGTGGCACATTCCCACGGAGGTGGCGTACCGGATTCATTATACCAATCCCAAAGCCAAATAGCACTGAGACTGGTCCCAACGCTTTCCGACCAATCACACTGCTAAACTGTATGTCAAAAGTTTTCGAAAGAATGATTAATAGACGTCTAATTGCGGAACTTGAAGGTAAAGGACGGCTTGATAAACGGCAACACGCGTTTCGCTCGGGTTACGGAATCGATACACACTTCGCTGAACTTGAAAGCTACTTGCCTGTCAGAGACGAGCACTGTCTGATCGCATCCCTAGACTTATCCAAGGCCTATGACACGACATGGAGACACGGAATCCTTCAAACTCTGAAAAAATGGCGTTTAGCAGGACGCCTGTACAACATGGTTAACAGCTTCCTAACGGATCGCACATTCCAGGTAGAAGTAGGAGGCCACCTTTCCAAACCATATACATTAGAGAACGGTGTTCCTCAAGGCTCAGTGTTGTCCGTTACACTTTTTCTCGTCGCAATGCAACCAGTCTTTAATGTGGTCCCTAATGGCGTACAAATACTTCTTTATGCGGACGACATCATATTGATCGTTGTTGGACGAAAGAATCAGCCCTTAAACCGTAAGGTGCAAATTGCTGTCAACGCTGTTGTTAAATGGGCGAAAAGCATTGGCTTTTCCATTTCCTCCAATAAATCTAGTATCTTCTACGGGAGCCCAAACGCCCGCCGGCCACCCAAGAAAAATATTACTTGTGACCGAATAGCAATCCCAAGGAAAAAACAGCTGGACATTTTGGGTGTCACTATAGACCGAACCTTCAGCTTCAAAGCACATTGTATAAAAACAGCGAAAAACTGCGCTTCGCGAATAAAGATTCTTTCAATGTTGGGATCACGGCTGACTCGAGGGGCACGACGAACACTGCTACAGGTAGGATCAGCTATCATCACTTCGCGCCTTCTCTACGGAGTAGGCCTGGTCAGCAAAGGGGGCAACCCAATCATCAAACTTCTTTCCCCGACGTACAATAAAATGATTAGGTTGGCTTCTGGCGCTTTCTGCACCAGCCCCATTCTTGCAATCATGGCAGAATCTGGCGTTCTCCCATTCGAATGGCTGGCTCTTCAATCACTAGCGCTTCTATCTATTCGTCTCCTGGAAAAAAAACAATGGAATAAGTAATGAAGCCATCACTCAAAGAATAGCCGAATTATTTGCAGAAAAAAACAAATTCAACTATACCCTAAGCCAATAATTGTGTGGGAAGTCAAACAGCATATCAGGGCAGGTGATCCTCCCGATAAAGTCCGTCCTGTAGTGCAAGCATTGCTTGAAAATCGTCTTCGAGGATTCACTACACTTTATACAGATGGGTCCAAGGTGGAACAAACAGTCGGGGCAGGGGTCTGCGGTACAAGCATCGATATCTCCGAAGCTCTCCCAAGACAGTGTAGTGTGTTCTCAGCTGAAGCATACGCCATCCACCTAGCAGTTAAATCAACCCGAGCTAACCGACTAGCCATTCTCTCTGACTCCGCTAGCTGTCTTTCAGCTTTAGAAATGGGCAAATCAAATCATCCATGGATCCAAAAAATCGAAGATGACATCCAACATAAGCAAGTCTTATTCTGCTGGGTACCAGGTCATGCAGGCATCCAAGGCAACATTAAGGCAGATCGACTAGCTAACGAAGGTAGAAGGAAACAACCTCCAGAAATACCGATCCCAGCCAGAGATGCAATAAAAGAAGTTAAATGGACCATACGACAACGCTGGGACGAGATTTGGCATTCCTTACGAGACCTCAAACTCCGTGAAATAAAACACTCTACAAATTCATGGATTGACAATAAAATACCATCAGACCAAAGAGTCCTGACAAGGCTCAGAATCGGACATACAAGACTCACTCACCAATACTTAATAAAAGGATCAGACCCCCCCGTATGTGAATGCTGCGGAACTGTCGTCAATGTTCAACATATCCTCCTGGACTGCAGAAAATATCAAGACCAACGTGAAAAATCTAACGTCGATTCATCCAGCCTTTCAACAATACTTCGTAACAATCCTGAGGACGAATCTAAACTTATAGCGTACCTTAAAGAAACAAATCTCTATACTCAATTGTAATTTTTTCGTTATTATAAGACACGAATGCATCTACAATGTGCAAAATGTCGATAATAAAAATAATAATATAATAATATTCCTTAGATGCCATGGAGTGCAAAGTTTGGATTCTGTGCCGGAGGGTGCTCTTCCCGAGGCTCTTCTTTCCATCTGGATTTAGTTTGTGACTGCAAATGTTAAAACAAATTTTAATGTTTTCAGGGCAATACATTTTGAACTAATTAAATACTCACATGCATTGAAACTATTTATAATAATTAAACAGATTCCGCAATTTTTGTTTAACAAAAACGTTGTTCCTTTTATTTCAAGACATGACAGATCGTTACAGGCTGCCAGTTACATTATTTTTTGTTGACAGTGTTGTCAGAAATATGAAATACCGAAGTAAAGTTTAATTTCTTTTTAAATTTTGTTCTGAGTGTTCTCACTGTCAAACACGGTAAAAAATATACACGTCCATGCGAACTGTTCTGCATTTGAATATGCACTACTTTGGAATCAAATCAATAACAATAGCTGAGCTTGTCGCATTCAAAGACCACCACTTCCATTTGACGTGCACAATGTTTTGAATTTAAAACAACAAAATAAAAAAATAGAATTACCTCAGCTCAGATTTGAATAACATACCTTTGCTTGAAAGTCCTCCGTCTTACCATGACTCCATCTCACACTTCGAAATACCTCTTGAAATAAGCAGAACAGATGAAAGAACTGTCATCTATTTTTAGAACAACACCAATATCGCTCCACTCTTAAATCAATAGCCTTGAACCTGTGAATTCAATAGCATAGCACTTTCAATTCTAGTGGAGACATTATTGGTGCTGATCGAAGTGCTAATCATTTCAACATCCAGTGAGTAGCACTTTGATCAACAGTGTTGATGTTATGGAATTGTCTGCATTCAACACACTCGTGAAAGGTGTGACACCACTTCAAAATCAAAGGAATATCATTTTCAATAATAGTGATTTTAAAGTTGACCATTCAATAGATGGAACAGTTAAATTGAGCGTGTTGATTTTTTACCGTGAAATCACAATATTACACTGATTAAAAAACTCTCCGATTAAACATTTTGCATTTGATTTAAATATTTTGGCATTCAAAAATACCAAATTTTACTTACTTTCAAAATAAGATTAGAAACTTGTAAAAATCCCAACTTTTTTTTTCTCTGTGTAGGAATCCCTCCGGCAGTTCCTCCAATAATTCATTCTGAAGTTCCTTCGTGAATAAAGATCGTTCAGGAATTCAATGGGAAGTTCCTTCAGGAGCTCGACGGGAAGTTCCTTCAAGACTGCCACAGGAAGATCCTTCAGGACTTTATTCAGATGTTTTTCAAGGATTTCTTCCGGAAGTTCATTCACAAATCATTCCGGAGGTTCTTTCAGGAAATTCATTCAGATATTCCTCCGAGATGTCCTTCAGGAATTCCTCCGGAAATTCCTCCAAAGTTCCCCCTGGAGATCAACCAGGAATTCTCTCAGAAACTATTCTAGGAATTCATCGAGATGTTCCTTCGGGCATTCCTCCGGCAGATCGACCAGGTATTCTTTCCGAAGTTATTCCAGGAATTCCAAGGGAAGTTTCTTCAAGGATTCTATCGGAAGATTCTCCAGGAATTCTCCCGGAAAATCCTGCAAGAAATGATACAGAACCTATTCAAATAACTACTCGGGAAGTTTCTCCAGAAATTTCCTGAGAAAATCCTTCGAAAGTTTCTCAAAGAATTCCTTTAAAAGATCATCTAGAAAGTTTCTTAAAGGATTTTAGATCAGGAATTCCTTCGAAAGTTTTAGAAGAATAATTCGTAAGAAATTGCCCTGATAATTCCATCAGAATTACTCTGCAAGTTCCTTCAGGAATCCCTTCAAAGTTCCTCCGGGAGATCGACCAGGAATTCTTCCAGGAACTCCTCGAGAAGTCCAGGACCAGGAATTCTTCCAGTATTTCCTCGGGAAGTTCCTCTAGGAACTCGTCCAGAAGTTCCTCAAGGAATTCCTTCGGAAATTACTGCTAGAATTGATTCAGAAGTTATTCCAATAATTCCTCGGGAAGTTCCTCCAGCACTTCCTCGGGAAATTCTGCCGGAAGTTTATCAAAAAATTCTTCCGGAAGATCCTCTAGAAAGTCCTTTCAAGTAATTCCTTGGGAAATTCTTCGAAATTTGGAAATTCCTCCAGCAGTGCATTGAGGGATTCTTCTGGAAGTTCATTAAGGAATTCGTCCACAAGTTCATTCAGAAATTCTTTCGGAAGTTTGCTCAGGTATTTCTCCGGAAGTTCCTTTAGTAACTCGTCTGGAAGTTCCTTAAGGAATTCTTCCGGAAGATATTTCAAGAATTTCTCCCGAAGTCCCTTTAGGAATTCCTCCGGAAGTTCCTTTAGGAATTCCTCCGGAAGTTCCTTTAGGAATTCCTCCAGAAGTCCCTTTAGGGATTCCTCCGGAAGTTCCTTTTAAAATTCCTCCGCAAATTGCTTAAGGAATTCTTCCGGAAGTTTCTTTAGGAATTCTTCCGGAAGTTCCTTTAGGAATTCTTCCGGAAGTTCCTTTTGAAATTCTTCCGGAAGTTCCTTTTGGAATTCTTCCGGAAGTTCCTTTTGGAAATCTTCCGGAAGTTCCTCTTGGAATTTTTCCGGAAATTCCTTCAAGAATTCTTTCGGAAGTTCCTTTTGGAATTCCTCCGTAAGTTCCACCAAGAATTTCACCGGAAATTCCTCCAAGAATTCCACCGGAAGTTCCTCCAGGAATTCCTGGAGGCATTTCTGGTGGAATTCCTGGAGGAACTTCCGGAGGAATTCCAGGAGAAATTAGCGGTGGAATTTTTGGAGGAACCCCCGGGAGAATTCCTGGAGGAACTTTCCGAGGAATTCCTGCAGAAATTTCCGGAAGAATTCCTGGAGGAACTTCCGGAGGAATTCCTGGAGGAACTTCCGGAGGAATTCCTGGAGGAACTTCCGGAGGAATTCCTGGAGGAACTTCCGGAGGAATTCCTGGAGGAACTTCCGGAGGAATTCCTGGAGGAACTTCCGGAGGAATTCCTGGAGGAACTTCCGGAGGAATTCCTGGAGAAACTTCCGGAGGAATTCCTGGAGGAACTTCCGGATTAATTCCTGGAGGAACTTCCGGAGGAATTCCTGGAGGAACTTCCGGAGGAATTCCTGGAGGAACTTCAGGAGGAATTCCTGGAGGAACTTCCGGAGGAATTCCTGGAGGAACTTCCGGAGGAATTCCTGGAGGAACTTCCGGAGGAATTCCTGGAGGAACTTCCGGAGGAATTCCTGGAGGAACTTCCGGAGGAATTCCTGGAGGAACTTCCGGAGGAATTCCTGGAGGAACTTCCGGTGGAATTCCTGGAGGAACTTTCGGAGGAATTCCTGGAGGAACTTCCGGAGGAATTCCTGGAGGAACTTCCGGAGGAATTCCTGGAGGAACCCCCGGGAGAATTCCTGGAGGAACCCCCGGGAGAATTCCTGGAGGAACCCCCGGGAGAATTCCTGGAGGAACTTTCCGAGGAATTCCTGCAGAAATTTCCGGAAGAATTCCTGGAGGAACTTCCGGAGGAATTCCTGGAGGAACTTCCGGAGGAATTCCTGGAGGAACTTCCGGAGGAATTCCTGGAGGAACTTCCGGAGGAATTCCTGGAGGAACTTCCGGAGGAATTCCTGGAGGAACTTCCGGAGGAATTCCTGGAGGAATTCCTGGAGGAACTTCCGGAGGAATTCCTGGAGGAACTTCCGGAGGAATTCCTGGAGGAACTTCCGGAGGAATTCCTGGAGGAACTTCCGGAGGAATTCCTGGAGGAACTTCCGGAGGAATTCCTGGAGGAACTTCCGGAGGAATTCCTGGAGGAACTTCCGGAGGAATTCCTGGAGGAACTTCCGGAGGAATTCCTGGAGGAACTTCCGGAGGAATTCCTGGAGGAACTTCCGGAGGAATTCCTGGAGGAACTCTCGGAGGAATTCCTGGAGGAACTTCCGGAGGAATTCCTGGAGGAACTTCCGGAGGAATTCCTGGAGGAACTTCCGGAGGAATTCCTGGAGGAACTTCCGGAGGAATTCCTGGAGGAACTTCCGGAGGAATTCCTGGAGGAACTTCCGGAGGAATCCACCGGAAATTCCTCCAGGAATTCCACAGGAAATTCCTGCAGGAATTCCACCGGAAATTCCTCCAGGAATTCCATCGGAAATTCCTCCAGGAATTCCTCCGGAAATTCCTCCAGGAATTCCACCGGAAATTCCTCCAGGAATTCCACCGGAAATTCCTCCAGGAATTCCACCGGAAATTCCTCCAGGAATTCCACAGGAAATTCCTCCAGGAATTCGACCGGAAATTCCTCCAGGAATTCGACCGGAAATTACTCCAAGAATTCCACCGGAAATTTCTCCAGGAATTCCACCGGAAATTCCTCCAGGAATTCCACCGGAAATTCCTCCAGGAATTCCACCGGAAATTCCTCCAGGAATTCCACCGGAAATTCCTCCAGGAATTCCACCGGAAATTCCTCCAGGAATTCCACCGGAAATTTCTCCAGGAATTCCACTGGAAATTCCTCCAGGAATTACACCGGAAATTCCTCCAGGAATTCCACCGGAAATTCCTCCAGGAATTCCACCGGAAATTCCTCCAGGAATTCCACCGGAAATTCCTCCAGGAATTCCACCGGAATTTCCTCCAGGAATTCCACCGGAATTTCCTCCAGGAATTCCACCGGAATTTCCTCCAGGAATTCCACCGGAATTTCCTCCTGGAATTCCACCGGAATTTCCTCCAGGAATTCCACCGGAATTTCCTCCAGGAATTCCACCGGAAATTCCTCCAGGAATTCCACCGGAAATTCCTCCAGGAATTCCACTGGAAATTCCTCCAGGAATTCCACCGGAAATTCCTCCAGGAATTCCACCGAAAATTCCTTCAGGAATTCGACCGGAAATTACTCCAGGAATTCCACCGGAAATTACTCCAGGAATTCCATCGGAAATTCCTCCAGGAATTCCACCGGAATTTCCTCCAGGAATTCCACCGGAATTTCCTCCAGGAATTCCATCGGAAATTCCTCCAGGAATTCCACCGAAAATTCATAAAGGAATTCTACCGGATATTCCTCCTGGAATTCCACCGGAAATTCCTCCAGGAATTCCACTGGAATTTCCTCAAGGAATTCCACTGGAATTTCCTCAAGGAATTCGACCGGAAATTACTCCAAGAATTCCACCGGAAATTCCTCCAGGAATTCCACCGGAAATTCCTCCAGGAATTCCACCGGAAATTCCTCCAGGAATTCCACCGGAAATTCCTCCAGGAATTCCACCGGAAATTCCTCCAGGAATTCCACCGGAAATTCCTCCAGGAATTCCACCGGAAATTCCTCCAGGAATTCCACCGGAAATTCCTCCAGGAATTCTCCCGGGGGTTCCTCCAAAAATTCCTCCGCTAATTTCTCCTGGAATTCCTCCGGAAGTTCCTCCAGGAATTCCACCAGAAATGCCTCCAGGAAATTCCTCCAGGAATTCCATCGGAAATTCCTCCAGGAATTCCACCGGAAATTCCTCCAGGCATTCCACCGGAAATTCCTCCAGGAATTCCACCGGAAATTCCTCCAGGAATTCCACCGGAAATTCCTCCAGGAATTCCACAGGAAATTCCTCCAGGAATTACACCGGAAATTCCTCCAGGAATTCGACCGGAAATTACTCCAAGAATTCCACCGGAAATTCCTCCAGGAATTCCACCGGAAATTCCTCCAGGAATTCCACCGGAAATTCCTCCAGGAATTCCACCGGAAATTCCTCCAGGAATTCCACCGGAAATTCCTCCAGGAATTCCACCGGAAATTCCTCCAAGAATTCAACCGGAAAGTTCCTCCAGGAATTCTCCCGGGGGTTCCTCCAAAAATTCCTCCGCTAATTTCTCCTGGAATTCCTCCGGAAGTTCCTCCAGGAATTCCACCAGAAATGCCTCCAGGAAATTCCTCCAGGAATTCCATCGGAAATTCCTCCAGGAATTCCACCGGAAATTCCTCCAGGAATTCCACCGGAAATTCCTCCAGGAATTCCACCGGAAATTCCTCCAGGAATTCCACCGGAAATTCCTCCAGGAATTCCACAGGAAATTCCTCCAGGAATTACACCGGAAATTCCTCCAGGAATTCGACCGGAAATTACTCCAAGAATTCCACCGGAAATTCCTCCAGGAATTCCACCGGAAATTCCTCCAGGAATTCCACCGGAAATTCCTCCAGGAATTCCACCGGAAATTCCTCCAGAAATTCCACCGGAAATTCCTCCAGGAATTCCACCGGAAATTCCTCCAGGAATTCCACCGGAAATTCCTCCAGGAATTCCACCGGAAATTCCTCCAGGAATTCCACTGGAAATTCCTCCAGGAATTCCACCGGAAATTCCTCCAGGAATTCCACCGGAAATTCCTCCAGGAATTCCACCGGAAATTCCTCCAGGAATTCCACCGGAATTTCCTCCAGGAATTCCACCGGAATTTCCTCCAGGAATTCCACCGGAATTTCCTCCAGGAATTCCACCGGAATTTCCTCCAGGAATTCCACCGGAATTTCCTCCAGGAATTCCACCGGAATTTCCTCCAGGAATTCCACCGGAATTTCCTCCAGGAATTCCACCGGAATTTCCTCCAGGAATTCCACCGGAATTTCCTCCAGGAATTCCACCGGAATTTCCTCCAGGAATTCCACTGGAATTTCCTCCAGGAATTCCACCGGAATTTCCTCCAGGAATTCCACCGGAATTTCCTCCAGGAATTCCACCGGAAATTCCTCCAGGAATTCCACCGGAAATTCCTCGAGGAATTCCACCGGAAATTCCTCCAGGAATTCCACTGGAAATTCCTCCAGGAATTCCACCGGAAATTCCTCCAGGAATTCCACCGGAAATTCCTCCAGGAATTCCACAGGAAATTCCTCCAGGAATTCCACCGGAAATTCCTCCAGGAATTCCACCGGAAATTCCTTCAGGAATTCGACCGGAAATTACTCCAGGAATTCCACCGGAAATTACTCCAGGAATTCCACCGGAAATTACTCCAGGAATTCCACCGGAAATTCCTCCAGGAATTCCATCTGAAATTCCTCCAGGAATTCCACCGGAATTTCCTCCAGGAATTCCACCGGAATTTCCTCCAGGAATTCCATCGGAAATTCCTCCAGGAATTCCACCGGAAATTCATAAAGGAATTCTACCGGATATTCCTCCTGGAATTCCACCGGAAATTCCTCCAGGAATTCCACTGGAATTTACTCAAGGAATTCTACTGGAATTTCCTCAAGGAATTCCACTGGAATTTCCTCAAGGAATTCCACTGGAAATTCCTCCAGGAATTCCACAGGAAATTCCTCCAGGAATTCCACCGGAAATTCCTCCAAGAATTCAACCGGAAAGTTCCTCCAGGAATTCTCCCGGGGGTTCCTCCAAAAATTCCACCGCTAATTTCTCCTGGAATTCCTCCGGAAGTTCCTCCAGGAATTCCACCAGAAATGCCTCCAGGAAATTCCTCCAGGAATTCCATCGGAAATTCCTCCAGGAATTCCACCGGAAATTCCTCCAGGAATTCCACCGGAAATTCCTTCAGGAATTCGACCGGAAATTAGTCCAGGAATTCGACCGGAAATTCCTCCAGGAATTCGACCGGAAATTACTCCAGGAATTCTCCCGGGGTTTCCTCCAAAAATTCCACCGCTAATTTCTCCTGGAATTCCTCCGGAAGTTCCTCCAGGAATTCCACCAGAAATGCCTCCAGGAAATTCCTCCAGGAATTCCATCGGAAATTCCTCCAGGAATTCAACCGGAAATTCCTCCAGGAATTCGACCGGAAATTACTACAGGAATTCCACCGGCAATTCCTCCAGGAATTCCACCGGCAATTCCTCCAGGAATTCCACCGGAAATTCCTCCAGGAATTCCACCGGAAATTCCTCCAGGAATTCCACCGGAAATTCCTCCAGGAATTCCACCGGAAATTCCTCCAGGAATTCCACCGGAAATTCCTCCAGGAATTCCACCGGAAATTCCTCCAGGAATTCCACCGGAAATTCCTCCTGGAATTCCACTGGAATTTCCTCCAGGAATTCCACCGGAATTTCCTCCAGGAATTCCACCGGAATTTCCTCCAGGAAGTCCACCGGAATTTCCTCCAGGAATTCCACTGGAAATTCCTCCAGGAATTACACCGGAAATTCCTCCAGGAATTCCACCGGAAATTCCTCCTGGAATTCCACTGGAATTTCCTCCAGGAATTCCACCGGAATTTCCTCCAGGAATTCCACCGGAATTTCCTCCAGGAAGTCCACCGGAATTTCCTCCAGGAATTCCACCGGAATTTCCTCCAGGAATTCCACCGGAATTTCCTCCAGGAAGTCCACCGGAATTTCCTCCAGGAATTCCACCGGAATTTCCTCCAGGAATTCCTCCGGAATTTCCTCCAGGAATTCCACCGGAATTTCCTCCAGGAATTCCACCGGAAATTCCTCCAGGAATTCCACCGGAAATTCCTCCAGGAATTCCACTGGAATTTCCTCAAGGAATTCCACTGGAAATTCCTCCAGGAATTCCTTCGGAAATTCCTCCAGGAATTCCTTCGGAAATTCCTCCAGGAATTCCTTCGGAAATTCCTCCAGGAATTCCACCGGAAATTCTTCCAAGAATTCAACCGGAAAGTTCCTCCAGGAATTCTCCCGGGGGTTCCTCCAAAAATTCCACCGCTAATTTCTCCTGGAATTCCTCCGGAAGTTCCTCCAGGAATTCCACCAGAAATGCCTCCAGGAAATTCTTCCAGGAATTCCATCGGAAATTCCTCCAGGAATTCCACCGGAAATTCCTCCAGGAATTCCACCGGAAATTCCTTCAGGAATTCGACCGGAAATTACTCCAGGAATTCCACCGGAATTTACTCCAGGAATTCCACCGGAAATTCCTCCAAGAATTCAACCGGAAATTCCTCCAGGAATTCCACTGGAAATTTCTCCAGGAATTCCACTGGAAATTCCTTCAGGAATTCCACTGGAAATTCCTCCAGGAATTCCACCGGAAATTCATATAGGAATTCTACCGGAAATTACTCCAGGAATTCCACCGGAAATTCATCCAAGAATTCAACCGGAAATTCCTCCAGGAATTCCACTGGAAATTTCTCCAGGAATTCCACTGGAAATTCCTTCAGGAATTCTACCGGAAATTCCTCCAGGAATTCCACCGGAAATTCCTCCAGGAATTCCACCGGAATTTTTTCCAGAAATTCCACCGGAAGTTCCGCCAAGAACTTCACCGGAAATTCCTCCAAGAACTCCTCCGGAAATTCCTCCAGGAATTCCACCGGGAATTCGTCCAGGAATTCCATCAGAAATTCATCCAGGAATTCTTACAGAAATTCCTCCAGGAATTCCTACAGAAATTTCTCCAGAGGAGATTCCTCCGAAGTTCCTTTCAGAAATTCTTCCGAAGTTCCTCCAGGAAATCCTCCGGAAGTTTTTCAGGAATTCATACGGAGGTTCCAAAAGGAATTCCCGGAAGTTCCCCAATGAGTTCCTTCGAAAGTACCTCCAGGAAGTCCGTCGGAAGTTCCTCCAGGAATTCCTTCGAAGAAATTCCTAAATGCCTCCAGGAGTTCTAGAAATTATTTCTCTGGCAAAAAATCATTTTTTTCAGAAAGTTTTTAGCGTATAAATTCAGTGTTTAGGCTTACTAGAAACAAATTATAGCATTAGTTTGAACTTAAAGCATATTAAACGACGGAAAACCTTATGATCTGCTTCTTCTTCAATTTTGAGGTGAGTTATTTGACAACTTGTCTGTGGCTCATTACCCTATGACGTTAAGACGGGTCTTTACGACTCCTTATCTGAACCTTAGAACAAACGATATGAAACGTTAAGTTTTTCTCTTGTTGATTTCACTGATTACCCCGAGAATTCCCTGACTTTTCAGTTTTGACTGTGATTCCCTGATAGCTCCAGATTTTTTTCTGGTAGTCTGAAATTTTTCCAAGTTTTATCAGACAAAATGTAACCAATCCAAGCCCAAAGCATTTCCAAAGATATTTAATAAAGAAATTTACAGGGAAATTGTTGAAGAAAGTCATAAAAGAATTCCAGGATGAATTTCGGGTTAATTTCTGGAAGAATATTCGACGCAGTTCATGCCATGGAGTGGTTGTTAGCCTCCTGCCAAGCAACTTTTATTCTTATTCAATAAGATGCCGGTCGGTCGGGTAAAGGGTTGGTAGTGGAAACGTTGGTCGTTTGCTGACAGGGTAAGGGGGTTCACTTCTCTCCTGGTGTGTAAATCTGATCAAGCGAGTGTTCACCAAGCAGGTGCGGCTCCCAACAGTGCCCATTACCTTTGTCAGGAGCGACTGAGAATCGTCCGAGTAACTGTGAGGGACATTAAGCAACACTGTGAACTATCCTTCTTCAGAAATTCAGAGAGTTGCGGTTAATGTGAGCTGGTGCCTTGCTTTGTTGGCCTACAAAAGAACCAAGCAACGGATAATCAACGAAAGACTACGAACCGGAACCATCTGAGAAAACCACAGCGACGATAATAGACTAGTAATTAGAAGCTAGTCTAGTCACATGCAGCTTCAAATCTCTCAGCATCATCAAGTCGACAATAACTGGCATTATTTTCGATATAGTTGTAGGAATTCAACATCGTAGTGACAACACACACGAGCTAGGAACAGCTTTCATTAGAAGGAATATATGTAGAGATGCATGCACACTGCGGAAGCATTTGATGAAGATAATATATTATACATGTAGCGCGGGGTTGACACCTGCTCAAGCTACGCCATCAAAATCTTCATCGATATTCGAGCGCTCAGGATGACCAGGAAGAGAAGTTTAGACCGACTATTGGTTGACGATTGAGAAAGGCCTAACTAATTTCGACGCTTCCAGAACATGTCCAATCACAGCACCTACTTCCAACATGGCCTTCCATCTCGGTACCGTACACCTGAAGAGCAGCTCAGCCGAAAAAAACAGAGAACCTGCAATGAATCGCAAACAAACATACAACATAGTGAAAAAAAACTTTACAAAATGTCACTTTACTTGCGGAATAATGCATCAGAGCATTATTTCGCAAGGGTAGACGTAAACCTGTGTTTTCTTCACTGCAATACGCCTGCTATTGTTAAATTATTTGATTTCCTTGTTAGCTCCGTACTATTCAAGGAATGTCAGCAGCAGAATCATTCCTTGACCGCTACTTGTCCTATCTATTTGCCCAGTACTTAAGAAGTCCATACCACCCTTTAGAATACAATTTTGGGTCAGCTGTTTTGTCAGCCGGATTTTGGTCCCCGTGCATTTTAAATGGAGCCAGGATTTTGATTTTCCGTGCCCAAATCCCGAAAACATCGCATATGCAAAAATTCATGGGGAAAAAATCCGCGGACCAAATTCCCGAGGTGTGAGGCTACCTTTGCGATGTTTTTGGGGTATATGCGATGTTTTTGGGATTTGGACACGGAAAATCAAAATCCCGGCTCCATTTAAAATGCAAATCAAATGGATCAAAATCCGACGGAAAATTTTCCTGACGTGTGAGGTAGCCTCAGTCCATGGGCGTAGCCAGGATTTCGAGAAGGGGGGGGGGGGCAACTTTTTTGGTCTTCTAAATCGTAGTTTTATAGTAGTTTGATAAAAACACATGAATATTAACACATGAAACCAAATCGAAACAATAATGATTAAAACAATAATAGATTTAAAAATACGTGATTTATTGCTCATCAGATATTTTTAAATAAAGTGAGAAAAACATTAACGAACTTAGTATTCAGAAAGAATATAAAATCGGCTATAACAATTATTATAAAAATCCTGCATTCTTCCATAAGTTTAAGAAAACCTGAACCATACATCTGAATTTCTAAACAAATCCTCTCTGAAATAATATTTATTATAAAATAGGCAGAAAAATCAATATGCAAGCTTCCTCCAGGAATTCCTTCGACAATTGCTCCTGGCATTTTATCCGAAATTCTATCAGGGATTCTTTAGGAATACCTCCAGCAACTTCTTCGGCAGTGTCTTCAGGAATTCCACCATAAATTTTGCCGGGAATTGATCCGAAAATTCCACCATTATTTACTTCGAGAAAATCTTCACGAACTTCTTTATAAGTTCTGCAGAATTCCCTGAAATAATTCAAATAATTTCGTGCTGTTTCCCATAATTTTTAAGAATAAGAATATTCCGTGGAAATTCCGCAGAATCGCCAGTAAACATTCCTGAGAATTTCACGAAAAATCTTCGAATTTCTGGTGTAAATTCCATAAAATTTTACGTGAATTGTTTCGAATAATTTCTTGTGAAAATTTCAAAGAAATTCTCCAGGATTTCCAACGGAAATTTATACAGAAATTATACCGAAAATGAAATCAACAATGGAATTCTCGGAGGAATTCCTAGATTAATTCGCAATGAAATCCTGAAATAATTCCGGTGGAAACTTCAAGATTTCCATTGGGAGATCCCCCAGGAGTTTCTCCGAAAATTCCTCCTGGAATTCTTCCAGGAGTTCCACCGGCATTTCCACCAAGAATTTCTCTAGGATTTCCTTCGCGAATTATTCCGGTACCGGTCTAGGTGCCCGGTGCCGGTCTAGGCAATTTTCGGATTGGAAATTGTCTCGACTTCCCTGGGCATAAAAGTATCATCGTGTTAGCCTCATGATATACGAATGCAAAAATGGTAACTTGGCTTAGAAACCTCGCAGTTAATAACTGTGGTAGTGCTTAATGAACACTAAGCTGCGAGGCGGCTCTGTCCCAGTGTGGGGATGTAATGCCAATAAGAAGAAGAAGAAGTCTATCGGAAGTTCCTCTGAACATTCTTCCGGGAATTTCGGCAGAATTGGAATTTATTTAGGCTTCTTCAGGAATTTATATAGATTTTCCACCAGAAGCTCCTCCGAGAACTTCTCTGCGAGCTCCTCAGGGAGGTCCTCTGATGATGATAATGGTCCAGCTACAAACCCCAACAAAGGTTTCAGCTAGACGAGATTTGTCTATAAGATGAATTCTCTTGTTTCCGAGAATGCTTCTGGTAGTTTCCCCGGGGTTCCTTTAAAAATTCTCTCGGGAGTTTCTTCAGAAATTCTTCCAGAAAATTCCTTCGAGAGTTCCTCCGGGAATTCCACCAGCAATTCATCCGGAAGTTTCTTCCCTGTGAAGTTCCATCAGAAGCTATTCCAGGAAATTATTCAGGCTTTTTTTCAGGAAATCATTTAGGCTTTCTTCGGAAATTAAACTGGAAATTCCTCCCGAAGTTCTTCCGGTAGTTTCCCTTGGAGCTCATCCGGGAGATCCTCTAGGAATTCTTCTAGGAGTTCCTCCTGAAATTCCTCCGGGAGTTCCTACGGGAGATTTCACGGGAGCTCCTTCGGCAGTTCCTTCGGGAATTCCTCCGGGAGATCCACCAGCAGTTTCTATGAGAATCCCTCCGGGAGTTTCACTGGCAGTTTCTCCGGGTGTTTCTCTGAAAAGGAACTCCCAGAGTAATTTCCGGAGGAACTCCCGGCGGATTTTCTATAGGAGTTTTCGGAGAAACTATCAGATGAATTCTCGGAGGAACTGCCGGTGGAACTTCTGGAGGAATTTATTGAAAAACTACAGGAAGAATTTCCGGATGAAATCCTGGAGGAACTCTCGTAAGAATTTTAGGATGACATCCCAAACGGACTTCCGTAAGAATTCCAGGAGGAACTCCTGGAAGAGTTCTTAAAAGAACCTCCCGGAGGAATTCCCGTAAGAACTCCCAGAGAAATTCTCCGAGGAACTTTTGGAGGAATTAGTAGATAAATGCCTAAAGAAATGCCAAAAGAATTCCTGGAAGAAAGCCTGATTGAATTCCCGAAGGAACTACTAGTGGAATTTCAGAGGAACATCCGGTGAAATACCCTATTTAACTCTGATGGAACTTCCGAAAACCCATTTCCAGTGAAATTCCTGCCAAATATCGTCCAGGAATTCCCTGTGAAGTTCCTGGAGGTATTAGCGGAGAATTTCTTGGTAAAACTCTTGGAAGAACTCCCGGAGGAGCTCCCACAAGCATTTCCGAGGCAATTCCCACATGGAAGTCCTGAAATAATTTTTAGAGAAGTTCCTAAAGGAATTTCCGAAAAAATATCTGAAGGAATTCCCAGAAAAAATACAAGGAGGAATTAATGCCGAAATTCCCAGATGAAATCCTGAAAATATTCCCAGATGAATTGCTGAAGAAAATCCCAGCGAATTGTTCCGAAGAAATTTCTAGAAGAACTCTTGGCAGATATCCGAGTAAATTCCGAGTGAAGTCCGGAAGGAATTCTAGTACACTTCCGCGGAAAAGCTCCTTGAGAAATTCCTGAAGGAATTCCTGGAGAAGTAGCTGAAGAAACTCCCGAAAAAATACCTGTAAAAATTTCTGGGGAAATACTTGGACGAATTCCAGGAGAAATTCATGAAGATATTTGTAGAGGATTTCTTCAAGGATATTCTGAAGTAATTGCGAAAAGAATTCCAGATTGGAATGCTAGATGATTTCGCTATTGAATGTTTGGAGGTATTCCCGGAAAATTTCCTGGAAGTAATCCCAGAGGAATTAAAGGAAGTTCCGAGAGGAATGCCCGGAGAAGTTCCTAGAAGAATTCCCGAAGGAATTTCTTATAGATTTACAAGTGAAATTATGGAGCTAAATCGGAGGATTTCCGTCATATATTTATGAAGAAACTTCTGGTAGAATTTTGGGAAGAAATTCCATATGTATTCTTGACGGAACTCTCGAATGCATTCCTGAAGGAAATGCCGGATTCTTCCTGAAGAGAGAATAGCCGGAGAAATATCTAGAAGTAAATCTTGGAGAGAAGTAAAGAAATCTTCATGGAATTTCTTCGTGAATTTCCTAAACAAAATTTACTGGGGGGTTTCTAGATAAGGAGGAATTACAATTACATGAGAAGGATTTTCGAACGATTTTCAGAGGAATTTGTGGATAACTTTCCGGAGGAATTCAGAAGTTCCCATGGGAGCTTCTAGAAAGATTTCAAGGAGAATTTTTGAGCCCGAAATGTTTCGAGTTGTTTTGAACTTTCATATATTATAGATCCTGGATGCCCTAATAAGTTTTGGGAATCTTTTGAATTTCAACCACCTATTTCTGTATATGATTGGATCGTAAAGTGCACATGTGCACATGTGCCCCCCTCTGGCTACGCCCTTGGATCTCACCAAATTTGTCTCCTCTGGTCGGGTCTCGTCGGTGTCCTGTCACTGATCCATTCGTAAAACAGGGGAATTTTTTACTGTTTCTCGAATTTCACTCGTATTCACACTTTAAACTCGATTCAAATGGAACAAAAATGTCAAACGCGAAAAAATGCTTCCTTTCGTGGCGAAGCCTACTAAGAAACTCCAACATTAGCTAGTAAACGCTCGATGTATATTTACTTGAGATACAATTTATATAACCCTGCGTTGAGCTGCTGTAATGAATACTCGCTTAACTTTTCAAAAGGACCTAAGTAACATTTTTTTCATGATTTAATTTGAATACTGCAATCAATAGCTCTCATGTTGTTCTGTTGATTGCGCTATGCAAATTAATTCATGAAAAAAATGTTACTTAGGACCTTTTGAAAAGTTAAGAGAGAATACTTCAAAATGTGTCAAAATTTTGTAAAATTTGCAACAAACCCTTTTTTCTGCAACGCTGAATTTTGGTTGCTCACTACAAATGGCTTGAAGAACCGAATCATTCCTAAAAATACGCTCATCAATAGTGTCGCAACCGTTCGGGTGTGTCCTCAGGTTCGTTTGATATTTAATAATGTCGCTGAAAATGTTGAAGAAATAATTTTGAACTAAATGTTGTTGGTCGTTTCTTCCATGTTCATTACAAACCTGAGTGGATGGTAGAACATCATTCCGTAGAAAACTAAAAATAGATGGTGTGCGGCACGGAAGCTATTGTAACATCGATCGCGAAGTGGTCGCCTCGAACAATATGCTATTGCGAATAGAGAAACCAGCATCACACAGCCGGAGAATCCAGTAGGGGTTGCAACAAGTAGGCGAAGTTTACTCTATACAACCATGGTATTCAATAAATAGTATTTATGATTTATGGACTTCAAATGGTATTCACTTACATCGTTTCTTCCGGAAGCCCAATTAATATCGGCAAACTTATCATCATAATTATCCACGAAATTAATAATGTTGATTATATGCGCAATGCTATGGATAACTGTAAAAATGATATTTCCGATCACATTTTACTTCACATATTATTTTAACTATACCGAAAAATTGAATACTTACCACTTACAATTATCAGTCCCGCTCCCAACGTAATGTGCAATACTTTTATTTTCTCCAAATATAACACAAGTGCTCGAATTGACCAGCGTCCGAAAAGTGTATTTAACAGAACATTGAACGTCCGAGCCACTGGAAGTGCTATCAGAGTCATAGTTAAGTTGAGTACTGGGGCCGTACCACGAGAAATACAGAGACCATTCTAAAAGTGTTCAAACAAGTATTAGGTGAGTTTCGTGCACAGAATTACTATATAGGTACTTACGCCCAAAATCTTACTGAGATAATAATATTCTGGGTCATGGTGGTAGTTTGTGAATGCTTTGCAGAATACAACAAAGTTGAATCCGATCCATGTAAACTAAAATAAGAGTAGAGTAATAAAAATTCTAAATTGTATTTTATTAGTTTTGGCAGAAGATTTTATAAACTTTTTTCATCCATCGATTAATTATTGGGAAGGCTCAATTATATGAACCAAAGTATAAAAATGTAGCTGTGACTCCCTTTAGTTCTTCTATTTTAACATGTTGTTGACTTTTTAAGGTACGTAAAAAAATCTGAACTCTTTACGTTTCAGTTTTTTTTTTTTTAGTGAACGGTTTAACAATTCTCGCTACTTCCTTTCATTCCGTTAGCGCACGCTTGCGTTTGACATAATTTTTTCCTTCAATACCAGTTTTTTCTTTCCCGTATACTAAGTATACGTAAAGACTATATAATTGAATTGAGGTGATGTGTGTGTGTTTCTGTTTTTCTTTTCTTTTTTTATATAGGGATGAAGGCAAATCTGCATACAGACACCTGAAATTATCACTCAGGGAGTGGGGTTGGCGCGGAAGGCAGAAGGCCCGACCACCGGAGACCGCTGAAGTCCCCCGGCGGCGGAAGCATCCCCCACAGACAAACAGGCATAACACATTGAACATTCACTCATCAAATTCATCGTCGTACACACACTAACGACATCTGTTGTTTTCACTAAGTTGGACAAATCACGCACCAGATGGCGGTAGTGAACAAACTTCAATCTCTAGCAAATCTGATTAGCGCGCCACGATTGATCGATTGGCCAACTAATGATTATTAAAATTATCAAGTGAATCAGTGAACGATGAGAATTCCACGAGTGTTATGTCTGTTTGTCTGTGATTCCCCGATACTGACGACCCGCATTCGTGGAAGGCTGTTACATTACCAACACTACACTTTCACCTGGTTAGCATGTTCATAGATCCGCTCAAGTCCTACGCACATTCTCATTTCAATGGGTGACCGGACGAGTGCCGAGATCAGAACAAAGATTCCGGATACCATAGCTTCCGGTTCAGTAGTGCCCCGACGACCCGAAGCCGGTGCATTCGCGCGCCACGATCTACTCAACTGGTCCTCGGCGGTGCACCTAGCCTACTTCGATATACGAGTTTCGATTGCCTTGAGTCATTCAGCTCTCACCTTATTCGTTGAGGCATTTAGCTCCCGCCCTGGTCGCGATCGCGAACGACTCGGATAGTCCCCGACGGCGGATATAACCTACTCCGACGAGAAGTTCCCTGAAAGCGGGAGCTCCTCCGAAACCGGCCGTTTCGTCACGTTCTGAGGCTACGCGCGGTAGCTGGCGCTGGCGTTCCCATTCATTATCGACATATATATTCACGACTTCCGCGGCGGAGTACTCATGGGCCCGCTATCCGTAAAGGCTGCCTGCTGCTGCTCTATTCGCCAATTTCGTTATAGGATGTCGGCTATCCTGGATGTCGCTCTTGCGACCGCTCTCCACTGTTCTGGGTTCTGGCACATTTTTCTGACGATGTTATCGGTGGTAGTGTCTGTTCCACATGCTTCCAACATCGCACGCCTTTCCGGTTCGAACCGGGGGCATGTGAACAGGATGTGTTCAGCCGTTTCTGTCACGTTTGGGCATTGCGGACAAGTGGGAGAAGCCGCGTGTCCAAACCTGTGTAGTTACCTGGGTCAAGCCAAAGTTTAGCTCTCCATGAGGTCTGCTAATTCATGCCGACACACTTGGATACGGTGCGATATACGCTGATGACTCTCAGACACATTAGCCTATGAGTACTCTCCAGTTTTCGCACGTTTCGATCCCCAGGCTGGACCTCCGTATCGTAGTATTGCAACCACCACGCTTGCCAGCAACCTGCGCTTGCTGGAGCCCACCCTAGAGCTGTTCGCCATCATTCTCGATAGTGCCGCTATTGCCGTCGACGCGCGCTTGCAGGCATAGTCGACGTGACTTTTAAGGCAAAACTTATCGTCGAACCTCACCCCCAATTGTTTCAGAGATCTCTTGGAGGTCATGTCGCAGCAGCCGACTCTAATTGTCGCCTCTTAAACCGATTTCCGGTTGTTAACGACTATCATCTCCGTTTTATAATGCGCCAGCTGGAGCTTCTTGCTGTGCAACCATTCTCCGTACACGGTCATGGTTACGTCTTCAGCGCATCCCAATAACTTGACTCCTGGTGGGAGCTTTAACATCAGCACGCCATCGTACATCACGTTCCACAGAAATGGACCCAGAATTGATCCCTGTGGGACACCTGCCCTCCTTAGCCGTGCGGTAAGACGCGCGGCTACAAAGCAAGACCATGCTGACGGTGGCTGGGTTCGATTCCCGGTGCCAGTCTAGGCAATTTTCGGATTGGAAATTGTCTCGACTTCCCTGGGAATAAAAGTATCATCATGTTAGCCTCATGATATACGAATGCAAAAATGGTAACCTGGCTTAGAAACCTCGCAGTTAATAACTGTGGAAGTGCTTAATGAACACTAAGCAGCGAGGCGGCTCTGTCCCAGTGTGGGGATGTAATGCCAATTAGAAGAAGAATAAGAAGAAGAAGAAGGGTCCGAGTGCAACGAACAATCAACAAGAGAGTTCGGACCGGAACCATCGGCGAAGACCACTGCAACGAAAAGAGACTAGCGATTGGAAACTCGGTTCGTGGAACTGCAAATCTCTCAACTTCATCGGGAGCACACGCATACTCGCCGATGTGTTCAAGGACCGTGGATTCGGCATCGTAGCGCTGCAGGAGGTTTGTTGGAAGAGATCAATGGTGCCAACGTTTAGAGGTAATCATTAGGGTGGTTCAAAAAATCGATTTTGCTCCACAGTGCTCATCTGATGCTTTACCATGTTCTGAGTGTCCTCTGAAAATTTGAGCTCATTTGGATTAAAACTGATTTAGCACAAGCCGTTTCAAGTTTGCATGCAAATTAGTATGGGGAAATTAATTTTTTTAATTATACTGTTTATGACGCTTCCCCATCAAGCGCATATTAAAAGAAAACCTACAAAGCTAAAAGGAATACTCAACAGCTTCCACTCAGCGAAAACCGCATCTCAATTAATCGTTCCAATAATTGGCAATCGAATTTAATCTATACCGTGGTTTTCTGGAGCTAATTGCATAACTCATCAACAGGCAACATTGCTGCTCGTGGCGCGAAAGATAGCACACACACAAATTCAGGCTACTATGTTACACTGCACATTTCAGTGATGCCCTCAAAGAAGTTTAACGATCATGACTAAAGATTCGCAACCTGTCTTAAAATCGATTACTAATTATTGGGACGATTAATCAACATGCGGTTTTCGTTGGATGAAAGCTGTTGAGTGTCCCTTTTAGCTATGTAGGTTTTCTTCTAACCTGCGCTTAATGGGGAAACGTCATTAACAGTATAATGAAAAAATAAATTTTCCCATACTAATTTGCATGCAAACTTGATACGGCTTGTGCTAAATCAGTTTTAAACCAAATGAGCTCAAATTTTCACCACTCAGAACATGGTAAAGCATCAGATGAGCACTGTGGAGCAAAATCGATTTTTTGAACCACCCTAGTAATCATACCATCTACCAGAGCTGCGGCAAAACACACGAGCTGGGAACAGCTTTCATAGTGATGGGCGACATGCAAAGGCGCGTGATCGGGTGGTGGCCGATCAACGAGAGAATGTGCAGGTTGAGGATCAAAGGCCGGTTCTTCAACTTCAGCATAATCAACGTCCATAGCCCACACTCCGGAAGCACTGATGATGATAAGGACGCATTCTACGCGCAGCTGGAACGTGAGTACGATAGCTGCCCAAGCCACGACGTCAAAATCATCATAGGAGATTTGAACGCTCAGGTTGGCCAAGAGGAGGAGTTTAGACCGACTATTGGGAAGTTCAGCGCTCACCGGCTGACGAACGAAAACGGCCTACGACTAATTGATTTCGCCGCCTCCAAGAATATGGCTATTCGCAGCACCTACTTCCAACACAGCCTCCCGTATCGGTACACCTGGAGATCACCACTGCAGACAGAATCACAAATCGACCACGTTCTGATTGATGGACGGCACTTCTCCGCGCTAACATCGACTCTGACCACTATCTGGTGATGGTTAAACTGCGCCCAAAACTATCCGTCATCAACAATGTTCGGTACCGACGACCGCCGCGGTACGACCTAGAGTGCAAACAGATTCTGGAGGAGAAAGATGCAGCGCGGGCGGTCGCGCTGCAGCAAGGTACCCGGCAGAACGTGGAACGTTATAGACGGAAGCGGAGACAGCAGACCCGCCTTTTTCAGGAGAAGAAACGCCGCCTGGAAGAAGCGGAGTGCGAGGAGATGGAACAGCTGTGCTGTTCTCAAGAAACACGCAAGATCTACCAGAAGCTCAACGCATCCCGCAAAGGCTTCGTGCCGCGAGCCGAAATGTGCCGGGATAAGGATGGGAGCATCTTGACGGACGAACGTGTGGTGATCGAAAGGTGGAAGCAGCACTACGAGGAACATTTGAATGGCGCTGAGAGTACAGGCAGTGAAAGTCAAGGCAGCGGAGGAGATGACTACGTCAGTTCAGCGGACGATGGAAGCCAACCAGCCCCCACCTTGAGGGAAGTTTAGGATGCCATCCAACAGCTAAAGACCAATAAAGCAGCTGGTAAGGATGGTATCGGAGCTGAGCTCATTGAGATGCGCCCGAAAAAGCTAGCCACTTGCCTGCTCAAATTGATAATCAGAATCGGGGAAACTGAACAGCTACCGGAGGAGTGGAAGGAAGGGGTTATATGCCCCATCTACAAGAAAGGTGACAAGCTGGAGTGTGAGAACTTTCGAGCGATCACCATCCTCAATACCGCATACAAAGTGATATCCCAGATCATCTTCCGTCGTCTGTCACCATTAGTGAATGAGTTTGTGGGAAATTATCAAGCCGGCTTTGTTGACGGCCGCTCGACAACGGACCAGATCTTTACTGTACCAATCCTTCAAAAATGCCGTGATTACCAGGTCCCAACGCATCATCTGTTCGTTGATTGCAAGGCAGAATACTACAGTATAGACCGCGTAAAGCTATGGAAAATAATGGACGAGAACAGCTTCCCTGGGAAGCTTACCAGACTGATCAAAGCAACGGTGGATGGTGTGCAAAACTGTGTGAAGATTTCGGGCGAACACTCCAGTTCGTTCGAATCGCGCCGGGGACTAAGACAAGGTGATGGACTTTCGTGCCTGTTGTTCAACATTGCGCTAGAAGGTGTCATGCGGAGAGCCGGGGTACGATTTTCAACAGATCCAGTCAATTTATTTGTTTCGCGGATGACATGGACATTGTCGGCCGAACATTTGCAAAGGTGGCAAAACTGTACACCCGCCTGAAACGTGAAGCAACAAAAGTTGGACTGGTGGTGAATGCCTCAAAGACAAAGTACATGCTTGTGGGCGGAACAGAGCGCGACAGGGCCCGCCTGGGAAGCAGTGTTACGATAGACGGGGATACCTTCGAGGTGGTCGAGGAATTCGTCTACCTCGGATCTTTGCTAACGGCTGATAACAATGTTAGTCGTGAAATACGAAGGCGCATCATCTGTGGAAGTCGGGCCTACTACGGGCTCCAGAAGAAACTGCGGTCAAAAAAGATTCGCCACCGCACCAAATGTGTCATGTACAAGACGCTAATAAGACCGGTTGTCCTCTACGGACATGAAACATGGACAATGCTCGAGGAGGACTTTCAAGCACTCGGAGTATTCGAGAGACGGGTGTTTAGGACCATCTTTGGCGGTGTGTAAGAAGACGGTGTGTGGCAGTGAAGAATGAACCATGAGCTCGCCTAGCTCTACGGCGAACCCAGTATCCAGAAGGTAGCTAAAGCCGGAAGGGTACGATGGGCAGGGCATGTTGCAAGAATGCCGGACAGCAACCCTGCAAAGATGGTGTTCGCTTCCGATCCGGCAGGTACGAGACGACGTGGAGCGCAGCGAGCGAGATGGGCAGACCAGGTGCAGAACGACTTGGCGAGCGTGGGGCGTATTCGAGGATGGAGAGATGCGGCCTCGAACCGTGTATTGTGGCGTCAAATTGTTGATTCAGTGTTATCTGTTTAGATGTAGACTAAATAAATGAATGAATGCTGCCTTGATATTCCTTCGAGCGTTATCCGTGTCCCTGAGGGCGTAGCACTCCTCGTCTTCCTCCACCACCAGTTTGATAGGCATCATACCCGCGAGTACACATGCCGCTTCTCGAGATACGGTGCGATATGCGCTGATGACTCTCAGGCACATTAGCCTATGAGTACTCTCCAGCTTTCGCACGTTGCAGTTTACGCTCAACGCCGATCCCCTGGCTGGACCTCCGTATCGTAGTATTGAAACCGCCATGCTTGCTGGAGCACACTGTAGATATGTACGCCATCATCCTCGATAGTGCTGCAGGCGTCGACGACGTGACTTTTAATGCTCAACTTACCGTCGAGCATCACCCCCAATTGTTTCAGAGATCTCTTGGAGGTGGAGGGGTTCTCGTAGCGTAATTGGTTACACGTTTGCCTTATAAGCGATTCCAGCCCCTCCACCAAACCCTCGTCAGTCGCCGGATCCACAGCCCATACGGTGGCGTTTTGGGGTACGCGCCTTACCGTCACGGCTGCCTGATGACGACTGGCAATTTGTCCTTCTCAGAGGCATTCTTCAAACGTTACCCATTTATCTTAGCTATAACTGTACCCTCCACTCTTGTGTTTATCTCTTCCCTGATCGGAAATCTTCCCGTCGTACAAATCGCCGATGATCTGGATCCGTCTGCTACCCAGTTCTCGTCATCCGCGGGGCTGCGGTACGGATCCGACAGGATAGCTACGTCTGTTATTGTTTCTGCTACCGACTGCCACAGCAACTGCTGGGCGGCCGCACAATGGTTGAGGTTGAGCTGCGTTACTTGCACGGCTTATTCGTACTAACAATCAACGGGAAAGCGGACCCACCCATGACGTGGTTGTGTATCCGGTTCCTGCTCGCACATAGCGTGCACGATGGCCCTTTCTCGCACGTGTGCGCCTTATGACCCTCTTCGTCGCATCGTTTACATACGTTACTCTTATCTGGCCCTTTGCACGCCCACGATATGTGTCCCACTTCGAGACAGGACATTGTGACCAGTCAACTTTCAGCTTACCAATTTTGATCACCTTGTTAGCGTCGGCCCTATCTCCATTGTATTGTGCTGTTGCTTGTCGACTATTGGCATATCGTTATCGCTCTCCACGATGACTACTTCGCTACTTGTGTCCTTCTGCTCCATCTCTCTCTCGCACTCGATGCGTTGGGTGGAGATTTTGGAGAGATTTTTCCTTTCCTTGGGAAGGGGTTCATTTCCGTTGCTTTGTTGATTAGTTTAGCTTTATTCATGTTTGTTGTTACTCATTTTTCAGGCACTTTTTCTTAACCGATTTGCTTGCAACAAGTTGCATTCGACGCAGCATCCTGTCCAATTGAATTTGGCTAGACCGGACTCCAGAATTAATGACCGAAATACAAATTTTCGTTGAAAAAATGCGTAAAAAAATGTCACTAGTTTTTCAGGTACTTATCCTAGACCGATTTACACACAAGTTGCATTCGACGCAGCATCATATCCCATTGTTGCCTATTGAAAATTGGCCAGATCGGACTATGAGCTCGGAATTATGGCCAAAATACTTTTTTTCATAGAAAAAATGTGTAAAAAATGTCACTCATTTTTCAGGCTTTTACTTCACCGATTTACTCGCAACAAATTGCATGTTGCATTCGACGCAGTATGCTCTCCCATTGTTTCCTATTGAAAATTAGCCAGATCGGCTATTGTCTCAAAAGTAATGGCCAAAATAATATTTTTTGCACGAGGAAAGCACCATTACCGCTAGGTGGATTAATCAGGTTTATTCAGTATCAACCGATTACCATTTTATTCTAACGATACCGCCATCGCATCGGGGGTGACAATGCGTCTCGGAGGTGAGAATGGGTCATCGCTCTCACCGGCAGCCTGGAGTTCGGATAGCAAAATCGTTCAAAAAGGTCTCTTATATTTTAGTCTTCTTGCCATCAGATACATTCAATCTATTCTACAAGTATTCTAATTTCTAAGTACATAAAACAGTGACCCATTCTCACCCCCATTTGACCCATTGTTACCCCGGTACATACGGTACATACGGTACATACATTATTATTGGAGAGTCGGCCAAGTTGTCGATCTATGACAAAAGGTCGAAAGACAAAACGTCGATAGGACAAAAGGTCGAAAAACAACAGGTCGAAATGACAAAAGGGCGAAAAGACAAAACGTCGAAAGTGCATTTAACTTCAAGCAAAAATAACACACTCATCTCATCGATCAAAGTTGAAGAATGAGCAATTTTAGAGAAGAAGTAATTACTATGAAACAATATTTTGAATATTGTCAGATTTTCTGGATATGATACACTGCGCGGCGTTTGTAGTGTTCCCAAATGGGTACTTGCACAAAACTTCACGCGGCGAATGACTGTCGAAAGGTACGGCCGCGCCAAACGATACGCCGCAATGCTATTCACCCATAAGAATCAAGTAAACGGGGTGCAGAAAGCGCGGCGGTACCTTTCATGAAGGGTTCGCCGCGTGTAATTTTGAGAAAATCAGGCAATATCTAGATAGTTTTGTTGGAGGTGAAAAAGATTGTTGATTTAGGAAATGAATAAAACTTGTATTGCGCGAGACAGAGTCGTCCTATTATACAGTTGGCAGTTTATTTTTCGCTATTTTTTAACAAACTAATAAAATTCATTCAATGAGTGTAAATAATAGATGAATATTCAGGCTTCCTAAATGTTACTTCGATCTGTCAAAAAAGTGCACGCTACAGCCACGCAGGTACGCGCATTAAAAATACACCGGCGTGTAATACACGCATATGTTAATTTAACCGGTTCTTAATAGGCCTCAAACCAGACGCAAGGTCGTTACTGAGTCGACAGTTTAATTACTTTTTGGCTTTCTCGTACAACAAAAGTTGTACCGAAAGGCTATAGGATTACTCCAAAACTTTTGATGGAAGGCGCGGAGACCCATAGTGTTATATACTGATCGAATCACCTAGACGAACCGAGGTGATGTCTGTATGTGTGTATGCATTTGTATGTGTGTATCTGTACGAATTTTGTAGACACACTTTTTGGAACTTACCATTACCCGATTTACTCACAACAAATTTCATTCGACGGGAAATGCGGTGCCTTTGTTTGCTATTCAAAATTGGCCCGATCGATTGCATTTCGGAATTATTGAAAAATCATTGTTTTTTCTCAGGAATGGTGGCAATGCATATTAATTAATGCGAAAACATGAAAAATGATATAAAATATGCGATCTATTTCCCTAAAGTGGGTTTTTGACCTTTCTAATGTATTTTTTAAATACATTTTATATATGTTGCACGAGAAAGGCATCACCGCTGTAGGTGGATTAATCTGGGTTTTCTTAAATTGTTTTATATGTAATTTGAGTGCATCCTTTGATTACAATTGTTTGTATTGAATAACTCGTAAATATTAAATATCTCTTTTAGACTGCTCTATTGAAAGGAGATTAAGATAGAGCGGAGTTGATAAAAAATAACATTAACAACTATGCTTCTCTTGTATTAAGTATTGACTACTTACTCTATACAGCGAATAATGACTACTTACCGCTAAAAAATACTTGAACATGAAGTTTTTTGTGGCATGGTAAACTTTACTCGTTCGTTCCATTTCATAGCATAATAAAACCTAATCCTGAAGCCATACATAAATATGATCTAAAACGAAATCTTTATTTGTTATTAGTTGGTTATTATCATGGTGTTGTGTGGTGATGTGCTCAATTGAGCTTAGTTTTCTGTGATTCTATCTCAAATAAATGATCGACTGCCAGAGACCAGATGGTGATTGTTTACAATAGCGAGTTCGTGACACTGCCAATATACAAATGCGGTAACTCGAATTGTGTCTTCATACCACATGCTACATAAACGTACCGCACTCGCACTGGCTTTTTGATTTGTACCGAAATAGATCGTTACTCATAGAAAAGTTTGGTTACTTCCCGACTAATGTTTATAGATAAGGGTTTATACGATAGAAATATGTACTTCGGTCTACTTCAATTGTTATATATTTATGTCATTTAAGCACCTTAAATTCATAACATGTAACCATATCACTAACAATCGAAACCAAAGCATTGGAGCTTAAATTGCTTCGTTTATCATTTTTTGTAATTTTGTTTTAGCAGTAAGCTCACATGATAGCAATAAAAACGGCTCAGATTAAGCAGAAATCGTTTCCTTTTGCGAATATTATTCATATAGGAGCATGTTATAATTAATGGAACAAATACCATACTTTGATATCGCACAAAGTAGAAACTATTCGCCATGCAAAGAACACTGATTCAATTCCGATCACAGACACGTACTCAAACCTTTCACCTTTGGCAAAATCTCAATTGTCTATCCACTGGGCCATTCCAACACATACTGATTCTGGCAGTAGTGCCCTAACTTATGTTTGGTTTGGAGTGAGCAGTAGTTGATCTGGTTTCCCTGCTTTCATCATACTCTATCATCGCATGCACCGCATAGAAACGAAAATATTGAAAGAGGAGGATCGGAAGCAAGCTTATTGCATTGATAGGATTGTTCGGAGTTTTCGGAGATCATTAGGATAATGACTCATTATCTTCTAATCAATGTATCCTTCAAAGAAAATATTTCTGTTTATGCTTGGCGGCCCAGCCTTGCAACAGGGTTTTGCCTTTCTCGTACAACAAAATTGTACCGAAAGCCAATCCTTTCACTCCGAGAACGAACTTTTTATATAAGTACTAGCTTTATGTACCCGGCCTTGCTCGGAATTGCAAGTTTGGTTTTCAGTTTTTTTTTCGCAATCAGAAAAAGATAAAATCAATTGGTCAACAGAGTGATTATGTTATCTTATTGATACTTCATCATTTGATTAAAAGAAGGCTTGTGGAAGCGTTGACTGATCTTGAAAAAGGGATGGTTGGTTTGAATAGCCTTATTCCGAGCAAGCGTCAATTGCTAAAGAAAGAAAAACATCCACCGATGCTTTATTCCTGCTAAATGCCCATTTTTAAAGAAGGGATCACACTCACCATTGCCTTATTCCGGACAAACGCCTAGTTTTAAAGAAGCAATCACATCCACCATCCAGAAGGAAACACATTAATCATTGCTTTTCACTGGGCATATCATGATTCCAATGAAGGGTAACGATTAGCATTGCTTTATACCCAGCAAATGCATGCTTTCTATGACAGATTTTTCTGATGCTGTTCATAATTATCCCAAATGCCCTTATGTTAATGGCCTGCTTCATTCAGGGATATGTCATTTTCAGGGAAATGTCATATTCTGGGATGTGTATTGGTAAGAATCATTTTTGGGAAATATTATTTTCGTTGAAGTCATTTTTGGGAAAATGCTATTACCGGGAAAATGTCAAAGAACCTCGAATGAACTAAATAAGAGGGATTTTAAATTAAGTCGTTTTCTAAACAATATTGTCAGATTTTCTGGATATGATACACTGCGCGGCGTTTGTAATGTTCCCAAATGGGTACTTGCACAAAACTTCACGCGGCGAATGACTGTCGAAAGGTACGGCCGCGACAAACGATACACCGCAATGCTATTCATCCATAAGAATCAAGTAAACGGGGTGCAGAAAGCGCGGCGGTACCTTTCATGAAAGGTTCGCCGCGTGCAATTTTGAGAAAATCAGGCAATACCCAACCCCAATAACCTCCCGCATTCCAAAAGTTTCTCCCAGCCTCTCTAAAATGGGTTTTGGGCAGATAATACTTGTTCATAAATTTGGTTTGAAATGACCCATGCGGTAAAAAGGTATACTAAACTGTTCGTTTAATAAATATACCCTCTCTCTCATTCAGCTATGATACTCCTACCCAGTCTGATATAGTCTTCTTAAACAGAGAATATGGGTTCCAGATTTTATGGACATCGGTAAATGGGTTCGAAAGTTATGCTGAATTGATGAATAACTAAACAATACCACTCTCTCACACCCTCCCTCTTTTAAAATTACCTACCCACATCCACTAAAATTGTTTCCTTAGGACATACAACATTTGATACAAATTTGGTTCAAATCGGTCATTAGGTTCAAGACTTACATTGAGTTGATCTATTTCTGAACAATACCCCTCCCCACATACCCTCTCTTTCTCAAAGAGCATCTCTAACCACACTATCGTCGTCTCCTTAATATGAAAAATGTGTGTTCCAAATTTGGTTGAAAAAGGCCAAAGGGTTCAAAAGGTACACTAAGTTGATCAATAACTAAAAAATACTCACCCCCCCACACCCTTCCCCTTTTCCATAGAGCATGCCTAACCCCCCTATCGTCATCACCTAAAGATAAAGAATGTGTGTTCCAAATTTGGTTAAATTCGGCCAAGGGGTTCAAAAGGTACCCTGAGTTGATCAATAACTTTGCAATACCCACCCCCGACACCCTTCCCTTTTCCATAGAGCATGCCTAACCCCCTATCGTCATCACCTAAAGATGAAGAATGTGTGTTCCAAATTTGGTTAAATTCGGCCAAGGGGCTCAAAAGGTACACTGAGTTGATCAATAACTTAGCAATACCCCTAACCCCACACCCTCCCCCTTTTCCAAAGAGCATCCCAAACCCCCCTATCGTCATCTCCTAAAGATAAAGAATGTGTGTTCCAAATTTGGTTGAAATCGGCCAAGGGGTTCAAGAGGTACCCTGAGTTGATCAATAACTTAGCAATACCCCTCCCCCCACACTCTCCCCCTTTTCCAAAGAGCTTCCCGAATGTGTTGTCCAAATTTGATTGAAATCGGTCAATGGGTTCAGAAGTTATGCTGGGACATACATACAAACATACATACAAACATACAAACATACAAACATTGAGTTTTATATATAGAAAAAAAAGAAGATATAGAATATAGATATAGATATAGATAGATAGATAGATAGATAGATAGATAGATAGATAGATAGATAGATATATAGATAGATGAATAGAAGATAGATAGATTCGAGACCCACACTGGCGGCGCCAGACTTCTGGAAAAGGTGCACCTTTATTCATGGAACACCAGCATTTTTGGCATAATTGGTTCATTCATAATTTGGCGTCAGTAGTAAGAATTATGATTGGAGGCGTTAATCAGTCAAGCGATAAATTAATTTAAAAAAACGAGCAATGGGAAATGTTTTAAACGTAACCGCGAGTAGACGTAGGACTTATATAAACGTAACGTATTAGACTTTTGAATTTAAGGGACTTGATAATTGGCATTGATATTCAAGGGCGTAGCCAGAGGGGGCAAAATGGTGGAAAGATTGAACGATTGAACTGAAATGAAGTCCCTCAAACATGTGCACTTTACGATCCAATCATATACAGAAATAGGTGGTTGAAATTCAAAAGATTCCCAAAACTTATTAGGGCATCCAGGATCCATAATATATGAAAGTTCAAAACAACTCAAAACAATTCGGGCTCAAAAATTCTTTTTGAAATCCTTCTAGAAGCTCCCCTGGGAACTTCTGAATTCCTCCGGAAAGTTATCCACAAATTCCTCTGAAAATCGTTTGAAAATCCTTCTCATGTGTGGTAACTAGCACGCAAGAGTATGGACTAACACGCAAGGTGAACTACACACGACGACGCACCGAGTATGACTGCCTGCAACGACTCTCAAGAGATCAGGGTGAACCTCTTGGATCCACACCAATACATACGTAACAGTTGTTAATACCATAGTACCACATCCCCTTTTCTTTCAAATAATTGAGTTATTATTATTCCTTTTTCATGTTGTATTTTTAACTATTTAAACTTATGAGGAAATATAGCATTATGGACATTACCTTAGGCTTGTGCGTTCGCGTTGACCGTCTAGGTTGCCTTTGTGGTAGTGGCAAATCTCCCGACTCTGGAGCATCAGGATCCACAGCGATCTCCAGCGATTCTCCATCAACTGGTAATTGTTCAGACATTGTTGGTATAGAGTAACCACCACGATCTCTGTTACCTGTGCTATCCTCAACGAGTACAGGGTCAGAAATGGGTTTGAGGTGAGACGAGTTACGATCGTACGTTTTTCCTGTTTCCTGAGATTGAACGGTGACGTTCGATCCTTGTCTGTCAACAACTGTAAATTTCTCTTTGTAGAAATTAGTGGACAGTTTGTTCGTCGGGCAGAGATTCCTCATGAGGACTGTATCGCCAGGTAAAATAGAACTTGGTTTTGTTCTACGCTTCTCATCATCCCACTGTTTTCCATGAAATTTTTTCTCGTGATCCCGATCTCGGAAATCGGTACTGGGGGGCATGGTTTCGATGTCGTCGACACAAGGGAGTTTTGTGCGCAACTTCCGGTTTTGTAAAAGCTCACTAGGCGCCTTGCCAGTAATTGTATGCGGAGTATTATTGTAGAGATCCAGATAGTTGTCAAGTTCAGCCTTACAATTGTCATAAAGAGCGTTAGCTATTTTCATTCTTTTCAATAATGATCTATTTTGGCGTTCGACCTCGCCATTTGCTTGTGGCCAGTATGGAGACGTGTGATTTAGGTAAATGCCATTTGTTTTACAATACTCTTCCAATTCACTAGATACGAACTGTTTAGCATTGTCCAAAGTGATCGTTCTTGGTGGCCCCCAGATACGAAAAATTCGTTTCAAACTTTTGATTGTCTCCTGAGCGGTAATCTTATTCATCACTTCTAACTCCATATAGCGACTGTAGTAGTCGATAACCACTAGAATATACTCAGCGGATGGCATTGGTCCAAGGAAATCTATCGCTATATCGATCCATGGGCGATCAGGTAGCTGTCGTCGTATCATTGGCTCAGGAGGATCAGGAAGCTGAACTAAACGACATCCTTCGCAGGCTTCACAGTTGTTTACTGCTGTTTGGTCAATCCCAGGCCACCAACACCGTTCTCCGAACCGAATCATCATTTTTAAAATAATCTTTTCAAACAGTTTGCTTATTGAAGAAAGCAAACTGATTGGGAGATAACTAGAAGCCTCAGCTGGATTTTTGTCCGGATGGGCTTCTAGAATGGGGTTATGAATATGTGATTTACTTAGTTTTTCAACAAATTGTCACCTATATGAATTCGCATTATGCGTTTTTTACAATGTACTTTGAGTTTGTTACCTATATAGATTCGCATTATGCGTTTTTCACAGTGTACTCTGTGTTTCGTCCTTGACGTTCGGCTTCGGCTACTCTTGTTCATTCTCAACGTGAGATTAAATAAGAGTGGGGTTAGAAATATGTGTTTTACTTAGTTTTTCAACAAGCTGTCACTTATATGGATTCGCATTATTCGATTTTTACAATGTACTTTGTGTTTGTCACCTATATGGATTCGCATTCTGCGTTTTTCACAGTGCACTCTGCGTTTCGTCTTTGACGTTCGGCTTCGGCTACTCTTGTCTAATCTCAACTTGAGGTTAAATAAGGGTGGGGTTATGAATATGTTTTTTTAACTTAGTTTTTCAACAAATTGTCACCTATATGGATTCGCATTATGCGTTTTTCACCGTGCACTCTGTGTTTCGTCTTTGTTACGTCCTCAGTGTTTTTGTGACTCCTCTTTTTAGTCCCTAGCTTAATGCGTGTGTGTCTACATAATTGGCTTTCCTATAAATGGTATATCATAGGCATTTGCATTGTGTGACTTATCCAGTATCCCGCATAATTACAAACTGTACATGGATATTTTCCCGTGCGGTCGACAACAGTACCCGGATAAAAATGTACTATTGGTTCAATAGTGTAAACAATTAAATTACCATACAATGTACGGTATACAATAGGATACATTGTTTCTTGATGGTTGCACAGATTGTATCAACACTGAGGATACAATACATCAACATATTTCTTTAATGTAGATTCATACATTGATAACTTTTGAAACTTTTCTTTACATTGCATATAAACTATATAACAATATTTGCCTCATAGCGCCAAATATGCATTTTTTCCCTTTAAATTGCATTGTTGAACAGTAAAGCTGTCACAACTGAGAAATCAAAAATCGTATTGTTTTACTATACAAATACAATACAATCCATTGTATTTTGAACAGTTTCGTTCGGATATTTCAACAATATATTAACCATACACTCTATTGTGTGACGAAAAATGTATGGAAAAATCTCAGATTTTGTATAGTTACGATACTTAACAACCCGTACATTCTATTGCGAAAACTTCATTTACATTCGAATAAATGGTTCATAACAATGCATTTTAATGTATTTCTATGGTTTTATTTACAATATAATCTATTGCCAATTTAATGTTATTAATAGTAGTGTTACAATAAATTGTATTGTTATTCTACTGTATTTTTTATTCGGGTATCCTTTACTGTTGACAACTGTAAATGAACAATCTCATATAAAGTTTTAACAGTTTGTGGTACGGTTATTTGACAAATAACAATATGTTGAATGGGTTGTTAAGTTATGTCACCATAAAAAATCGTCTGTTTTCGCGTGCAAAATTTTCGCTCAACAGTATGATAAAATGTTGACATATAATGCAGGAAATAAAGAACATTTTTGAGACAACATGTTATATGTTGACATTTAGTGATGATGTCGAGCAGTTATGGTTGAATCGATCGAAAAGTATTCGATAACCGCAACGTAAACTGTGAAGCTATATCTTACATCGTAATAATGATTCTGACCATATAACATGTTGTTTTTTATTATGCGGGATATTGTATGCTTCGCGTTTCATTGCGTTTTACAAAATGCATCGTATGTATGTAATATTGATTGTATCTTCCTTCTCCAGAAACCTGTTCCATTCTCCTTTCCAACTTCACTTCCTCTTCCTTTCCCCTTTTCACTTCCTTTTCCGTCTCGAAGTTTTTTGAGTATTTTAAGTATGTAGAAAATACCATCATCACCCAAGGCTTTCATATTTTTAAATTTTCTAGTAATAGATCTCGTTTCATCCAAATTAGTTCCCAACGAAGAGTCAAAAACATTATCTTGACGTGGTCGTTGCTCCCACGAATGGTAAGATAAGTTTGCAGGAGATTGAAAAGAAAAGAAATCAGGCAAAAAATAATGGTAAGCCTTAGGACGCAGGACAATATGGCAAAAAAAAAATGATTAAGCCATGAGGTCGTAAAGGCAAAAAAATAAAGGTAAGCCTCAGCTGGAAAATAAAATGGCAAAAAATAATGGTGAGCCATAATATGTGGAGCAAAACAAAAATTGTAAGCCTCAAACCGGCAGCAAAAATGGCAAAAAAATGTACGTTTATCAAACGAGGCTTGCCGACTTGGATAAATACTACGAGTGCTATCGCTATTTTTTGCAATGACGAAAAATGGGCTTTAATGTGATAAATCTGTACCAAAATGGTACAATTGTATTTGTCGTATCCAAGCAAATCCGTTCTCCAACATGCTTTTTTGTTGAAAATAAGCGTTGGACACTTGCAATCAAATCTTGCTTAACTTTTCAAAAGGACCTAAGTAACATTTTTTTCATGATTTAAATTGAGTACTGCAATCAAAATCTTTCATGTTTTTCTGTTGATTGCGCTATTCAAATTAATTCATGAAAAAATGTTAATTAGGACCTTTTGAAAAGTTAAGCGAGAAATGGCGTGTTCACGCCTCAAGAAACGAACACTGAATGATCTTCATTTATTTTCTTTGTCCCCTTCTAACAATCTACACTCAGCAATAAAATAAATCCGTAAAGGATTTGAAATTAACCTATTTAGATATTTTTCATAGTTATACTTTACATAGTATAAAAAGTATACTATCCAGAATTAATAATTATACTAAGTTGGAATAACGCGAAGTTATTTTTGTTTGTATTTTGTCTTTGGCGAAATTTTATATTTTCTTCCATATACGCCATTTTTCCATTGCTCTAGTCCAGTGAAGTCGACGCGTTGAAAATATTGTTTTGAAAATTTCAAATTTTCAAGTTCTCGGACTGTTATTGGTTTTTTACCATTGGGAGGGAAAACCTCTGAACACCGCAACCACTAGAACCTGGTGAGATCCGACAAAGGAGGAGCGGCCAGCACCGGCTTTATCCCATCAAGGCAAGCGGAAACAGCGGCAAAGTTATTATAACTCTCGGAAGGATAATTGATTCCATTATCACGAGCAACGGTGCTGGCGAAATTGTAAGGAGTATTCTTTTTTTGCATATGTAAAACAAACATAAATTAAAGTGAAATACATTTCCAGATTGCCGCTCAAACCTGAGATGAATCGCATAATCATAGTCTACAACTTTTCGGCTTCCAACGGGCAGCATTCATCTTACGATCAGCCCTGATAAAATGGAGGAACACCGCATCCAAGGTATACAAATCGACCAAGACTACACTGAAAGAAAGGACATAGTAATGCGTACCATATTGAGGGTAAAATCAAAAACATTTTACCACTTAATTTCGGTAGAACGCAACACATAATTGACATTACTGTGTTTGTAGTAAAATTTACCGTGTTGATATTGCCAAGGAATTTCAGCTGATTTGACTATACTGTTGTTGTTGGTTTTACTATGGACGCGATGACATTAGCATGGTAAATTCAACCACAACATTTTCACAACAACGATCACCAGCGAAACTACTCATTAAATATTAACAACAAGATCATTGAAATAGATAACTTTATTAGGCATCAATTTATAGTGAAGTTATACCAACAATCAATATGAAACTGGCGTTCTTTTAGTGGTTCCAGTTGCGCACACTATGGACAATCCTCGGTACCCAGAAACGTCATCTCAGTTACCGGTTCGTAATTTATGATCGGCCCTTCAGAACCAAATTTAGTACTGTTGGCAAGGCAACATTTTCTTAGTTTGTTTTTATTTAATAAACCACCAAATTGAAAAATGAAAATGGAAATCTCATGGCGTGGAAATGTTTCAGGCGACAATTATATTTGACATTTTTTTAAAATTTAATCATACTTTTTTTTTACAGAAACATTGGAACAATAAAGGAAATTTAATAATTTAAGCAGCTGTTTCATCCCCCTCAACGGAAATTTCAAAAAATGTAGCACCAAAAGAGGTTGCTCTCAAACCGATCGGAAGTGATACGCACCGCAGTTTGTTCAGTCATCTCCTTCGCTCAGCATTTGACTTTTGGTTATACCAGACCGTCCAATACGCCTGTTGTGGAACTGGGTATACCTTTCTTTCGACAACTTTACAACACTCGACCGTTACGATTGGGTAGAATAAAAAAAATTTGCCTTGCAAACTTAGCATCTATCCAATAGTTTTCCGTCAACGACTGCGGCTTTCATCTTATCTTACGAAATGATTGTGGATAGGAACAAGTAGAAGCGATTGCTTATTATTATATCAGTATTCTTTCTGGAAATGTCGATTATAACCATTCTTGATACTGATTCTGCTGAACTCTATTGATTATACTATTCGGTCGACCATACTTGTAACGTTTACTTCATCTGTGCCACCGACGGTGGGTGAAAGAATCCGCTTCGGTGTATGCACATACCTGAATGGAGTTTGAATAGCTACAATAGAACAGAGGTCAGTCAACTATGGTTCGATAGGGTTCGATGTCCACAATATGCTGAAGTTGCTAACAGGAGCACTAGATGCTTCAACCAGGCAAATGTGTGGTTCATTTGGCCACAATTAGCCCAATGTATTTATTCCAGAATCTTTTTTAGAAACACTCTGAATTTTGTCCTAAGAATTTACGTAAAGGTCATATAAAAAATAACAAGAATGAGATATTGTAAGCATTTTTGTTTGTTTTAATTTGCATAGAAATTTAAATGAAATCAAATCAATCGACCTAATAGTGATACTGTCTTTCTCGTATTCAGCCAAGACACCAACCTTTCTGATTCAGAATACCATTTGAATAGCTTTTGACCGCAATGCTAATCGTAATCAAGGCTTTACCATCTTTGAAATACAGCTCGTTTAGAGAAAATCGGCTGAGAATTACCAAATGAAAAGATGACCATACCAAATAGAAGGTACATGGCCGCTGTCTTGGGAAATCGTTTGTAAAAGTTCGTGGAAGTGAGTTTCAAGCAAACTTAACATTGCAGACAAAGCCACCGAATGGGCTAGGTAGATGATCTTGCTTCGATGCCGGTAGTCGTTGGGTTCAAGAACCAGAGTTTTTAAGCATGCCAGCGAAGTTTTAGCCGAAGATTGTTGCTCTGATGATCTCCACATCAGAGAGCCTTTTCAAAATGGAACCGACTATTGCAAACCGTAGCATCCGTTTCCCATTTTTACACAATTCACAAGCCCAATAAAACAAGTTCCAACGTGAGAAAGGAATCACGATTAACGAAGAATTGAAAGCAGCGGGAATCCAAATGTGGAAGATGGTGCTGTGAACCATCTTTCCTAATATCACTACATAAGTCGAAGGCCCTCTGTACAAGTTAACGCTTTGCAAAACTGGAGTTTTGCCTATAGACAGCCACAAATCGTAAATCGACCTAGAAGTATAAAGAGTATTTAATAACTTCAACAATGGATTAAATTATACGTTTATCTTCAATAAATTCCATAATACATCACCGACATCGACTGGAAAACAATGATAAAACAAATACTATCATATCCATGACAACGATAGAAAATTAGAACAAATTCAAATTCAAATCTAAGGATTGCTTAGTTTTACTGGGTACCGCTGGGTACTGGCGAGCTTACCCAAGTAACCATGAAGCTATATATACTTGTAAAAAACTCAGTCCTAAAAGTTGACTTAAAGTGGAAAAGGGCAATTATAAGACCCAATTAATGGTTCATTACTTTGGCATGTTGAAATAAAGCACCAGTAATGCATCGCTGCATTCGTACTGCTGATTTAGAGTATCGTTGTCTGACAGTGGATAAATAAATGCAACAACACATTGTTAAAACAGTTCTAATGCAATTAGCATTTAGCATGCCGATTTGTGATTGATATATGTGCAATATTGTAATGCTTGGTGTTACTTGGGTAGTACACTGGAACCATAAAATGAGTACTAATTTGCTCTGACCCCAACATCTTGATAATTATATCTATGGTTATACACAGCATTATGTTCTAAAAGCTTATTGCAGTTATGACTCACAATTGCATGTTCACTTCAAATTTTATACCGCTACACCTGCCGGTGTATCTCAGTACGTGCCAGTTCCAGTGTTCCTCGCCTGACTCCGAAAAAGGATACTTCCGTCCGGTTGTCCTGACGCCGCTGAAAAAGAAAACAATTATGTTATCGCTGGGTTGGACAAATTAATTATGTTTTCGGATTTGTTGCGTCTATAGATGAGGTGTTAAATACTCACCGGCATCTTAATTTGAAGTTCGAAGTCGCAGCCTGGGTAGCAGGGTATTAGATCCATCTTTCCACAAGTATCGTAAGAAATAGGAATCGTTATTAGTGCCACAACCGGCTTTCTGTGCTCTTTAGCAGATTGGTTTCGGTTCTCCAGAGTCTGGGTGACTTAACCAGCGCTCGAACAAACTGTAGATCGGGTCGACCAGAGCCAGCAGCACCGTCAAATCCTGCGGTAGTCGAGGTGGTAATACTTTTTCTGAAGGTTCTTGCATCACGGAATATTGTTTCACATCAGAAATTATATGTAGGCATGCATAAAAATCTCCAAAGAAACCACTTACCTTGCTATTCACAATTACAACATGAAATGAAAAGTAGCTGACGTTAAAATGGTGGAAGAAATTGCCCTTTTTTGTTTCTTGATTTTCTGAATCTAGCTTTAACTATAACTTTGAATTAACATAGTCAAAATTGCAATGAAATAATATTCCTAACTACAAAATATGTGGTCAACACTAATATAGTTGCCCAGCTGTCATTCCATAGTATGGTTGACTGAATTATAGTAATCTCAAAATTATTTTAATATCAACATTACTATTTTGTGGCATGGTAAAGCTAAACAGATATCTGTTGGTAGATTTACCACAAGATTATTATCAGTGTATGGTCTTTCTGGATTTCTGGTCGAAATTTTGAAGTACTGTTCTACACGTTGATGCTTCGTCTGATATGCAATTGTAAAGATGGTCGGTCATGTCCACGTATATACCGGGCACCGAACTATTCATACGGAACGGAGTGATACTGGTAAGCGCAACTGATAAATTTCATATCCCTCGATTGATGTTTTGATATATCTCATTTGCAGGCTATACGTATCATTGTGCAATATGTGTCTACCTGTGGGAAGTGGACAATGCCGTTCATTCCGAACTATTCTCTATTCTCGAAAGACAACCCAGCACAGGACCAAGGCCAGGCACACTCATTCACATACAGCTTACCACCTCCAGATGGTCCTAAGAGCGATCAATTCTCATTATCATATTTGGTGATCAAATGGTTTTAATAAAAATAAAGTTCCTCTGTGTAAAATCTATGCTTTAAGTTTTATTTTCATTTTAAAAATTAAGAAAGATATAACAACAGACGAATATAACCTAGAAACTGTAAACACATCCAAAATAATCTAAAAAGTTATAAAGCTTACTTATACTAGTGAATGTTTTTCTTAAAGTTATACTATCCCGGTATTGTTGGTTGGAATACGAGTTTGGGGTCAACCAGGCGAATAGCCATTTAGAATGACTTTTAAGCTATTTAGTATAAATTTATTCCTGAGTGTAGAATTCCCTGTCAACCTACTGAGATTCAATTGGGTCCTAAAGCCCTACCTCGTTTATGGTTGCAAACGATAGTGCATCGGTCAAGAATACTTGTACCGTTGTTATAAAAATTCTGGTAAAATTCTAAATCAGTAAAAATAATATTTTTGTGTTTAAGACATTTTAAGGCAAATTTTGGGCTGTGCAACATTTCAGAACGAATGAACCATCAGCCCAAAACGTCAGCCCCATATATTAACTGTCAAATGTTGAGTCAAGTGCCCTGCGGTGTTTTGCTAGTGCGTTTGAATCCGTACGTCAAACAAGACCGAAAATGTCGAGGAAGCATTTTTCATCTATTTTTCAATTTCAAATTAAACAATGTTCTTTTCGATTTTTGAGTCTAAAAAAACTGACACGTTTAGAATGATTACCTTCATCGTTCCCTGAAAGAAAATCGAATATCGATTCTTCATTTTAGGACCCAATTTCAAAATTCTTCTCATTAGCTTCTTAGTATGCTGGCGTTTCAAATGCCTACTACGATAGAATTTCAAATTCGTTATCATTTTATTTTTATTTAAATTCTATTTTATTTATCAATGTAACCAAAAACTGCAAATGTTCTTGTCAGGCTCACTTTATTTCCCACAAGAATGTCTTCGAAGCTCCGTGTAACCTGATCCTCAATTGGACTAGTGAGACCTAGACTAAAACTATGGGCACTCTCGAACTGCTGAGCAATAATTTCTAGAAATAAAATGTACTCGATAATGTATTTTCTTTTATTAATTTTGAAAATATTCAGTTCTCCAAAATCAAATATTAGACCAAATCATTCTGAAAAAAGTTGGTATTTATTTACCCATTTTGCATAAATTTTGCTGCCGCCCGTAAAATAATACTCATCTATCGACATAAACTTGATTTACCCATTAATGGGTAAATCGCTTTTACTCATTAAATGAGTAGTGGCGGTTTTGACGAAAATGGGTGCCATAGTACCCATTAAAGGGTTTTAGCCAGTAACCGTGATAGGCTATAGCCCATTGAACAAAGCAAAACTTTACGCGCCAGAAAATATCGATCCCTCGATCCCGCCAAACGCGGAAGCAAAACGTCAACGCGTTTTTGACATCACATTCTGACGTTTAGCTGACTGCCACTGACAAAAATCCAATCATATCCATTATGTGTGGCACACATACATTTTGACTATAGCATTTCCCACATAACGGCTATGTGAATTTGCATAGCATATATGTGGAAACACACATAACCCTTATTAACTAATAACATTTATGTGTATTCTCCTATAGCGGGTGGTTATTAACGCACACATAAAATTTATTTGGAAATTTCTTTAGATTTTTGCCATTAAAAATGTGTGGATTTTTATTAGTGTGTAAGTGTTGTCAAAATTCAAATTGGGTATTTTTTTACTCATTAATGTGTTTTTGAGTTTGTCCGTGATTGCAATCCCCTCGAGCCTCGAAAACTATATTTGTCTTGAAATAATTTTGATGAAAATTATTTGCCTGCTTTTCTGAAGCAGCTCCTACTTCAACCATGCGCCTATGTGCGCGAACTTTGATTTTAACGAACAAAACGTCACTCGTTCATTCGGGTTTCCGTTCTACACCAATCAACACCTACCAAAAAGTAAGTACTTCAAACATAAAATAATTTATTGATTTTTATGCTCGATTTTAAAACAATTCAATTATTTTGCCGTGAACTGTGCGTACTATATTATTAATAATGGGCAAATGCTTCAAATAACGAATTTCTATAGTTTGTATAACGCAAAAGTTAGTCGATGTACATAATTGTACACGTGTCTATATGAAGTTTATTTTTTGTATTAAATTGACTTTTAGTGACATCTTGAATTATTAAGTATTTATAACATTCTTGCAAAGTAAAAAAGATTTTTGTAATAATAAAAACATGAATTTGTATGAAAAGGTGAAAAAGTGATATACAAAATCTAACCTTAAAATGTTGTTTCAGAATGGCGGACGCAGCTCCAGCCCAGCGTGGTGGTTTTAGAGGAGGTTTTGGTTCTCGCGGCGGCGGTGGACGTGGAGGACGAGGTCGCGGACGGGGTCGTGGTCGTGGACGCGGTCGTGGCGGAAAGGAAGACTCGAAGGAATGGGTTCCAGTGACTAAACTGGGTCGTCTGGTTCGCGAAGGCAAGATTCGTACCTTGGAGGAAATCTATTTGTACTCTCTACCCATCAAAGAGTTCGAAATCATCGATTTCTTCCTGAGCCGTTCGCTGAAGGATGAAGTGCTGAAGATCATGCCTGTCCAGAAGCAAACTCGTGCTGGTCAGCGCACCCGTTTCAAGGCTTTCGTCGCCATCGGCGACAGCAACGGCCACATTGGTCTTGGCGTTAAATGCAGCAAGGAAGTGGCCACTGCTATTCGTGGTGCCATCATTCTGGCTAAACTGTCCGTTGTTCCGGTCCGTAGAGGCTACTGGGGTAACAAGATCGGTAAACCCCACACCGTGCCGTGCAAGGTTAGTACTTTCGATAATTACCTGGTTCCTCACATTTAAACCCTTTTATGATGAGAAAATTTTAAAACTTATGCGGTTTTCACGGACGGTGGCTGCATACCACTGGCATGACGTCCTAACGCGTCTGATACCATGCAATCTAACAAGTTTAACGTCTTTTTTAATATTAGTTTTGTAATCACATGTATTTTCCGTTTTATCCTCCAAATAGGTTTTCGGTAAGTGCGGTTCAGTCTTGGTCCGCCTGATCCCTGCTCCTCGTGGTACCGGTATCGTATCGGCCCCAGTTCCCAAGAAGCTGTTGCAAATGGCCGGTATCGAGGATTGTTACACCATGACTCGCGGTTCGACTACAACTTTGGGTAATTTTGCGAAGGCAACCTATGCGGCCATTGCCAAGACGTACGCTTTCCTGACTCCAGATTTGTGGAAGGATCTGCCATTGAGCAAGACCCCATATCAGGAGTACGCCGATTTTCTGGAAAAGACCAGCAAGACTGGTCAGCGCATTATTGAATTGTAAATTCATTGCTTCCAGATGTTGAATTCCAATCGGACGTAACAATCAGGCACAATAAACATTTTGTGGCGAGAACACAAAATTTAGTTTGAGAGATGATTTTAATATCCGAAATTCCTGTACGTAGAGGGTCTTTTTCGGGATATCCCGGGATGCATCAGTCCCCAGATTTCTCTAAAATAAAATATGCATATTAACAAAACAAATTAACCCTTTCTAAGGCAGACGAATCTAAACAATAAATTAACAAAAACAACAAGACGCAATGTTTATATGGTATTAAACTCAAATCAAGCATAATTTTTCATAACGACGTATGTAACAATTATGAGGATTCGAGAAATCCTTTGCAGAAAGTTGGCAAAGCTTTTTCTAAAACTGTTTTAAAACATCTTTTTTCAATACTTTTTTCCGCTGGCATGCGTCATTACATGACACGTAATAAGCGTGCTTCACATCAAATCTCAGTTCATTCAAATTCACTGTGAAAAACGATAAAATTATACATACACCGGTATGCTGCACGCACGTCGGTGTACATTGGTCGGTTTTCCATAGTGCACGATTGACGCAACTGCAGTTTTGTTTTGTTTTGCTTTTTTTGGTACATAGGTCGCTCTTAGTTCCCATATGTTAAAGCGACGTATGTAACAGTGAGACTTCAAAAATTGATTTTTGACATACGTCGATTCGTAAAAAGATTGAATTAAAGAATTTTATGATATGAAATCAGTAAAATCGATGCGTATTATATAAAGCCGCGTGTGATTGTCACGTTGTATTAAAAACCTCGTTTTGTTTACTTTTGTTACATACGTCGTTATGAAAAATTTTGCTTGAAATGTAGTTTGTTATACATTAAAAAGTTCAAAAAACATCGAAAAATTGGTGGCAATATAGTTGCCACTGCCTTGTAAAGCGGGAAAACAGTCAACAACAAAAATAAATAAGGGCCAATTTCTTCACCTCCGCTTAACTCTTAAGCGATGCTTACCCATACGATTAAACCTGGTTTAAGCACTAAGCGGAGGTGAAGAAATCGGCCCTAAAAGATTTTTAAAAAATAGGTTTTATTTAAAACAATCAAAACAAGACGTTACATTTTTTAGTGAAGAGTCCTACTTGGAAAGCGCACTGGCCGTAACAAATGATTCTATAACATTCCCCAGAAAGCCACTCCCCAGAATGAAAAAAATTCCCCAATAACCATTCCCCAGATTGCACCATATCCCAGAATTTTTTTCATACCTTTAAAAAGATTCCTGTAATGAAGAAAAAATATTTTGGCAGCTAAAAAACTGGAATAAAAAGAACGGCTCGAAAAAAACTACAAAGAAGTACAGTTCAATCTGATATAATAGATTATGTTATACAAAGAGATGCCCTTAGGCTCTGTCTCAATTGGATAATTAAACTCAAATTAAACTTAAAAGTGACAGTTCAATAATTATCGAATAACCCTGCTGGATGAGCAGGATTACTTTTGACAGATATCGAATCATTCTTGATCGATGTCTTATTGGAATTGCTGGGTAGCACGAAGCCATTATTATGGCCGGGTGATTTTTAAATTTTCGAACTGTCAGTTTTAAGTAAAATTAAATTTGATTAGGGAAATGAGACAGACCTTAGTCTTCAAACTTAAACTAATGAATATTACCATATGGTCCATGGTTCACCGTGCAGCTTAGTCTTGCTGGTATGACATGACCGCTGGAAGGCTCTGCCACATCGAATTCCGAAATACTGCTTCTGATCCTGCTTATGAGTTGCTTGGTGATTTTGGCCTTACAATTACCATTGCATACAATGGAGCTTAGTTGATCAAAAAATGCTATGACAGTTTTCGAAACATGTTCGACCATGTACTTTTCCCATGGTCTTGGTTCACTTGATAAAGTATACAATGCGCGCCGCAATACTTCCTGTTTCGACGGCATGTTATAAGGATTCATTCACATAAAGTAATATTTCGATGAAAGCATTTTTATTGTAATAGAAAAGTATTGAAGTCATTCCAATGTTTTAGTTGCCATCCGTTATAAGCCAAATCAGTCATTGAAAAAAATGACCTTCAAAAATGATATTCAAATGTGTGCTTTTCTAGAAGCGTTCAATTATGATTCACCTTATTTCCGACAAATGCTTCTAGTAAACGGGCATTCCTATGAACATGGGACAGTTATGCATGTAACGGCAGTATTTGTATTTTTTTAAATTTGTTCAATGAACTGTAGATTTTTATTAGTGCGGGTAAATTCATATTTCAAAAGAAGGCATCATCCACTTGTTTGCTATACTCCTATACTCCGTGCAAACGCGATACTATACTATACCTATACTATACTCCGTGCAAACGCGTGATTTGAAAGAAGACGTATTTCAGGCAAATGTGTGAGTCTAAAGAATGTATCACTCATTTCCCTTTTTCCGAGCAAATGCGCATTTTAAAAGAAGGAATCATTCGTTAACCTTATTTCGGGCATATTCGTACCTTTCAAGAAGAAATTATTCACTCATTTTTATATTGTGTCTTATTATGGACAAACGCGTGTGTAGCACAAACATATTAAAGACACCATATACATGGAAAATGTTAAAAAAAAGAAGGAATCATTGACTTAATTGCCTTATACTAATGGCACACTGATGGTATTCGTACCATTAGGGTCTCGCCGACATTTCTCACCAACACGAACGCACGGTTGTGGTTGCAAACAATCCCATTTAATTTTGCCGTGACAGCTGCTCGTGGTTGCAAACAAACTGAGTAAAAGTGTGAGTGAAATGTGCGTGTGCGTACACGCTCGCAGAAAGCCTAATGGTACAAGTTGTACCACAGGTGTGTCACCTTGTACCATGCTGGTACAACGTGAAAAACCATGGTACAATATGTACTAGGGTACATAACCGTGGTATACAACGGTCCTTGTACCACCAGTGTGTCTTTAGTATTATTCCAGGCAAATGCGTGGGTCCCTATTTGATTCCTCAATCAAGGCATGCTTCAAAATATTATCAATTCAGTGCAAATCCGAATTATAGCCGCTAACAAAGTTGGATTTTTCTCACAATTCGTACGTTAAACCTAACTTCGGAAGTGGTGCGCTGTTTTCATTTGGTGATGTGCTATACAGCGCACTACTTCCGAAATTAGGTTTAACGTATGGATTGTGAGAAAAATCCAATTTCAATAGCGGCTATAATTCGATTTTCTACTGAATTTATAATAAGAATTTTTTTTCTGTTTTGGAGTGAAGTCAGAATAGTGACCATATCCAGTTTTCCGCGAGCGGTAATGGCCGCCAGCTTGCCTGCGGGTCAGTCTCTGATTTGACGTTTGTGGAGGTCAACTGCACCCACCGCTCCGAGCATTCTGACCAATGTTGCATATAAGAAGGTGCTGATTCAGTGAATTCAAGCCTTCTTATATACCATTTTTTCGATTATCATTTTTCTGCTTCTTATTCTTCTTCATGCAACGTCAAAGCGCCAATAGGCTCCCTAAACTCGATGTTTTTCAATGAAAACAGTTTTATGCCTATTGAAACAAGTTTTTCGGGTCTTGTCAAGCATGGATATGAAAGGCATACTTGAAATCTGTCGATTTAGGGGCTTACCGTAGAAATTCGTTTACTGAGACGAACGCTATTAACGTTTAAAATCTTTCAACGCAGCGTAACGCGGTTCATTAGGAAAGTTTGAAATAACACCCGGTAAAAGATATTTTAGTTACAAGATAAAGATTGTCGCTGTCGTCGCTGTCCTTAACATCTTTCAGGCGATGATAGGGTGCTAAATGTGAATAACACAAAAATACATACGATTTGGCAGTTCGGTGTCCAACATGTTTCGGACAGCAGAACAAAGGGAACCGAAGCAACAATCTTTATCTTGTAACTGAAATTAGTACTGAGATTTTCATTTTCATTGAGAAAAGTCACGCGATATTTACATTTTATTTTCTTCCGCTTTCATAGAAAACAAACAATGAAAGGAATTCCGCTTAATTTTCACGGATTTTTATTTCATGAAAGCGCATTAAAATATTGTAAACAAGCTGTTTCTTCTTCAATAATGTTACTTCTAACAAGAAAATCAGGAACAATATAATCATTTTATCGACTAGTCATCATTATTTGCTCAGATCTATTAAAACTATTTAGAAATTTAGATTTCAAAACAAAACAACATTCCGGTCATGACTGCTCGTAATGTGACAGGCGACCGGGAGACCGCAACATTTTCATTTGGTCTCTTGAAAATGAAAATGCAACTGTTTTCGTTTTCACATGACTATCACGAAAACTACCAGTACTTACTGAAATATCTTTTCACCCGGTATAGTAAAAAGTACTTAGGTAATTTTTTCTAACCGTGTATACGACGATAGTTTTGGTTTTATTTTTTTTCGTTTACTACTGCCCGCATTCATGGGCAAATTCCGCAAATTCACCTCTTAATCACGTCCAAGTCTTTTTCTCACCTCTTGTTCACGTCCCTGTTAACGGAAGGTGTACAGAGAGTTTGATTTTTCTTCATTTCCGTGAATTTTTAAATGAATTAGGTTCTTTGCTAGCACTTCCTTAGTTCGTTTTCATCTACCCCTATCCACATCTTCACATATCCATTACTTCGAGCCTCGGCATGTAGTTGAAACATAGAACACTTTCTTTCTTTTCTATTTAGATTAGTCGAATCATTTCAATAATAGAATATCATTTTATTCTCAGTAGGTTTGTTGCCCTTTTCGAATATGGAAAATGTGCTTAAATTTGAAAGTTTCTGTTACTGTTTCACGCTGAAGTTTTTCTTCGTAGCTGTCTACTGATTCATACACCAAGGCCAACAGGAGAAAGATGGACAAGGCCATTGAGAGAATCTCTTTTGTTAAATACCTTGTCTACTAGAACGTGTGATTCTTTTGTGTCTCAGTTTGGATAAACAATTGCAACTATAATTTCTGAACCAAACAGTGCCCAATAAAAAAGGTAATTTTCACAGAAAAAAAATGACGCAGGACCGTCAAAGCACTTTAAGTTCAGTTTCCTTGGGAAATAACAGCATTCGTCAACAGAAGATAAGCACTCATTCATTAAAGTAAAGCACTTTTGTTTGACATATTTTTTTCACGATGGTTGCCTCGTGTGAAACACACTTTTCTTGAATATATGTACATTTAAATGGAACTAATAAAAAGCGTACTTTTATTTCTAATGCACCTTTTTTAAGCCAATGCTTTTTTGCGTATTACAGTGGTGCAATTTAATCTCTGTGCTAAGTCACGGTTTCGTCCAAAAAGAATTTGAAGACGCTGGCCACGTCTTCCAGGAATACGACACGAATTACTTGGATATCGGACGTGTTTGAAGATCACAAATGAAATGGTGATGAAAGCATCTTTTAAGAACTCAAACATTGAAACCTGCTAACATCGAGGCGATAAAGGCAGATCTGAATTTAAAAAAAAGATATAATAAAACTAATGCGTTTTTTTTTCATTCAGGTGGAAATTAGTAACAGTAGAATCGTCCTAAAATGGTAAATATATAATCGATAAAGAAAAAGATTACAATTGTGATTAAATAATTGCAAAATATAGATCTTGGTAATACACACTAGGTACTGTAGAGAAACAGCTATATATTTTGTATATATAATATTCTCCCAATTCAATATTTTTCCGAATTATTGAAGGATGTATTAATATGATGTGCTGTGTAATATCGCGTCGTGTTGCTGCCTTTTGCGGTAATTTATTGGCCTATAGCCAGGCGATCCTTGTGGTTAATTGTAAATTGTAAACTGTTATCTCATCGAAGGTCAGCGACATAATTCTAAGAAATACACCAAAATGGGCTTATTCTGCGAGTAGGGAAACGCGAGACGTATTGAATTCTCCCTTTCGATTTACGTTGTGAATTTTCATGCTACTCAACTAATCAATTAAGCTTAATCATACGGTTTTGCCTCACATATAAGTAATATAAAAATGAATTTTGGTTCATTAGTCTATTCAGATGTATTATACGAATGAGGAAAGAATGTTCAATTTCTATTAGTTGATTTACATGGGAGGAAATTGAGAGTTCTCACCTCATTCGTTCCATCTGCCTCTAATTATCGAACATCCCTACAGTTCTTGTCATTTTCACCCATTGGGGGCCATCCAGAAACCACGTGGTCATATTTTTGAAGATTTTCAACCCCCCCTCCCCCCATGTGGTCTATCGTGGTCATTTGGCTGACCCCCCCTCCCCCCCCTTTGACCACGTGGTTTTTTTTTCAAGTACAAAAATTAAAAAAAACCCTATGTAACTAAAACATATGGTTAATCCGATCAATTTTGAAGATGGACAATTTCAACTGATTCAAAATCAAACTAAAACCCAGCATGAAAATTATAAATTTTCATTATTTCGAAAATTTTAATGATGTTATCATTTTGTAATGTGTATCAGGTATTAGGTTATCTAGAACTCGCATACCTTCGATGCATCAGGAGGATACCAAAAATGCGGACTCATGAATATGTTATAAAAATTTCGAGAAAAATTTGTAATGGTTTAGAAATTTTCCAAAATATCCCTATATTTTTTAATTTCTTTATTGGTGATTTTTTTAAATACATAATTGCAATTTTTGCTTTTACAAGTGCTAATTTATTATTGTTTTGTGGAAAATTTTCAACTGTTAATGAGAATTTTTGCATTATTTGCAGTAATTCTATATTTATTTAATACTCATACCCTGAATTCTTTATTGGCAATTTCCAATTCTATTATGGAAAATTTCTATTTTTTCTCTAATAAATAATCTAGAGCTGGCTCATCTCTCAAAATTTCTAATTCTTCATTGAAATATTATTTTGATATTGACTCGTGGAATCCAATGATGCCATACTAAACATATTTTCTCGGTCACTCTGATGTCTTTCGAATAATTTCCCAAGGAACTTCTATTCCATATCTCGAATATGCTTCAGTCAATGGTCTTTTCATAAGCGACTCATAGAAGAATGAATATATTATAGATCAATTATCATTTTGGAGTTCGGATCATTGGATTTATCCAATTAACCAAATTATGAATGATGTATGATATAATATCCCATTAGGTCCATTGGTTTGATATGACAATTGTTATTTGTACAAGCTAATACAGACTTTTTAGTTAAAAAAAATATGTTGAGCTTTTTAATGGAATGTCTTTACTTGTCATAAGACGAATTTGTACCTTCCCATTTAATTCCACCACTTGATTGTACCTTGACAGATACGTATTTCGACCTCAACAGTAAGGTCGTCTTCAGTGTTTCGTACTTGACTCGACTTAGGTTATACAAAACTTTTAGGTTTTAAAAAACGTCCTGGAAGTCGTAATGTTTAAACTACTTAATCATTCAAGTCCGTGAACCCAGTGCTTCTAAGGCCCTACAAAAAAGGCATAGTCATTGTACAGCTTGATGTTGACTCAAGATAATTTTGGGTACCTTGTCTCTTAGATCTCATGTTAATGGAAATTAGGATCATATGCTTATTTCATCGGATTGGGTACATACCGATGATGAGGACATTACAAATGTCATGATTGATTACCCGAGAAGTCGTGGGCTGAACTTGAGAGCAATCACTGGCTTAACGTTCAGGATGACCCATCTTATCTGAGTGTTCAGAATGATTCAAACATTTCAACTTCATTTGCATGCTCTTAGAATCGAAATCTTCCCAAAGTTTCGGATAACTGAGTTTTCAGGGTCAGTCAAATTTGAGCTCCCATATTTTTTCTGTAAAACCAATAAGACCCTTTTATGAATTTAAAAAGCATTTTATTTAAAATTTCATGTTGATTTTTTAAATGCAATCTTCTCTATGTCATAACCTTCTTCATACGCACTACTAGAATTTTGTGCATTATTGATCGAAAAATTTAAAAATGCACCTAAATGTTCTAATTAGGTGCATTATTAAATTTTTCGATCAATTAGCCTAATTATTCAATATCATAAGAACTAGGCTTCTTAATCCTAAATAATTGCCTACATTTATTGCTTGGATGAATTTTAAATTCCAAGATCTTCCTAATTTTCAAGAATAATTATTCTGGAGTTGCAAGGGAAACCCTTCAGAATAGTTAGAAGAAATTCTAGGGAGTCTCCACGGAAAAATCTTCAGTATTTCAACGATTTTTTTTTCGAAATTCTGTGGAAGAGTGCCTAAAAAAGGTTCGGTAGAAATTTTGAAGAACTAGAAGAATCCGTAGAAGGATCCTAAATGCGTATTTACGATGTAAATTCCAATAAACATCAAATTCCGAAGAACTTCCGGTATAAATTAGAAAAAAAATCCAGCTTAATTTTTTCTACAGAATCTCTAAAGATTTTTTTCAAAATCCTGGACAAATTTAATGAATCTTCAAAGGAAATTCTTCTAAATTTCCAATGGAAATTTTTTTCGTTTTTCAAAAAAATCTTAGAAATTTTCAGCAGTTTTTTTAATTTCCAAAAGAAATTATTTGGAGTATACCAAAATATTTCCGATGGAAATTCTTAAGATTTTCCAGTAGAAAATAGAAAAAAAGTTCATCTAAAACACCAATAATGAATTTCCCGAGGATATTTCGATGTTTTTACAAGTGGAAATAACGAAAAAAATTGCACTTTTGTAGTACTTGTGAAGGTTGTACTTTAGAAGCAATTCCAATAGGAATTCCTTAGAAAATTAAATCAAAATATTAAAGATTTTCTGATGTGAAAGTTCCTTAAAATTTTTAAATCATTTTTTGTGCTTCTTTGCATGGTAAAGATTTAAAGCAATGTTTAGCTGAACCGACAAAGAAATCAAAAGGACTTTCTGAAGAAGAATGAATTTCCCATGAAATTTTGGAAGAATTTATGGTGCAAATTAAAAAAAAAACACGAACCTTGAGAATTCTAAAGATTTATTCTTTGAAAATCCAAAGTATTTTTTGAAGATAATCCATAGACTCTTCCGTGGAAATTCTAAATAATGCCTCGAATAAAAATAATATTTGGAAAATTTAAAAAATGTGATAGAATTCACAAAGAGCACATTCATTTCAAAATTCCAAATTTGAAAACAAAAATCCAAAAACAAAAAATCAACGGTAATACCAAAGTGTTTCATGTGCCATTGGCTATTTAATTTCTCATGAAAATTCAGAAGATTTTTCTTGAAAAATTTAGAAGTCTTCTTCTTCTTCTATGGCTCCATATTCCAACTGGAAGTTGGTCTGCTTTTCAACTTAGTTTATTCTATTAGCATTTCCTCAGTTATAAATTGAAAGTTTTAAATGCCAGCAATTGTACGATTATATATCTTGTGTAGCAAGTACGAAGGATACATTATACCTAGGGTGTCGACAATGTTTGACACCCGAAAACATCCTGGACAGGAACGAGAATCGAACTCGTCATCTCCGGATTGGCAATCCTATGCCTTTGCTCGTAAGGCTAACTGGAGACTGAACATTTTGAAGTGCACTCCCTAAAATGTTCGAAAAACTTATTTTGGAAATGAAATAGAATTTCTGGTGAAGATTCGGAAGAACTTGTCGAAGAAATTCATAAGAATGTAAAAAAAATATGAAAATATGAACATTTTTTTCCACCGAAAATTATTTGTATTTCCCACGAGACTGTTTTGAATTTTCAGACAGAATTCACATGGAATTTTTTTCGGCATTTACACTGGCGATGTTTTGTTTTTTTTTCATGACCAATTTGTAGCAAAATTTACAAGCAAAATTTTCGAGAGAGAATTGTTCAAAAAACATTCTGAATGCTAGCACTTTATCAGGATTGTATGAAGTAAGGTCAAAGTTTTTACAGGAAATTTTTTTACTGGATTTTTCCTGAATATCCACAAGACATTCTTTTGAAGATTTTTCTTGAATTATTGTAAAAACATGAACAGTTTTCAAAATTGTAGCTGTAGTCCGCTGATGCAAAAGTGTCGGCGGCGTGATGCCAAAAACCATCTGCGGCGGAATTTTAAAAAAATATTTTTTCATTTTTCTTTCCCAATTTTTTTGGTGAAAATTGAGACTGAAACGCAACCTGCTTTTTAGTTTTTTTTTTATGGAAATAGGATCTAAAGCTAAGTTGGCCAAATAACTCAGATATGCATCGGCGTTGCGACCGACGCTGCGTTACCGGGTTTTCTCGATGCTTAATGCTAAATTCTTTTTAACACTGAGTTGAAAAGACGCTACGTGGGCATCGGTTCTAAGATGCGCTTTGCGTTTAATGATTAAATCATTAAATTTGATGATTTGTATTTTTTACACCGCTATTGTTATTTACCAAAAATTTTCGTGTTAAAAAAAACCACGTGGTTCGAGAGCAACACCCCCCCTCCCCGCATGTGGCTTATCGTGGTCATTTTCCAAACCCCCCTCCCCCCCTATATGACCACGTGGTTTCTGGACGGCCCCTTGATAGGCACCAAATGTAATTCAAATAGGAGAAAACGATACGTCTCAACTCACTCGACTAGTTCGGCAGCACCCGACTCGCAGAATAAGCCCATGTTTTGCGCCCCTTCCTGCCCATTGGTCGTCAACCTCGCGAATGGTCCTATTTGATCTCACAATTTTTCTCGCACACCGTATCCTATTCTCACTCTCGTTCTCTTTTTTCCCTAAACATCTATCTGCGACCGACAAGCCCGCTCCATTTTCTTACTGTGAAACGGCAGCAGTTCGATACGCTTCCTCGAGAGCTGCTTTCTGTTCCGCCGTCAGCTGGTTTATACAAGCCTGGAGAATATCCGGACTGGATTCGATCTGCTTCACGATAGCCAGCATCCGCGTCGATTCTGGATGTCCAACGGACATTGCCTCCCGGTAAAACGCCTCGGCAAAGATGGACACAATGCGAGGCAGATTTGAATTGTTTTCACCAAGCACCGCCGGGTGGTTTGCCTGGATAAGATCGCACAGGTAGCCATACACGTGGATGGCTTCGTCATCGTCTTCTACAACTGGCAGCCAGGAGAACCTACGAGTGTGAAAAAATGGTTAAGGCTCATCCGTTTCGTTGCCCTTTTTTTATAAAATACTGTAAGCAATCGTCAGAAAAGGTTAAGCCAAAACGATATTCCCCACAAACGGCGAATGCCTTGTAAGACTGTTTTTAAGTGTTATCATCATTCAAATTGCTTAAATACATATGCCTCCCTATGCATCCAATACCTACCAAAGTGCGATGATCTCGTCGATGTTGGGAATAGCTTTGTTGTTGTATTTCAAAATCTTGGTTACAGCAGAGATGGCATTTTCCGTGGGATTCACATTTTCTGGTTCACGACTGCCCGGCGTCATAATAACCTCCACCAGTAACTGAACGGCCTGAGCACATGTTATCGAAAACTGATCGCCACCAAACTGTGATTTGAGAATTTTATAAATTTGAATAAGTTATTCATGAGGATATTGTGAATGTTCGATTATAAAGCTAACCTGTGCCAAAACACCGCATCCATAGACTGCTGCTTGCCTTACTTCCGGTTGTGGATCCTTGACGTATTCTAGCATTGGTTGCATGAAGTAAGCCTGATATTGGGCGCAATTAGGGCCGCTGTATTCTGTAATTGTGGAATTAAATGATATCACTTGTAGAGCTATTGAATAATATTGCACGTATTGGCAAAACGTATTGCGTGCGATGATAATAAACCTTGTTTAATGAAGATAATGGAGAGCCACTATGCTCACGTACAAAGTAATGTACGAAACATGAGAGATTCTGTCCTAAGGCGTATTTCATAGAGAAACGCTCTATCACATGCCCAGGAAGCCAAATTTAGCGCCATGCCGTAGGAAGCTAGTTTGCTCGTTTGTGGAACGTCGATTTTATATTTTTGTTTTTCCATGAGGTATCCATCTACAGTATCTATTGATAGTTCCACCAAAAAATAATTCGGTGGTTTTACCAGGAATTCTTTCCGGGAATTCATTGATTCACGAATATCTTTAGGAGATCTTTCAGAAATTCCTCAACAAGTTCCTCGTTAGATTTTTCTGAAACTCATTTATTCTTCAGAATATATTGTCTCTATTTGTTTACTTCTAGAACATTTTCTTTGGAAATTAATTGCCTTTGGAATTGCATTGCCGTGAGATTTCGCCAGGTGTTCCTTCAAGAATGCTTCCAGAAGTTGCTACAGGAATACTTTTTTATTATATTGTTTCAGCAGTTTCCTCCAAATTGTTAGGATTTCTTACGAAAACTAAAACGTGAACTAAAGGAGTTCTTCCAAAAGATTCCTATTTGCATCAGCAAAATGTTTTCACACATCACTGCTAAAATCACCATCACGTGTAACGAGTTAAGATATATGAATTTGTAGACAACCTCAAATCGCATCCCATGCATTCCCTCCACGCCCTGCTTTAATTCAAGTCAGGGGCATTTCGTGGACTTTTGGTACACCTGTTCCATCATCCTGCTAAAAAAAATATGCATCAAGCTGAGTGATTTCAAATAAAAATTGTGCATTTAATCTAATATTACAACCTTCGCTCTCGTTCTTTTTTTTCCTTCATGGTGTGCGAACTAATTATGGTCACTAGCATGTGCCCTATATTTATTAACTGCTCCAGTGGGTTTGATTTTCATTCATTTCGTGACAATTTTCCCACCTTCTACAATTCAGAATCTAAATAATTATCAGTAGTAGCTAGGCCAGTGGAGCTCAGCACTTTGGACGTTTTTTTCCTTAAAACCTAAAAGGCCAAGCTCTTCAAGAAGGCAAATTTTGAAATTGAAAAAATTATAACTCTGTTCGCTTTTAACCGATCAAATGTGGAATTTTGAGACAAAGTCCAGTTTTTATTCTAGTTTCAATTTCACTTCGAGTGGTGTCCAGATTCCGTATGCTTCCAGAATTATTCCAGATTCCGTACCTACGATATGGAATTTGGGGTATTTTGGTGAAAACCTATTTTTTTCATATGGAACTCTTCTCAAACATTACTTGAAAACAAAGCTATACTAAATACGTTTCTATTAGTGATTTTTCTCCTTTTCTCCTTTCTCCTCTCCGGGGAAGCCGTAGGAGGGGACATTTTAGTTTTTAGCCTAAAACATGTCATGCGACAGCTCTTTGTTCATGATTTGTCACAAATAATCTTCTGGTACGTCTGTAGAGTCTGTAAGACCTCATTGGCCACTTCCAGAACCTCATGGAGTGCAGGGAACCGGGGGAACCCGCAGGAATCGACATTTTCATTTGTTGGTCAAAACATGTCATGCGACGCTCTGTCTTCATGATTTCTCATGAATAATCTTCTGGTGATTCCATAAAGGACGATTGAACTTATTGGCCACTTCCGGAATATAACTGATGCCCCGGAGGAACCTGTAGAAGCGGACATTTCCGACTATAGTTCATTGGCCACTTCCGAAATATCACGGAGTGCCCCGGCGGAGCCTGTAGAAACGGACACTTTAATTTTTGCAATAAAACGTGTCATGCGATAGCTCTATCTTCATGGTTTCTCACGAATAACCATCTGATGATGACCTCATCGGCTACTTACGGAATATTACGGAATACCCCGGGGAACCTGTAGAAGGGAACATTTCTGATTAAGGACCAGAATGTGTCATGTGACAACTCATTCTTCATGGTTTTTCACAAATAGTTTTCTGGTAGGTCTATAAAATGCAGAAGAATTCATTGGTCACTTCTGTTACTTCACAGAGTGCCCTGGGGTAATCAGTAGGGGTGGACAATTCCGTTTATTGGTGCATCATGTCATGATATGGTATGGCCTGTGCAGTACATAAAAGTCTTCATGCAGCTCGGTTCATGGGTGCACATCACCAGCCACGCAGTCTACGGAGGGTCCAATAATAACCCTACACCTGATCTATACACCTCGCTCGATGCGCACTTCGCCTTCTTGTGCCCGTCGGATCGTTGTTGAGCACCATTTTCACTAGATTGCTATCCGAAATTATTATTATTTTAATTATCGAGATTTTCAGCCTGTGGCTGGTTAATCTCGTAATTCTACATTCTGGCTACGTACCCGGCCACCGTAGTTTTCCGTTTAACGCTATGTGAACGATGGATGGTTCTCCCAACAGCTGATGCAACTCGTGGTTCATTCGCCGTTCATTCGCCACGTACCGTCCGCCATCTGCACCACGCCAAAGATGGTACGCAGCACTTTCCTTTCGAAAACACCAAGTGCGCGTTGGTCCTCCACGAGCATCGATCAAGTCTCATGTCCGTAGAGAAATACCGATCTAATGAGCGTTTTGTATATAGTCAATTTGGTACAGCAGTGAACTTTATTCGATTTGAGCTAAGCTTCTAGCTGCGCTTCTTCTTTCACGAGAAGTGGTGAAGTTAATCGAGTCAGTCAACATCAGCTTCGAACGAGTTACACTATGGAGCGATTCACAAATCGTTCTTTGCTGGATTAGAAAATCTGCTGGTGATCTGCAATTGTACGTCTCGAATAGAGTCATCGAGATCCAGAGACTTACAAGTCAGTACCAATGGCGGTACATTCCTACGTACGACAACCCTGCCGACGTAATATCGAGGGACGAGATGCCACAGAATTTTATGTACCGACACATTTAATGGAATGGCCCGGCTGCGTTGAATCAGAATGACGTGAACGTGGTGCAGCCGCCTTATTTACAAGATGACCTGCTACCTGAAATGCGAACATGCTTGAGTCTTGTTGTACCGCCATTAAGGCTGGCGGTATTTGATCGAATTGATTTCTTCACTCGATTGCAACGATGTATGAGTTTAGTAGTTCGATTCGCCAACTACCGTGACCTGCCCTAATTCCGCGCATTGCCTAATACCGTGGATTTTATCCAAATTGATAAATATAGAGGTACTGTCTGTCATACACATCACATTATTTAGTGAACTACACAAGTATATATCAGAAAATGTTAGCAAATTATTATTGTGGGTATTTGTGACGTAAATTAGGCGCTAAAAAATAAATGTGAAAACGTATGGCTCGACCAGCCAAAATTTGCATCTGCTTAGCAAAACGCTTAAAATTATGGTTATATTTCCAAGTCTTGTAACTTGATTTTTAAATGATATTTACTTCCAATATATCATTAAGCCCAGTTTTACAGCTATAAAAAATGGTACTGGGTACTGAAATGGTATTTAAATTTCTTATTTTTGCATTTTTATTGATCAAAACAATTATCTCGGTATTAGGCCATCTTCTTCGCCAGTAGTGCCTAATATCGTGACTAGGCTATACCGTGAAGTTGATACTCAGAAAAATAAAACGTAACCATCACATTGAATACATAGACCACTATACAATATCGTATAGGTATTTAAACATTCATATTAAATATCTACGACATTTCATGCGTAGGATTACTAGGGAAGCATCATTCAGATGAATTACAAAATGCAATATGTATTATTCCAATACTTCCTCAAAGAGAAACTTTTGTTGGAAGACTTGAAGATGGTATACATCTAATGAACATACAAATCGTCTTTATTGTTTCGTTCAGCACATACGAATACAATATCATTTATGCGATATTTACCACAGACTATAGACGTGAATATTTTTCCTGTGCAGTTTGCTTTAGAAATAAAGGTAGAGTATTTTTCATCTGAATACAAATCCTCCCATTGTCTTCAAATCTACTAAGACACTCGATTGGATATCGTCTATCTAAAACCTAAATAAATGTGAAGTAAATTATTTGAAAAAATAATAAACGCTTTTAAACCGTCAATATTGAGAAATTGCTAACTTCCCAAGGAAATGATTCTTTTCCCAGTAGGTATCTATGAAAAATAGTATTTTTTATGACGTTTTTTAGTACGTATGACCTAATAATTTAATTGAAATTTGTATATGATTCAATTATTTACATATTTTATTGTAAATGTGCTCTTAAGCTCATCATTTGAGCTTGTTTGATAGGCACGGTATTAGGCAATTTTCTGCGCGGTATTTGGAATCTTCTTCGGAATGTACGCGGTATTAGGCATATACATAAGTCAAATGTCGAATACTATTTTCTTCATTTTTTTATGAGTTGAAATACAAAACATATTTTTCCCTTCAAATGTATTTAATATTGATTAAAGCGACATAGTTTTCAAGGGTGATTGTTACAAATTGAATTTTATATAGCGAATTTATTGTGGACACGTCCTTAACCCCACGGTAATAGGGCATGTCATGGTATATACTTTGCGCTCGGAAGATGTTGCAGAAGGGTCCACCAACAGCCAACGAACTTGATAAAGCCTTGAAGTTAATAGTGTGTCTTGTACAAAACGAAGCTCTCCAGCCCGAGCTGCACGCATTGAAGAATGGTGGTACGCATCGTCTACGAAGTTTACAACCGTTTGTTGATCCAGTCGACGGTATTCACCGAGTTGGTGGTCGTGTGAAGAAGGCGTTCATTCCGTACGATAGTCGCCACCAAATGCTATTACCAGCGAAACATCCTGTAACCGAACTACTGATTCGTCATGAACATCTAAACAACCTACATTAGGGTGTCCCAAAATTGGACAAAGTCTGGGATTTTGGGGGCTCAACCTTCAAATGAAAGCTTAGGGTAAAACAAAATAAAAATTGTTCTACGACAACTCTGGGATAGACGTTTAGGGGTGGCCCCGACGCGTTTTATGAAAAAAGTGCATTTTTTATAGGTAACATCGAAAATACCGGTATATCGGAAAGAAATTCGATGAAACCCATCAATTTTATATTTTTTACATTTAACTTAGGGTCTATACTTTATGGTAAAACTTTGATACCGCATGTTTTAGGTCTATATATTTTTCACTGATGCTTTAAATGCCCAAAAATGATGAATTTTTCTTAATATTTTTTTATTAATGCGTCCAAAACGGGTATCCATCATAATGCTTTCGAAACTAGATACACAAAGAAAGGTGGGGAATTTTATAACGAATATTTTGCTAAAAATAGCAACCTCCTATCTCTATCCTTTTAAAAGTTATTCACGATTTACTGCAGCTTGGAAAAAGACTTTTTGAAATTTCGGATCATAATACCTGGATCATGTTTAAGTAAAGAAACGCCTACTTTTCCATACCAACCAAATGAGTGCTTTAATAACCAATATAGGGTAAAACGTCCTATCGTTGTGGTATGCCCTAATGTTGCGGTAGTGGTCAAGTAGTCCATTCTGGATATAATACCATTGAAAACAATTGTGGGTACGCTAAAACTCTTCGGATTAACGACTAGAACAGCTTTTGTTTGACAAAATTCCGTTCAAAATGATGAAAATCAACATTTTTCGTTAAAAATTTGAATCCTTTGAGCCTATTATTGCGGTAGTGCTAAGGTCCTATTGTTGCGGTATCGCTCTCCATAAGAATTACATGCAATACCGCAACAATAGGACTGACCTTCAAAAAATATCGCAACGATACAACTGCGTCCTATTGTTGCGGTAGTTTGTTTTTATTGTGATAAAAACAAAACAACATAGGTTCAGCACAATTGACGTAATATTTACGAAACTATAGTTAACGAGCATCCTATTCAACTAAGAACACTATCCGGAAGGTGATTAAACAGTGTATTCCGTGCTTCAGGGCAAATCCGATGAAAACGACATAATTGATGAGTGACCTCCCGTCGTATCGAGTGCAGCCATTTCATTTATTTAGTTAACATCTAAACAGATAACACTGAATCAACAATTTGACGCCACAATGCACGGTTCGAGGCCGCATCTCTCCATCCTCGGATACGCCCCACGCTCGCCAAGTCGTTCTGCACCTGGTCTGCCCATCTCGCTCGCTGCGCTCCACGCCGTCTCGTACCTGCCGGATCTGAAGCGAACACCATCTTTGCAGGGTTACTGTCCGGCATTCTTGCAACATGTCCTGCCCATCGTACCCTTCCGGCTTTAGCTACCTTCTGGATACTGGGTTCGCCGTAAAGTTGGGCGAGCTCATGGTTCATTCTTCGCCGCCATACACCGTCTTCTTGCACACCGCCAAAGATGGTCCTAAGCACCCGTCTCTCGAATACTCCGAGTGCTTGCAAGTCCTCCTCGAGCATTGTCCATGTTTCATGTCCGTAGAGGACAACCGGTCTTATTAACGTCTTGTACATGACACATTTGGTGCGGTGGCGAATCTATTTCGACCGCAGTTTCTTCTGGAGCCCGTAGTAGGCCCGACTTCCACAGATGATGCACCTTCGTATTTCACGACTAACGTTGTTGTCAGCCGTTAGCAAGGATCCGAGGTAGACGAATTCCTCGACCACCTCGAAGGTATCCCCGTCTATCGTAACACTGCTTCCCAGGCGGGCACTGTCGCGCTCGGTTCCGCCCACAAGCATGTACTTTGTCTTTGACGCATTCATCACCAGTCCAACTTTTGTTGCTTCACGTTTCAGGCGGGTGTACAGTTCTGCCACCTTTGCAAATGTTCGGCCGACAATGTCCATGTCATCCGCGAAGCAAATAAATTGACTGGATCTGTTGAAAATCGTACCCCGGCTGTTACACCCGGCTCTCCGCATAACACCTTCTAGCGCAATGTTGAACAACAGGCACGAAAGTCCATCACCTTGTCTTAGTCCCCGGCGCGATTCGAACGAACTGGAGTGTTCGCCCGAAATCTTCACACAGTTTTGCACACCATCCACCGTTGCTTTGATCAGTCTGGTAAGCTTCCCAGGGAAGCTGTGTGCAGCCGTGCCCCGCTTTTTTCCACACTGGTGTCACCCAAGCACGCAAGCCGATGATAACGAAGGGCTACATCTGTCTATTTGTTTGCCTTAGTAAACGTGCCATTTATCTAGAACTTGTATCAAGCCTTACCACCGACGCCTTCCTTGCTACTTTGAGGCGTTTTACTGGACGACGAGGACCTGTCAGCAAAATCTACTCCGTCAATGCTACCAACTTTGTTGAAGCTGAGGCTGAGTTGGAGCAGTTGTACACATTGTTTGCTACTGAACATCATATCACGTAGCTGACAGAATTTTGCGGAGGCCGGTCTATTACGTGGAGTTTCATTCCACCGAGAAGTCCACATTTTGGTGGAATTTGGGAGTCCGGAGTTCAGTCGCTCAAACACCACCTGAAGAGAGTTATTGGCAATCAGAAGCTGACGTTTGAAGAAATGAGTACTGTACTGGTTCAGATTGAGTCCGTCCTTAACTCAAGACCGCTGACTCCCTGTTCTGATGACCCAACCGATTTGACTGCCATTACTCCTGCACATTTCCTAGTTGGACGCCAAATGCAGTCTATTCTTGAACCATCGTACACTAACATGAAGCTTTCAACACTGTCACGCTGGCAATTGGTGCAAGTCATCCAGCAACATCTTTGGAAACGGTGGTTGGTCAAGTCCCTGTCGGCGGGGTGCAACGGAGATATCACTCCTGCCACTGGATCAGGAAGGGAAGATGGATAATTGAAATCTGGAATTTCAACGTGGGGAGGATGTTATACAACCTGTATATTTTTAAACTACCTTGGTAATTTTAACCTTCTTTTTGTTGCGGCCCACCTTCTGTGTGTAAAATTATTTTTTAATAAAAGGAGATTGTTAGTCACGATGTTAAAGCGAAAGGACGCGTTTTAATTTTCTGCGATTCCGAGAGAAATTTTATACAGTCCGCTGAAAACCGATGACCAATCTTTTTCATCGGCGAAACCAAATAACTGGACGGACTTGAAAAATCTTTCCACTCGTGTCAATTCCTGTCCTTTGTATTACTCCCTCTAAAGCGATGTTGAATAGCAGGTATAAAAAACCTCTCCTTGCCGTAACCCTCTTCGCGTTTCAAAGGGATTCGAGAATGCCCCTGAAACTCGAACTACGTCCATTACCCAATCCATCGTCGTCTTGATCAAGTGCATTAGTTTATCCGGAAATCCGTTTTCGTGCATTAGTTGTTATAGCTGATCTCGATCGATTGTATCATATGCGGCTTTAAAGTCAATGATTGGTTGATGTGTGGGTACGTTATATTCGCGGCATTTCAGCAATATCTGGCGTACGATGAACACCTGATCCATGGTAGAGCATTCGCTCATAAATCTCTCCAGATACTGCCCCACGAACTCTTTTGCAATTGGTGTTAGTCGACGGCATAAAATTTGGGAGAGTACCTTGTAAGCGGCGTTCAGCAATGTGATTTGGTGATAGATGCTGCAAACCAGCTTATCGCCCAATTTATAGATGGGACACCTTCCATCTCCCCAGTGACAAAATAGAACCTCGTCCTCCCAAACTTCGGAAATTATCTAGTACAACGCTCTAGCCAGTGCCTCATCACCGTGTTTGAATAGCTCTCCTGGTAGGGGGCTGTCCACAAACCACGTAGACTGAAATTTCACCTTTTCAACCCCCTCCCTCCCCCTAGTAGACTTTCGTAGACTTTTCCGAAACCCCTCCCCCATCCCCTTGATATCTACGTAGACTTTTCAAAATTTTACAAAATATCATATGTGATTGGACAATCAAAATCGAAATCAAATTTAATCCTCTGTCCACAGCTCCTGAAATCAAATCTCCAAGTCAATTATTTAAATTTCTGTTGAATTTGTTTCCTCCTATACTGCCGTTCTACGCATAATTGTCCCATGTACATAGGGAGTCCCAGCAAACATGGGACAAATATGCGTATGACGGCAGTATAAGTGTGCACCACCGCTGTCGACACTTTTGCATCGGCGCGCCACTGCTTAAAATCTGTTACGCATCACGCCAGTTCAAATTTGTAGAAAACCGAAGAATTTTCATAATTTCCCTAAAAATTTAGAATTATTGCCCGAGGGAAATTTAAGTTTAAATGGACTTTCCGAAATATTTCCCGTTGAATTTAGGAATGGTTTCCTACGTTCTTGCAGATTTGGAGCAATTTCCTGAGGGTTTCCTATAGACATTTCAAAGACTTTTCCGAATAATTTATGGTGGAAATTACAGAGAATTTTCAGTTGAAATTTTAAAGAATTTCTCGCAAAAATTTCAAGTAATTTTTCATAAAATTTACAAAGGCTTTCTTACAAAAACTTTTTGTGGAAACTCGAAGAGTTTTTGGTGGGATATTCAAAAAATTTCTCGTGGAAATTTTCAACAGTTTTTTTAGAAATTCCTAAGATTTTCCATCGATTATTCCAATGAATTCGCATTAGTACTCCCGAGGAAATTGCCGTAAAATATACGAAGAATTTCCCATGGACATTTCGAAGAATTTTGCTTATATATCCAAAAAACAAATTCTCGCGAAAATTCTGAACAATTTCCGAAATTATGAAAAATTTCCCGGGGACTTCCCAGAAAATCTCCATTGAAGGGTTTCTTGTGGAAATTTCGCGGAACTCTTCGTTGAAGTGCAACAATTTCCAAAGAAGTTTCCGACGAAAATAAAACAAATCTAGTAGAATCTGTAATAAAATCCTAATGGAAATTTTGAAGGTTTTTATAGAATACTTCGGAGAATTTTCCTGCTCAACACAGAAGAATTTCCTGGAAATATCCATATAGTTTTAAGTCGTAGTTCAGACTATTATTTAGGTGAAATGCAGATTATTTCGATAAAATCTAGCAAAAAAATCAAACAAGTGAACTTTGCACATAGCTTCTGTATACAGTCAAACCTCCATGAGTTGAAGGGACCATCGACTCATGGAAATATCGAGATGAGGAATATAAAGTCATTAGGAAGCTGTTTGAAGGGACCATCATAGTAACCCAGAAAATATTTTTTAATATGGAATAATTTGCTTCCATGTGTCGATATCGAGTCGTAGAACATCGACTCATGGAGGTTTGACTGTAAATTGTTTTTCAAGAAGAAATAGAAAATAAAAAAGTCTACGTAGACTTTTGGTATACCCCCCGTTCCCCTTCGTAGACTATCGTAGACTTTTTCGAAACCCCTCCCTCCCCCTCAAGAGTCTACGTGGTTTATGGACAGCCCCTAGTTGATCAACCCGGCCAATCTCCTCCTGGATTTCATGGAGATCCGGTGCAGGGAAATGTGCACATCGCCATTCAGCTGCTCGTTTGTAAGATAATCGCGGTCGCGGTCTTTTCCAGCTGGGGCATTTTCCTCTGGCAAATCAAGTTTTGTCTGTTCCGCGCCCGTTTGTATCGTGCCTCGATCGCCCTCGTGTGGTGTCGCAGCCATCTCGCTCATGCTGCATTCTTCTCTTCCACTAACTGCTCACATTCACAGTCATACCAATCGTTTCTTTGCGGTTGTGGTGCTCTCATTGCAAGATCGAATATCTCTCCAGCCATCTTCAAGAGAAACTGCGCCTAGCTGCTCTTCCTTTGGGAGCGCCACTTCCAGCTGCTGCGCATAGTGGAATTGGGGATATACTAGCGAGGAAAGAAAGTGCTTTGGACTACCATTCGGCGGGAGGCTGCAAAGTTTATGCATCGTTGGTCGTTGTCATTCGATACGGTATACAGACTATCCGGTCCGATGACCGCACTATACATTTCCGCCCTTCTTACCTGTGCGTTCATGTCGCCGATTTTGACGCCCCACACTGGGCATCCATGTCTACTCCAGCTCTCCATAGAACGCATATTTCTCGTCGTCGGGTATCCCTTCGTGTGGGTAGTGGCTGCTACCCAATCAAGCATTTGAGGCATCTTGCGCAGTACTATGAAGCCGGTTCCCAGCTCCTAAGGGGGTACCACAACGATTAACTTTAAATATAAATTTAACTTTGGTGGAGTGTAGCTGCTTGATGTCCGCTTTTTCCACGCTCCCACGATTATCTGCAGTGCCACGACGTCGAAGTCGCGGGGATGTAGATAAACGTAGATTATCCTGTCGCAACCTGCAAAACTTAGCGACTTGTAGTTCCGAGCTTCCAATTGTGATCTTTTATTCGTCGTCTAGGTCGTAACTAATTTTTGGTGCAGTCAAAGTTAATTGCCTATTTCCGGGGATTAAACCACCCGACTTGGACATTAATTTACAATGTTGTGAAAACTCATATGTGAATATGTACATTATCTGGAAGATATTGATTTGGAAAATGTATTGGAGGTAACCACTTTCCCTTCGATGGGGCTCGAACCCATGACCCTACAGTACGCTAGACTGGTGCTTTAACCAACTACTGAACGGCTAACCAGGCTACTGAACGATTGGTATAATTTTTGGTGATTTTTCACGAACAGAATTTTGAAGCCTCCGTAAAAGGCGAAAACCTTATTGGCCACACTCGGTTTGTGGATCAAAAGTGTCATGCGGCAAATCTATCTTCATGGTTTCTCACGAAAAAGATCGAACAGGGACTATGTCCAAGGGCTCGACAATCCCTCTTCAGGCCAACTGCGAGTTGTAATGCCTGCCTAGGATGTGGTGGGGTTCGACAGTGGGCTCTGTTAAACTTCTTTGAAAAGCTGCATGTATCCGCAAGCAGGCTCCGCCACTCGAAGCGCACAAGCCTGTCTGATGATTCTTCTTTTTTTTTATTTCTTTGATTGCCCTCCACTTGCCCCCGTACATAGTCCCCAAGGATCATGTTTAAGTCCCTTACTTTATAAGTTCTATGTTAAAGATATTGACAATTGTTTGGAAGAACAATGTACACTTGGACAACTTGCAGATGATGCCGTCATCTCGCTAAGAGGTTCATGTGCAGAAATCCTGCAAAGACCATTGCAAAGTTCCCTAAATAATCTGGCTGTCTGGGCCAGACATTTAGGGATCGAGTTTTCACCGCAAAAAACTCAGTTGGTTGTGTTTACTAAGAAGCGGTACCCTGCTCAACTGAAACTAAAGCTGTTGAATGATAACATAAACCAATCTTTATCTTCAAAATACCTTGGGGTCTGGTTTGATTCTAAGTGTACCTGGAAAACCCATATTGATTATTTGATAGAGAAATGCCGAAAAAGGATTCATTTTCTACGTTCTATCTCCGGAACTTGGTGGGGCGCTCAACCGATAGATCTCATCAAACTATATAGAACGACTATTCTCTCTGTTTTAGAGTACGGCTCTTTCTGCTTCCTCTCAGCAGCTGTGTGCCACTTAATCAAATTGGAACGAATTCAATATCATTGTTTGCGTATTGCTCTTGGCTGTATGCATTCAACGCATAACATGAGCCTGGAGGTGCTTGCTGGAGTCACTCCTTTAAAGCACCGGTACTGGGAACTCTCACTTAGAATACTGATCAAATGGAGGACAAGTAACACACTTGTCTTAGAAAATTTCGATAATATGCTTGAACTGATTCGTCAGTCAAGATTCCTGAGGGTCTACCTCAACTACATATCGACAGATCTTTGTCTTCCATGTTATAATCCACCACGAGTTAACTTCATCAACGACAGTTCCTCCATTGAATACGATTTGTCCATGAAACATGCTATTCAAGGAATACCAGATCATCTTTGAAATCTTTCCATTCCCCCTATTTTTTCCGAAAAATATGAACATCCCAAGTAACATTTTAAGTTTTATAACGCTCTTGAAGAGCATAATTTACTCTACAAGAGTGTGATAAAACCAGTATAAAACCAAAATGTTACTAGGGATGTCAATTGCAACAACAGATATTTCACTGATGGTTCTCGTATCAACGGATCCACTGGCTTCGGTGTCTTCAATGTAAATTCAATCACCTTCCGAAAACTTCAGGAACCGTGTTCGGTTTATGTTGCTGAGCTGGCAGCAATTAACTTCGCTTTGGGGATAATTTACGATCAGCCCGTAGACCATTATTTCATCTTCTCGGATAGTCTTAGTTCTATCGAGGCACTCCGGTCGATGAAACCTATTAAGCACGCATCTTACTTTCTTACAAATATAAGAGAGCAGATGCGTGATTTGGTCGAAAGATCATTCAAGATTACCTTTGTATGGGTCCCATCCCATTGCCTAATCTATGGCAATGAGAAGGCGGACTTGCTAGCAAAAGTGGGCGCACAGGAAGGTAAAGTTTATGATAGACAAATCTCGAACAACGAGTTTTTCCCATTAGTCCGTCAGAGTACTCTTCAAAATTGGCAAATGATTTGGTCAAACAATGAACTTGGACGGTGGCTATTTTCCATAGTTCCTAAAGTTTCTGCGCGAGCGTGGTTCAGAGATGAGGACTTAAGTCGAGGCTTCATCCGCACGATGTAGAGGCTTATGTCCAATCACTATACACTAAACGCACATCTCTATAGAATAAACCTGGTCGATAGCAATATATGTAGGTGTGGAGCCGGTTACGATGACATCGATCACGTAGTTTGGTATTGCTCGGAAAACGACGCCTCCAGAGAGCAACTATTGGATACCCTTGTGGCCCGATGTAAACAACCCTACAGAAAAATAAGAAGTGTTTTGGGGGATCGCGATGTGGTATATATGCAGGCTATCTATGTCTTTCTTTGCTCGTCTGACATCAAAGTCTAATATTTCATTTTTTTTTTCTTTCCAAGTTTTTTTTTCTTGTCTTTGTCTTATTGTTCCGTGTACTATGAAGCTCTGGCCATCCGGAAGATGCTCCCTGACGAACCACAACTGGAGCACGACGCTACGCTATAACGTTTTTGACGTCAAATACCCGGATGAACAGCTGAAAAAACCCAAAACCAAAATCGCAACCCTGTCCATCCTGAAATTACGCCATCTACCCTTGAGTCACCACGAGTTTCTTGGACAATGTCCCTTTCCCCTTACTAACTGGTAATAATAATGATACAGTTTTTAAATATCATAAAGAGTCTCGGCTCCGTTAAGTGTTATACACGCCTGAGCCTGTCAAATAAATGCAATAGATAAAAAAAATAAAGCTAAATGAATTTATCCCTTTTGGGAGAATAAGTGGATTTACTAATTTGAGATGGGCAAATATGACCCATCCGTACTGAAAGGTTAATAGATTCATTTATTCTCCCAAAATGGGACAGACAGAAAGAGATAGCAGTGAAAAAGTACTCATTTATGAGTAAACGAGTTTCTCCGGGTCACGACATATCCAGTTTTCCGCGAGCGGTAATGGCCGCCAGCTTTCCAGTGGACAAGTCTCTGATTTGGCGTTTGTGGAAGTAAACTGCACCCACCGTTTCGAGCTTTCTGACCAATATGATAAATGAGAAGGTGCTGATGATTCACGCCTTCACACTTACCAAATTATCAAAACTTCCACAAACGTCATATCAGAGACTTGTCCACTGGCAAGCTGGCGGCCATTATTGGCTTTGTACTTTACGATTGGGACTTATAGCCTATTCAGATTACGCCATTTATGATAATAAATATTATGATAAAGAGTAACTTGATTCCAATTCTTATGTTTTCAATTTTTTTTTCTTCACTTTAACACGATATTTAGTAAAATAACTGGCGTAATCTGAATAGGATATTAGAGAAATTCAATCAAATTTCAGTAAAGGTGTGATTAAAAACAGCATTGTTACGCGCACTTTTAGCACAATGCATAACGAGGCGCTCGTATATCCGAGGTCTCATTCACGACGTCACTGCTACGAATCTCTTATAAATCTCAGCTACTTATGCAAAAGAACGTAAGAAAGTGATTTAAACGTCGATTTGTCCAATCTAATGGCACTTCCACGCAAACTAACACTACCAACAGGTAGTCGAAGCCTTCCTCTACCTGTCTGTGGTGATGGTTTCTGTGGGAGTTCTATCAGATTGATCAAATCGTCGTTTGAATCTTTGTTTACAAAATCACATACGTCCTTTTCAATAAGTACCCGAGATTGACGAAACTGCAGTTTTGTTCTGTTTTGCTTTTTTCTGTTAAATCGTCGCTCTGAAGGTACAGGGACTTCAAAAATAGAAATTTCTACATACGTCGATTCATAAAAAGATTGAATTAAAGAATTTTAAGATCTAAAATCAGTAGAATGTATGTGAATTATATAGAGTAGCGTGTAATTGTCATGTTGTAATAAAAACCTCGTTTTGTTTACTTTTGTTACATAGGTCGTTATAAAAAGTTTTGCTTGAATTGTGTTTATTTTTTTGTGTTAAAGAGTTACAAAATTTGGAATATGTGATTGTTATGCGAAAAAAGTATCGCAATGGGACAACAACTGGGATTTTATTTTCAAATTTCTAGAACAAAATTTTACGCTTGTTTCTAAATGAAAATCAATTTCTTCAAAATCCGACATGGGACTCTTGTGCAGTTCAGGTATTTCGGCTATCTTCGTATCGTCATTACTTTTTCATGTTAATAAAGGAAAAAAAATGATAAGACTAACATCGATAATTCAGCAAAAAATGTTTACGTAGAGTTGAAAGCACGATTCCACTGCTCTGTTTGCTCATCCACGACTGCTAGCCATGAATTAGCAATTAACATCAATCACTCCGAAGTGTGGAATAAAAAAAACTAACAACTTTCAAATAGAGAAAAGTAGAATCGAGTGCTAAAACAATCTTGTAGTCTCGTGCGTTTCATTATTGATTAGAGCTAAATGAACGGGGATAACTGCACACGAAAATCCATACTAATCGCACTAGAGGCACACACAAAGCAAACTGCAGAAACAAATATAAATTTATCATCAAGAGACAAAACTCACCTGTTTGTCCACAGCAAAATACATTTTATCAGCATCAACACCAAACATGTGTTTGTTTCAAGTGCGCACATATTGAATCGTAATTTTTCGGCGTCGGTTATGATGATTCATTATCGTCGTGACCATGTGGTTATGCGTGGCAAGAAAAAGTATAAACAACTGTATTAGAATTGATTTGGCATATGGAAAAGTAAAGAATTTTTTTAAATTATGCGCAGCACACAAATAGTGTGCCAATCAGAAAAGGTTAAGCCAAATATTCAGAGTTTCGTAATCAGGCTGAATGTGTCATACTTTGAATACGTCATCATGGGAAGGAGTTCTCGAGTCTCATAAAAAGGGAAGGGTATTTCAAACATAGATCAGCATAGAACGGTAACAGTTTTATACAAAATTGCACATACAGGTTCTAAACCACTGCGCTGTATGTGGAGGCATAATTGTCCCATGTTTTCTGTTTCCCTTCTATGCGTCCACCAGCAATATGGGCTTGCAATAGACTAAAAGCTATCAGTCTGTAGTATCAAAAAAGTAGTTCTTGACTATGGTTACTTAAATAATTTGTGATTGATCATTTTATCTTCTGAATACGTACGTTAGAATAACCATCCCTTTTAAAATGTACCCGAGAGCTCGATTTAGAAAGTTAATACTTGTATCTGCATCACTCACCGATTAGGTCGTCAAATATGCACAATCCCCACTGTCGGTCAGCCCACGTCCTCGATGGGTCTAGCAGTTTGACAAAGTGGGGAACGACTTGCTGGAAGTACGGCAGAAATCCTTCCTTGTAACTCAGGAACAACGAATGCACAATATCGGAGATTCGGGACAGCAGATAGATGTCAGCGTCGTCCTCTTCAGCCAGCTGTTCCTCGACACCTTCATCGTAGTCCTCTTCTTTGCGTGCCAGGGCGCGTTTTTCTTCCTTTTGGAAATGCAGATTCATGAATTTGTCAATGATTTTGAGTACTTCATCCATGGTTTCCTTCGAGAGGCAAGCGGCGCCTAGGGTCTCGATACATTTTGCTAATGAATGCAAAAGCTCGGCTTGGACGTCTGCCTCGGGCTCGGAATCAATAGCTTTCAGGAGTTCTGGGCAAATGTACAGCCACATGCCTTCCAAATATGTTGGTCCTTTAATCTTAGCGCAGTCAAGCAGGTAGGGCAACGATTCGGCAGCTGCTGTGCGAACCCCGTCATGGAAATAGAACTTTAACATTGGTACCATGAGACGAACCACTTCTTCGGCATAGTTCGCGAATCCATCCTTTAACTCACGTGCATAGCATACCAACATCTCACAGGCTGATGCTTTATCCTCCAAGCCAGCCGTACGTATTCCGAAGTTTTGCTGTTCGCCCAAATTGACAAATTGCCAGTCATTGTCACTTTCCACGTCCTGAACTTCATCATTATCCAACAGAGCAACTTCCGGCTTCATGGATGCAGTTCGCATAACCGGTCCCATAACCAGCGGCAAGTACTGCTCAAATTGTTTGCCTAAAATTTTGCAGATACGTGCCCAGGCCGAAATCAGATACGATGTCTGAGGGTCATCATCGGGCAGGTCACCTTCGGTGTGTGTTTTCAACAGCATGTCCATCACATCCGACGCGTCGGACATGAACTTCTCCGCTCCGACAGCCAAACCGATCAGTGAGACGCATTCAATAGTTTTGCCACGAAGCAGGCGGAGTTCCTCGGTGTTACCATTTTGGATGATGTACTTCAGACAGGGCATTAAACGATCGTAGTAACCAACAAAGTCCTTCTCGGTTGTATCAGCAACCGATGCTATGGTGGTCACTACTTGCTCCAGGACCAATTTGGTGCCCTTTTCAACCAACTCATTGAACTTGGTAGTGAGGATGTTCTCCAGCTTAGCCATAATACCTATAATACGAATGGGTTGTTAGAAAAATGAAACCATTTACTATCTATGGAATTTTAAACATATAGGGGGAATGACGGCTTTGGCAGGTTTTGTTCTATTATTGGCAGGGGTTTTTTTATGACTGACTAGGCTCAAATTTGGCCTAAACATTCTTTGTCTTTCAAAGAATATTGTGGCCAAATTTCATAAAATTTGGTCGACAAAAACCCCCTGCCAATAATAGAACAAAACCTGCCAAAGCCGTCTTAAACCTTATTTACAAATTGAAACGAACTTCAATTTTTACTTACCATCCAAGTACCGGGTGAGGATATTCTTCGGGCAATCTTCGCTGAAGTTGACCAATGCTGCACCTGCATGAGCCTGTACACGTGGATTCTGCACATCGTCCAATAAGCTCAACAGCCCGGGAATGACTTGTTCGTGAAACTTTTTCTCGAAAATGGGGGCGAAATCCGTGGCCATCTGTCCAATGGCATTACACGCAGCGTAACGAACTCTCGGGTGAGGATCCATCAGGAACTTGAGCACTCCCTGCATGATGTTCTCCAGCATGGCTTCCATCTGTTTGTGACATCCCTCGCCTGCGGCCGAAATGGCCATCAGGGCCGCGTGCCGTTGCTTCCAATCCGGGCTACTCAACATGTTTGGAATGTTGTTAACGATATGTGGCAAAACTGCCTTTCCACCAAGGCCGCAAGCAAGGCGATCCAATGCTGACTCGGCGATGACGTTGTTGTCGCTAGTGTCATCTTCACAGATTTCATCTGACACCGACCATTCCTCGTCATCCTCGAGGTCGGTCATCATTTGCAGCACAAGAGGTATCAATGAAGTGACATACTTTTCAGCACGCTTACGGACCATTGCTGGAGCATTTTCCGATAGAGAAACCATGACTTCCAGAGCCAAATGCCGCCAGCTATCTTCGACGTCTGGACTGCTGAAAACTTTCATGCACATATCAAAGATAGACTCGAGCTGCGGGCGCAGATATTTCGGCACGCTCTCGGCCATATCGATCAACAATTTGATCAGGGTTTGATCGTCTTGCTGATCGATACTCTCCGCTGTGATCATAATAACGCGTGGCAACAAGTCGTTGAACTGGCGTTGGACATCGTCTTCTTTATCATGCAACAGGATGAATGCACCAACGGCACGGACTGCCTGGAAACGTACTTCCGGATCGGATGATGGATCCAAATACTTGATGAGCATTTGCTTGATCAACTGCAAGTGCTGATTCTGTTGATTGCCGAAGATTCCGGGCACCGACGAGAAGATTCGAAGCGCCGATTCTTGCAGCTGCACGTTAGGAGCGCTGGCACACTGGAACAAAAACTGTAGGAACTCCGGCCACTGGTTGTTGCCGTCGTCGTCGATAAGGTTGCGCGCAACTTCGGCCACTACCTCGCAGATTTTGCGACGCATGCTGGGACTTTCGTTCTGTTGCAGCGTCAGCAGTACCTGCTGCTTCAGCTGTTCTTTCGATTCCGGTGGCAGCGGGTTATAGAAGTCCTGGAACTCAGCGGAGAATAGCCGTCTCAACAGGACAGTTGCCATCATCCGCGCTTCTTCGGTCATCTGCGGATTTTGGACCGCTCCCAGCAGGTGTGTCACTTTGCCCTCGCATGGTAGGCTATTGAAGGTTTCCTGAAAGATGACAAGTATTAATACGATTAACATTTTGTAAACTGGTGTCATACTGCACCAGCTGCTTTAGAAATGAGTCTGAGCGGTATCGTTTTCTTCGGCTATTTTAATGATCAATTTTCGAGCAACGCCTAACAAAATACCCTTTGTCATCAACAGAGTTTGTTATTGACAAACGCACCTCGCAACAAGCCTTTATCAGAACCCGAACACAATATGACAAGAATCATTTGCCTTTCCGAAAATACAAAGCTATTTTTGTTACTACAGTTAGATTATCAAATATTTCCATAAAAGCAGAAGCTACGATAGCATAAAACCGAAATTTTCTGTAGAGATAATGCAAAAAAACGGATTGAAAAGTTAGCAACAAAATTGTCTTCCTTTTTGATGCTGACCAGGGATGCCAGATGATATTTTCAAATGTCTTCATAGTCGTTTAAAAATGTCTTCAATATTAAAATTATGAATATTAGCGAAAAATGTAAATTCAATCAAGTCCTTATTTTATTGATGTGGAATAATGTTTATTTTTTAATACTTAAATTTTAAGAATTTTAGAGAATAATTTTAGAATATAATTTAAATATTTTTTAAATATTTATATTTAATTTAAAATTTTCACGAGATAGTGTATAACGAGTTTCGCTGGATTTTTTATTGAGTCTGGTTGAAATTCCACTGGCTATTTTTACTGAACTTCCACGTGGAATTCTTACAAATTATTTTTAAAGAATATCCTGTACGCATTCAAAATTTACCATGAGATTTTTTGTAGGAACTTCCGGATAAATTTCTGGAGCAACTTCTGGATAAATCCTTGATGGAGCTTCTTATTACTTATACTAATTTCTTCTGGATGGAGCTTCTAATAACTTCTAAAACTCCTGACGAAATTTCCCGAAGACTTCCTGTTGGAACATCCAAAGGATTTATGAAAGGAACTTCCGGAGGAATTGCTGGAGGATTTTCAGGAGAAATTCTTGAAGAAACTTAAGGAGGAATTCTTGTAGGAACTTCAGAATACGTTACGGAGGGATTTTCTGGAGAAATTCCTGAAGGATTCTCCTGATGAATTTCTGAAGGATATTCCTTAGGAATTACTGAAGTATTTCCCGGTGTTCAGGAATTCCACAGGAAATTCCTTCAGTAATTCCTAAGAATATCCTTCAGAAATTCATCAAGAAAATCCTTCAGGAATTTCACCAGAAAATCCTTCTAGAATTTACCCTGAAGTTCCTACAGGAATTCCTTCTTGTTTAGAAATTTCTAAACAAACTTCCGGATGAATTCTTGGAAGTAGTTCTGAATGAATTCTTAGAGGATCTTCTTGAGATATTGCTGCAGAAATTTCCGAAAGAAATTCTGGAGGAAATATCAGAGATATTCCATAGTATACTTCCGGAGGCATTCTTGGAGAAGCTTTCGGCAACATTCTTGGAGAATCTTCCAGAATAATTACTGGAGAAACTTCCGGAGGGATCCCTAAAGAAGCTTCCACGGGAATTCCAGGGGGAAATTTCGAAAGAATTTCTGGAAGAACTTCCGGAAGAATTCCTAAAAACAACTGCTGGAGGAGTTCGTGAAGGAACTACCGGAGGAATTATGGAGGATCTTCCGAAGGAATTCTTGGATATACTTTCGCTGGAATTCGTGGATGATCTTATGGAGGAGCTCTTAGAGGAAATTCCAAAAGAATTCCTGGAGGATTTTTTGGGGAAATCCCTGAAACTTCCGGACAAATTCGTTGAGGAATTTTAGGAGAAATTTCAGAAAGAATACCAGAACGATTTTTCTCAGAGAAAATAATGGAAGAATGACCAAAGATATTTATAGAAGAATTACCAAAGGAATTCAAGGAAGAATTTTACGAAAGCGTGTATCAAGTTTCCTCGGGATTTGTTTTAAGAACATTTTCCTGTAGTAATTTACCATGGAAGTTCTGAGAAATATCTTTTTAACACCAAAACAATTTCAATTTCTTGTTGACATTTGTTAGAATTTTCTATGTAAATTAATTGAGACAAAATTCTTGTGGAAATTGAAAAGGATTTTTTCGTGGGAGTTCATCGGAAATTCTTTTGATTTTACACGAAAAATTCTATTAAATTTTCACTGAAAATTCTTTTAAAAATCCACGGGAAATTCAAAGAGTTTCCCGACGGATATTTAGAGGAATGTGGAATGATGGAATGAAAATGCCGAAAAGATCAGATGAATTCAGAAGGAATTTAGAAAAAAAAAATCAGCTCAACGGTTGAATAGATTAAATCTAGTCATAGAAGAATTCTGTCTATGTTTGCCCATGTTAGATCGGTCATTGCGACACGCCAAAAACGATGCCGCCGCCATGAGGTCTAAAATGCATTACAGTTATCAATCGGCTAATGTGAATGTATTTTTATATTAAATATAAATTTTGAGATTCTAAGCCCGAGACAAACACTATTATAACTTATGTAATATTTATTAAGTTTACATATAGAGGTAGCAGAATTTATAAGTAATAAAATTGTATTTTCTATTCGCTGGCTTATTGATTGTCTTCAAGTATCATCAAATAAGTATACAAGTCTTCACATATTTTGAAAAGTCTTCAAAATGTCTTCACAAAATAAATGTCTTCACGGAGATTCAAATGTCTTCAAATTGAAGACATGTCTTCAAATCTGGCATCTCTGATGCTGACAAACATTTTCGGATCTTTATTATTAATATCTCCGACAAATACAATGCTTTGTCGTTGGTTCTTATTTGTCCCTCGTTTCGCATGCGGATCCAAGAAAAAATGATTCCCTGATTGTGTGTCATTTCAACAAAACCCGTGCCGTGCCAGGGATTACACAGTATTCTGTTTTTTTTTCGCTCGTGTTTTTGATCATGTGACTTCAATTTGCCACCAAAATCTTTGCAACATGTTTAAAAAAACCTAAATAAATCAAAGAAAAATCACATAGTTAAATTGTTATTTGTCATGGGTCATAATAATTCTGAGCTTTGAAGATTTGATAAGATTAAAAATGCTAAAATTCTTTCTTGGCTTACTTTAGGCAGTTTCAAACCTTACGACTTTTTATTGTATTTTGTCGTCTGGAAATTATGGAAAGAGTTCCTTTAATAGGGTTTGGTGGTCATAGGGCTACCGCTTCTGCCTCATACGTAGGTTGTCGTGGGTTTAATCCCAAACCCGTTCAAGTTTTCTCCTACTTTGTAACTTTTCATATATGTCTCATGTTCTAGTAATCGTTAGAATTGGAAATGTTTTTTTTCATACCGTTTCCATCTTCTATCCCTATTCCTACAGCTTGATAGTTCTAGCAGGTAACTGTTAGAATTCGAAATTAAGCGAAAAAAGCTCGTTTCGGCATTCAATTAGAATATACACCACCCTTTCATTACTATCACATTTGACATTGGTAATTCGTTACCTCTGCCGTAGAAACTAACCCTTAGATTCCAATACAATTCCGCATGAACTCGGGGCAGAGGTGTTCTCGGCATGCAGTGGGCGAGTGATTGCATCATCAATTTCTTTCCATCCCCGTAGACCGTAAGGACAGGCCAGCTCCGTTATCGATCATTCAAAATAGGGGTAACTGGGGTAATATGTACCCAGTTTCCCGTACTAGAGCTTTCGAACATTGCGCATTGAGGATGAAGATCAAATCCCCATGCTTTCATCCATTGGTTCCCCTGTGCAATTGCAATTGTTCTGGTCAATCACGGAGTAGCAACAACGAAATGCACGGCCATAATGCATAAAAAAAATGTGGAAAAGGTTCCTCCAGAAATTTCTCAAGCATTCTATCAGAAATTCTTTCAAAAATTTCTCAGGAATTTCATTAGAAATTCCTTTATTTATTCCGAAACTGCTCCAAAAATTCACATCTCTGGAAATTTGTTGAAAAACTAATTTCTTAAGAAATTCTTCCGGAAATTCATTTAGAATTTTTTTTATATAAAAACAAAGAATTTCTTTGGAGTTCTATTGTAAGGACTTCTTTTTAAAATTCCTTATTCTGAAAATTAATTCTGGAATTTATCCTAGTAGTCCTCCGGAAATTCCTTCAGAAATTCTTTCCCGCGGGAATTCTCTAGTTCGAAATTCTACTATTTTTTTAAAATAAATTCGTTATATTAAAAGACATTCATAAAATTAGGATGACTCGAATGAGACCTAAACAATTGCTAGCTAAACTAATTTTATTATACTTTTCTGACTCAGATTGCCTCCAAATTGCGCGGTCAAATTTAATTATTTGAGGGGGGATTTCAAATTTTTGTTTGAAATGTTTAAAAAAAGTGATGAGTTTTTCGATTTTATCATTTTTTTTTTTATTTCCCATCCCCTTAATTTTTAGAAAATCCATGGGACAAAAGAAGAAATTAATAATTGTTCCGACCTAATATATTATTTAAAATGTAAATAATTTGTTTTTCATGATTGTTTCATATATTATAGACATAAGCGTAAAATGGGATGGTCATTCTTACTTATCAGCATGACATAAGTGTTTGTACTGAACGTCTTTTTTAGAATCCGTCCCACTGTGTATCGTTGGCGGAATATTTCTCATGAGAAAAGCTGCAGATTTTGTTGTTTCGCGTTTGTTCGTTATTTTCAACTGTCGAGCGAACGAAAGCTTCATCAATTTTGCAACCACATCATATCAATATACAAGACGAATTTAAACCTGCTGTTCCAAATACAACAGCTTAATCGGTAATCGACCAAGTGATTGCTTGGGAATAGGAAATGGATTTCCATGAGAAATAGAAGTTCGTGGAAATGTTCTAGAGAAAATAACTGATTCGTACAATTAAGATTAAAATGTATAAAACAGTCCCTACTTCAGTTCCAAACGATCTTGTGAATGGATATAACATTAATTTATTCATTTGAATCCATTAATTTCATATACAATGGTAAAATCAAATTTCAATATACAAAACAACCCCTTTTTCAACTATCCTTTCTCCATCTAGATACGTCCCATATTGTTAAAAGTTAAAATAATCATTCTGTATATTATAACATTGACTTTTTTTTAAATAAAATCTGAAATCGCAAAAAAATACTACGGATAATCGAGTTTTAAATTCTGAATAATCGAACCCCGGAAAATCGAGTCCGACCTGTGTGTGGAAATTTCACGGTTTGTGATAGACAATTATTCATTAAATTCCTAGACATACACTCCCGGCCATCAGTCCGAGTTCTGTCCCGGTCGAGTATAGACGTTTATTGACAATTAATAGAACCAACAACCGCGATCGCGAAAGTATCATAATATTACCCCCTACCGAGGCCGTGAAAGTGTCGAATCACCAATTACTAGTGCCGTCGACCGAAGCGTAAACAACATACATAGGGCTCTGAACTTGAATAAACCCTGCGCTACCGGCGACACCAACTCGCCGGTTGGTGTAATAATAATGGTAATGGAAAGGATGGAAGACGATAAAAATGTCCACGGAGTGTCCCCGATACTTGTGAAAAAAAAACGTTACTTTGGAGGCGGAACCAGTGCAAAGATAACGAAGGGTGGAAAAAATGAGGAACGAACGCCAGGCAAAAAACCTGGCTAAAATTGAGAAATTGTGTGATGAAATTACCGTGAAAGTATCGTCCCAAAGTGTCGGAAGTCAAACAGTTGATGAAAATGCGCGACAATGTTAAAATTTCGACAATAATGTCGAAATTGCATATTTACTGTGCTGGAAACAAGACCATGGTATTAACGCATTTGCCCAAAAGTACACGCGGCGCTCCCCACAGGAAACGACGCACCGCGTTTTTTGCTGCCCGTATACACTCAGAATTGAGAATAAACGTGGAAAGCTTAAATTTCAATCATTTTTGTGATTTGTAACATTTAAACATAGCATAGTATAAAGTGTATACTATCAAACATTTAAATTTATGCTAAGCCTGTTTTGTGCTGTAATATTTAAGATTGTATTCCTAATGTTTGTTCAAGTGTGATAAGAAACGTTTTCGCAAACGCAAATTGGTTCAATTGAGTAGAAATCCTGCGGCGCATGTCGAATCATATATTCCACAACGTAAGTGTATAATTCTTCAGAAAATAGGCATATTGATTGAGTATATTAAACATGTTTTTTTTCTTTTACAGGTGCGTCGCAGGCAAGAATATGTCACCGCACGATTCTTAACAACAAATTACAGGACAAAATTTGAAATTCTTGATCTGAGATGATCGTTTTGATGCTGCTCTAGTTGAACCCAAACGAGGAGCTCCATCATAACAACGGGTAGAGATGCCAAAACCATCGCCGGATCCATCAAGGGTCAGAACCCAGCAAGTGGCAGAACATGCTCCACGAACGAAGGTGGAATCCAACTAAAATAAAACGGACCGCCCGGGGGCCAGAACAAAACGGGACCTAATTGAAAAATGGTTACAGTGATGTGATGTACTCGATGGAGATGGTTCGCGGTGTGGCGGAACGGGTGTGCAAGTTTGCTGAGCATCGGTGTCTGTATCGGATCGGGAGCGATTCAGCCAGGTGTTGGAACGGTGTCGTCAGTTGTCGTGATCGTTGCCGTACAATTGCATCAAGATTGGCGACGAATGAGAAGATCCTGATCGAGCATACATACCGGCGCAGAGGTGAAGATTTTCCCAAGGACGAAGGAGGTGGAAGACCAAGAAAAGTTCGAGGGGCCGCTTTCCGATACCATTTTCGTGCATGTAGGATTGTTCGCTGACACCGTCGTTGCGATACGAGCTTAGCACAGGATGGCCATCATCGGTCCGCCGAATCATCATACGTGTCACTGGTTTTACGATCTGGTCGACGGATTTCGACTCTTTGAGAAGTACTCCGAGCTTGGACATCATCTTCAAATTTGCCGTTGTAGCTCTGATATATAATATTTTGTAGCTTATAGTTATACTCTGATGGTAAATAAATTATAAAAATATAATAGATGAAAATTAAATAATAAAAAAAAGAAAATTGAATTATTTTTTATTGTTTTTGACAGATTAAAAACAAAACTGAAATCATTAAAACGGGTTTATTCTATTTCAATATATTGGTAAGTTATACTATGCGCAAATAAATCGAAGTTATACTATCTCCGTATTGTCCGAGTTTAAACTAACTCGGGGTCAACCAGGTGAATAGCCAGTTAGTATGACTTTTAATCTATTTAGTATACATTTATTTCTGAGTGTACCCGGTTCTTATGGGGAAATAACATTGCGGCGTTTCCTGAAGTGCGGTTGTTCCTTTAGAATGTGATACGCCGCGTGGAATCTTGTGCAAATGCGCTTTTGGAAACATTACAACAGCCGCGCGGTGTATCGTATTGACAGCACCCTACAATATCCAAATCCGATGCGTTGCTTTAACCCTCTCCCGCCCATGGTGTCTGTGGTAAACCATCAAATTTTGCACCTTCTAGCCTTCATCGAATTGTTTCAACAACATGGAGGAAAACTACAAAGCGCTGAGGCACAAATTCAAACATTTGGTATCAGTTTACAAAGAAGAGAAAACAAAAAGGAAAAACAGTCGAGAACGAGCTCAAAAGTCTGAAAAAAGACAACAGTAAAACAAGCAACCTTAAATTTGTGTCCACCCTCCCATATCTGACAGAAGATCCCAACCAAAAACAAGAAGTCAAGAGAGGCAGTTGATCACTTCCAAGGCAAAAAGGAAACAAAATGAAAGCAGGTACCGAAGACGTAGGATATATTTCCTCAGACCCAGAAAGTAACTCAGATAACGGAAACGAGAAAATGACATCACAGCTGTAAAAACTAGAAGAAAAGCTCTACGTAAACTTAAAAATAACAAGAACAAACCCCCAAGCCCGCAACTAATAAACGCAATAAGTTCAAGATGCCAATACAAGACCACAAAAAATCATTACTTAAGCAAAAACTAGCCCTTGGAAAGAATTCGTCAACAAATTCAACGTTCATACTCCGGTTAAAGAGAGGTGGAACAATTTTGGGAAAATTCAGGAAAAATACCAATCAGCTATCAGAGAAATCAACTTTAATGGCCAACGCATGAACACAAACATGGAAATAGCAAACAGCCTAGCTGATCACTTTGGAAAAATATCAAGCGATAAAGAGTATAATCAAAACTTTATACCATTGAAGAACCTCTCGAAATAAGAAATGAGGATACAGCAGAGTACAACGCACCATTCTTCAAAAACGAACTAGTAGAGGCAATGGAAGGATTAAAAGGGTCATCTCCTGGTCCAGACAACATACAATATGCCATGGTCACTCACTTGCCAGTAGAATATACGAACCTGAAATATACGAACGAAGCTGAAAACATATATCCATGAATCCATATATCCAATTAGTTGGACCAAATAATTCATAGTACCTATTTACAAAGGAAAATGGGAAAGAAACAACCCTGGAAACTATAGAGCCATTTACCTAAACAGTTGTCTTGGAAAATCAGAATGATCAACAACAGGCTCATCTTAGAAGAAAAAAATCTAATCAATCAACACCAATATGCCTTCAGGAGAGGTAGATCTACGATTCTATAACATTCCCCAGAAAACCGTTCCCCAGAAAACCACTCCCCAGAATGCACCATATCCCAGAAAACCATTCCCCAGAATGCACCATATCCCAGAACTTTTTTCATACCTTTAAGGTGATTATACAATCAAGCCATGTGGTGAATTTCAAATTCACCACACGGTTTTCTACTCCTATTATCAAAAGTTTAAGTCCAGCGTAATACTTTTCGTACAATGCTGAAATTAAAGTCGATTGCTTAGCATGAGTAAGCAAACGATCTACTGATGTTTCATCCCCATGGGCGTTGTTGTTCTCTCATTTCGTGCTCTTGAAAAATCACTAGGAAAAGCACGTGGTTTCCAAGATGACCGATTTGTGGCTTTGTTGTATAACCACCTTAAAAAGACTCCTGCAATGAGAAAAAAAGCTTTTCTAACAGGTGGCAACTAAAAAACCGGAATGAAAAAATGGCTCGGGGAAAAAACACTCATTTGCCTTTTCCGAGCAAATGCGTATTTTAAAAGAAGGAATCATCCATTCTTCTTCTTCTTATTGGCATTACATCCCCACACTGGCACTTCCACAGTTATTAACTGCGAGATTTCTAAGCCAGGTTACCATTTTTGCATTCGTATATCATGAGGCTAGCACGATGATACTTTTATGTCCAGGGAAGTCGAGACAATTTCCAATCCGAAAATTCTCGCTTAACTTTTCAAAAGGACCTAAGTAACATTTTTTTCATGAATTAATTTGAATAGCGCAATCATCAGAACAGCATGAAAGCTATTACGTCTTACCGCACGGCTAAGGGGGGCCCTATTCGTTAACCTTATTTCGGGCAAAGTCGTGCTTTTCAAGAAGGAATTATTTACTCATTTTTCTATTCGTGTGCCTTATTTTGGACAAACGCGTGCGTGGCACAAAAATTTGCCATATTCAGGGAAAATGCGCGCTTTAAAAGAAGGAATCATAGACTTAATTGCCGTATTCCGGGCAAATGCGTGGATCTCTATTGGTTTCCTCAATCAAGGCGTGTTTTTTGTTTGTGGTGAAGCCAGAATAGATGTGACCACGTGATACGACGTGACACGACAGTGCAGTTTGACACTTCATTGATAAAAATGTTATTCCTTTGCGTGAGCCGCGTCACGTTGCATCGCACGTCGCGTTTACTCTGGCGGGCACCTTATGGTCATTACACTGCTAAAAAAGTTTACACACAAAAGACTTTGAAGTATGATCTTTTGACTATAAAATATTCAATTATGACTTCAAAGTACACTCTTTCGTGGGAGAATGGGACTACACACAAAAAGGAATAAATATTATGCACAATTATGACTATCTTTTATTCACAAATGATTAACATTTATGCAGTGTGTAAAACTTATCCTTTTTATGCATCAAATTTTACTCCTTTTGTGGGTAGTCCCATTCTCCCGCAAAAGAATGTATTTCTCCTCAAAAGAGCATACTTTCAGCTGTGCGTGTATGCTAAAAGGCACATGTATTTGAAACTAATAGCTTCCAACAATTACCACAGTGGTCCTTACACATCCAACTCATCACAATAAATAATTTGTGTATGGTCTTGCGATGATGTTTGTAAGAAAACAAGAAAATTAAATCATTTTCATCTATGTATTCTGTTTTCTGGGGAACGGTACATTCTGGGGATTGGTTTTCTGGGGAATAGTATAGAACCAAATCTACTACCGATTATCTGGGCCATTTTGACAACATCGTGAGAGAAGAAAGACATAAAAAGCGCCGAACACAAGCAGTTTTTCTGGATTTTAAAAAAGCTTACGACTCTACCTGGCGCAGACTAGTTCTGAACAGAATAAGCGAATGGAACATAGGAGGAAACCTCATCTAGTATTTTCAACAAATGCTTATGAAAAGGAGCTTCAAAGTTAAGGTAAACGGAACATACTCCCGCGAAACGCTAATGAAAAATGGTTAGTGATCAGTTAGAAACGTGACCCTGTTCTTGATAGCAATAGACACCATATGCTCAGACCTACCACCAAACATCCAAGTCTTACTTTATGCAAATGACATAGCGACAGCAAAAAAACAATCCAACGTAATCCTTATTCTTAAAAACGACATAATACCGTACAAGCTCAGTCATAAATGTAACATTCAAAGGGCACATCGAAGAAATAAAGGCAGCATCCAAGCAAAGAATACAGTTTTTACGTCGCATCACCACCAAACAATGGGGTGGAGACCGGCAAACCTTAACAAAAATATACAAATCAACTGTACTAGAGAATTTTTTTTTGTCTTTAATTAGGAGACTTTCAGCCCGAGGCTGGCTCATCTCCGGATTGTACTAGAGAAAATGGGTCTACTAAATTACGAATTACAAAAAGCCGAAAGCAAAAAAGGCCGAAACCACATAAGGCCGAAACAAAAGGCCGAATGAAAGACCTTGGGTCTACTAAATTACGAATTACAAAAAGCCGAAAGCAAAAAAGGCCGAAACAAAAGGCCACATAAGGCCGAAACCACTTTGTTGGTCTGCCAATTTCATTCAGACTTTTTTGTATTCAAATAGGGGAAATGACGGCTTTGGCAGGTTTTGTTCTATTCTTGTCAAGGGGGTTTTCTATAACTAAATGTGTTCACATTTGGCCTAAACATTCTTTGCCGTCATTTTCCCTACTTAATATTATTTAGAATATTCGGATTATTTTGTGATTTCTCAGTGAAGACTTGTGAAGTAAGTTTCTCTTAAATTGGGAGAAAATGAAATACATTTAAGAACACTGCGTTATCGTAAGTTATACAGTAATATCCCGATTTTATCACCCCCCTGGTGAATTTTGGAGTGATAAAACAGGGTATGTGACAAAATTGGAAAAAAAATATTTTCATTTTTTTTTAATTCATTCCACAAATATGAATCATCTTATGCCTTGGAAAGGCCAAATGCGTGAACGGTACCCGTTATTTCTTGTCGAAATTGCTTACAGAATATTTCCCAGGTACTCCGAAGTCGTTCGTAATAAACTACAGGCAGTGAAAGTTATTTCATGAAAATCAATGTTATTTTTGCTATTATTTACAAAAATAAAAAGAATGACAATTTTTTTTGGGGAGACAAAATCGGGTCGAAAACGTGACAAAATCGGGACGTGATAAAATCGGGTCGAAAACGTGATAAAATCGGGGGTAGACAAAATCGGGGGTAGACAAAATCGGGGAGTGACAAAATCGGGTCAACACTGTACAGCTTTTAGTTAGAAGCATAATAATTGGAAAAGTCTATTTTGATTAGCTTCTGATGACGCAATTAGATCATGAGTAGTGCGCATCATTAGCTCAACCATGCGTCATGAAGCGCACAACTCCTACATTGATGCAAATCGGCAATTCAATTATTTTTGCATTAGAGTTCGAAATTTAACTTTTCCCAATACTACTGATAATGATTACTATCGGAAGAAAAAAGAGAGCTCTTGGATTACTCTGTTACTTTAAAGTGCTAATATTTATAAGTATACAGTGTTCAGTTATGTTCAGTTATCAGACTCTGTAAATACCGTCGTACAACTTTCTTTCAATTGAAAGATTAAGAAGTTTCGACGTTGAACTGACGTTAAATACCTCATCTGAATAAGATTGATTAGATCGCTGCTAGTAGTTGCAAAACACGTGAACAAGTTTTTCTTAAGGTGACACGGGCATCACTAACAATCATCAAATCGTCATCATTTTCATCATTGAATGCTTAACTTTTTTTTTCTATTATAAATATGATTTTTTATTTCGGCGCGTGCTTACTCGCAATCTACATGCTGATACATTTACAGTTACATCAAACAACTGAAAACCGAAATACGCCGCTCCAAAGTTGCGAGGTGATAATGCTAGAAAGAGACGAAAGATAGGAGAAATAACACGGTGTTTAGTGCCTCCCCGAGTCACCTTTGGGCAGCATAATAAAAGTAAACGTAAATTTGTGAGTATTCCAAGTTCTCTTAGTTGAAAGATTGAAACTTTTGTAATGATTCGGCCTTCTGGGTTTTCGGCCTTTTGTGGTATGCTAGAACATTTTCGACCTTTTGTGATTCGTCATTTTGTACTGATCCCGAGAAAATACCCTTTAAGAACGCAAAACAACTCCAGCGGCCAAAAGCCAATCTAAGGCTTTTAACGGTTAGAAAAAATACTAGAAGTGTGTCCGTGTCTAATGGTCCTGGTTTTATCAAAATCGGATTATTCTACGCAAAATTATGCTGATTTGAATTTTGACAAAAAAAAATTGTCTAACCCCTGTATATATGTACACAAAGAATCAGAAGGAATAAATTTTGGCTGTTACTCCGTTTTCAAATGTTGGTCTAGATCTTTAGTCCTAATTTTAACATGCTTTACAATAAGAATGTGTTTTGTCAAATATTTCAAGTTCAAGATCTACTCATTATCTTTCGAGTGGGCTGCGAAGATCACCAATCGGAAATAAAACTAAGGAAATACATGTAAAACATTTTGGCCTGAGTGGTGCGAATAGAATCGATTTGGTTGTCAAACTGAAGCCAAAAATTTCTATTTACATTGAAGCGAGCATTGAAGATTGTCGTTATGTTCGTTTCTGATATAATATTGAAAGTATTGTTATTATTTGGGGCAGAAATAAAAATGATTTTGTTTTTTGAGTTTTGGATTCTTTGTAACCAATATTTTCACATTATATTTCGAGTGGAAAATTAGTAGGAATTCAATTGAAAAGCACTCTTTACGAAGTTTGACGAGATTTAGCGCCCTCCTGCAGCATGGAAAGAGCGGAAAGAGAAATTCGAAGAGCGGGAAATGTTTGACAGCCAAATAACTGTAAAATAATTTTGTTTATGGGAGTGATTTCAAAATATCCCTCTACTCGCTTCAGCGCAGAAAAGCGGCTCTATCCGCAGCACCCAGATTTTGGCATATGTTTTAATAGGATAGAAATTTCTGTTGATTTAAATTTGAAAAAAAAAACAAAGTTGTACCGAAAGGCTATATGATCCAAAAACATAATTTTGATAGCAGGCCCGGAGAACCATAGTGTTATACACATATCAACTCAGCTCGACGACCTGAAGTGAGGTCTGTATGTGTGAGTATGTGTACAAATTTTGTAGACACACTTTTTGGAACTTAGCATTGTCCAAATTACTTGTTTCATTTAACGAGGAATCCTGTCCCATTGTTTGCTATTGAAAATTAGCCAGATCGGACTATGGGATCAGAAGTTATGGCTAAAACACTATTTTTATGACTATCGCGTCTGCCTTATAAGCAGGAAGTCGTGGGTTCAGTTCCAGGCTCGTCCCAATTACCATATCGGGTGGCTTCTAGTCTGAATATAAGCAATTAACTTTGAATGAACTGAGGTATTTATCTTGATTTTGTTTTCATTCAATATATCAAGTCAAGCATAATTTTTCATAACGACGTATGTAACAATTATGCACACTTAATTTTTTTCGCCGAGATCTCAGCATTTTTTGTTTATTTTCCCGAGGTGGGCACCGCCGATTTTCAGCAAACATGATTTCTGCCGAGATCTCAGTAAAAGTGACGTTTCATTTGCTGAGATACGGTAAATATTTTCCCGAAAATCAGTAATCCAATTTTTCTGCCGAATTTCAGTTCTGAAATTTACTGAGGTACAGCGGTGCCCGATTTTGCCGAGCTCGAGAAAGAAAAACTTAGTGTGTGAGGATTCGAGAAATCCTTTGCAGAAAGTTGGCAAAACTTTTTCTAAAACTGTTTTAAAACTAAATCTTTTTTCAATACTTTTTTCCACCGGCATGCATCATTACATGACACGTAATAAGCGTGCTTCACAGCAAAGCTCAGTTCATTCAAATTCACTGTAAAAAAACCAGATTAATCCACCTAGCGGTGATGGCGCCTTTCTCGCGCAAAAAGGTAATAAATGTAGCCTTTACGCTTACACCTCGATGATGTACAAGAAAGGCAAAACAGTTACACCGTCTAATGTTATGATAGAAAATTTACACTAGTAGACGACAGATGGCGCTGCCAAAAGTTTCTCGAATTTCCTATGTTCGAATTTTGACTTTCGGACAATTTCATAGTACTATGAAACTGAACGAAGAGCATACTTACGCCTAAATGCGTGCAACACGAGCATCTTTATAGTAAGGTGAAACTCTTAATGGGAGCAAGCCTCGGATAAACTTCAAAAATATTCGTAGATGCAAGGCATTTTTCATAACACATTATTGTTCTATGTGACTATGTCTCATCACTATTTTAATATTATCTTTTTTATGCGATTCGCAATTGTTATGAAATTCAATAGTGATCAACAGCGTTTTAGTCTCTGTCGGATGCAACTTGTTGCAAGAAAATCGGTTAAGAGTTACTATGTGATAAATTGGCTAATGTTTTTTATAGCATTTTGTGCACACACATACACACACACGGACAGACAGACATTTGTTCAGCTCGTCGAGCTGAATCGATTGGTATATAATACTATAGGTCTCCGGAACTCTTATCAAAAGTTTGTTTTCGGAGTGAAATGATAGCCTTTCGGTACAACTTTGTTGTACGAGAAAGGCAAAACGATAAAGTTATACATACACCGGTATGCTACACGTACGTCGGTGTACATTGGTCGGTTTTCCATAGTGCACGATTGACGCAACTGCAGTTTTGTTTTGTTCTGCTTTTTTTGTTACATAGGTCGCTCTTAGTTCCCATATGTTGAAGCGACGTATGTAACAGTGAGACTTCAAAAATAGAAATTTTTACATACGTCGGTTCGCAAAAAGATTGAATTGAAGAATTTTAAGATCTGAAATCAGTAAAATCGATGCGTATTATATAAAGCCGCGTGTGATTGTCACGTTGTATTAAAAACCCCGTTTTGTTTACTTTTGTTACATACGTCGTTATGAAAAATTATGCTTGAAGTAATAAAACTCATAATCTTTGCGGGCTCTTATAACTTGCATTTCGATTTCCATCTCAGATGCAGACTGATGGGAATTGACACTCTGGAAAACCGACGGCGAATCGCACAAATAACTTTTACTGCAAAATTATTGACCGGATTCATAGACTCTGCTGACATTCTGCGCCAGTTCAATATCTAGGCACCGGAACGGATGAGACTACGGAATTTTCTCTCTCTTGAAACCCGCAATAGACAATACGGCTCACATGAACCGATCCGTGCATGTGTACACGGTGTACGCTGAATTCGACTTCAATCTTCCATTGGTACCTTTCATCCGGCGGATTGATTAGAATATGTGAATTAGTTAATTCGATTTTTTTTTTCATTAAGACAATGTTCTGTCAGATGAATTAAAAAGCAAACAATAAACAATGTCATGCAGATATGAACCGGTGCCAGCGAAAGTGATACATTTTTACATTGAGTAAACTTTACAAGAGACGCATTTTTCCAAAAACTTCGAAAATAAAATTCAAATTTGCAACTCAACTGTACCAACGTGTTATTTCTGATGTGCCTAAAGGAAGTAATGAAAAATATGCGAAATTTCTTGACAAATTATCAAGTTTGTTGGAAAAAAATGCACATGTACCACCAATAATGGGAACAAAATACAACAGAGACATAAAAACGATGCCCGTAAAAGTGGTACCGTCAAACGGGGTGACTTGCAACACTTGGGTTTTCTACAAGTTGTTTTTTTATAATAAAAATATACCCAAACATCGACCTATGTCATCACGCATCCCTAGTTTACATTGTATTTGATGTGCCTTGCCTAGTTGGTATTTAGGTGAAAATATAACTCACTGTTGTTTTTCGTATTATTTTGTGAAACTGTTTCGTTAATTGAAAGTCGAACGTCGTAAATCGTAAGTTCGTGTAGCTAATTAAAAATAATTTCACCAAAATCGATCCCCTCTCCAGTTACAGTACCTACTTAGGTATATAATTCCGCAAAAACTATAAAATAATAAATTTATTTGTTTTTGAAATATCAACTTTTTTGAAATTTGTTCCCCTGCACTTGCAACAACTGATATACGATTTTTATTTTTCAAAAACTGCTGATTCAGCTTTTAAACATTTTTTTTTCAAACTAGCATTGATTTTATGTTACACAATTCCTTTATCATGCCGCGAAACTACAAGAATCCTGCAGGAAGTCGCATGTATGCTAATTTTTCAAAGAAAACTTTGATTAAATCATCGGTAGAAGTTAAAACACAAATTGTTTATCCGGGAAGCCGCTTGGCGGTACAATTTGTCCCTAACAACAATTTTACATTATTCTAATACAGAAAACAGTAAAACTAAGACTTGCGGTGGTGAAACAGTGTTGAACTTCCTAGAAGATCCAACACGTGTGTTTTACTGCTTGATGCGGAAATGCCTTTTCAAAATAATGATCTTAACATATCGTTTTGTGATATCGTGATAATTTGGATGGCGGGGAAAGAAAGGAAAACCTTTTTAAAAACAACTATCCAGGGAATGGTGATGGTGCACACCATTCTTAAACCGACATAAAGCACTTTCAAACTGATGACTTCAAAATATCAATCGATCCGTTGAAATCGTTAAAAAAATAATCGGAATGAGGGGAGGGGGATCCCTCAAGTAAGGCCCCTGCATTGACAGTGGTGAAGAATGACCCAGGATGAAAAATCGATATGATAAAGTTGTTCTAAAACATGTTACGATTGAATACGATGAAGTGTTGCAAGTCACCCCGCAGTAGGGATGGCTTGCAAAACCCATCATTTTGATATTATTTTCATATTTTTATTATTGTTAAATGTCTGATTATATGTCTATTCACTAATATTAGGACACATTAAAAGTATCATGTAGTAGTAGAATGAATAAATCCTTTTAATTCATAATTCTCGGGTACTTATTCAAAAGGACGTATGTGATTTTGTAAACAAAGATTCAAACATCGATTTGTCTAATCTGATAGTACTCCCACGCAAACCATCACCACAGACAGGTAGGGGAAGCCCTCGGCTACCTGTTGATGGTGTTGGTTTGTGTGGTAGTGCCATCAGATTGGACAAATCGACGTTTGAATCTTTGTTTACAAAATCACATACGTCCTTTTGAATAAGTACCCGAGAATTAATGAGAGAGAAACTTGAAAAGTGTTGCAAGTCACCCTGTTTGACGGTACATGTACATTAATAAAATAATTTTAAACCGTATAGGGGAACTGCTCCTTGAATTCCTAACATGTAGGTACCCAACTGAATACCATTCGAAAACAAAGAATTGGTGCACAAATTGATTTATTTTTCATTTTTGTGATTTTTTCAGCGGTAAGCACGCCGGATAACAAAATTGTGGTATATACCAGAAATTAAAAAGTGCATCTACAGATTTAGTTTTCAAAAATAACTTTGCCAACAAAAGCCGTTGGTGTCATTAACACAAAATCGACAAAAATTGTTTATGTACCACTTTTGCTGGCACCGGATCATATATTAATAGTTGATACAAATTTGTGAACATTGTAGGTATTTAGCAACAAATACCGTCGTTCGATGTGTGGTGATTTCCTACGATAGCACCTACAAAGCGTATTGACTACAATCAAGGTCATTGTGAAAATATTCATGATCGTAAGAAAGTAAACACCATGCACAGGTAGGTATCGATTTCTGTCGAATAGCAATAAATATTCATGCACCGTGCTATCAAAGCGCTTCATAATTTCCAGTTTAAAACATACAATGTAGTTGAAATTCCCCTTTCTACAATAAAAAAGCTTTCACAAAAAACGTTCTCAAAATACCCATGATCACGATTGGCCTGATCCGGATCCCTTGTTTTCAAAACAAACCACCCCACTCTGCAGATCGTAGTGTATCCAGGCCAAATCATCAGCTCACGGTTTGCTGATTTGTCTCACGAATCATAAGATTGTTCTTTCCTCCTTGTCTATTTTTTCACGGTCACACGCGCTTCCGGACGGTCCAATGTGGCGCCGCGGATGATTCATACTTTTCGATGGAAATACTTTTTCTCTACACTATCCATTGTTTTTGGAGCTTTTTTTCCAATCCTCCCGTCAATTGGCCGCACTTAAAGGAATTTCCGGAACACTAAATTCAATCGCATATTTTTTTTGGGAGCTCGAAAAAAAAATCCGCAAAAACACGTTGTTAGACGGTCGAATAAAAAGCAACACCACCACAATTTAGGGCCACTATCACACCGTTCCTGGGCCGGATTTGGACCGGAAAACATCACCAGTACTTCAGGGCACACGAATAACATACCTCGGCCTGGGTTCGCACTTCGTTGTCGGTCGAGAGTAGGGAATTTAGCAGCTGGTGAAACTGAGCCTGATCCGCAGCCATTATTCCGCATTTACAAAAGAGAACCACAAACTGACGGACGACAGAACGTGCAAAGAGGAAGAAACACCACCGTCTGACGGATGTGCGTGTAGGAAAGAGGAGAGCAGCTGTAGAAGGCGCGCGGTGGAAATCGCGCCGACTGGTGGCGGCGGATCGTCGATGGATGAGACGAATGTGCGGAAGCGAAATTTTTGGGGCTGCCAGATGCAAGTTGACAACTTCTTCGCGGTGTTCGCGGTACACGGAGAACCTCAGAAACTCATTAATGAGTAAAATTTCACTCATTTCGAAGAATAAGTGGATCTCCTCATTTAAAGAGTAAACATGCTTTTACTCATTAATGAGTAAACACTATAGATAGTGGAATATATAGATGAGCGAAGATAAATCCTCTGTCTCCAAACGAACTGTCAAACGTGTCTCCAAACGAGCATGACGTCACGATTTCAATGCAAACGTTAAGGGCTGTGACGTCATATGCGCGTGTGCACGGGCAAAAAAATCGACTCAGCCATGCTTTCGCTCATCTATAGATTCTACTATCTATAGTAAACACCATATACGTCAAAAAATGTTGAATATTTACCCGCTTTTGAGAATGAAATAATGTGCAAAAGTGGGTAAAAAACCCCCACTTTTGAAAAAAAAAATCGTGCAGCTTAAAATATTCTTTTCAATTGCAATGGAATGAATAATTTCCAGGAGTAAATCAAATTGAATCGTACACTGACAAAAATCCAATCATATCCATTATGTGTGGCACACATAAATTTTGACTATAGCATTTCCCACAATCCCACATAACGGCTATGTGAATTCGCATAGCATATATGTGGAAACACACATAACCGTTATTAACTAATAACCTTTATGTGGATTCTCCTATAGATAGTGGAATATATAGATGAGCGAAGATAAATCCTCTGTCTCCAAACGAACTGTCAAACGTGTCTCCAAACGAGCATGACGTCACGATTTCAATGCAAACGTTAAGGGCTGTGACGTCATATGCGCGTGTGCACGGGCAAAAAAATCGACTCAGCCATGCTTTCGCTCATCTATAGATTCTACTATCTATAGATTCTCCCATAGCGGGTGGTTATTAACGCACACATAAAATTTATTTGTAATTTTCTTTAGATTTTTGCCAATAAAAATGTTTGGATTTTTACACAGAAAGAAAAATCAATAATAAAATTAAGAAAATCGTTGGTTAAAATAAAAAGTTGCGTTGGTTCTTTTTCGTAGAGAGTTGCGAATGTTCAAAATAAAAGTACGTTAACTTTTGCAACAACCATGGTAAGTTAGTTGTAAGTTGTAAGTTGTAAGTTAGTCAGTACAAATCTAGACTGAATTTTGAATAGGTCGTATGTAACAAAATTGGATATTTCGAGCTTATTACGTTAAAAGATAGAGAATATACAGTTCCTTTCGTTAAAAAAAAATTGTGCCGATATTTTAATATTTTAATAAAATATTATTGCGAAACATTTCGACGTAATTGACGAACACTCCTGTAGAACGAAAATCGATCATTCGACCTATTGTCACAAAAAGCCTTTTCGACAAAAAATGCCGAAATAAAAAATTCCGTGTATACTACCTTTTGTCAAAAAAGGTCGCATGTACCGAAAATGTCAAATGCAAAAAAAAACATCACATACGACCCTTCGTTGACAGGCTGGGAATTTTGTTTTTAAAATTATTTTGATGTTATTTCAATTAAAAGTATTAATATATTAGTGGTATTCGGTTAAGTATCCAGTACGCCACGGATTGGTCGAAGATTGCGAGGATGGAACGCTTTCTGAAGCAGTGCCGAACTATAGAAGATCATCAGTTTTTGTTGACAGAGTTCCTTTAAAGTTTAAACATACCGGAGAACAGAGAATACAGCGCGGAGATTATGTTCGAGACCTTCACCACCGCGTACCGGGGTTGTATATTGCAGTGCAGGCGGTTCTGGCGCTGGCAGCTAGTTGGGTGTCTCGTCCGGTAGAGGAAAGAACGCTGACGGGAATTGTGGCGACGATGTGACGCACGTGATTCCTGTGGCCGACGGCGACGTCATGGGATAGTGAATCTAGCACATTCCAAACGCTGGTCAGAACATCACTTCTTCTGTTCAGAGCTTCCTTTATGAACATGAGGTTGGAATATCCCTGGAACAGAGCATCGAGACGGCCAAGCCGATCAAGGAATGGCTTGGCTACATCTATCTGAACATCGCAAAGCAGCCATTCGTGGGCGACGTGTTGAGGTGAGTTCAGGATTTCGGTCAAAAGGCTTCAGCGTAATATCAAATGTATAGTAAATGCTCGGTTAAGAATTACTGAGAACTTGAGCGAGGGACGAATCAAGTCTAAACCAATTGACGTTCCGATGATTTCCCATCATATGCAATAATACGTGGTTTGGCGAAAGTATGTTGGTCTCAACGGTGCAATTTTACCTATTTTCTGAGCATAAGGTGAAATCTCAACACTATGTATTACAAATGATTTTATAACTTAATTATTGAAATTATATAAGAGCATTACAGGTGAGAAAACATTTGCTTAATTTTAAAGAAAAAGGAAGTATCTTCGACAGTGCCGGTAACACGCTTATCGGTCTGAAGTTTTGGGTTGTGTGCGATTGGGAAGTTTCGGAAATGGTGTTATAAATGCCTTTTCCAGTTTGATGGGAAGGTATTCGTTTCAATGATCGAGTTGAAACAATGACATAGAGCAGGTAAGACGAAAGGGCATAGGAGTTTAATGAAAGAGATTGGTATTGCATCAAGCCCGGCAGCGTTGGTATCAAATATCAAATTCTTAAATTTATTTATCGATCCCGTTAATGTATTCAGATTCAGTATGATACTATGCGCGACTATACTAAGCGGATGGGTTTGAATTCGCACTTTATGGAATATTCCTTCTAAATAGAATATCAAAGCACTCGTAAGCATTTTTGAGCAAACGATGTTAGGAATTGGTCCTTCTGCTAGATGAATCAGATGGTCGCCTAGTAGGCGAAAATGCGCGTTCTGAACTGCCCATGCAGTTTTCATACGATTCTTAATTTTAGTTTTTCACAATTTGCTCAACGTTTCTCGTTATCTTCGCATTTGGAAATATCATAAACCCTTCGGAAACGATAGCTATCATATTTGCTGAAGGAATGAACTAAATCCACCCAGCCGTTTTCGCGTTATGCGGATACGAACACATACCATTTCATTTTTATTATATAGAAAAGTATTTTTATATGAAATGCCATATACGTTATTTAGATCAATATGAAATCATGCGTCGTACTGGAGTCGTTTTAGAATTAGTTGACGAGACAATCTACTAGGCCCTCCGTTGAACCAGGAACAGTTGGTCTAATACCCGGAGCCGGTGACAGCGGGGTAGATACTGTCGCATGTTGTAAATTCTGTAAACGATGATGAGGATTTATGTTAGTACATAAGGAAATTGTTCAGTTTAAGTTCACAATTTTTAGCTAATAGGTTTTTTTTTTCATTTTCGTAACTCGTACATGGTTGGTTTAGAAAACCAACCCAGAATTGAGTTTCGGAGTTTCGAGCGGATCACGAAGGAAATCAAACTTCCTCTGTTTTCGACTGAGAATGACTGAAACTTACCTCAGCAGCTCCCCACCACACTATCCGAATTTCACGCCTGCAGCTTGTCTAGGGTGAACTTGCACGTGCTGAGTTTTGGGGTATTTACATTTCTATATTATTTCTATATTCTATATTATTAAAGATATTCGAACGCACATGCCGCGGTACTTGATTTGATAGGTCGTATGTCCTGTCGTAAAAGCAATGACATCTGTCAACAGGTCCGAAGTGCTTTGACGAATGTACATGACAAATGAAAAACCGACGGAACAGTTCAGTCGAAAGTAACATGGTGCTTTGCATAAGGTCGCATCGTTTAGGTCGAATGTATAGCACACACTTTCAAAACGACGCGAATCTTTTTTTTGTGGAGAAAATGAGTTTCTAGCGAAAAAATCATGATTGTTTCACAATAATTTATATAAATGATTTAAATTAAAATTTTAGGTGTCGAAATTGTACAAAATTGGCACATATTGATAAAATAACATTTAATTTTATCTTTGAAAACTTCGTTATCCGTTTTCTCCGATTGAGCAAAATTGCACATCCGACCTATTCAAAAATCAATCTAGAAATATATTTAAATTAAAGGGATTGGTTCAAATGGTAACTCTCAGTTTTTTCAGTAGATTTGATCTTGTGTATAAAAACATAACAAATATCGGGCTGCCATTGACAACGAAACATATCAATGCTTGCTAGCTGTTAATTTCAGTTCAGTGTCGGGAAGCAGTTAATGTCAGTTTTATTATAGCAGTCGCCATTATGGCGAACGTGGAAAGCTGGATACTTTTGATATGGTCGTGATATGGAAAAGCCACCTTCAGTTTTATTTTATCCTCTCGTTTGTCCGGCAGCCAAACTGCTGTTGAAAAAATGATAAGTGTTGGTGGTTTTATTATATTTTGCTAATATCCAGCTTTTTACGCAGGTGATGCTATAAACTTTGAATCACCCCCTTTGACATTTCTTGTGTACACTATATTTTATTTGAAATTTGATCAAAGTATGCTTTTAAAAATACTGATCACTTGGAAACGTCAAAAGGAATAATGTTTTCATCTGGGATCTTTTCGATTTTAAATTTTTTCAATTAATTTTCTGTCTTATTCTAGGTGGTACAAGAGCTGCTGACTGCTGAACATCACCTATATGCTTCCTCTCTGGATAATTGAATAAACCTACTTGAATAAGAAATTACAATCAAATCTTCGTGTGTTTTTGGGGCTCGGATGGCTAATGATTGTAGGCATGTTCCTTCCGTAAGATCAACGTTGGTTTTGCTCATTATGTGATCCATGCACATTGGTACAATCGGTTCGGATGCATAGACGATTCCTATAGGTGATAAATATTATCTGCTGGTTGATTATATGACCTCTTTCGACCCTAGCTGTTTTATAAACCTTGAAAGTTAACTGTTGGCTATTGCTGATTTATTCCTTTAAGCTATCCGCACCCAACATCAATTTACCGGGTTTAGTGCTACAGCTACCTCACTTCACTCCTTGAATATAGAAGTAAAATAGCTCCGAATACGATACGGTATTCAAACCTCGTATTCCTTATGCCACACTTTTTGTGTTGAGCTTTTTAACTTTTTGTATATGTCATAACGCTTCTCCAAACCCCGTTTCTCGTGAATTTTGAAGTACCTACTTCATGAACGCCCAGAAATTCCATCAACATTTTATGCTGCATGCAGATAAAAGACTTTGTAATTTCCATTCTCGTGTTCAACTTTTGAGCTAGAAATAAATTGTAAGATTTTCGGTGTTTCACCTTATTGAAAAAGCGTCTCGAGAAACCAACAAGAAACTCCCCACACGCTTACTTCAGTTCACCCAAATATGGGTGAAGAATACCTATAATCATCAAAAGTGCCCATACGTATTTATGGGTAAACTGACATTTACCTACTTATAGGTAAACTCGTTTCACCCGAGGTTTCACCCATATTTGGGTAATTTAATACGAGCAAATTATAGGTGAATTTCACCCATATTTGGGTTAGTTTTTCGTGTTTTTTATTTGGGATCTTAAAATATTTTGCAATAATAAATTATTTACAACATATTTATAATTGATATAATTTATTCAACATGTTTTTGATTTTATTTAATAACAATGTAAACAAGAAACACAATTAAAGGCGCTTCACCCTGTTTGATGACAGAATAATGGGAATTACGCCACCGCTGCTATACTGCCGGATCCGCTTGAAGACCCACTACGCAAAGGATTTCCACGCCTCTACAGATGATGCTTTCGTTTAAGTTCCGGATTTTAGCAGATCGGCTGGTATGCCGAATAAGTGCCGATCTCATCCCAGATGGAATTGATGAACTGGAAGTAACAAACGAAACAGTTTTTAGACGAAATTTTTTTTTCTCGAAAAATTAAACTTACCTATGAAAACACGACGGGTTAGGCAAGCTTCACGTATCACGATTTACTTTTTAGATTTCCTCCTTTTTCTGTGTGGTCCAAAACGGTGTGCTCTCTCGGAAACAACCTGTAGCTCCTCTTACTGCATGCAAACACTCAGGTTCCGGAGAAGATTCGTATTTTCGGCATTCTGCGTCCACAGCGCTTTAATCAGTTTGTAGCTCTTTTATCGCTAGCTCTGCTTGTAAAGATCTCCAGATGAGCTTGCATTCACCGGTCCGGTGTACGTACAGGTCGGTAAAATCGACGCGGGTTTGATGCTATTCGGAAATTTTCCCTGATGCATCAGGGAAACAAATCGCTGTGTATGTGCAGTTCCGAAAAAGTTGCCTCAACATAATCTGAAAACAAGAAAAATTGATCTTTTAATAACAAAAATTTTGACCAGCAAATTTACACCCACTTACCGATATAGTAAACAACATATAGATCACGCATTTCTTCGGCTTCTGCCAACACCAGTTTAAAGAGTCTTTTTTCCATATCGATATGTTTTTTGCCGTTTTCGTTCTCAATCTTCTGGGAACGACTGCAGCAATAACTCAAGCGAACGTATAAACTTTTTTTTAGCATATAATGGAACTATTTTTTGTTAAAATTACACACTCTATGTCAGGAAAATATCACGGAAGAAAATTGATATTTATTGTCAAGTATCAATTTTGAAATGTTTTATTTTTCATCCAAATATGGGTAAATCAAGTTACCCATATATGTATAGGTAAATGAAATTTTCCAATAATATTAGTGAACTTTACTAATATTCTTGGTAAATTTCACTCATATTATAGGTACCTTATAAGATACCCAAATATGGGTGAATCAGTTACCTATTTATAGGTAAACTGAACTAAGCGTGACAGCTAACCATTAAGCACTGTAATAAGCCTTATTTAAACCGTAAAGCAGCTTTTCAGTGCTTATAAGCTGTATATGTGTTTTTCAAATGCTTATTGGCAGTATAAACTTCAGGCAGTAAAAGAAGCCATATATCGCCCGGATAAAAAATATCATAACAATATCATTAATTTTATTGTTACAACACCATTGATTACATTAGAGAATACCATAAAATGAGATGTAATTTTGCCAATAAAATCACATTAGAAATAATGGTTTTCCACCATAAAATGGATGGTAAATGTGACTTTTACAAAAGAAAATAGGGGTTGTTATGTATCTTTACAATAAAATTTTCGAAAATTTTCCATACAAAATTAAGAGCAAAACAATTGATTTTAATGTTGTTCTATGACATGATTTTTAAGGACAAAACAATAAAATTTGGTGTTTTTCTAATGTTTTTTGTAACTTTTTTTTATTGTATTACAGTATAAATACATAAAGATTTAAAAATACTTGCCATAACACGAGTCAGTACTATCCCACTCAATTCCATCACTTTGTAATTTTACAGTTACGTATTATCACCAGTAAGGTCGAAATAAGTATCTGTAAAAATACAATGGAATTGAATTGAATAGTACATACATGGCAAGTGGAGGCTTTCCACTATAGAAGCTCTAACAATATTGCTGTTAAAATCAAATATATTTCAATATGACATAATTTTACTATCTTAAATTGTTACATTAATTCTAATATTGGTAAAGAAAAACATATACATTAATACAATGAAGATTGTGAAATACAGATGATGCAATATTATTTTAGTTTGTTTAAATTTTGATTTTATATTCTATATTCAATTTTAAATTGAGTTTCAATTTGTTATTATTATTATAATCATTGTAAAACGTATTTCGGAATCAACAATTGGCAGTCACAACTCAGCTCGACTTGGAGAAATATCGTACTCGAACTGAGCTCATTACTACTTATAACAACAAACAAACAAATTATAACAACAAACAAGCAAACAATTTAACAATTTTCTATCGTTACACTTAAAATTTAAATTAAAAAAACAAAATAGAATTTGTAAAATTAAAATTTAGTTAAAATTGAATAGAAATTAAACATAATTAAATTAAATTGAATTAAAGTTCAAAAAGAATACATTAATTTAAAATTAAATTCAAATCATATTAAATTAAACTTTAATGAAAAATAACTGATTGGTTGCAGGTCTTCTCCTATTTGTAATGTATGTGACGCTAATGTTAAACATCTTTATGTAATCGGCGCTGGACTTGCTATCGGTGGATGAGAATTTCGTCACCTACTGATTGGGGGTGGAATTTAAATTATTTTAATAACACTTACAAGCGTGAAGAGAAACTTACATCATTGCCAGCTTCATACTAAATAATTTGGAATCCACCGTCAATGCAATTCCGGAAGAACTTTAGATGGATTCGTTACAAGTGGGTAGTTGCTGAAATACGAGTGAGTGTCAAACAAAGACGTTAAGGGTTTCAAATATTGTTATTCTTACCGTGGCGAGAATGATTCGTCCAGATATATCCATGCCCTTTGTAGAGTTCTGTTTTCCTTGTAGAACGTAGTGGAACCTGCTAAGTGCTCGTCCGTCTGTAGTCCGTGACCTCCAACCAAAGTTGTAATCGGTAAAAACTGAAGAGAAACAAAACAAATATCTAAAGTTGCACTTACTGCTCACATATGTAGCCTCACACCCCAGGAATACTATCCGTTACATTTAGGTCCCCATAAAATTTCCAATGGGGCAGAATTTTATTTCCGGAAGAGAAATACCGGCAACTCCACTTAATTATAAAGGCTCAGGGGAACAAATTTCGTGGACAAGATTTCGAAGGTTCGATGTTCTGGTGGCGTAACTCCGCAGAATCAACTATTTGTTTACCCTTACGTAAAAGTTGCATTACCTATCGGAAACCCTGCCTACGAATTACGTTACCATGTATATGTTAAAAGGACGGGTGCCGATTTTCCGCATCAATTCTTTTTTTCTTAAATCCCGCGCCAAAATCATTCGGGATGTTATGAGATTGAACTATCACAACTTACCATGATTATGGAAACACTTATTCACTGCTCCACCGCTTGGATACAATCAGATTCTTCCGCAATGAAAGACACTTCGTGTAAATATAATTCCATTCTTTGTTTACGATGCAGCACCAGAAGTTGACTGTCAAAGTTGAGCGATACACACTCAACGGAAAACACACAAAACTCAAATAAAAAGTTTAAATTTTTAAATACTTTTTTAATTTTATTTTATTTAGAACACATATTTGAGACACATAATTGATGTTTCTAGTGTATGAAAAAGTGAAAAAAAAAAACAATAGGAAAAAAAAAACAATGGAAAGTTTATTGCTTTTAAATGTAGTTTCATCATCAAAAAAATGTTCCAAAACTCATATTCCTTTTATTTTTTTTTATTTTTTCAACATTTTCTTAATAACGAAATAGGATAGTACGACCATTTCGTACATATTTGACAGACAATAAAAAACAATATAAACATAATAGAATGAATTAGTAACAATTAAATGCATTGTTGTTATGACGTAAGTACAATAGATATATTTTTCTATTGTCAAAAATCTACAATAAATGTACAATAGATGGAATTTTCTCCCATATAAATTATAATATTCCAATTGGTTATACAATACAAGTTACTGTAATTTTTTATCCGGGCGGTATTTAACGCTTTGATGGAAAGCTGATCAGCCCTGTGGATACAAGCCGAATAAGGGAACTGTCAAAACCAATTTAGAGCTATCATTTATGACGTTTGGGTGAAATCAATAACAATAATGCCTAGAGTTTTACAACCTGTCTCTGTTACTCGCATTTGAAGCTGATATACTTTCTAAAGCCTACCATGTATGCTTTGCAGTAAATGATTAACATTTTATAGAAAACCTAATCATACTGAATGGATCGGATAAATGTTTCATACTTCTGTTGTTCTGTTATTCTGTAGCTTTATTTAATAATCCAAAGGCGTCCAAAGGAACCTTTTATATAGGTGCCATGAACCCAAAAAGTTTCATAATTACGGATTCAGCATGGTTTTGCCTTTCTTTTTCATCATTTCCCGCTCTTGTGATGAAGACAGGTGGAAACCATCTGTTTTTATCACTTGCTAGCAACAGATCCACTCAATTTGAAGATGGATCAGATGGCAAACTCAGCGGTACTCAAACGAAATCCTTTCACCAAGTGTTCTAGCGTTCAAGCCCGGAGATAACAATAAATAGCAAAAAAATCATCGAGTCCTCAATGGGAAGAATAAAGAAAGAACACATCAAGATGTAAATAAATATTTTTCGTTTCATATTTTTTTAGTTTCGTTCCAACTCGTCTAAATATTTTGACATTTTGTTTTCATAGGCGTGGAAAAATAGGTAGGGGCAAGCACTATATCAGCCAAATAATTCGCCAAAAGCGGCTTTTGAGCAGCACTTGAGTATAATGTAGGGCTCATTAGCACTCATTCCAGTTCGAGACAGCAACACGTACGGACGTGTTTTTTGCTCGCGCATTTTTTCGAAGTGTTTTTTCTCGTTCTTTCGCTGTTTACGTTTTCGCTTGTCGCGTTGGCGTTATTTTCTCCCGGACCCGTCATGGGAGACTCGGTGGCCGATTCGGTCGCTGGAAAAGTGCCTAAGCGCACTGCTCTTGGAGGCGCGGGTAACCCCTCCAAGCAGCTTTTGCAGAGCAACGTGTTCTCGCCGTTGCCGCTTGATGACGCCGGCAATCCGCCGAAAAGAGGAAGAAGCAGCAATCGCAGCTGCCGCAGGTGCAACCGGAGCGGAAGGAGAAGTGCCCGCCCGTGTTTGTGAAGGGCGATCCGCCGGATTTACGACCAAAAATTCGCCAGCTGATCGCTAAGGGGCTGAAATGTACTTTTCGGCTCTGCAGCGAGGGCGTGAAAGTGATGCCGGCCAACAGGGACCATCATCAATCCGTCGTGGAGTTCCTCGAGGTCCACAAGTATGAGTACTACACTCATGACCACCCCGGCACGAAGCCGCTCAAGGCCTTGCTGCGAGGACTTCACGACATGAAGGAGGAAGAGCTCCAAGCAGAGCTTGAAAGTTGCGGACTGAAGCCAGTAGCCGTCCACAAGATCGCTCGTCACGACAAGGCGAGGAAATATCGCGACCAGCTTTACCTGATCCATCTGGAGCACGGTTCCACTACCTGGAAGGACCTGAAGCTGGTTGGCGTTATAAATTACACCGTCGTTGACTGGGAGCGATATCGGCCAGTGCACCGCGATGTCACGCAATGCACCAACTGCTTCAATTTCGGGCACGGCACCAGGAACTGCCGCATGAAGCCGCGCTGCAACAAGTGTGGCGAACCCCATCCGACTGACGAGTGCGACAAAATGGAGGTGGCCGATCCCAAATGCGCCAACTGTGGCGACAAACATCGGGCCACCACAAAGGGCTGCCCAAAGCGAGCCGAGTTCCTGGAAATCCGGAAGAAGGCTTCCACCAGGACCATTCAGAAGAAGAACCGTGTTCCTGTAATCAACGAGGTGAACTTTCCAGCTATCCCGGCTCCCCGTCGTGTGATTCCAATACTCCCACCGCTACAGCCGCACAAGCGACTGGCAGCGGCAGCTGCATCGGTCCAAGCTCCAGCATCGTCGGCACCATCCACCAGCGAATGGCCCCCGCTTCCTCCTCCTGGGTTCCGTCGACAGTCGGAGAACGAAGCCGTCCCACCGGAAGAATCTGCCCCGCTGTACACTCCGGAGCAACTGATGCCGATCTTCGCGCAGCTCGCCACTCGACTGCGCGGCTGCAAAACCCGATTCGACCAGGTCTTCACACTTGGCATGTTCATCATTGAAAATGGCTGCTAGGGTGGGCCTGGTCAACTGGAACGCTTGCTCGCTAAAGAGCAAAACAATCGAGCTGAAGGATTTCCTTGAGGAGAAGGAAATAGACGTGGCGTTCATCACCGAAACGCACCTAAAACCGGAGGTGAACATCAACATCCCGGACTTCCGCATCGTGCGACTCGACCGGCCGACCAGGGAGGTGGTGTGGCCATCGCTCTTCGCTACAACATCAACTGTCGTCTGCTTCCAAGTTTCCAGCTCAGTGTCATTGAGGCCATCGGTGTCGAAATCACCACTTCGGTCGGCACAATCGCGCTCATCGCGGCGTACTGTCCAACGCAAGCCAAAGCCGGCGATGGATCATCGGCTGCCCTTCGGAGGGACATCGTCAAGCTGACGCGGAGGCAAGGCCAGTATATCATTGCCGGCGACTTGAATGCCAAACATCAAGCCTGGGGCAACAGTCGCGGCAATCGAAACGGCACCATCTGGAGCAACGACATGGAGGAAGGCCACTACACGATCCTGAGCCCGGATTCCCCACTCGGCTGAGTCGGTCCGGTGCCCACGCAACGCTCGACCTCTACGTAACAAACCTGAGTGACCACGTCTCGCAGCCGGTTGTATACCAGGAGCTCAGTTCGGATCACTATCCGGTGGTGGCGGAACTGGGCTCCTCGGTCAATCGGCACCAGCAGTTACGGCGGAACTACCACCGAGTGAACTGGCAGCGTTTCCAGCAGTGCGTCGATAACACCGTCGACTACGAGGTGCGTCCGGAGACGCCGGAAAGTATCGACCGCCAGCTGTGCGCTATCGAGGAGGCGATCACGGCGGCCCGAGAGCAACACGTACCGACGGCTCGGCAGGTAAGCAACTCCTTAAACATCGATACACTCACCAAAGATTTGATTCGATTGCGGAATGTCACTCGCAGGCAGTTTCAGCGTACTGGACTGTCTGAGCTTAAGGCACGCTGCAATCGAATCCCAAAAATTATCAAGGCCAGAATGGTGGACCTCAAAAATAACGACTTCTCGAATAAGATCCGCACTCTCCCAGATTATGCTAAGCCGTTCTGGAAAATGACCAAAATTCTAAAATCCAAGCCTCGGCCCATTCCACCTTTGATCCCACTAGACAATAATGGCTCTAAGGATCGCTTGATAACTCCTGCAGAGAAGGTCGCTGAAATAGGTCGTCACTTCGTCAGCTCCACACAATCTTGGGCAGAACATCGTCAGTCCACACGAAGCAGCCGTCAACGAGCATGCTAACAACATCCATTTGATTCCCAACGACTTCTCGGAGGAGTTGGAGATCTCAGCTGACGAATTGACGGCCTATATCAAATCGTCGAAGAACATGAAGGCCCCAGGCTTCGACAGCATCCTGAATCTCGAGCTCAAACACATGAGTGCTCCGTTCTTTGAGCACCTCTCGCTGATCTTTAATCAGTGTCTCCGGCTTAGCTACTTCCCATCGTCCTGGAAGTCAGCGAAAGTCATCCCATCCGGAAGCCTGGGAAGGATCCTTCCTCCCCAAAAGTTATCGACCCATCAGCCTTCTCTCAGGGTTATCCAAGCTATTCGAAAAAGCTATTCATCATCGGTTACTTGAGTCTGCCGAAAATCTCAACATCTTGCTCGAGGAACAGTTTGGTTTCCGACGCGGTCGGTCAACTGTACACCAACTGACCTGAGTTACCAACGTCCTCAGACGGAACAAGTTTGTCTCGAAAACATCCGCCATGGCCTTTACTCGATGTCGAGAAGGCATTTGACAATGTATGGCATGATGGCCTGGTGTACAAACTACAACGCTACAATCTTCCAAGCTACCTGGTGAAAATCATCAACAATTAACTGTCGGCAAGGACATTCCAGGTCTCAATCAGCGGAGCGAGTTCCAATCCGCACAACATCGTCGCAGGCGTCACCCAGTGCAGCATACTCGCCCCCTGCTTTTCAATTTGTTCACCTCCGACATGCCAGAACCTCCAGAAGGCGGCATTCTGTCTCTGTTCGCAGATGACACATCCATCGTCTACAACGGTAGAGTGATCAGAGCGCTAGTGGCAAAACTCCAACGAGGCCTGGATGCCCTGACAGAGTACCTCACCAGCTGGAAGATCTGTATCAACGCGGCGAAGACCCAGGTCATCATTTTCCCCCACTCCAAATCCCCTAAACTTGTTCCACCTGGGGAATGTAAAATCATCCTCAATGGCACGACCGTGGAATGGGCCAATGAGGCCGGCTACCTTGGCTTGACCCTCGACAGCAAGCTTATTTTCAGGCAACAGGTTGACAAAACGGTGACAAAGTGTAACGTCTTGTTGAAACTACTGTACCCTTTGATCAACCGCCGGTCGTCATTGTCCCTGAGAAATAAGCTTGCTGTCTACAAGCAAATCATCCTCCCTGTGATCGAATATGGCATGCCGGTCTGGGAGAGCTGCGCTAAAACCCACCACCTCAAACTTCAACGGGTCCAAAACAAATTCCTGAGGATGATCCTCAACACCCCTCCCAGGACAAGAACATCCGAGGTCCACCGTCTGGCCGGAATAAAAACCTTACATGAACGCTTTGGTGAGTGTAAAGAAAAGTTTAGGGTCCGTTGCTTGCATTCGGATCAGGCTCCAATTAGGGCGCTAGTTCCAATCTAGGTTATCAAATTTCTTATTGTAAATATTAGTGTACATAGTAGTTAGGTTATCAAATTTAAAAAAACACACCAGCGCCTCCTAAAGGCCGTCATGATATATCATATTAACACTTAAATAACAATGTAAAAATAAAAATTTAAAATTGAAGTTGGATGGCCAAGCCGGCCGAGCACTGTACATGTAAAAAATAATTGTAGAACAGAAAATGAAACAATAAAGAAGAATTTTACTACTATTACTACTACTCATTAGCACTGTTGACCAGGTTTTTAATGCGACTGTAGAACCGAAATAAAGTCGATTTTAACTGCTTAATGGTTACTTGGGGATCCTCTCACACAAAAAACAAACATGGTTTTACAGAATGTTTTACACTTTCCTTCTGAAAAGTGCTTCGTTTCGTTAAAATTGAAAGTGAAATAAGCCTAGTTCAAAATTACTTTTCAATTTAAAAGTTTTTTTTCTTCTGTTCCCAACGACAAATTAAAAGTTCTCTCATTCAACCTAAAAACTATTTATCTGTCAATACGGTCAAAACCGTTTTCCGTGCATGACAAAACAGTAGCGACAATAAACCAGCCCAACCACAGGCGCTGCTTCCGATATATTTATTAATCGCAACTCTTTTGTGTGTTTGCGCCATTTTAGCTACTGTTTTGTGCAGTAGTGACCAGAATGCAGTGCCAAAGGAAATTCCTGTAATATTATCACGAAACTAGGAGCTCCTAGGTAAGTCTTTTTTTTTTGAATATTTAAGCGAAAGGATGTACTACCAGGCTACCAGTGTGCTATAAATCTGATCTTTGAAAAACGGCAGCCAATCCGGTACTTCAATAGCGGGAATGAAGTTGTGCGCTGAATTTCTTGTTAATTTAAAATTAAGATGACGATCCTCATGCGCTACTTTTGTCTTTGCTTTTCCTTACAGATTTACAGGAAGAAAAATTATGCCACTCTTGATAAAGCATCTCGAAGACCGATTGCAGCCAATCCGGCTTGATTACATGCTAAGTGGATTGAACGACAATGAACACGACATTCCCAGGCCATCCTAAATATTACATGTTTTAAAATTCAACCCAGAGCAATAAATATTAAGTTTTAAAATGAAGTAAAAATCGATTCAATGAAGTTGAAAAGAAGACATAAATGGAAGGGTGGGAAAACCTTTTTGCTGAAATTAAAGCTTCATTTCAAATTGAAAATAATCAACTTTTTTTTCTACAATTTTGATTTGACATGATACATTCTTATGGTGAATGTTTTGTACTTTTATTTTCAGAGCCGCATGTCACTTTTGAAGCATGGGTGTAACAAAAGTTTCCGTACTTTTATTTTAAACACACGGAACTCTCTACGAAAAAGAACCAACGCAACTTTTTATTTTAACCAACGGTTTTTTTAATTTGATGAATGATTTTTTTTTTTTTTTTTTTTTTTTTTTTTTTTTTTTAACTAATTTTATTTGCTAATTATCTAATACATGCATTCATCTCTTAGACTAGGTGTTCCGTGTTTTCTTAACACTATCATCCTTATTTGCTATGTTACGCTTTTAGTTATTATTAATACATTTCAATTGCCTCTGGCAGTTAGAATTTTTCCTCTGGTTGAATTGAACCATGTAGGAATTACAATGTTTTCAACTTAAACTAATCTTAACCTATTTTATACTAAAGGTACAAGGAGTTAATCGTTGCAATAGAAGATTGCAACGATTTTTGTCTAAAATTGGAAATTATTTTGTTGGACATTTGTTGCAATGTCTTAATATTAGAAATTCTATGAAGTTCATTGGTACTATACCACGGAGGCAACTTCAGAATCATTTTCAAAATTTTATTTTGAATCCTCTGGAGTGCCTTCTTTCTGGTATTGCAGCAACTAGTCCATATTGGCACAGCATACAACATGGCAGGTCTAAAAATTTGTTTGTAAATCAAAAGTTTGTTCTTAAGACAAAGTTTTGATTTTCTGTTTATAAGTGGATATAGACACTTAATATATTTGTTACATTTGGCTTGAAGGCCTTCAATGTGATTTTTAAAAGTTAATTTTTGATCTAGCAGAAGTCCTAAATATTTAGCTTCGCTAGACCAATTAATTGGAACCCCATTCATAGTGACAATATGTCTGCTAGAAGGTTTCAAATAAGAAGCTCTCGGCTTATGTGGGAAAATTATAAGCTGAGTTTTGGAAGCATTCAGGGAAATTTTCCATTTTTGCAAGTAAGTGGAGAAAATATCCAAACTTTCTTGCAATCTACTACAAATGACACGAAGGCTTCGCCCTTTGACTGAAAGGCCCGTGTCATCTGCAAACAAAGATTTTTGACACCCTGGTGGTAAATCAGGTAAGTCAGAAGTAAAATGTTATACAATATGGGCCCCAGTATGCTGCCTTGGGGACACTAGCCCTTACAGGTAATCTATCAGATTTAGTATTCTGATAGTTTACCTGCAGCGAGCGATCTGATAAATAATTTTGGATCAGTTTAATGATGTACAGAGGAAAATTAAAATTCATCAATTTTACAATCAAACCTTCATGCCAAACACTGTCAAATGCTTTCTCTATATCAAGAAGAGCAACTCCAGTCGAATATCCTTCAGATTTGTTGAGCCGAATTAAGTTCGTAACCCTTAATAACTGATGAGTGGTTGAATGCCCATGGCGAAACCCAAATTGCTCATCAGCAAAATAGAATTGTCATTAATATGAACCATCATTCTATTTAAAATAATCTTTTCAAACAGTTTGCTTATTGAAGAAAGCAAACTGATTAAGCGATAACTAGAAGCCTCAGCTGGATTTTTGTCCGGCTTCAAAATTGGAACAACTTTGGCGTTTTTCCATTTATCTGGAAAGTATGCCAATTGAAAACATTTGTTTAATAAATTAACCAAAAAGGATAAAGAGCTCTCAGGAAGTTTTTTGATAAGTATGTAGAAAATACCATCATCACCCGGGGCTTTCATATTTTTAAATTTTCCAGTAATAGATCTCACTTCATCCAAATTGGTTCCCAACGAAGGGTCAAAAACATTCTCTTGATTGAGAATGTCTTCGAAGCTCCGTGTAACCTGATCCTCAATTGGACTAGTGAGACCTAGACTAAAATTATGGGCACTCTCGAACTGCTGAGCAAGTTTTTGAGCCTTTTCGCCATTTGTTAATAAAATTTTATTTCCCTCTTTAAGCGCTGGAATTGGCTTTAGAAGTTTTTTTAAAAGCATTTTCGTTAATCTTCAAAAGGGTTTCGAACTGGGATCCAACTTTAAGACGTTATTCTCAAAGTTGGCATTTCTCAGAATAGCGAAACGTTTTGCCTTTCTCGTACAACAAAGTTGTACCTGAAAGGCTTTCATTTCACTCCCAAAACGTACTTTTCATAGAGCGCTTGTAGACCCATAGTGTTATATACCATTCAATTCAGCTCGACAAACTGAGCAAATGTCTGTCTGTCCGTGTGTGTGTCCGTGTGTGTGTGTGTGTGCGTATGTGTGTGCACATTGAAACATTAGCCAATTTTTCTAGTACTAAACCTGAATCGATTTTGCTACAACAAGTTGCATTCGATGGGGAATGTTTTCTTCTTGTTCACTATTGAGTTTCATAATGATGGCACTTCTCAAAAAATAGTAAATATTCAAAGAGTTATGAGACATCATTATTTCGTAACAAATAAGCTATCGATTTTCTACACGCTTAGTTCAGTTCACCCAAATATGGGTGAAGAGTACCCATAATCGCCAAAAAGTGCACATACCTATTTATGGGTGAAATGGCATTTACCCATATTTGAGTACAAGCCAATTTCAGAAAAATTGGTAATGTTTACCTATTTATGGGTATACTATTATAGGTGAAATTAACTCACATATGAGTGAACTTTTTGTTTTGGTATTGAAAATAGCAATCGATAAATTTTTCGTATTCCGCACGTAAAAAATAAGCCAATTGTGCAAATTCTTATAATTTTTATTTATTAATGGGCGGCAGTATCTTGACCTGCCTTTTTAATCGAACCACAATACATAATAATCTGCTTGTTGTCGGCTGGAAACGGCTGCCTTACCAAAACTGATGATCGAAACATTATTATCACGCGAAACCGGAACTTACGACAGCTTGGTTGGTCGGGTCAGGCAGCAGCTTCGGTCGAATTGGTTAATCGCAGCAGGCACCGGATCACGGATTCCATGGAAATTTGACGGTGTATAATCCCGAAACATGACAGCTATAAGATGATAGAAGTACGAGGAAACAAACGATCCGTCGTCACAGGTACTGTATCTAAAAATGTATTTAAAATCAAAATAAAAATAAAATATGCTTCATATGCAAATATGAAGAGCCTACCTTTAAATCAATATCAACGATCCGGAAGCTACTTTGGCATCGCATAGCTGCAAAGAAAACCAGCGCTCGGTACGAAAAGGAATAGCAGCATAGAAGCCTTTGCTTTCACTTTTTTCACGTTCATGTTTCATCGGTTTCATCTCGCGAATTCTCGATGACTCCTTGAATGACTTCTTTAGGTTTTTCCTCCAACGCTCATGTTTTCGGTTGCCTCTGGGAAAGGTCATCAGCTTTCTCCGGACCCGCCAAGATCTGATCAGTTGGGCGAAACAATTGGTTATCCGCCGCATGCTTAGTTCTAAAACAATGTAGATGATTACAATAAAGTTATTAAAATTCCATTAAACTAAATAACTTACCAGACAGATGAAAATGTTCAGTCCGGAAGCCACAGCAGCAGGATCGGAAAACAGCGAATAGAATAAATATGAGTCTCAGGGCTTCGGGCTACGTGCAAGGAATTTTACAACGGTATCCGATGCGGCGATCCGGCAAATGCGTTGGAACTGAAAATAAAAAGTTGAAAATATTATAGAGAACTGGATTCATTTTGTTTTAATTATCTTACTCTTTATAACGAGATCAGTTATGTTCTGCAAACAACTTGTGAATTCTGACGGATTCAGTTAAGTTCCATTTTTCATCCAAATGTGGGTGAATTGTATTTACCTAAATTTGCGTTAACTCAGTTTACTAATAAAATCAGTAAATATTACCGATAATATCAGTACATTTCACCCATAATATAGGTAATGCATACAATACTCATATATGGGTGAAACAAGTACCCAAAAATAGGTAAACTGATCTAAGCGTGTAGGTTATGTTCTCCCAAGACACAATTTATTCGAAACCGGCACACTGACAGCATAGAATACACAGCTTACACGGAAGAAAAAAAAATTCACAAAGAAACATAGAAACCCATTAATGAGTTAAAAAGTACCTATTTTAAGATTTCATGTATACACTGAAAATTCTAGTTTATTTTTTCAAAATGACCTAAGAAACATATTTTCATGAATGAATTTTAATATTGCGATCAACAGACCAATATGATAGCTTTTGATTGCGGTACACAAATTAATTCATGAAAAAAAGGTGACATATGTTCTTTTTAAAAGTTAAGCGTCATTTCTGCCATTTCTTTCACATGGGCCGATGTGAGCAGTGAGAAGTGAAAAGTGAGACGTGAGAAGTGCGAAGTGAGGAGTGAAAAGTAAGAAGTAAGAAATGAAAAATGAGAAATGAAAAATCACCAGATGATCCGAAATGAAAACAAAAATGTTTTTCCAAATTTAATCTAGACTATCCTTTGAAAAGAGCTGAAATTTTTTTGCTAATATTTTCAAATGGATATAATAGAAAAACGACGCATCCCACAAAAAGTGTTGTATGGGTGACTATCGCAAAATCAATCAATATTTCTAGTGTAAATATCGGAAACAATCCAAATTGAGCCCTACACTGAAAAAATCAGTTTAAAATTTTAAAGTCGATTTGCGAAAAATGCTTTTTTATTTAAATGAAATTTTGTCTCAAGATAGGTGATTATGTTCCCTACCAACCGTCCATACATCGCAAGCTGGGCACTCTTAAGGAAAAAAGTTTTTCTAACAAAAACTTTTCTTGTCGGAATTATTTTTAGTGTATTTTCATCTGAAACTAAACCAATGAAAGCCATCGTTATAGAACCCCAAGCAAATCTATTTTTATGATACATTGTCTAATTTAGTCACTAAATATAGTTTGTTTTTAAATTAAGAGTAATATTAAAAAGGGGTTTATATCTTCAAAAAATATTATATTCCATTATTAGCTTCTTTAGTTGCGACCAGTTACGACCAAAACATTGTACTCTGCCTGCCTTAATAGGAATACTTAATATGAGTATATATGTATACATATGTTAAATCCAACCCTTAAAGACACTGAAAAAATCAATTCCGTCAAGAAAAAGTTTTGTTAGAAAAACTTTTTCCTTAAAAGTGCCCGGCTTGCGATGTATGGACGGTTTGTAGGGAATATAATCACCTATCTTGAGACAAAATTTCTTCCAAATCAAAAAGAGCGTTTTTGCAAATTGACTTTTATTTTTTAAATTGATTTTTTAGTGTAGGGTTTTATTTAGAGTTTTTCAAAAGTTTTATTAGAAAGTTTGAATGATTTTGCGACAGTCACCCATACAACACTTTTTTGTAGGAAGCGTCGTTTATCGATTATATCCATTTGAAAAATCAGTAAAAACAAGTTTGACCCTTTTCAAAAGATAGTCTGCATCAGATTTGGAAAACCTGAGTATGCACTTTTCTTTTTACAGCACCTTTTAAGTATTGACCAATAAATTGACAAAAAGTCAACTTAACAATAAGAACACTTGCAAGTTCCCAAAAAGTCCTATTTGGCTTCATGCATTTCTATTACATTTTTCGCATAACTTCTCAAAAGGACCTAAGTAACATTTTTTCATGAATTCTCGCTTAACTTTTCAAAAGCACCTAAGTAACATTTTTTTCATGAATTAATTTGAACACTGCAAATTGACTTTTATTTTTTTAAATTGATTTTTTTAGTGTAGGGTTTTATTTAGAGTTTTTCAAAAAGTTTTATTAGAAAGTTTGAATGATTTTGCGACAGTCACCCATACAACACGTTTTTGTAGTATAGTGAACAATAGTTTTCATGTTGTTCTGTTGATTGCAGTACTCAAATTAATTCATTAAAAATGTTTCTAAGGCCCTTTTGAAAAGTTATGCGAGATTTATAGTACAGCAAAAGCCATCTAGTAGAAAATCTAGATGGATTATTCCATTGCTGACAAACGTTCATTTCGAACTAAAACCGCAAGTTGCTGGTTGATTTTTTTGTCATATACTCTGTCTCGCTCAAATCAACAGCGAATAATCTAGCGACTACTTTCACGAACACTTTATTGTCAGATTTTCTGGATATGATACACTGCGCGGCGTTTGGAATGTTCTTAATGTTCTTAATGGGTACTTGCACAAAACTTCACGCGGCGAATGACTGTCGAAAGGTACGGCCGCGACAAACGATACACCGCAATGCTATTCATCCATAAGACGATCCCCACCAGTGCGTAAATAAAGCCAAAATAGCAACCTCTATCATGACGCGAACTCGCACCGGTCGTTGGTAAACGGGTTTGGGAAATGTAAACGCAACCTTTCGGTGAATAGCGAGTTGGCAAATTTGGCGACCCGCTCCAACCGTTGCCAAACCATCACACGGAAATATAAAGTAACCCATAAATAAAAAATCTGCCGTCTGCTGAAAAATTATTTGGATACTCATCATCAAAACCATTGTGATGGAGGTCAGTTTAGTTTGGATTTCAACTGATTGGCGGCGCTAGTGCATATGAAATAACCTGATAGGTCTGATATCTCGAAATCTGGAATTTTTAGAATATTTGCGTCTTCTACAAAGTTGTTCGGGTGGTCAAAACCATCATGACGAAAACAAGTTTAATTTGAAATACAACCGCTTGGCGGCGCTACCCAAGTAACCATGAAGCTATATATGCTTGTAAGAAACACAGCCCTAAAAGTTGACTTAAAGTGGAAAAGGGCAATTATAAGACCGAAATAATGGTTCATTACTTTGGCATGTTGAAATAAAGCACCAGTAATGCATCGCTGCATTCGTACTGCTGATTTAGAGTATCGTTGTCTGACAGTTGATAAATAAATGCAACAACACATCGTTAAAACAGATCTAATGCAATTAGCATTTAGCATGCCGATTTGTGATTGATATATGTGCAATATTGTAATGCTTGCCCGCATAATAAAAACAACATGTTATATGGTCAGAATCATTATTACGATGTAAGATATAGCTTCACAGTTTACGTTGCGGTTATCGAATACTTTTCGATCGATTCAACCATAACTGCTCGACATCATCACTAAATGTCAACATATAACATGCTGTCTCTAAAATGTTCTTTATTTCCTGCATTATATGTCAACATTTTATCATACTGTTGAGCGAAAATTTTGCACGCGAAAACAGACGATTTTTATGGTCACATAACTTAACAACCCATTCAACATATTGTTATTTGTCAAATAACCGTACCACAAACTGTTAAAACATTATATGAGATTGTTCATTTACAGTTGTCAACAGTAAAGGATACTGTTGTCGACCGCTCGGGAAAATATCCATGTACAGTTTGTAATTATGCGGGTGGTGTTACTTGGGTAGTGTATTGGAAATAACCTGAAATGTCAGGTATCTTAAAATATGTAATTTTTAGAATATTGCCGCCTTCTACAAAGTTGTTCGGGTAGTCAAAACCATTATGATTAACGCAGGTTTAGATTAAGATATAACCGCTTGGTGGCGCTAGTGTATAAGAAATAACCTGCTAGGTTAGATATTTCGAAAACTGAAATTTTTAGAATATTGCCGTATTCCACAAAGTTGTTCGGTGGTGAAAACCGTCATGATGCAAGCAAGTTTAGTTCTAAACACAGTCGCTTAGTGGCGCTAGTGTATAAGAAATAAACTGATAGGTTAAATATCTCAAAATCTGGAATTTTCAGAATATTGCCGTATTCTATAAAGAACACACTCAAAATAAATCGCAGATTTCTGTAAAATTTCACCGAAATCTCAACAGCAGAACTGTTCGATGAAGAATTTGACAGATTTTCTGTGGTTTTGACAGTTGAACAACGGAAAAATCGCAGAAAAAATTGTGAAATAATTACCGAACAATTCTGCTGTTGAGATTTCGGTGAATTGAAGCAAAAATCACCGAAATCTGTGAAATGATTTAAGTGTGTAACTTATCATAAAACGAGTTCGTACAATTCCATTCAATTCCACCCCTTGGTTGTACCTTTGACAGATACTACAGTAAGACCATCTTCAGTGTCTCGTACAGTATACCCCGGCTGATCCGACAAATGTATGGCCGGACTATCGGGGTCCCTCTCGTTAATCCGACTGTCAAATCCATACAAATGAACCAAAACAAAATTACAGCACAAATTTGAAAACTGACAGCATAATGTGTTTAAATGGGTGTTGATACTTTTTAATCCGGAAAATTCCGAATTAGCGAGATCCGGACTAACGAGTCGTCGGATTAGCGAGGTCCGGATAAGCGGGGGGATACTGTACTTGACTCGATTCGACTCAACTCGAGCGCCAATGAGTATTGCGGTTTCAAACTAAACTTCTGGTTTTGACTACCCTTTTAAATCTTACATTATAACCAACCTAACAGATAATTCGGATAACTTTGTAGAAGATGGCCACTTTCTAACTCTAACGGATTTAGAAATATTTAACCTAACAGGTTATTTCAAATACACTAGCGCCGCTATGCGTATGAATTCCAAACTAAACTAATCTCCATTATAAATGTTATGGCTACCCGAACAACTTTGTAGAAGACAAAATCTTTCTAAGTCTTATAGATCTCGAGATATACACCTCACAAAATTATTGCATATAAGCTAGCGCCACCTAGCAGATGTGTGTCTAGCTAATCTGATAATCACAAAATGCATTACGCACATATTTATATTACAAATATTGGAGCGCGTTCTGAAAGATTTGAAAATAAATAATATTTTTTTCCTGATTTTATTTATTTCCGTGTTTGCCTCAATAGCAACCGGATATTCACCACCGGTGCGAAGCATGATTGCACTTCAACAACCTTGATAGAAACAACCGGTGCGAGAACAAGTGCATAAATAAAATATGAACGCATTTCGTTCCTATACTAGACACTCATTTGGATACTCATCGGTGGGGATCGTCTTAAAAGGAAAAACTTTTATTTATGCAAAATGATTTGTTTCGAAACACTTTCAATGCTAAAGGCTGCCTCACACCTCGGGAAAATTTTCCAGCGGATTTTGAGCCCCGTGTATTTTAAATGGGGCCGGGATTTTGATTTTCCGTGTCCAAATTCCGAAAACATCGCATATGCAAAAATGCATGGGGAAAAAATCCGCGAACCAAATTCCCGAGGTGTGAGGCTACCTTAAAGGCAGCCTCACACCTCGGGAATTTGGTTCGCGGAATTTTTCCCCATGCATTTTTACATATGCGATGTTTTCGGGATTTAGGCACGGAAAATCAAAATCCCGGCCCCATTTAAAATACACGGGGGTAAAAATCCGGCGGAAAATTTTCCCGAGGTGTAAGGCAGCCTTAAAGCATAATTTTTGCGTTAATCAATCCTACTTTTATTTCAAACAAAATCAAACGCTTTTTAAATCAAAAAGGCAAAATAATTATTAGAACAATGTTTGTTTTTTCTGTGTATTAGTGTACATTTATTTAAATATTGTTCCATTGATACAGTAGGTTTGGATTTATCAACTCATACATTTTTATAAAAATATTTTTTAACCTGACTATTTGAAAAAAAGATGATCGGAACGGATTGTCTATTTCGTTGGATAAGCTGTGAATTGATGTACCAATCAGCATGTGGTTCCGCATAGATGCTAAGTCGATTTACATGCTAGACTCTGCCCATGGGCGTACTCCGGGTCTTCCTAGAAGCTGCTGCAGCTGCTCTGATCCTGAAAGGGTAGATTTTTTTGTTTAAAAACAACAATATTCAACTATACCACATTTTTACTTACTTGATTCTAACTTTATACACTGTTGTCCTTATTGGGCGGACTACTTTTCGGATAATAAAAACACTTGAAATCTCGAGTTATAAACCGTGTACTTTTATTTCACTGTTTGCTATCCATACAAAGATTTGGTTATGATTTTAAAAGAAAAATAACGCACTGCTAGTGCGCGCTCAAAACCGACAAAAAGCATTGGGCACTTTGTGCGAAAGCGTTACTTACACACTAATCAGAAATTGTACACCTTATCACCCCTGCTCAATTTCAGATCTTTGAGAGGTTTAGCTCCCCCCGCAGTCGACAAAATGGCCCAGCAGGTAGAGACTTTGTCATAATATCCGCTACTTGCTGCTCTGACGGAATGTATTCTATTTGAATACGACCCTGCTGAATCATATCTCTGATGTAATGCACTTTGACGTCAACATGTTTCAGCCTGCCATGGTCCTTTGGATCATTAACGACTCTAATGGTTGATTGGTTATCTTCAAAATAGGTCACAGGAACAGCTAATTGGTAACCAACTTCTTCCAGCAACCGGATCAGCCACACTCCTTCGCACACCGCCGTGGTCAATGCAACTAACTCGGCTTCAGTCGATGACAAAGATACAGTTTGTTGCTTCCTGGTTAGCCAAGTTGTCACACATCCGAAGACTCTGAAGACATAACCTGACACTGAACGTCGATCAATGATATTATTCGCCCAATCCGCATCACAATAAGCTTCAACAATTTTTGCCTTATCATCACCTCTGTACTCCAGTCCAAAGTCCACAGTACCCTTAATGTACCGCAGAATCCGTTTGAGATGTGTCCAGTGTTCCTCAGTTGGGCAACTTTGGAACTGACTATAGTAGTTCACCGATGCACAAAGATCAGGACGAGTTGTCATGGTTAAATACATCAAACAACCTACTAACTCTCTGTACGGTTTTGATGTACGATTCGATTCTTCTCCTTTTTCGAGTTTTAGACGACACTCCATCGGAACTTTGCTTGGCTTACAGTCCAACATATCGAAACGATTCAACAGACCCTGAAGGTATCTTGGCTGACTGATGCGCAAGATCCGCTTGTCCATGTCTCTTTCAATACGCATGCCAAGAAAAGCAGTGATTTCACCTATGTTAGTCATGTCAAATTCTTTTGACAGACACGCCTTAACTATTTCAATCTCTTTCAGGTCATTCCCGATTACAAGGATATCATCCACATAAAGAATCAAGTAGATCCGTCTATTCTTCTGGCCTCTCCAATATAGACACTGATCGCTGTTACTTCTCTTGAACCCCAGCCTGGCAATGAATCGATGGAAACGATCATTCCATGCTCTAGATGCCTGCTTGAGACCGTAAAGGGACTTATGCAGACGACAGACTAAATCCTGCTCTTTGACGAAACCTTCAGGTTGTGACATGAAGATTTCTTCGCTCAAGTCACCGTTGAGAAAGGCCGTGCGGACGTCCATCTGATGTACGAACATACGCTCTTGATTAGCTACCGCCAGCATGGTTCGCAACGTATCCAATTTTACTACCGGTGAATAGGTTTCTGTGTAATCGAAACCAAAACGCTGGCTAAATCCTCTGGCGACAAGCCGAGCTTTATACCGATCTGGATTTCCACCTTCACCGGGTTTTACCCGGAACACCCATCTACACGAAATTGGCACTCGGCCTTTCGGTAGCTTCTCCAGTGTCCAGGTTTTGTTCCGCAGCAACGAATCCATCTCATCCTGTATTGCCACTTGCCACTTCGGCCAATCGGCTCTCACTTGCAACTCCGCGATAGTATCAGGTATATTCTCCACGTATTCCATCGCACTCAACGCTACACCAGCAAAAGTCATGTCGTAATCTGTGACCCACGCTGGGCGTTTTGTGATACGACCCGAAGATGTCGTACCAGTTGCACTTTCACTGACTTCTTCAACACTTTCTTCCGCCAAGGTATCATCACACGAATCAAACCCTTCGGATTCTTCTTCACCTTCAATCAATTTTTCTCCATCAAGTTCATTTACACTTTCTTCGTCGGATTCTCCACTATCATCATCAACATGAATGATAGGGCCGACCGCTTTTTCAGTCCACTTATTGTCTCGTTTCATATTTTCGTTCTCGCTTACACTTACTTTCGCTTCGTCGATAATCACATCCCGAACCGTCACTATTTTCCGTTCCTGAGATTTCCAAACGCGATATCCATTCGTTCCATATCCCACGAAGATTCCTTTCCAACTTTTCTCGTCCAATTTCAGACGCTTTTCTTTTGGAATATGGCAGTAGGCCCTGGATCCAAAAACTCTTAATTTTGACACATCAGGTTTTCTCCCTTCGAACAGTTCGTACGGCGTCAGCTTCTGACCGATCGCGCTCGCCGGACTCCTGTTTGCCAGAAAAGCAGCGGTTTGAACCGCCTCACCCCAGAACTTGCGACTAATTCCGGAATCGAACACCATAGAACGAGCCTTCTCAACTAGCGTCCGATTCATCCGTTCGCTAGTGCCGTTCTGCTCTGGACAATAGGGTACAGTAAACTCCATTTTTATACCCTTCCGCTTGCAAAACGTTTGCATTTCTTTGCAGGTGTATTCCCCGCCGTTGTCAGAACGGAAACGAGAAATTTTGTTTCCAAACTTTGCAGTCATTTCCGCTTCATACTCTTGGAAACGCTGAACTACTTCGTCCTTTGAATGGATTAGGTACACCACCGTGAACCTCGACCAATCGTCAATGAAGGTGACAAAGTATTTGTGGTCATTCCATCCAGTCGGCGTCACTGGGCCGCAGACATCAGAATGAACGAGCTCCAGTACCCGACTTGACCGCCGCTCATCTTGTAGCGTGAACGGATTTCTCGTTTGCTTTGCTGCTACACACGGTTCGCAGACCATCGTAGATTTGTCGCTACTACTACTCCCATCCAGACCCTTCACTAATCCGTTTTTAATGAGACACGACAAATTTCGCTCACCAAGGTGACCATAGCGACGATGCCACAATTCAGTTGCTTTGCTAATTTGCCCGGAGAAATATATGGAACTGCACTCACCTTTAGCAACGAAGAAATTGAGTTCGTAGAGTTTTTCACACCTTTGGCCGGTGGCTACTACCTTCGACCCCCGCTGAATCTCTACTCTACCACCTTCGAAAATAACTTTCATACCGGCAGCTTCAATTTTACTGATGGAGAATAAATTGCATCGAGCCTCCGGGATGAAAACAGCACCTGCCACCATTGCTTCGATAGTTTTCCCGTTGACCACCGCTAGCACCGGAACGTCACCAACAAACTTTGCAGTTACCCACTCACCACTCTTTGCAACAGCAATTCGCATCGGCTGCTTCAACGGAACAAGCTTCGTGAATAACCTCTTATCGTTGCAAATGTGCTCTGTGGCACCCGAGTCAATGAACCACTGGATCTTTCTCTGCTTGCTGGGCATTTTGTCACTCGTCAGGAATATCACACCGTCGTCATCCTTTTCTGCCATCTGCGCTTTTCCGAAATACTTTTTATCGGTTTTCTTCTTTTCAGGACACTCAGCTAATTTATGGCCTTCCTTCTGGCAGCCAAAACATTTAAAAGACTTCTTCTTCTTCACCGGCTTCCGGTGAACACCACCTGAGAAAGCTGCTGCTTCACTTTTAACATTCACAGTGCCATTTGACGATGTGCTCTTCCGTTTTATTTCCTCGTCAAGCAGCCGACACTTCACAAAGTCCATGGTAAGCTGGTCCTCTGGCTGAGACTCGATCGAGGTAACCACTGCGTCATACTCGGACCCAAGCGACAGAAGCAATCGGCAAACAACGTCCAAGTCATCCATCTGACCGCCAGCATTACGGTACAGACGAATCAAACGATCAAATTTGATAAAATGATCCTGCAGTGACCCCTCCGAGTATCTAAGCTGGTCCAGCTGCCGATTGAGATGAAGACGCTTGGCAACACTTTTCCTCTCAAAAATTCCCACCAACGCATCCCACATCTCCTTGGGAGTGTTACGCCCTTGTAGGTGTTCCAGTTGGTCGTCATGGATGCGAGCTACCAGCATCGATTTGCATTTACGCTCCTGCTTCTGACGTTTTTCCAACGCCTTCGCCTTCTGGAGCTTCACGTCTGCCGAGTCACCTGGTTCGACCTTGAGCCTCGTCACATCTCCCTGTTCCATCTGGATGCATTCCACCATTTCATGCTCTTCAAGCAAGGTTAACATCCGGAACTTCCATGCGACAAAGTTCTTGCCATCAAAAATGGCGACGCGATGCGTTTCTTCTCGATCGCCATCCATTTTTCGCACTTCCACAACCGAGAAACACTTCACTCGACCGAAACGCGACTAGGAATCGTTCCCGGGCCCATAACCTATTGGGCGGACTACTTTTCGGATAATAAAAACACTTCCCGAATAGAATGAAATTATACCACTATTTTTCTGGTTATCGTTATTTGATTATAAAGAATTGTTATTGAAGTTTTAATGAAATCATTAAAAATATCGAACGATAATTATACCAAGAATCATATTTACGATATCGTCTATAATAGTTTGATTTTGGACGATACACTGAACGGGTCGTTAAGTATCGTTACCATTCAATAAGAGCAATTTTTCCATATATTTTTGTTAAGCGATTTTACCAGATATCGTTAGTTTATCATCGTTTTTTTGACTTGTGATGATTTGGATTATAATTGTATTCAACGTAGATGATCCATAGTATGCTTTTTTGCTTAATTCAAATTGAAAGATGTATAATAAGCATTCAATTATACAATAACCGAATTACAGTACGTATAATATTATTTCACGAAATACGATACATAATATGATAGTTAAAGAATAGTATGATTCATGCTATGATTTAAATAGCATTTTTGTGTTTTTTCAGTTAATGATAAAATAATTGAACACAAAACAAGTTTTCATCATATTTTATTTATTATCTTATATAATTATTAAAAAGTTTTCCTAATTTATTAAAAAATATCAACGATTTTTTTAAATTGCCTAATGATAATAATTTCCTAATAAAATGATTATGGCTTGATAAATCATTGCTTTCCAAGTTAAAATTTCTTGTATAATTGCTTCTTCAAATTTTCACAATTATATCTAAGAACAACAAAAACCTCTGGAATGATTTTTGTTTGGTGCTGAATCTTTGCCCATGTCCAGAGGATCTGCTTTTTCCGGTGGTGCTGCATTCCTGTTCCTACGAAAGAAGACAAAAAAATGAATGTCTGTAATATATATATATATGGAGTTTTGGGCATCATTTATGTTCTGACTTCTTGATAATAGCAAGCCATTCTGCTTGCAAATGGTTATCTGAGATTTTTTAAATAACAAAAATCGCCGTTTCTCTCCATTTTTTTTATCTGTTTCAATAATAGAGGTAATAAACTATAGAGGACGATTGTCGCTGCGGTTCCCTTTGTTATCGTCCCCAAACATGTTGGGTACCTATCTGTCAAACCGTTCTGATTTTTCCTTCGTTGACATTTAGTGCCCTATCCTCGCCAGCAAAAGATGTTTCGCCAGTGACGACAGCGACAATCTCTTACAATTATTACCTCTATTGTTTCAATAGGTTTAAAGTCCAGCTACAATGGTGAGCGCAGCGGCGCGTTTTGACAGAATAAACATAGGTTAACTGTAAAAACCCGACGCTGTGCTTAACATTGTAGCTGGGCCTTTAGGCGATTCTTGGATTTAAATATAATCTCTTTCTCGGGTTCTTTGCAAAAAATCACATATAAATGAAAAAAAAATGATTGAAACAATATAGAAAATGTTGCATGCAAGCCAATCCAAAATATAAAATGATTTAACGAATACAAAAATTTGATGGGAAAGGTTTATCGGATCGATTGTGAGTCATATAGATTCAATGTGGTTTATCAGAGACTTCTTACCTTCACAAACGTTCCGCGGTTCAGCCGAATCCGATAATGAAATAGCGTACTTATTTTCATCTTAGGAGGTATACGTATTTCTGGAAATAAACAATATTTATGTTAGTTTTCTATGTCGTATAATATAGAGTCCACTTACATGTATTCTAAACCAATTTATTTTTGATTTTAGAATGCAATACATATTGCATTTTATTCACATTGCTGCCGAAAAAACTTAAATGGCAGTTGGCCCGAACTAGGGATCCTATATTAAGAGATGTGCGAATACTTTTCCAGACGATTTAGCAACGCTGTTACTTTCGTAAACAAACGCTGCCAGCACTTGCCGTTGCGCAAAATGTTGGAGCTCGAACATGACTTTGCGCATAATAGCATTTTCAGACTTCGTTATCTAACGTGTATTATCACTAAAATATAAGTGCAATACAAATGAACAAAGTACCATGCATGAGCTAGACTACTTCAACTTGCCAATGTAAAACAAACTGTTTATTCGACAAAACTTTTCGTAAAATATTTTTCATTACAATCGCAATACCTTTCAATCCGCAACAATAACGATGTTCATTTGGCTCAGATTCTGACAGCTCTCAATGCTCGATTGGCTCAAGATGGCCGCTTTCGCATATCTCTGAATGTAGGATCCCTAGCCCGAACAGCATTTGCCGAAAGAAATTGTCACAATTACACTGAAAATGAAAATACCTTATTTCTGTGTTGGTGAAAAGCTATCTAAATTATTTATGGTAATTACTTAAGATAAGATCTTAAGATACGTTTAAAATAAAATGATGTCAGGTAATCCTTACTACACCACACAGAGAAAAAAAAAGTTGGGATTCCAACATTTTCTAATGTTATTTTAAAAGTGTGACAAATTTGGTATTTTTGAGTGCTAAAATATTTAGGTCAAATACTAAATGCTTGATTTGAAATTTTTTTACCTTACTCAAAAATGTGATTTTCACAGTTGGGACAGTCAGAACGAAATTAATAAAATTATCAACTAACTTTCATTTTTAATATTTCTGGCAACACCGACATAGAAAAATAATGTAACTGGCAGCAAGCAATGACTTGTCAAAACAGAAATGTGGGAAAATAAAGTTGTTTTTTCCTTTTTGGTTTTCGGAATTTCGGCTGTATCTAGGAGAAATTGGAAGGAATTCAGATGGCAGATCGCGTTTAATGCATCAAACTATAAAAAAAACTGGGGAACAAACGGCCAGGTATGTTGTTTTTAGCGGCATTGTGGAATTTTCTGTGGAGATTTATGTCTTACTTTTTCAGACTACTGGAGCGCGGCAAAATGTCTACGGCATGAAGGGTGGCCCTCTGCTGACGGACGAGAAGGTGGGAATCCATCCAAAATTTCAAGAAACCTCAAGCAATTGTTAATCCACCGAAGGATATCTTGTACGGAACATTCGATGAGGAAGCCCGGGGACTGGTGGAGGCGGCCGTTATGAACAATCGAATAAAATATCGTGAGTGACAACGCTGCTGACAACGGTCAATTATGAACGTTCTATTTCTTCGAATTGCTTGCATAAGAAAAAATAAAAAACAAAATGTTCAATTTAAAAAACAAATTTGTTTGTTCTATTATTTAATTGTAATTAAAAAACTGTACAATTAACAATGCTTATTTGAAATAAAAGCTCATGCATACTGTTGTTATAAAAGCGTAACTGTTGATGCAAATAGAAATCTACATTTCATTCTGAGAAGATAACTTTTGTTTTAACAAACAATTGATTCTTGTCGAAGGACAGTTTCTGAATTGGTAATTTTAACAATTCTTTACTTTCTACTGAAAACCACCAACTCATTTTCTCAATTTTACCAACGATTCTTTTATTTTAACCAACGATTTTTTTTTGTGTGCATGTATAATCTGTGAATTAAGCCCCAAACGCAATACAACGGAACGGCAACGGAAACGGCAAATTTGACAGAAAATATATGGGCTAACTGTCAAATTTTCCGTTTCCGTCGCCGTTCCGTTGTATTGCGTTTGGGGCTTTATTGTATATGATCGAGTCGTTATTTTTGTTAATCATGAAATTGCACATATATCATATACGTTATGATGATTACAAGCGGAATGGCAAACTAATAATATCAACTATTCGGCGTACAATTTATTTCTATTCGGGTTGAAATCTCGAGTTATAAACCGTGTACTTTTATTTCACTGTTTGCTATCCATACAAAGATTTGGTTATGATTTTAAAAGAAAAATAACGCACTGCTAGTGCGCGCTCAAAACCGACAAAAAGCATTGGGCACTTTGTGCGAAAGCGTTACTTACACACTAATCAGAAATTGTACACCTTATCAGTCCTTGTTTAGTTTCCCGCTAGGTTTTCTGTTTATTATATATTAAATGAAAATGTTCCGCAGCATCAAGTCTGAAATAAAACTGCACAAGTATTTTTTCACCCATTTAAGTGTTTTAAATACCCCGTTTAAAACGAAAACTTCATTCTTGAAATGAGTATTTTTTTTACTCATTCTAAGTTGTCAAAATTTCCCCATTTTTTGGCGTCTTCATACTACAACTTGAAATGAGTACTTTTTTACTCATTAATGAGTTTTCGAGTTTCACCGTGTACACTGAAAACCAAAACTACCTAAAAGTGGGTTGTTTGCCCTTAAAACCGTGGTTTGGGCCAATAACCCAAATTTGAGTAAAATGACTTTTCTGGCACTACACGTAAAAAAAATCAATTATTGTATATATTAAATTCAAATTATGTTGTCAATTAAACATCAGATATGTTTTTCATTTTGCTTTAAATAATTTTCATAATAGAATTGAATCATTCTCATTTAGAGTGTGTATATCGATTATTATTGTTTTGAATGAAAAGTATAAGTTTCGCTTATTGGCAAAAATGTATTAGGCGAAACTTATCCAGCTTTCCACGTTCGCCATAATGGCGGATGCTATAAATTATTTGACGTTAACTGCTTCCCGACACTGAACTGGAATTTCCGTCCAAGCAAACATAGATTTTTCCGTTACCAATAACACCCGAATTGTTATTTGTTTTTCACCAACAAGAGAACTGTGTGGAAAATGGGATTATTTTTACAAATTTTCATTTGTTTCTTTGATATTACTATATTTTATTCTTTTCAGATACTTTCCATCTTTAAAAATCTCAGAACTCATGGCGATTTACCTGTTTGATGGGTAGTGAATCGAAATGAACGTGGTAATATTTAAAAACACAAAGGACAAACATATATGCAACATGAAAATAATAATACAAAGTACTTCAATCATATTACTTCAAAGTTTGCTAGACATTTTATTGATCTGGAAGTGAATAGCCTCAAAGAGGCGCTAATTCCAACGCTCTAGAACACTGTTCATCTACGCAGATTTCAACTGACTAGCACCGGCGGCTTACGCACCCGCGTGGTGTTTCGTAGATCCAATTCTAAAGATTTCTTTTCTCAACGGACTATGCTTGAAATATTTAAATCTAGGATATTTAAATGACCTTGATATCATGAGAAGTTATTTTGTTTTCATGAGAAGTGCAAATTGTTGTATATTTATATATACCAAGTAATAGTAGAAAGTTCATAATGTTATTATGCTAAAATAGATATCAGGTTACGGGGAACACCGAGGAATCAATCGAGAGACTCAGAGTACATATCATTAATTTTCTCAATAAAATCCAAGTTTAAAAATATACCCAAAAACTAAATTGTGCGCACTTCATTTGTATTAGAAACTTGATGGCTAACATACTGCATTGAAATGGGAATCGTTGAGCCTAAAACGTAATTCAAATGGACATAGATACAATGAGAGAATTTAAATTCTGATTTTCTTTATAGGTGTGTTTATTGGCTAAAATTATACGATTATACAAACTTAAATTATTACAACCCATCAAAAAGTATTTCACAAACAATATCTTTCAGAACGACTACCTATCGAAACTATTTGGTTGTTCATAGTTCTCTATTTCTGCGACGAAAATCGTTTCAGGAAGATTTCACAATGTCTGAAATAAATTGTAAGTTAGTCAGTACAAATATATTTAAATTAAAGGGATTGGTTCAAATGGTAACTCTCAGTTTTTTCAGTAGATTTGATCTTGTGTATAAAAACATAACAAATATCGGGCTGCCATTGACAACGAAACATATCAATGCTTGCTAGCTGTTAATTTCAGTTCAGTGTCGGGAAGCAGTTAATGTCAGTTTTATTATAGCAGTCGCCATTATGGCGAACGTGGAAAGCTGGATACTTTTGATATGGTCGTGATATGGAAAAGCCACCTTCAGTTTTATTTTATCCTCTCGTTTGTCCGGCAGCCAAACTGCTGTTGAAAAAATGATAAGTGTTGGTGGTTTTATTATATTTTGCTAATATCCAGCTTTTTACGCAGGTGATGCTATAAACTTTGAATCACCCCCTTTGACATTTCTTGTGTACACTATATTTTATTTGAAATTTGATCAAAGTATGCTTTTAAAAATACTGATCACTTGGAAACGTCAAAAGGAATAATGTTTTCATCTGGGATCTTTTCGATTTTAAATTTTTTCAATTAATTTTCTGTCTTATTCTAGGTGGTACAAGAGCTGCTGACTGCTGAACATCACCTATATGCTTCCTCTCTGGATAATTGAATAAACCTACTTGAATAAGAAATTACAATCAAATCTTCGTGTGTTTTTGGGGCTCGGATGGCTAATGATTGTAGGCATGTTCCTTCCGTAAGATCAACGTTGGTTTTGCTCATTATGTGATCCATGCACATTGGTACAATCGGTTCGGATGCATAGACGATTCCTATAGGTGATAAATATTATCTGCTGGTTGATTATATGACCTCTTTCGACCCTAGCTGTTTTATAAACCTTGAAAGTTAACTGTTGGCTATTGCTGATTTATTCCTTTAAGCTATCCGCACCCAACATCAATTTACCGGGTTTAGTGCTACAGCTACCTCACTTCACTCCTTGAATATAGAAGTAAAATAGCTCCGAATACGATACGGTATTCAAACCTCGTATTCCTTATGCCACACTTTTTGTGTTGAGCTTTTTAACTTTTTGTATATGTCATAACGCTTCTCCAAACCCCGTTTCTCGTGAATTTTGAAGTACCTACTTCATGAACGCCCAGAAATTCCATCAACATTTTATGCTGCATGCAGATAAAAGACTTTGTAATTTCCATTCTCGTGTTCAACTTTTGAGCTAGAAATAAATTGTAAGATTTTCGGTGTTTCACCTTATTGAAAAAGCGTCTCGAGAAACCAACAAGAAACTCCCCACACGCTTACTTCAGTTCACCCAAATATGGGTGAAGAATACCTATAATCATCAAAAAGTGCACATACGTATTTATGGGTAAACTGACATTTACCTACTTATAGGTAAACTCGTTTCACCCGAGGTTTCACCCATATTTGGGTAATTTAATACGAGCAAATTATAGGTGAATTTCACCCATATTTGGGTTAGTTTTTCGTGTTTTTTATTTGGGATCTTAAAATATTTTGCAATAATAAATTATTTACAACATATTTATAATTGATATAATTTATTCAACATGTTTTTGATTTTATTTAATAACAATGTAAACAAGAAACACAATTAAAGCCGCTTCACCCTGTTTGATGACAGAATAATGGAATTACGCCACCGCTGCTATACTGCCGGATCCGCTTGAAGACCCACTACGCAAAGGATTTCCACGCCTCTACAGATGATGCTTTCGTTTAAGTTCCGGATTTTAGCAGATCGGCTGGTATGCCGAATAAGTGCCGATCTCATCCCAGATGGAATTGATGAACTGGAAGTAACAAACGAAACAGTTTTTAGACGAAATTTTTTTTTCTCGAAAAATTAAACTTACCTATGAAAACACGACTGGTTAGGCAAGCTTCACGTATCACGATTTACTTTTTAGATTTCCTCCTTTTCTGTGTGGTCCAAAACGGTGTGCTCTCTCGGAAACAACCTGTAGCTCCTCTTACTGCATGCAAACACTCAGGTTCCGGAGAAGATTCGTATTTTCGGCATTCTGCGTCCACAGCGCTTTAATCAGTTTGTAGCTCTTTTATCGCTAGCTCTGCTTGTAAAGATCTCCAGATGAGCTTGCATTCACCGGTCCGGTGTACGTACAGGTCGGTAAAATCGACGCGGGTTTGATGCTATTCGGAAATTTTCCCTGATGCATCAGGGAAACAAATCGCTGTGTATGTGCAGTTCCGAAAAAGTTGCCTCAACATAATCTGAAAACAAGAAAATTGATCTTTTAATAACAAAAATTTTGACCAGCAAATTTACACCCACTTACCGATATAGTAAACAACATATAGATCACGCATTTCTTCGGCTTCTGCCAACACCAGTTTAAAGAGTCTTTTTCCATATCGATATGTTTTTGCCGTTTTCGTTCTCAATCTTCTGGGAACGACTGCAGCAATAACTCAAGCGAACGTATAAACTTTTTTAGCATATAATGGAACTATTTTTGTTAAAATTACACACTCTATGTCAGGAAAATATCACGGAAGAAAATTGATATTTATTGTCAAGTATCAATTTTGAAATGTTTTATTTTTCATCCAAATATGGGTAAATCAAGTTACCCATATATTAGGTAAATGAAATTTTCCAATAATATTAGTGAACTTTACTAATATTCTTGGTAAATTTCACTCATATTATAGGTACCTTATAAGATACCCAAATATGGGTGAATCAGTTACCTATTTATAGGTAAACTGAACTAAGCGTGACAGCTAACCATTAAGCACTGTAATAAGCCTTATTTAAACCGTAAAGCAGCTTTTCAGTGCTTATAAGCTGTATATGTGTTTTTCAAATGCTTATTGGCAGTATAAACTTCAGGCAGTAAAAGAAGCCATATATCGCCCGGATAAAAAATATCATAACAATATCATTAATTTTATTGTTACAACACCATTGATTACATTAGAGAATACCATAAAATGAGATGTAATTTTGCCAATAAAATCACATTAGAAATAATGGTTTTCCACCATAAAATGGATGGTAAATGTGACTTTTACAAAAGAAAATAGGGGTTGTTATGTATCTTTACAATAAAATTTTCGAAAATTTTCCATACAAAATTAAGAGCAAAACAATTGATTTTAATGTTGTTCTATGACATGATTTTTAAGGACAAAACAATAAAATTTGGTGTTTTTCTAATGTTTTTGTAACTTTTTTATTGTATTACAGTATAAATACATAAAGATTTAAAAATACTTGCCATAACACGAGTCAGTACTATCCCACTCAATTCCATCACTTTTGTAATTTTACAGTTACGTATTATCACCAGTAAGGTCGAAATAAGTATCTGTAAAAATACAATGGAATTGAATTGAATAGTACATACATGGCAAGTGGAGGCTTTCCACTATAGAAGCTCTAACAATATTGCTGTTAAAATCAAATATATTTCAATATGACATAATTTTACTATCTTAAATTGTTACATTAATTCTAATATTGGTAAAGAAAAACATATACATTAATACAATGAAGATTGTGAAATACAGATGATGCAATATTATTTTAGTTTGTTTAAATTTTGATTTTATATTCTATATTCAATTTTAAATTGAGTTTCAATTTGTTATTATTATTATAATCATTGTAAAACGTATTTCGGAATCAACAATTGGCAGTCACAACTCAGCTCGACTTGGAGAAATATCGTACTCGAACTGAGCTCATTACTACTTATAACAACAAACAAACAAATTATAACAACAAACAAGCAAACAATTTAACAATTTTCTATCGTTACACTTAAAATTTAAATTAAAAAAACAAAATAGAATTTGTAAAATTAAAATTTAGTTAAAATTGAATAGAAATTAAACATAATTAAATTAAATTGAATTAAAGTTCAAAAAGAATACATTAATTTAAAATTAAATTCAAATCATATTAAATTAAACTTTAATGAAAAATAACTGATTGGTTGCAGGTCTTCTCCTATTTGTAATGTATGTGACGCTAATGTTAAACATCTTTATGTAATCGGCGCTGGACTTGCTATCGGTGGATGAGAATTTCGTCACCTACTGATTGGGGGTGGAATTTAAATTATTTTAATAACACTTACAAGCGTGAAGAGAAACTTACATCATTGCCAGCTTCATACTAAATAATTTGGAATCCACCGTCAATGCAATTCCGGAAGAACTTTAGATGGATTCGTTACAAGTGGGTAGTTGCTGAAATACGAGTGAGTGTCAAACAAAGACGTTAAGGGTTTCAAATATTGTTATTCTTACCGTGGCGAGAATGATTCGTCCAGATATATCCATGCCCTTTGTAGAGTTCTGTTTTCCTTGTAGAACGTAGTGGAACCTGCTAAGTGCTCGTCCGTCTGTAGTCCGTGACCTCCAACCAAAGTTGTAATCGGTAAAAACTGAAGAGAAACAAAACAAATATCTAAAGTTGCACTTACTGCTCACATATGTAGCCTCACACCCCAGGAATACTATCCGTTACATTTAGGTCCCCATAAAATTTCCAATGGGGCAGAATTTTATTTCCGGAAGAGAAATACCGGCAACTCCACTTAATTATAAAGGCTCAGGGGAACAAATTTCGTGGACAAGATTTCGAAGGTTCGATGTTCTGGTGGCGTAACTCCGCAGAATCAACTATTTGTTTACCCTTACGTAAAAGTTGCATTACCTATCGGAAACCCTGCCTACGAATTACGTTACCATGTATATGTTAAAAGGACGGGTGCCGATTCTCCGCATCAAAATTAAATCCTGCGCCAAAATCATTCGGGATGTTATGAGATTGAACTATCACAACTTACCATGATTATGGAAACACTTATTCACTGCTCCACCGCTTGGATACAATCAGATTCTTCCGCAATGAAAGACACTTCGTGTAAATATAATTCCATTCTTTGTTTACGATGCAGCACCAGAAGTTGACTGTCAAAGTTGAGCGATACACACTCAACGGAAAACACACAAAACTCAAATAAAAAAAGTATAAATTTTTTTAAATACTTTTTTAATTTTATTTTATTTAGAACACATATTTGAGACACATAATTGATGTTTCTAGTGTATGAAAAAGTGAAAAAAACAATAGGAAAAAAAAACAATGGAAAGTTTATTGCTTTTAAATGTAGTTTCATCATCAAAAAAAATGTTCCAAAACATATTCCTTTTATTTTTTTTTTATTTTTTCAACATTTTCTTAATAACGAAATAGGATAGTACGACCATTTCGTACATATTTGACAGACAATAAAAAACAATATAAACATAATAGAATGAATTAGTAACAATTAAATGCATTGTTGTTATGACGTAAGTACAATAGATATATTTTTCTATTGTCAAAAATCTACAATAAATGTACAATAGATGGAATTTTCTCCCATATAAATTATAATATTCCAATTGGTTATACAATACAAGTTACTGTAATTTTTTATCCGGGCGGTATTTAACGCTTTGATGGAAAGCTGATCAGCCCTGTGGATACAAGCCGAATAAGGGAACTGTCAAAACCAATTTAGAGCTATCATTTGTGACGTTTGGGTGAAATCAATAACAATAATGCCTAGAGTTTTACAACCTGTCTCTGTTACTCGCATTTGAAGCTTATATACTTTCTAAAGCCTACCATATATGCTTTGCAGTAAATGATTAACATTTTTATAGAAAACCTAATCATACTGAATGGATCGGATAAATGTTTCATACTTCTGTTGTTCTGTTATTCTGTAGCTTTATTTAATAATCCAAAGGCGTCCAAAGGAACCTTTTATATAGGTGCCATGAACCCAAAAAGTTTCATAATTACGGATTCAGCATGGTTTTGCCTTTCTTTTTCATCATTTCCCGCTCTTGTGATGAAGACAGGTGGAAACCATCTGTTTTTATCACTTGCTAGCAACAGATCCACTCAATTTGAAGATGGATCAGATGGCAAACTCAGCGGTACTCAAACGAAATCCTTTCACCAAGTGTTCTAGCGTTCAAGCCCGGAGATAACAATAAATAGCAAAAAAATCATCGAGTCCTCAATGGGAAGAATAAAGAAAGAACACATCAAGATGTAAATAAATATTTTTCGTTTCATTTTTTTTCGTTTCGTTCCAACTCGTCTAAATATTTTGACATTTTGTTGGCATAGGCGTGGAAAAATAGGTAGGGGCAAGCACTATATCAGCCAAATAATTCGCCAAAAGCAGCTTTTGAGCAGCACTTGAGTATAATGTAGGGCTCATTAGCACTCATTCCAGTTCGAGACAGCAACACGTACGGACGTGTTTTTGCTCGCGCATTTTTTCGTAGTGTTTTTCTCGTTCTTTCGCTGTTTACGTTTTCGCTTGTCGCGTTGGCGTTATTTTCTCCCGGACCCGTCATGGGAGACTCGGTGGCCGATTCGGTCGCTGGAAAAGTGCCTAAGCGCACTGCTCTTGGAGGCGCGGGTAACCCCTCCAAGCAGCTTTTGCAGAGCAACGTGTTCTCGCCGTTGCCGCTTGATGACGCCGGCAATCCACCCGCCAAGAAGAGGAAGAAGCAGCAATCGCAGCTGCCGCAGGTGCAACCGGAGCGGAAGGAGAAGTGCCCGCCCGTGTTTGTGAAGGGCGATCCGCCGGATTTACGACCAAAAATTCGCCAGCTGATCGCTAAGGGGCTGAAATGTACTTTTCGGCTCTGCAGCGAGGGCGTGAAAGTGATGCCGGCCAACAGGGACCATCATCAATCCGTCGTGGAGTTCCTCGAGGTCCACAAGTATGAGTACTACACTCATGACCACCCCGGCACGAAGCCGCTCAAGGCCTTGCTGCGAGGACTTCACGACATGAAGGAGGAAGAGCTCCAAGCAGAGCTTGAAAGTTGCGGACTGAAGCCAGTAGCCGTCCACAAGATCGCTCGTCACGACAAGGCGAGGAAATATCGCGACCAGCTTTACCTGATCCATCTGGAGCACGGTTCCACTACCTGGAAGGACCTGAAGCTGGTTGGCGTTATAAATTACACCGTCGTTGACTGGGAGCGATATCGGCCAGTGCACCGCGATGTCACGCAATGCACCAACTGCTTCAATTTCGGGCACGGCACCAGGAACTGCCGCATGAAGCCGCGCTGCAACAAGTGTGGCGAACCCCATCCGACTGACGAGTGCGACAAAATGGAGGTGGCCGATCCCAAATGCGCCAACTGTGGCGACAAACATCGGGCCACCACAAAGGGCTGCCCAAAGCGAGCCGAGTTCCTGGAAATCCGGAAGAAGGCTTCCACCAGGACCATTCCGAAGAAGAACCGTGTTCCTGTAATCAACGAGGTGAACTTTCCAGCTATCCCGGCTCCCCGTCGTGTGATTCCAATACTCCCACCGCTACAGCCGCACAAGCGACTGGCAGCGGCAGCTGCATCGGTCCAAGCTCCAGCATCGTCGGCACCATCCACCAGCGAATGGCCCCGCTTCCTCCTCCTGGGTTCCGTCGACAGTCGGAGAACGAAGCCGTCCCACCGGAAGAATCTGCCCTGCTGTACACTCCGGAGCAACTGATGCCGATCTTCGCGCAGCTCGCCACTCGACTGCGCGGCTGCAAAACCCGATTCGACCAGGTCTTCACACTTGGCATGTTCATCATTGAAAATGGCTGCTAGGGTGGGCCTGGTCAACTGGAACGCATGCTCGCTAAAGAGCAAAACAATCGAGCTGAAGGATTTCCTTGAGGAGAAGGAAATAGACGTGGCGTTCATCACCGAAACGCACCTAAAACCGGAGGTGAACATCAACATCCCGGACTTCCGCATCGTGCGACTCGACCGGCCGACCAGGGGAGGTGGTGTGGCCATCGCTCTTCGCTACAACATCAACTGTCGTCTGCTTCCAAGTTTCCAGCTCAGTGTCATTGAGGCCATCGGTGTCGAAATCACCACTTCGGTCGGCACAATCGCGCTCATCGCGGCGTACTGTCCAACGCAAGCCAAAGCCGGCGATGGATCATCGGCTGCCCTTCGGAGGGACATCGTCAAGCTGACGCGGAGGCAAGGCCAGTATATCATTGCCGGCGACTTGAATGCCAAACATCAAGCCTGGGGCAACAGTCGCGGCAATCGAAACGGCACCATCTGGAGCAACGACATGGAGGAAGGCCACTACACGATCCTGAGCCCGGATTCCCCACTCGGCTGAGTCGGTCCGGTGCCCACGCAACGCTCGACCTCTACGTAACAAACCTGAGTGACCACGTCTCGCAGCCGGTTGTATACCAGGAGCTCAGTTCGGATCACTATCCGGTGGTGGCGGAACTGGGCTCCTCGGTCAATCGGCACCAGCAGTTACGGCGGAACTACCACCGAGTGAACTGGCAGCGTTTCCAGCAGTGCGTCGATAACACCGTCGACTACGAGGTGCGTCCGGAGACGCCGGAAAGTATCGACCGCCAGCTGTGCGCTATCGAGGAGGCGATCACGGCGGCCCGAGAGCAACACGTACCGACGGCTCGGCAGGTAAGCAACTCCTTAAACATCGATACACTCACCAAAGATTTGATTCGATTGCGGAATGTCACTCGCAGGCAGTTTCAGCGTACTGGACTGTCTGAGCTTAAGGCACGCTGCAATCGAATCCCAAAAATTATCAAGGCCAGAATGGTGGACCTCAAAAATAACGACTTCTCGAATAAGATCCGCACTCTCCCAGATTATGCTAAGCCGTTCTGGAAAATGACCAAAATTCTAAAATCCAAGCCTCGGCCCATTCCACCTTTGATCCCACTAGACACACGCAGAAAAATATATTGTAGAAACAACAATATTCCGGGTCAAATTCAACAATAAATATTGTTAACTCAGGGCTAATAATATTTTGTTTTTGAATTAATCCATAATATTGTTGTTTTTACAATCATAACATTGAGTTGCAATATTGTTGAATCAACAATATTATTGTTGAAATAAATGTAACTGTATTGTTGATTCAATATTATGACAACGATCGATTCAACAATATAATATTGTTGAAAGAATAATGATAAAAAGGCGTTGCTTTTTTATGTTCAGATATTAAAAGTAAAAATAAACAAATGAATGGTGAGATTTATTTTATTTTTAAGTCAGTTAGTAGTTTCATATTTCATATTATATTATATGGCATATCAAAACCGCTGCTTTTTCTACTGCCACTGGGTTACTGGTTAACCCTGTTGATTACTGTCATTGAAAGAAATGGAAATAAGAACTTGTTAAAAGTTTCCTCTTATTCTTTAGTCAAAAACTATACTTTTATTTACCTGGAATAATTTTCTGTTTTGTTACCGGACAGTTACCGGCAGGGTTTTCGTCCGGAATAAAGTGTTTTCGTCCGGAAGTGTTTTCGTCCGGAATAAAGTTTTTTGTGCAAATTTCGTTTTGAAAATGCTATAAATAAACCAATGTTAAATAAATATATTCTGTAAATTATTTTAATTGTTAGAACTTACGTGTACAGTCAATAAATTGTTTAATCCACATCATAGCCATAATTATATTTCCTTTTTTTTTTTAATTTTTTCTCAAGGTTTTTTTTTCAAATACGCACTTAAAAATACACGCTCAATATGATTTAAGCAAATTCATAACAAACACGATTATTGTTAAAATTATAATCATATTGTTGATTTAAAAGGAAAATATTGTAAAATCAACAATCGATTCTTTTTCATTCAACAATAGACCGATTGTTGAAATCAACAATATATATTTTTGGTTCAATCGTAAGACATTATGCTGCGTGCAATAATGGCTCTAAGGATCGCTTGATAACTCCTGCAGAGAAGGTCGCTGAAATAGGTCGTCACTTCGTCAGCTCACACAATCTTGGGCAGAACATCGTCAGTCCACACGAAGCAGCCGTCAACGAGCATGCTAACAACATCCATTTGATTCCCAACGACTTCTCGGAGGAGTTGGAGATCTCAGCTGACGAATTGACGGCCTATATCAAATCGTCGAAGAACATGAAGGCCCCAGGCTTCGACAGCATCCTGAATCTCGAGCTCAAACACATGAGTGCTCCGTTCTTTGAGCACCTCTCGCTGATCTTTAATCAGTGTCTCCGGCTTAGCTACTTCCCATCGTCCTGGAAGTCAGCGAAAGTCATCCCCATCCGGAAGCCTGGGAAGAATCCTTCCTCCCCAAAAGTTATCGACCCATCAGCCTTCTCTCAGGGTTATCCAAGCTATTCGAAAAGCTATTCATCATCGGTTACTTGAGTCTGCCGAAAATCTCAACATCTTGCTCGAGGAACAGTTTGGTTTCCGACGCGGTCGGTCAACTGTACACCAACTGACCCGAGTTACCAACGTCCTCAGACGGAACAAGTTTGTCTCGAAAACATCCGCCATGGCCTTACTCGATGTCGAGAAGGCATTTGACAATGTATGGCATGATGGCCTGGTGTACAAACTACAACGCTACAATCTTCCCAGCTACCTGGTGAAAATCATCAACAATTACCTGTCGGCAAGGACATTCCGGGTCTCAATCAGCGGAGCGAGTTCCAATGCGCACAACATCGTCGCAGGCGTTCCCCAGGGCAGTATCCTCGGGCCCCTGCTTTTCAATTTGTTCACCTCCGACATGCCAGAACCTCCAGAAGGCGGCATTCTGTCTCTGTTCGCAGATGACACATCCATCGTCTACAACGGTAGAGTGATCAGAGCGCTAGTGGCAAAACTCCAACGAGGCCTGGATGCCCTGACAGAGTACCTCACCAGCTGGAAGATCTGTATCAACGCGGCGAAGACCCAGGTCATCATTTTCCCCACTCCAAATCCCTAAACTTGTTCCACCTGGGGACTGTAAAATCATCCTCAATGGCACGACTGTGGAATGGGCCAATGAGGCCGACTACCTTGGCTTGATCCTCGACAGCAAGCTTATTTTCAGGCAACAGGTTGACAAAACGGTGACAAAGTGTAACGTCTTGTTGAAACTACTGTACCCTTTGATCAACCGCCGATCGTCATTGTCCCTGAGAAATAAGCTTGCTGTCTACAAGCAAATCATCCTCCCTGTGATCGAATATGGCATGCCGGTCTGGGAGAGCTGCGCTAAAACCCACCACCTCAAACTTCAACGGGTCCAAAAACAAATTCCCGAGGATGATCCTCAACACCCCTCCCAGGACAAGAACATCCGAGGTCCACCGTCTGGCCGGAATAAAAACCTTACATGAACGCTTTGGTGAGTGTAAAGAAAAGTTTAGGGTCCGTTGCTTGCATTCGGATCAGGCTCCAATTAGGGCGCTAGTTCCAATCTAGGTTATCAAATTTCTTATTGTAAATATTAGTGTACATAGTAGTTAGGTTATCAAATTTAAAAAAACACACCAGCGCCTCCTAAAGGCCGTCATGATATATCATATTAACACTTAAATAACAATGTAAAAATAAAAATTTAAAATTGAAGTTGGATGGCCAAGCCGGCCGAGCACTGTACATGTAAAAAATAATTGTAGAACAGAAAATGAAACAATAAAGAAGAATTTTACTACTATTACTACTACTCATTAGCACTGTTGACCAGGTTTTTAATGCGACTTTAGAACCGAAATAAAGTCGATTTTAACTGCTTAATGGTTACTTGGGGATCCTCTCACACAAAAAACAAACATGGTTTTACAGAATGTTTTACACTTTCCTTCTGAAAAGTGCTTCGTTTCGTTAAAATTGAAAGTGAAATAAGCCTAGTTCAAAATTACTTTTCAATTTAAAAGTTTTTTTCTTCTGTTCCCAACGACAAATTAAAAGTTCTCTCATTCAACCTAAAAATTATTTATCTGTCAATACGGTCAAAACCATTTTCCGTGCATGACAAAACAGTAGCGACAATAAACCAGCCCAACCACAGGCGCTGCTTCCGATATATTTATTAATCGCAACTCTTTTGTGTGTTTGCGCCATTTTAGCTACTGTTTTGTGCAGTAGTGACCAGAATGCAGTGCCAAAGGAAATTCCTGTAATATTATCACGAAACTAGGAGCTCCTAGGTAAGTCTTTTTTTTTTGAATATTTAAGCGAAAGGATGTACTACCAGGCTACCAGTGTGCTATAAATCTGATCTTTGAAAAACGGCAGCCAATCCGGTACTTCAATAGCGGGAATGAAGTTGTGCGCTGAATTTCTTGTTAATTTAAAATTAAGATGACGATCCTCATGCGCTACTTTTGTCTTTGCTTTTCCTTACAGATTTACAGGAAGAAAATTATGCCACTCTTGATAAAGCATCTCGAAGACCGATTGCAGCCAATCCGGCTTGATTACATGCTAAGTGGATTGAACGACAATGAACACGACATTCCCAGGCCATCCTAAATATTACATGTTTTAAAATTCAACCCAGAGCAATAAATATTAAGTTTTAAAATGAAGTAAAATCGATTCAATGAAGTTAAAAGAAGACATAAATGGAAGGGTGGGAAAACCTTTTGCTGAAATTAAAGCTTCATTTCAAATTGAAAATAATCAACTTTTTTCTACAATTTTGATTTGACATGATACATTCTTATGGTGAATGTTTTGTACTTTTATTTTCAGAGCCGCATGTCACTTTTGAAGCATGGGTGTAACAAAAGTTTCCGTACTTTTATTTTAAACACACGGAACTCTCTACGAAAAAGAACCAACGCAACTTTTATTTTAACCAACGGTTTTTTTAATTTGATGAATGATTTTTTTTTTTTTTTTTTTTTTTTTTAACTAATTTTATTTGCTAATTATCTAATACATGCATTCATCTCTTAGACTAGGTGTTCCGTGTTTTCTTAACACTATCATCCTTATTTGCTATGTTACGCTTTTAGTTATTATTAATACATTTCAATTGCCTCTGGCAGTTAGAATTTTTCCTCTGGTTGAATTGAACCATGTAGGAATTACAATGTTTTCAACTTAAACTAATCTTAACCTATTTTATACTAAAGGTACAAGGAGTTAATCGTTGCAATAGAAGATTGCAACGATTTTTGTCTAAAATTGGAAATTATTTTGTTGGACATTTGTTGCAATGTCTTAATATTAGAAATTCTATGAAGTTCATTGGTACTATACCACGGAGGCAACTTCAGAATCATTTTCAAAATTTTATTTTAAATCCTCTGGAGTGCCTTCTTTCTGGTATTGCAGCAACTAGTCCATATTGGCACAGCATACAACATGGCAGGTCTAAAAATTTGTTTGTAAATCAAAAGTTTGTTCTTAAGACAAAGTTTTGATTTTCTGTTTATAAGTGGATATAGACACTTAATATATTTGTTACATTTGGCTTGAATGCCTTCAATGAGACTTTTAAAAGTTATTTTTTTTTTTTTGATCTAGCAGAAGTCCTAAATATTTAGCTTCGCTAGACCAATTAATTGGAACCCCATTAATAGTGACAATATGTCTGCTAGAAGGTTTCAAATAAGAAGCTCTCGGCTTATGTGGGAAAATTATAAGCCGAGTTTTGGAAGCATTCGGGAAATTTTCCATTTTGCAAGTAAGTGGAGAAAATATCCAACCTTTATGCAATCTACTACAAATGACACGAAGGCTTCGCCCTTTGACTGAAAGGCCCGTGTCATCTGCAAACAAAGATTTTTGACACCCTGGTGGTAAATCAGGTAAGTCAGAAGTAAAAATGTTATACAATATGGGCCCCAGTATGCTGCCTTGGGGGACACCAGCCCTTACAGGTAATCTATCAGATTTAGTATTCTGATAGTTTACCTGCAGCGAGCGATCTGATAAATAATTTTGGATCAGTTTAATGATGTACAGAGGAAAATTAAAATTCATCAATTTTACAATCAAACCTTCATGCCAAACACTGTCAAATGCTTTCTCTATATCAAGAAGAGCAACTCCAGTCGAATATCCTTCAGATTTGTTGAGCCGAATTAAGTTCGTAACCCTTAATAACTGATGAGTGGTTGAATGCCCATGGCGAAACCCAAATTGCTCATCAGCAAAAATAGAATTGTCATTAATATGAACCATCATTCTATTTAAAATAATCTTTTCAAACAGTTTGCTTATTGAAGAAAGCAAACTGATTGGGCGATAACTAGAAGCCTCAGCTGGATTTTTGTCCGGCTTCAAAATTGGAACAACTTTGGCGTTTTTCCATTTATCTGGAAAGTATGCCAATTGAAAACATTTGTTTAATAAATTAACCAAAAAGGATAAAGAGCTCTCAGGAAGTTTTTTGATAAGTATGTAGAAAATACCATCATCACCTGGGCTTTCATATTTTTAAATTTTCCAGTAATAGATCTCACTTCATCCAAATTGGTTCCCAACGAAGGGTCAAAAACATTCTCTTGATTGAGAATGTCTTCGAAGCTCCGTGTAACCTGATCCTCAATTGGACTAGTGAGACCTAGACTAAAATTATGGGCACTCTCGAACTGCTGAGCAAGTTTTTGAGCCTTTTCGCCATTTGTTAATAAAATTTTATTTCCCTCTTTAAGCGCTGGAATTGGCTTTTGAGGTTTTTTAAGAATTTTTGTTAATTTCCAAAAGGGTTTCGAACTGGGATCCAACTTTGAGACATTATTCTCAAAGTTGGTATTTCTCAGAATAGCGAAACGTTTTGCCTTTCTCGTACAACAAAGTTGTACCTGAAAGGCTTTCATTTCACTCCCAAAACGTACTTTTCATAGAGCGCTTGTAGACCCATAGTGTTATATACCATTCAATTCAGCTCGACAAACTGAGCAAATGTCTGTCTGTCCGTGTGTGTGTCCGTGTGTGTGTGTGTGTGCGTATGTGTGTGCACATTGAAACATTAGACAATTTTCTAGTACTAAACCTGAATCGATTTTGCTACAACAAGTTGCATTCGATGGGGAATGTTTTCTTCTTGTTCACTATTGAGTTTCATAATGATGGCACTTCTCAAAAATAGTAAATATTCAAAGAGTTATGAGACATCATTATTTCGTAACAAATAAGCTATCGATTTTCTACACGCTTAGTTCAGTTCACCCAAATATGGGTGAAGAGTACCCATAATCGCCAAAAAGTGCACATACCTATTTATGGGTGAAATGGCATTTACCCATATTTGAGTACAAGCCAATTTCAGAAAAATTGGTAATGTTTACCTATTTATGGGTATACTATTATAGGTGAAATTAACTCACATATGAGTGAACTTTTTGTTTTGGTATTGAAAATAGCAATCGATAAATTTTTCGTATTCCGCACGTAAAAAATAAGCCAATTGTGCAAATTCTTATAATTTTTATTTATTAATGGGCGGCAGTATCTTGACCTGCCTTTTTAATCGAACCACAATACATAATAATCTGCTTGTTGTCGGCTGGAAACGGCTGCCTTACCAAAACTGATGATCGAAACATTATTATCACGCGAAACCGGAACTTACGACAGCTTGGTTGGTCGGGTCAGGCAGCAGCTTCGGTCGAATTGGTTAATCGCAGCAGGCACCGGATCACGGATTCCATGGAAATTTGACGGTGTATAATCCCGAAACATGACAGCTATAAGATGATAGAAGTACGAGGAAACAAACGATCCGTCGTCACAGGTACTGTATCTAAAAATGTATTTAAAATCAAAATAAAAATAAAATATGCTTCATATGCAAATATGAAGAGCCTACCTTTAAATCAATATCAACGATCCGGAAGCTACTTTGGCATCGCATAGCTGCAAAGAAAACCAGCGCTCGGTACGAAAAGGAATAGCAGCATAGAAGCCTTTGCTTTCACTTTTTTCACGTTCATGTTTCATCGGTTTCATCTCGCGAATTCTCGATGACTCCTTGAATGACTTCTTTAGGTTTTTCCTCCAACGCTCATGTTTTCGGTTGCCTCTGGGAAAGGTCATCAGCTTTCTCCGGACTCGCCAAGATCTGATCAGTTGGGCGAAACAATTGGTTATCCGCCGCATGCTTAGTTCTAAAACAATGTAGATGATTACAATAAAGTTATTAAAATTCCATTAAACTAAATAACTTACCAGACAGATGAAAATGTTCAGTCCGGAAGCCACAGCAGCAGGATCGGAAAACAGCGAATAGAATAAATATGAGTCTCAGGGCTTCGGGCTACGTGCAAGGAATTTTACAACGGTATCCGATGCGGCGATCCGGCAAATGCGTTGGAACTGAAAATAAAAAGTTGAAAATATTATAGAGAACTGGATTCATTTTGTTTTAATTATCTTACTCTTTATAACGAGATCAGTTATGTTCTGCAAACAACTTGTGAATTCTGACGGATTCAGTTAAGTTCCATTTTTCATCCAAATGTGGGTGAATTGTATTTACCTAAATTTGCGTTAACTCAGTTTACTAATAAAATCAGTAAATATTACCGATAATATCAGTACATTTCACCCATAATATAGGTAATGCATACAATACTCATATATGGGTGAAACAAGTACCCAAAAATAGGTAAACTGATCTAAGCGTGTAGGTTATGTTCTCCCAAGACACAATTTATTCGAAACCGGCACACTGACAGCATAGAATACACAGCTTACACGGAAGAAAAAAAAATTCACAAAGAAACATAGAAACCCATTAATGAGTTAAAAAGTACCTATTTTAAGATTTCATGTATACACTGAAAATTCTAGTTTATTTTTTCAAAATGACCTAAGAAACATATTTTCATGAATGAATTTTAATATTGCGATCAACAGACCAATATGATAGCTTTTGATTGCGGTACACAAATTAATTCATGAAAAAAAGGTGACATATGTTCTTTTTAAAAGTTAAGCGTCATTTCTGCCATTTCTTTCACATGGGCCGATGTGAGCAGTGAGAAGTGAAAAGTGAGACGTGAGAAGTGCGAAGTGAGGAGTGAAAAGTAAGAAGTAAGAAATGAAAAATGAGAAATGAAAAATCACCAGATGATCCGAAATGAAAACAAAAATGTTTTTCCAAATTTAATCTAGACTATCCTTTGAAAAGAGCTGAAATTTTTTTGCTAATATTTTCAAATGGATATAATAGAAAAACGACGCATCCCACAAAAAAGTGTTGTATGGGTGACCATCGCAAAATCAGTCAAAATTTCTAGTGAAAATATCGGAAACAATCCAAATTGAGCCCTACACTGAAAAAAATCAGTTTAAAAATTTTAAAGTCGATTTGCGAAAAAATGCTTTTTTTTATTTAAATGAAATTTTGTCTCAAGATAGGTGATTATGTTCCCTACCAACCGTCCATACATCGCAAGCTGGGCACTCTTAAGGAAAAAAAGTTTTTCTAACAAAAACTTTTTCTTGTCGGAATTATTTTCAGTGTATTTTCATCTGAAACTAAACCAATGAAAGCCATCGTTATAGAACCCCAAGCAAATCTTTTATGATACATTGTCTAATTTAGTCACTAAATATAGTTTGTTTTTAAATTAAGAGTAATATTAAAAAGGGGTTTATATCTTCAAAAAAATATTATATTCCATTATTAGCTTCTTTAGTTGCGACCAGTTACGACCAAAACATTGTACTCTGCCTGCCTTAATAGGAATACTTAATATGAGTATATATGTATACATATGTTAAATCCAACCCTTAAAGACACTGAAAAAATCAATTCCGTCAAGAAAAAGTTTTTGTTAGAAAAACTTTTTTCCCTTAAAAGTGCCCGGCTTGCGATGTATGGACGGTTTGTAGGGAATATAATCACCTATCTTGAGACAAAATTTCTTCCAAATCAAAAAGAGCGTTTTTTGCAAATTGACTTTTATTTTTTAAATTGATTTTTTAGTGTAGGGTTTTATTTAGAGTTTTTCAAAAGTTTTATTAGAAAGTTTGAATGATTTTGCGACAGTCACCCATACAACACTTTTTTGTAGGAAGCGTCGTTTATCGATTATATCCATTTGAAAAAATCAGTAAAACAAGTTTGACCCTTTTCAAAAGATAGTCTGCATCAGATTTGGAAAACCTGAGTATGCACTTTTCTTTTACAGCACCTTTTAAGTATTGACCAATAAATTGACAAAAGTCAACTTAACAATAAGAACACTTGCAAGTTCCCAAAAGTCCTATTTGGCTTCATGCATTTCTATTACATTTTTCGCATAACTTCTCAAAAGGACCTAAGTAACATTTTTTCATGAATTCTCGCTTAACTTTTCAAAAGCACCTAAGTAACATTTTTTTCATGAATTAATTTGAACACTGCAAATTGACTTTTATTTTTTTAAATTGATTTTTTTAGTGTAGGGTTTTATTTAGAGTTTTTCAAAAAGTTTTATTAGAAAGTTTGAATGATTTTGCGACAGTCACCCATACAACACTTTTTTGTAGTATAGTGAACAATAGTTTTCATGTTGTTCTGTTGATTGCAGTACTCAAATTAATTCATTAAAAAAATGTTTCTAAGGCCCTTTTGAAAAGTTATGCGAGATTTATAGTACAGCAAAAAGCCATCTAGTAGAAAATCTAGATGGATTATTCCATTGCTGACAAACGTTCATTTCGAACTAAAAACCGCAAGTTGCTGGTTGATTTTTTTGTCATATACTCTGTCTCGCTCAAATCAACAGCGAATAATCTAGCGACTACTTTCACGAACACTTTATTGTCAGATTTTCTGGATATGATACACTGCGCGGCGTTTGGAATGTTCTTAATGTTCTTAATGGGTACTTGCACAAAACTTCACGCGGCGAATGACTGTCGAAAGGTACGGCCGCGACAAACGATACACCGCAATGCTATTCATCCATAAGACGATCCCCACCAGTGCGTAAATAAAGCCAAAATAGCAACCTCTATCATGACGCGAACTCGCACCGGTCGTTGGTAAACGGGTTTGGGAAATGTAAACGCAACCTTTCGGTGAATAGCGAGTTGGCAAATTTGGCGACCCGCTCCAACCGTTGCCAAACCATCACACGGAAATATAAAGTAACCCATAAATAAAAAATCTGCCGTCTGCTGAAAAATTATTTGGATACTCATCATCAAAACCATTGTGATGGAGGTCAGTTTAGTTTGGATTTCAACTGATTGGCGGCGCTAGTGCATATGAAATAACCTGATAGGTTAGATATCTCGAAATCTGGAATTTTTAGAATATTTGCGTCTTCTACAAAGTTGTTCGGGTGGTCAAAACCATCATGACGAAAACAAGTTTAATTTGAAATACAACCGCTTGGCGGCGCTACCCAAGTAACCATGAAGCTATATATGCTTGTAAGAAACACAGCCCTAAAAGTTGACTTAAAGTGGAAAAGGGCAATTATAAGACCGAAATAATGGTTCATTACTTTGGCATGTTGAAATAAAGCACCAGTAATGCATCGCTGCATTCGTACTGCTGATTTAGAGTATCGTTGTCTGACAGTTGATAAATAAATGCAACAACACATCGTTAAAACAGATCTAATGCAATTAGCATTTAGCATGCCGATTTGTGATTGATATATGTGCAATATTGTAATGCTTGCCCGCATAATAAAAAACAACATGTTATATGGTCAGAATCATTATTACGATGTAAGATATAGCTTCACAGTTTACGTTGCGGTTATCGAATACTTTTCGATCGATTCAACCATAACTGCTCGACATCATCACTAAATGTCAACATATAACATGCTGTCTCTAAAATGTTCTTTATTTCCTGCATTATATGTCAACATTTTATCATACTGTTGAGCGAAAATTTTGCACGCGAAAACAGACGATTTTTTATGGTCACATAACTTAACAACCCATTCAACATATTGTTATTTGTCAAATAACCGTACCACAAACTGTTAAAACATTATATGAGATTGTTCATTTACAGTTGTCAACAGTAAAGGATACTGTTGTCGACCGCTCGGGAAAATATCCATGTACAGTTTGTAATTATGCGGGTGGTGTTACTTGGGTAGTGTATTGGAAATAACCTGAAATGTCAGGTATCTTAAAATATGTAATTTTTAGAATATTGCCGCCTTCTACAAAGTTGTTCGGGTAGTCAAAACCATTATGATTAACGCAGGTTTAGATTAAGATATAACCGCTTGGTGGCGCTAGTGTATAAGAAATAACCTGCTAGGTTAGATATTTCGAAAACTGAAATTTTTAGAATATTGCCGTATTCCACAAAGTTGTTCGGGTGGTGAAAACCGTCATGATGCAAGCAAGTTTAGTTCTAAACACAGTCGCTTAGTGGCGCTAGTGTATAAGAAATAAACTGATAGGTTAAATATCTCAAAATCTGGAATTTTCAGAATATTGCCGTATTCTATAAAGAACACACTCAAAATAAATCGCAGATTTCTGTAAAATTTCACCGAAATCTCAACAGCAGAACTGTTCGATGAATAATTTGACAGATTTTCTGTGGTTTTGACAGTTGAACAACGGAAAAATCGCAGAAAAATTTGTGAAATAATTACCGAACAATTCTGCTGTTGAGATTTCGGTGAATTGAAGCAAAAATCACCGAAATCTGTGAAATGATTTAAGTGTGTAACTTATCATAAAACGAGTTCGTACAATTCCATTCAATTCCACCCCTTGGTTGTACCTTTGACAGATACTACAGTAAGACCATCTTCAGTGTCTCGTACAGTATACCCCGGCTGATCCGACAAATGTATGGCCGGACTATCGGGGTCCCTCTCGTTAATCCGACTGTCAAATCCATACAAATGAACCAAAACAAAATTACAGCACAAATTTGAAAACTGACAGCATAATGTGTTTAAATGGGTGTTGATGCTTTTAATCCGAAAAATTCCGAATTAGCGAGATCCGGACTAACGAGTCGTCGGATTAGCGAGGTCCGGATAAGCGGGGGGATACTGTACTTGACTCGATTCGACTCAACTCGAGCGCCAATGAGTATTGCGGTTTCAAACTAAACTTCTGGTTTTGACTACCCTTTTAAATCTTACATTATAACCAACCTAACAGATAATTCGGATAACTTTGTAGAAGATGGCCACTTTCTAACTCTAACGGATTTAGAAATATTTAACCTAACAGGTTATTTCAAATACACTAGCGCCGCTATGCGTATGAATTCCAAACTAAACTAATCTCCATTATAAATGTTATGGCTACCCGAACAACTTTGTAGAAGACAAAATCTTTCTAAGTCTTATAGATCTCGAGATATACACCTCACAAAATTATTGCATATAAGCTAGCGCCACCTAGCAGATGTGTGTCTAGCTAATCTGATAATCACAAAATGCATTACGCACATATTTATATTACAAATATTGGAGCGCGTTCTGAAAGATTTGAAAATAAATAATATTTTTTTCCTGATTTTATTTATTTCCGTGTTTGCCTCAATAGCAACCGGATATTCACCACCGGTGCGAAGCATGATTGCACTTCAACAACCTTGATAGAAACAACCGGTGCGAGAACAAGTGCATAAATAAAATATGAACGCATTTCGTTCCTATACTAGACACTCATTTGGATACTCATCGGTGGGGATCGTCTAAGAATCAAGTAAACGGGGTGCAGAAAGCGCGGCGGTACCTTTCATGAAAGGTTCGCCGCGTGCAATTTTGAGAAAATCAGGCAATAAGGACCAGCCACTTTAACCGACCGTGTCCATTTAGCAAGTATGGTGTTGAATATAATCTGTAGATTAAAAAAACAGTTTAATAAAGTAAAAAAAACTCAGCAAGTAACCGCACAATATTGAGTAAAACAAATTAAGTGTGTAGCATTTCCACATTCAATGAATAAATTTCGCACCGTGTATACTGACAGCATTAAAGTTTGTGTTGCTTCTTTCGTGCTTTATTGATGATGCTAACCTCTCAAGCAAAGCTTTCCAAAGCTTCAAATGTGGAACACGAAAACTAGCACACGCGCTATAGAGACCGAAGCCGATGACTTTATCCGCTCGCATCAACACAGTTGTAAAAATTTCATCGTTGGAAATAAAAATCGCATTCGTACATGCTTTCTCGTGCGCTCGTTACGTTTGCTGCCATTTTTTTCCTGCTTTGGAAGGAAAGAAGATGCGTGTCATTGAGGCTAACTGCTTATTGGGTTGGGTGGTTTGGGTGGAATGATGGTGTAGTTTGGGCATTTGGGTGATTTGAACTTAACGTTCGTTTTCATACACCTCATTATTTCCATATTATGCGGCTTTTTTCCATTGATATTTATGTGAATTGTGTTGTTAATTTTCACAAATGTACTTGTACAATTCTCGCTTAACTTTTCAAAAGGTCCTAAGTAACATTTTTTTCATGAATTAATTTGAATAGCGCAATCATAAGCTTTCATATTGTTCTGTTGATTGCGCTATTCAAATTAATTCATGAAAAAAATGTTACTTAGGACCTTTTGAAAAGTTAAGCGAGAATTATTACACAAAGGCATGCAAAATCAATGTATGACATACAACTAGTTTTATTGAACTTTAATATTACATTGGTGAAAAAACACTACGTGGGAATCGGCCCTAAAACAATTGTAGACGCGCTGTCTGGGCAGTTAATCCATATTGTATTTTATAATGTATTTTTTAAAACGTGCCGCTGCGCTAATTATTGTACTATTTACGATCGCATATTTGTAACATATGCATTTTTTCCTTTCTCGTACAACAAAGTTGTACCGAAAGGCTATATGATTGCTCCAAAAAAACTTTTGATAGAAGGCCCGGAGACCCATAGTGTTATATACCGATCTACTCAGCTCGACAAACTGAGGTGATGTCTGTTTTTTTGTGTATGTATGTGTATATGTACAAATTTTGTAGACACACGTTTTAGAACTTAGAATTATCCGATTTACTCGCAACAAGCTGCATTCGACAGGGAATTGTTTGCTATTGAAAATGGGCCCGATCATTGCTTTTCGGAATTATTGAAAAATCATTGTTTTTTCCCACAGGTCCCGCTTGGAAAAAAAATCAAAAAACAATTGTTTTTGAATGGTGGCAAGGCAAAAATATTAAAAATGATCGAAAAATGTGATCTATTCTCCTAAAGAGCTTTTTTGACCTTTCTAATGTGATTCTTTTAATATATTTTATAATGCACGAGAAAGGCATCATCACTGCTAGGTGGATTAATCTGGGTTTTTAATTTCATTTTGCAAATCTCGCCAAATAACTTTCAACGCGGGATCGCGAGTTCTTTGGTATTGCCTTCTTCTCACATTTTTAAGACGGATCAGTAGCTGAAGATCGTCGTCAATAATAATGGAGTTGAATTTAACTTCACATTTCGGAATTGCAATGCCTCTGGCTTCGACAATTAAATTTGTCAAAGATACGAGAGCATTATCAATATCACTTTTGGTATCGAGAGGAATATCAACATCAAAATTCCTATCGATATACGTTTTATATAAATCCCAATCAGCTCTATGATAATTAAAAGTAGAGCTGATTGGATTATAAATGGCTTCTTGTGAGATTTCAAATGTCACAGGAAGGTGATTGAAGTCAAAGTCAGCATGAGTTACCAATTGGCCACACAGCTGACTTGAATCCGTTAAAACTAAATCAATTGTAGAAGGATTTCGACTGGAAGAAAAACAAGTTGGTCCATTGGGATATTGAATAGTATAATATCCCGCAGAACAATCTTCAAATAAAATTTTACCATTGGAATTGCTTTGAGCATTATTCCATGAACGGTGTTTGGCATTGAAGTCACCAATTACGAAGAATTTTGATTTGTTGCGAGTCAGAATTTGAAGATCAGCTTTCAACAAATTCTTTAGCTGCCCATTGCATTGAAAAGGCAAGTAGGCTGCAATGAAGGAAAATTGTCCAAAATTTGTTTCAACAGAAACTCCCAAGGTTTCCAAAACTTTGGTTTCAAACGAAGAAAATAATTTATGTTTGATACGTCTATTAATGACAATGGCGACCCCACCACAGGCGCTGTCAAGACGATCATTTCTGTAGATAAAATAGTTTGGATCTCTTTTAATGGAGAGTCCTGGTTTTAAATACGTTTCAGTTATAATGGCAATATGCATTATTATGAACTGAAAGGAAGTTGAATAATTCATCTTCCTTACCCTTTAGAGAGCGGGCATTCCAATTTAGAACTTTCACACAATTATTTGGATCCATTGAAACGGAGTCCGATAACAATTTTTTGTGTGTACTTTATACCAACCTGAACAGCTTCAGGAATGGTATTTGCTTTGAACATTGCATCAATCATGTGATGCAATTGTTCAGTTAAAAAATCAAAATCGTAAGCAGTCATGCTACCTGAATCGGCAACATCCCAACAAACATTCACTAGTTGAACTAACATCAGTGTGATGATTTAATTCAGCGCTGTGTTGAATTATGTCTGTACTATTTATTATCACAACTTCTGTTCAAGCATTGTTCACACAATTTTGGCGAAGTTATACAACTACATCATCTCATTTTAAAAAACAACTTTATGAACTGATTCGTTAAACCTTTAATAAGCATTTTACTAAGCCTCAATTCAGCTACATGTGAATTCTTCGAAAATAATAACGCATAGAAGGTAACATCAGTAAGATCTTCAATGAACGTATTTTGAAGCAATTGCTATTTTCATATAATCATTTTAAAATTTTCCTAAATCGGGTCTCGAACTGATGTCATTTGATCATCCGCCGGTAACGTTGTCATTCGCGCCATCCTTGATTTGTTAGATATGGCTCACTCAATGCATAACATAAATAATCTTATTGCTGAATATGAATCATAATTGGACTCTTATTCAATAAGTCGATCTGTCAAACTACAGTTTGTTAATAACTGTACAATGTTTTATGTCAACCATTGTTCAACCAGTCGTAACCATCGCACACTAGGAAAAATACGTAAAAATAATGTCGATAAACGATAAAATAAAATCCGTCCCCAATGCTATTTATGAATTTATGAAAATAAAATCAATGTATATTCGGCCTTCCTCAGAATCTCTTGATAATCGGTTGCGATATGATTGTCAAATGCTAAGATAATTTCAATTATTTCGCCGCAATAAAGATCAACATCCATGCGATAATATTGGGATTCCACACATCAAAGATTCAATAATTTTCCGATGTTATTCAACGGCGTTATGTCCGGCTTTTAGTAAATTTAGCTCCGCATGAATGCATGATTTTTTTTTATTGCTCCAGCAGTTTTGTTCGTTATAATCTCCGACAGTTTAATAAATCACGAAAATAAAAAGCATGTCTTGAAAATAAATCATTATTTTTCTATAAATCAAATTTCCCAGATCTAGAACCCAAATTTTCTCTCAAACTGAAAAAAGCATGTTTTTTCCCACTGTGCGATAGATCAGATAAATTTGAAATCCAATGGTTAAGAAGGACAAAGGTTAAGAAGGATGTCTAATGCCTGCTTATTAACTTACTATTCAAACTCAATTCGACCACCCTTTCACAGCATCACATCATAGTCGAACAGAGAACTTTAAAAATCATTAGTTCAGTACATTGTTAAACTTCCCCAATGTGCTGAAATGTGATAAAACGAAAACGTAAGTTCGACTTCAAATAAAGGTAGTAAACAAATAAATAGACCATGTCGAATATTAGTTAGATTAAATACTGAAATGAAATCTGTCTAGCAAATTATTCAGCATCCATTTTATTCAGCTACAAAGATCACAAATAAACAATAATTCAACCTAGATGCTTATTTGTAGCTTGTCGTTGTTTTTTGGGATGACCGTTATTTTCCGTTGGGACATGGGTATAAACCTCATTTTGAGAAGAGAAATTTGGTCTACCAGCAGCGATGTTTGCATACGTAGGTACATTCGAAAAATTTGACGACCCGTTGACGAGCGGCAAAATTTGTTTGTGAATTGTGGTGGGTATGAATTGCTCGACCGGTAACCGGTTTCGAAATTTGAGCGTTTGAAAAATTTCTACCCGTCGAATCTGGGATCCGATTGGAATTTCCCGTCATCAATTTTGCACGGGAATTCAAAACTTTTTTGCGTGAAGGGCATTCCCAGAAATTGGATTTATGATTGCCCCCACAGTTTGCGCACTTAAATTTATTGGAATCTTCTCTCACAGGACATGCGTCCTTGGCGGTTGCGGTTCCACCACAAATCATGCATTTAGCATCCATGTGACAATGTTTGGTTCCATGACCCCACTTTTGGCACTTACGGCACTGGGTAGGGTTTTGGAAATTTCCCCCAGGCCTGCGGAAATGTTCCCATGTAACACGGACATGAGACATAATACAGGCCTTTTCCAAACTTTTCATATTATTTAGTTCACTTTTGTTAAAATGAACTAAATAAAATTCTTGAGAAATGCCCCTCTGGGAAGTACCAGAATGGGATTTCTTTTTCATCTTAATTACTTGGACTGGTGAAAATCCAAGTAATTGAGAAATTTCAATTTTAATCTCATCCAGTGATTTGTCATCACTGGGGAGACCTTTCAAGACGACTTTGAACAATCGCTCAGTTTTGTCGTCGTATGTGAAGAATTTATGGCGCTTCTCAGTTAAATAGTGAAGAAGACGTTTGCGATCGTCAAAGGATCCCGGCAAAACGCGGCAGTCACCCTTCCTAGCAATCTGAAATGAAACCTTGATCCCCTGAAGGTTACTCAAAATCTCATTCCGGAAGCCAGAAAACTCGGCAACAGATACCACAATTGGCGGAATCCTTTTTTTTTCGCATGAATCGAATCACCTGGGCTAGAGGTAGATTCGATTTGCTCAATTCATCATTAATCAAATCGAACTGATTGCTCAGTTCGATTGGAGAAGAATTATTTCCGATATTAGAGTTAGAAGGAATATCTGAATTCTCCAGCTTCCTTCTATTTTTCCGCGCTTGGGCAGGACGGTCTTGAAACCTTGTTTCTTTGAAGGAAGTGGAGAATTCAGAGACTCCCCTTCCTCTTGTTTTTGTTAATACTCATTGCTGAGCGTGGAGACGTGACCTTCTAAGAGGTTTTTTCCCAGAACGGTGTCCCTGCAGGATTACCACCGCTTGTCGGAATTTTACTTCCGCAAACGGGTCCAACGTAAAACGAAGGCACGGGTCCTTGCAAAGATCGTAACGGGATCAGTGGGTACAAATAGCGCTGAGAAGCACCGTTGAAATTAAAATAGCTTCGGGTAGTATTAAAAACTTCCTTCCGCAAAGAGAGAAAGAACCGCACAGCACGAAAGCACGATGCGGTCTGATGAATGATTTTTCTTTCTGTTGCTATAGTTGCTATAGTTGCTATAGTTCTGTTGCAACTATAGTTGCCGTAGGCAATGGTCAGATATTTTATGCGTAAGGTTTCGATTAAGGGAACGTCCACAAATTACGTAACGCTTAGAGGGGGGAGGGGGGGTTGAGTGAAGTGTGACGATCCATACAAAATTTTCAGATGCTTCATACAAAAAGTGTTACATAGGGGGGAGGGGGGGTTAAAAAAGTCCATTTTTTGCGTTACGTAATTAATGGATCTTCCCTAATCTGCTCATTCTGAATAGCAATTCCCGAAAGTGCAACGAAGGCAGCACAAACAATAGTTGATTACCGACTCCACGTCAGATGCACCATGCTTATCAATCTCATGTGCATCTGAAAAATCTTTAATGAAAATAATAATTATAATGAAAAGAAATTTACCTTGATATGGTAGCATATTTTTTGGAATGAACATTTATGACAGATAGAAAAACAAATTAAAGTTCAAGGCTACTTTGATACTGCTGTACACATCATATGTCATGATTGAATAACCCCTCAACAAAATTATAGCTAGCGTAAAAAGCTGGATACAGACGAGCATTAAAGCAAGCTTCATTGGAAAACGGTAAATTGATATTTATACTCATCATTATATATCAACCCAAATTTGTTGTTTTTCACTTCAGAACCACTCTCCTGCATGTATTTTACCAAGCGGCGATTGCAAGGTCATGCCGATACGGTTATTTTTGATGTTGAGTTCAATGAAGGACTCGTTCTCGGCGGTGTAAACTTGACCCGAAAATTACCAACGGAGCATCATCGTATAACTGTTTCTCTGGGGCAGGTAAATCCGGCCGTTTAACATCGAAGCGATACCATTGACCATTGATTCGTCAATGGCGATACGGTTTAGAATTAGGTTCATTAGGATCTAATCACCGATGGAATATTTTTGCTTGCGACATGTCTGTGATCCGGCTTATCTTCTCCACCGGAGAATCACTACCGGAGCGGAGAATTTCTTGTCCGTAGATGGCCCACGGCGGAGAGCGGCATCTTTTAATTTCAAAGATCGACTATCTTCCCCACCGAAGAATCCTCGAGAGAATCACTATCGGAGCGGAGAATGTCCTACCTCTAGATGGCCCACGACATAGAGCGGCATCTTCTTATTTCAAAGATATCGACTAATAATTATTATCTAGCGGAACGATGTATGGAAGTTTTATTTAAAAAGGCAAAATAAAAAAATACAAAAATATATGCAAATTTAAAATTGAAATTTATTTTTTGCGATTTATGATTCAAGAAAACAACATTAATAAACCGAATGGTTTCATTATTATATCCCTAAGGCCGGTCGCAATGCTGTTGGGTTTTGTATGGCGTGTTTGGAAATCAAACTAGAACCACAGACAAACAGACATAACACATTGAACATTTACTCATCAAATTCATCGTCGTTCAAACACTAACGACATCTGTTGATTTCAATTAGTTGGGCAAATCACGAACCAGATGGCGGTAATGAGCAAACGTCAAACTCGAGCAAAAACGATGCGCGCGCCACGAGTGTTCGATTGGCCAACTAATGATTATTTGAATTGACCAGTAAATCAGTGAACGATGGACATTTGACGAGTGTTATGTCTGTTTGTCTGTGCTAGAACTAAAACTAGCAGTTCGCAACGCAGAGTTGCAGTTTTATTTTTCGAGCACTTTTTGAAACTGATTTGCAACTGCTTGACTGGTTTGTTGCAAATAAATCCTGATTTGAAACTTGAATGAAACTGAGTTTCAAATTTATTTAATTGTGTTTGTTTGTTTGAGATGATGGACAAACTCATTGTTTTCGTATGCGAGGTAAAAACTACCGCGAAAAATGTTAGTTTGTTTTATTTTTGTTTTATGAAAAAATAAAACCAAGTTGCATTTCGTTTACAACTCTGCGTTGCGGGCACCAAGTTGTAGTTCTATTTTGACAGTTATAAATTTTATAACATCAAGCAGTACCAAACTGAAACTGCAACTTCAGCATTGGGACCGGCCTAAGGCCGGTCGCAATGCTGTTGGGTTTTGTATGGCGTGTTTGGAAATCAAACTAGAACTAAAACTAGCATTTCGCAACGCAGATTTGCAGTTTTATTTTTCGAGCACTTTTTTAAACTGATTTGCAACTGCTCGACTGGTTTGTTGTAAATAACACCTGATTTGAAACTGGAATAAAACTGAGTTTCAAATTTATTTAATTGTGTTTGTTTGTTTGAGATGATGGACAAACTCATTGTTGTTCGTATGCGAGGTAAAAACTACCGCGAAAAATGTTGGTTTGTTTTGTTTTCGTTTTACGAAAAAATAAAACCAAGTTGCATTTCGTTTACAACTCTGCGTTGCGGGCACCAAGTTGTAGTTCTATTTTGACAGCTATAAATTTTATAACATCTAGCAGTATCAAACTGAAACTGCAACTTCAGCATTGGGACCGGCCTAATACAAATTATACATTAACCTTATACAGATTATTGGAAATCTCTAATTATGCATATGAACATTTGACATGAAATGTATAAGTTTCGTGTTATGATTATCTTATGCAGTGCCGCATAGCTGTCATTGCAATTAGACATATATTACATTAAGGAAACACAATGGCAAAAATATATGTGTTTTGCCAAATATATTCAATGCGAAATTTTTTTTTCGTGTAGGTAGTTTGCCTTTAATCCCATGTACAGTGATCGTTCGCTAATTGCGGCACGACCTCACCCCAACCTACCCCAACTAGCGAATGCCGTTCGCTAATTGGGGCGCTTTGACAAGCGTCAATGTTGTTTACTTTTTGCATTGAACAAAGGAAAATTTCACGCGCCAGAAAATATCGATCCCGCCAAACACGGAAACAAAACGTCAACGTGTTTTGACATCACATTCTGACGTTTAGCTGCTTTTTAATTGGGTTTCGCCCCAATTAGCGAACCCCCAACTAAAAAGCGCTCCAACTAGAAAAACCCCAATTAGCGAACGTTGACTGTATTATAAATTCAGTATCCAGCTTTCCACGCTCGGTAATGGCGGCTTGTAGCTGTGCAAAAATCAATCGGTCACTGTACTTTTGACACTAGCTGGAGGAAAACTCACTGGCGAAAAGGCCTTTTTTCCCTTCCCCTCGCCCAGGAACGCCAGTGAGCCTTCCTCCAGCTAGTGTCAAACAGTACAGTGACCAATTGATTTTTACACTGCGACAAGCCGCCATTACCGAGCGTGGAAAGCTGGATAGAAAACCGAATTATAGCCGCTATCGAAATTGGATTTTTCTCACAATCCATACGTTAAACCTAATTTCGGAAGTAGTGCGCTGTATAGCACATCGCCAAGTGAAAACAGCGCATCACTTCCGAAGTTAGTTTTAAAGGCTACACAGTTAGTTTCGATTACCGAAGTCGGTAAAATTTTACTGGGTTTTTGAACAGCAGACTTAACTCGGTAATTTCAGATGATACCGAAAATTCGGTAAAGATTCGAACTCATAAAATGTCAAAAAAATGCTGGTAAAGTCAGTATTTTTTTCCGCTGAGTTTCTCGGTAATTATTTTGTTTACCGTGGTTTACCGAATCTTCCAGTTATTTTTTTTGTTTTAAATCATTTAATTAGCCATCACAGGCAGAACAAATTTAATAAATGGGAGGAAATATGTATCGTTGTCCAACTTCAACGATAGTTATATAAATGAGTTTATGCAATGAAAATTGATTCTTCCTACTGGATATAATTTGATGTCCAAAGACCATGACTAAAGATTTGCAACCAAAATAGGGAAATTTTCTCAACATTTTTAATTGGGTGGTGTACTTGTACTCAAGATTGAACCGACAAGTACGAACTTCTTCCATCCCTATTACTGCTTGGGCATGGATTGTCGCTGGAAACCAGATAATTTCTAAAATATAATTATGACGAATGAAAACAGCAGCTGCCGGTATGAAAGAGGACTTTCTATTTTGTTCTACTGGAGATTCACTATTGCACCCGTAATCTGCAGCGATGCTCTTGGCGATGCTAACTAATCCGATTTCGAGATTTACAAATAGATTCTTCCAGAGTTCTTAGCGGAAAAAAACCAACTGTAGTATTTCCTTCCAGAACTTTGAAATGAAAAATGCGGGCAAAAGAAATTTCTTGACTTTTCAAACCACGAACTCAGTTGACGTTTAGTTTTGAATATAGATAGTAGAATCTATAGATGAGCGAATGCATGGCTGAGTCGATTTTTTTGCCCGTGCACACGCGCATATGACGTCACAGCCCTTAACGTTTTCATTGAAATCGTGACGTCATGCTCGTTTGGAGACACGTTTGACAGTTAGTTTGAAGACAGTGGATTTATCTTCGCTCATCTATATATTCCACTATCTATAGTTTTGAAGGGCTAGTCCAGGCTACTGTCATGTTATTGCTTAGCCCATCGCCAAATCGTAGCCAGGATGTCCCGGGCACAAATTTTTTTTCATACTACTTTTCAATGATGACAGCGGTCTATGTCTATGGATGATGATGACACCGCCCTTGTCACAGGCTCGGGCTAGTCGGTAGAAATGAAGAAATACCGAAATTTTGGTATACGTATTTACTGACTTTTCAATCTATTCAGTAAACACTAAGTAAACAATCACTTATTACAGTTAAGTCGGTATTTGTCATTACCGAATTCAGTAATTCAAGAAGCATATCACTGACCATCGATAATATTTTATCGAATTACTGAATTTTCGGTATTTTTTACGTTTTACGGTTCGAAAACCGTAAAAAAAATTACCGAACAGAGAAGCCGTGATTAAGTCTGATTTTCTCAAAATTGCACGCGGCGAACCCTTCATGAAAGGTACCGTCGCGCTTTCTTTAGCCCGTTTACTTGATTCTTATGGGTGAATAGCATTGCGGTGTATCGTTTGCCGCGGCCGTACCTTTCGACAGTCATTCGCCGCGTGAAGTTTTGTGCAAGTACCCATTTGGGAACATTACAAACGCCGCGCAGTGTATCATATCCAGAAAATCTGACAATGTATACTGATCCAAATGCAGTAGCAACAAATGTAAAAAAATAAAAAGATCCCGTTTATTCCACCAAAGACTAACTATCCATCGAGGGACAATAATATGTTGCATACCTTAAAAGCGAATGTGAAAAACCGCGCCAAAAGATCACATCTGTTTGACATTGCTTTATTTATTTACTTTTTGCATGGCGCACAACTCGGCGCACGGGAGCCGGCGCGTAACTGGCGCGCCAGGTTGCGGATTTAAGAAAAGAATCGCAATATATTGAACTCAAAATTGGGTTGATTTAGAGCAAGACTACCGGTGGTGAGTTTAAGCAGTTTGGTAGCGCAGAGTATCATCACTTGACACTTTACCGGTCGCCACTAAACGCGCTGCTATAACAGTAGCGCGACTGACAGGTGACCAAATTGGGTAGCGCGATAAGAGCGCTGCTATTTGATGAACTGTCAACTGTCAAACGTCACCGGTACGGAATACAGCAACCAAAATGAGAGCCGAAAATAGTGACCGATACGGAAACTAGTGACGAAACTAAAATAAAAACGCTGCGCGGGTGATTAAAATGCTCGCGACCGATAATGATGCTCTTATCTGTCCGTGTACTTTTTTCTAACCGTGTAGAATCGACTTGGCCACTGGGTTGTTTCAGATAAGCGTGTATATAGAACCGTCATCAGGACCAAAACAAACAATAACAATTTTTGTTTCAATCATGGTACGCGTGCTCAAGTGTTGATGTAACAGTATTTATTTAACATTATTCAAATTTGTCGAAAAAAGTCTATTCCATAATAAAATTTTGTTAAAATGAGTTGGATGAGTGGACTTGTGACCAAAGCTCTTAACGTAGTATGGCAACCGCAGATTATGTCCGTTCGTTTTCGCTATCATGCCGATAAGGTAGCTCGAGGTCCGCTGGTACGCCGGTATGGCTACAAGGAGAAAATTCTACAAGGTGGAATGCTTCCGCATCTGGATAATGGCCATAATCTACCGATGCCAGATTACAGGTACCATCGCTTAAATTTGCAAATGTCCTTCTAATAGCACAGGGAATACATTACAGGCCTAAAAATGCTTGGTGCGAAAAGCGCGCCCTGTTTGGCCAGAACGACTACATTGACATCTTAGGGAATGACCGTCTGCACCCGACCCGCGTTCTATACTCCGTTCCATCCTGGTTGCGTGGCGTATCGGGTAATGAGTACCAGGTTCTCCTCCGGAAGCGTAAAATGCTGAGTCGGACAATCTACAAGATTGCGCGTCCTACCAAGTGGAGGGATATGGAGAAACGTATTTCGTATCTTTACCGGTTCCTGAATAGAAAAACCAAAACTGGACCTTCGAACATTTAATTATTTAAAAAAAATTCTTATGGGTTTGTATTTCGATATAGTTACAATACAAAAGAATAGTATAATATGGAAAACTAGATTTTTCTTTTAATATCAGATAAGCTAAGCCCAGGGCCGGATTTTAGTATCCCCCCGCTTATCCGGACTTCGCTAATCCGACGACTCGTTAGTCCGGATCTCGCTAATTCGGAATTTTCCGGATTAAAAAGTATCAACACCCATTAAAACACATTATGCTGTCAGTTTTCAAATTGATAGTGATATTGTTTTGATTCATTTGTATGGATTTTACAGTCGGATTAACGAGAGAAACCCCGGTAGTCCGGCCATACATTTGTCGGATCAGCGGGGGTATACTGTACTGAAAGAGTTGAAAGGCAAAAAAGTTTTTTTTAATCTTTATTAATGAGGTTTTTAGCCCTAGGCTAGTTCACCTCAGATTAAAAAAAGTTATTTATCTCCCATATTTATCCAATTATAACAAAATGAATGAAAAATCAATGGGCTAAAGGTGCGCGCTTAGGCGACGGCATATGCCATAATTTTGCTCAGTGGCGACGTTTTTTTTCGAATTTTCTTTGGACACTTCAGAATATTCAAGGGAATTTCTCCAGAAATTTCTCGGGCATTTATTATCAGATTGTATGTCATACCCCAGAAACCCATTGCCCAGAAAGTGATTCCCCAGAAATTAATTCCCCTGAATGCACTACTCCCCAGAATACCACAATCCCCAGAATGCCCCTATCCCCCGAAAGACATTTCCCAGGATGCCTCCTTTCCCCGAAAGACATTCCCCAGAATGTCCTAATCCCCAGAATACCATACCCCAGAATGCACCATTTCCTAGCTTACACGTAAAAAAATTTAATGTTATTTATTATTAAGATTTCTAATACTTTTTTGCCAAAGCAGGCGCTCAATGATATGTATAAGAAAAAACTTATACATCGCATTAGTCACATACATTCCGAAACTTATACTTTTCATTAACTTATGAATGATATTAGCTTTTTGATATGCGATCGTTCATTAGGTGGCATAATGAAGAGTATAAGTATTTTCGAATGATTTTTTGCCATAACATATAAGGTTATTTTTTTACGTGTAGGGTCTGTCTCATTTGGAGAATTAAGCTGAAATTAAACTTAAAAGTGACATTTCAATAATTATCAAATAACCCTGCTCGCAGAGCAAGATTACTATTGACAGATATCGAATCATTTTGCATCGATGTCTTATTGGAATTGCTGGACAGTGTAGAGTAGAGTGTGAGGGTAAAACCAACACGGTTACTGGCTAGAACCCATTAATGGGTAAAAAAGTATACATTTTTTGATAGTACATGGATCTGTCAAAAAGCGGGTATTATTTTAAATGGATAAATGGGTAAAAAAATATTCATGCTGAGAATTTATTTGAACCGAGATCGACCGAGATTTGAAGTTCAAAAATGTGCGTTTTTTTACCCATTAATGGGTGAAAAAATAGTTGAATAAAAAATTCTTGATTTCTAGTCGGGTGAAATGTTTCGTTTGTTTTGGCCGAGGTTTTGGCAATTAAAACGTTTCGCAGGAGAAAAACGAGGTGGAAAATTAAAATGATCGAAAACACGTAGCCGTAAGTAGATATCCTATATAAATGTAAATGCATATTTAACAATATTACCGAATTTTCTTAATTTGTTGTATGACTAGCGGATTCCCATATAAATTCTTGCCATGCCAAACTGGATAAGGAACACCACTCTAAATGCAAGACGGCTGTCAGAACCGGGCCATCATTCCAATTTCCAGGGCGAGATCAGCGTTTATCGTTACTGTCAGCAGTGGATCGTGACTATCAGCATCCAAAGCACGGCCATGGCAGATGGTCGGTGGGATATGAATATTTTCTTTGTTTCATCATGAGATATATTGCATAATTGTGCTTTGTGAATAAACATATTTTGCGATGTTCGTTATTTACTTAAAAATGCCTTTTAAACACAATCTGCAGCTGTGAATAAAGCTAATAAATCCATTGCTGAAAAATGGGTATTTATTTACCCATTTTGCGGTAAATCTGCTATTGTTTGGTGGGTAAAATAGTACCCATCTTCTGACATAAATATCGATTACCCATTAATGGGTAAAACGGGTTTACTCATTAAATGAGTAGTGGCGGTTTTGGGGAAAATGGGTACCATAGTACCCATTAATGGGTTTTAGCCAGTAACCGTGAAGGGCCTCATACGCCTGTCATTGGCGAACAAAGCTCGTGTACTCCAGGGATGCCAGAGAATATTTTCAAATGTCTTCACAGTCGTTTAAATAGGGTAAAGTGCCCAATAGTGGACCCCTAACCAATAGTGGACCCTCCAGCCATGTTTTCATTATTACAGCACAATAGAAACATTTTGCTATGAAATTCCATCGGGAGAACCTACCTTACAGTCCTATCATTTGATTACATGCTTTGAAAATGCTATGGAAAGTAAAATTAGATGATTTTTTACAATTCTATAAAAAATAAACACGAGAGTGTCCATTATAGGAATATTTTGGGGGGTCCATAATAGGGAAGAAGAACGTCCCGAAACGAAACATGAAATTCAAATGAAGTGTCGACTATAGGGAAGCAATTTCCTATTATGGACCCCCAGGGGGTCTACAATAGGGTGAATTCAGTCCGACTTTACAATGTTAATTTCAAAGAATATCGTCGAGTATTTGAGTGTTTTATGTATGTATCGTGAAAAGGAGATGCAGAGCTTGATATTAGATATCACTCAAAATTAATATTTTGAAAAATTTCCCTTTTATGCCAGGAAGAGCAAAATTTCGTTACTAGGGGGTCCACTATTGGGCATTTTACCCTATGTCTTCAAATGTCTTCAATATAAACATTATGATTATTAGCGAGAAATTTAAAAATAGGTTTGTAAATTCAATCACGCCCTTGTTGTATAGATGTGGAATAAAGTTTATTTTTTTAAACATTCAAAATGATAGAATTCAAGAGAATATTCTATAAAATTTCCACGAGATAGTGTATAACGAGTTTCCCCTCGATTTTATACTGAGTCTGGTTAAAGTTCCACCGGATTTTTTAACTGAATTTCCATGTGGAATTCTTCCAAATTTATTTTTAAAGAATACTCTGTAAGGTTTCAAAATTTACCGTGAAATACTTGAAAAACATCCAGACGAAATTTCCGAAGAATTCCTGTTGGAACACCCAGAGGATTTACTGAAGAAACTTCTGGAGAAATTTCTGAAGGAACTTACGGAGGAATTGCTGGAGGATTTTCAGAAGGAATTCTTGGAGAAACTTAAGTAGGAATTTCTATAGGAACTTCGGGATGAATTCCGGAGGAATTTTTTGGAGAAATTTCTAAACGATATTCCTGAGGAATTACTGAAGGAATTTCTAGAGAAACTTCCGGAGGAATTCTTGGAAGTAGTTCTGGATGAATTCTTGGAGGAGCCTCTTGAGATATAGCTGCAGAAACTTCCGAAAGAAACCCTGGAGGAAATACCAGAGAAATTCCGTATAGTATACTTCTGGAGGCATTCCTGAAGAATCTTTCGGCAACACTCTTGGAGAATCTTCCAGACAAATTCCTGGAGAAATTTCCAAAGGAATTTCTGGGGAAACTTCCGGAGGGATCAGTGGAGGAGCTCAAGCGTTAATTTTTGAAAATTCTGAGGGAACTTTCGGAAGAATTTCTGGAAGAACTTCCGGAGAAATTCCTGAAAGAACTGCTGGAGGAATTCGTGGAGGAACTACCGGAGTAGTTAAGGAGGATCTTCCGAAGGAATTCTTGAATGTTCTTTCACTGGAACTCTCGGACGACCTTACGGAGGAGCTCCTAGAAGAAATTCCAAAGGTATTCCTGAAGGATTTTTTGGAGAAATTCCTGAAACTTCCGGACAAATTCGTGTAGGAAATTTGGGAGGAATTTCAGAAACAACACTAGAACGATTTTTTGTAGAAATTCATAAAGGAATTCCCAAGTAACAATCTCAATGCTTCGAAGATTTATGCTAGTTTTATAGAGGTTTTATTACGGCATGTAGAAATGCTTAAAGTTTTATTTTGGTTTTATTCAGTTGTCATTTAATTAGATCCGCAAGAGTATTTGAGAACTACGTTTTGGATTCCAATATAAAACCACAGCTCTTTAGGTTTTATAATGCTCCTGTGTTCCTCCTCAGAGCTAAAAAATGGAACTGACATAAAGCCAGCAGTTAAGTTATATGTTGGTTTTGATCAAGACTTATAAAAGCTGCCAAGCTTCGTAGAGTCCTGTATAAAACCCACATATAACCTTTACTCCTGAAGAAGACCTGCATAGGAATACGAAGCTTGAAACTACTACTATGGATAGAAACTAAATTTTCAGCACAAATTGTTTGACCCACGAAAGTTTTTTCATTTTGCCTTCAGTCGAAAATGAAAAAAAAACATTAGCAGTTTTTTCTATGTCGTGAATTATGTAGGGGAACTGTTCCGATTTCCATCTCACACACTGAAAATACATTCATCTTTTCGGGAAGTAAAGAAATACGGCACCAATTTCTTCGCTTCTTTTTGTCAACATGCGAGCTCCTGCTGAAAAAAATCACAAATCCATTTACCTTTCCATTGCTCTGCTTTCAATGGGATGAACATCGGAGCCATGAGTTGAAATCCAGGAGCAGTTCCCTTATATATTCAAGTCGTTGAAAAAACTGTTCAAACAGCATTTGCTCATGAGGGGTATGAAAATATGTATTTAATCCATACATGCTTTGCCAATTTAACACGAGTAAAACACTTTGATGGTACAAAATATACCATTTAACAATTGCCACTATATGCTTTTTAATTGAAATACTTATTTTTAAAAGTACTTACATTCGATGCCGAGGGCAGAAAAAGTTTGTTTATGATTTTTTTATATCTGTCTACATTGTCATGTTGTCATTATATATAAAACTACCAAGCTTTAGGTTTGACCAAGATAAAACTTGCTAGTCGTAACATGGTCTTGAAAAAGGCCAAGATAAAACCACTAGGTGTTTGAAATGCCCAGATAGGGCCAGTTCAGGAGTGATGGTTATATAGAGGCATTTTCTATGCAATCAAAATTTTATTCGAAAAAATGTCGCCGATATGAAAACAATAATTAATTTCATAATCTAAATATCATGCAAATTTCTGTTTCACCTTTTAAACGGTAAAATTGGACATTCTAATAAGTTTTAGGAACAATGCTTTGATTATTTGATCAACCAAAGTGGTTATTCATTGAAATTATTTTTAAAGTAATTAACTAAGGCAATTAATTGAACTTGAAAAATTCTAAATAATAACAAATTAACGAAGCGCATTGTTAAAATACTGATTATTTAGCATGGTTTCACCATGAAAAATCCCTGGCATGCCTTCAAACATGCATAGAACACTCAAAGCCAGATATGAACTTTTATTGAACTGGCTAATAATAATTCTTTTATTTTTGTTGTTGACATGTAATCCATGTATTGCAGGAAGAAAAGCATATTTTTTTCGAGTACAAACAATAAACAAATAATCAACTTGAGAGTTGACAACTGTTTCATTATCGGCTTATTTGTTGTTGTATCATAGTCATGAAGTGGTTGTATCATGGTTATATAGTGGTTCTCAAAACCACCAAGTCTAGAGGAGGTTTTATGTTGCATGTTTTATGTGAGACTTGAAGTATATTATAAAACCGTTGGTTCTGAACTGGAACGCATATTAGGTTTTAATGATTGCAATAAAACTGGACCAACTGGCTGTAACATGGTTTTAGAGAAATCTACAGGAGGTTGTGGAAACTGCGAGGACTGCATGGAAGGTTTTGAGATTAGGTTTTGAAGAACGCTATAAAACTCTGATACAACCTTAATTGTTACTTGGGTTCTAAGATAAAATACTGGAAGAATGTCCAAAGATATTTCTTGAAGAATTACCAAAGGAATTCAAGGTAGAATTTAGCGAAGGTGTGTAATAAGTTTCCTCCGGATTTCTATAAAGAGCATTTTCCTGTAGTAATTTACCATGGAAGATCTAAGAAATATCTATTTAACACCAAAACAATTTCAATTTCTTGTCGACATTCGTAAGAATTTTCTATGAGAATTAATTGAGGCAAATTTCTTGTGGAAATCAAAAGGGATTTTTTTGTGGGAGCCCAGTAAAACTTGTGGAAATTAAGAAAATTTTCCCGTTTAATATTTGGAGTATTTTCTTTATTTCATTTTAACGGAAATTATTATAAATTTCCACGATAATTTTAACTGAATTTTCAATTTCAATACTCTTAAATTTAGAAAAGAAATTCGTCATCGGAAATTCTTCTTATAAAATTCACGAAATATTCTTCTAAATTTTCACTGAGAAGTCTTTCAATTTTTTCAAAGGGAAATTCAAAGAGTTTCCTGGCGTATATTTAGAGGAATGTGGAATGATGGCATGCATATACCATTAAGAATTAATTTTGAAAAAAAACTGGTTCTAGCTCAAAGGTTGAATAGATTAAATCTAGTCATAGAAGAAATTAGTTTATCTTTGCCGCAAATTAGATAGGTCATTGCGATCCGAAATGATCGAAATACCTTTTTAAAGACGCCGCCAAGAAAAATACAAACGAATGCTACCATCGGTATTTTTTTCACCAGCGCACAGCTCAAAGTTAAGTGTGTATGAGGTCTTAAATGCGTTGCAGTTATCAACCGGCTAGTGTGAATGTATTTTATGTTTGAGATTCTAAGCTCGAGACAAAGACTATTATAACTTTTGTAATATTTATATATCTAGTTTACATCTGGGTGCTGCGAATAGAATCGATTTGGTTGTCAAACTGAAGCCAAACTTTTCTATTGTGCCGGAGCCAAACATTGATGATTGTGGTTATGTTCGTTTCAGATCCTATATTGAGAAGTATTGTTATTATTCGGGAAAAAAATAAACACAAATTTAGTTTGAGTTTTATATTCTTTGTAACAAATACGTTTATATTATATTTCGAGTGGAAAATTAGTAAGAATGCAATTAAAAAGTACTCATTACGAAATTTTACGAGATTCAACAGTTTTTTTTTTGTCTTTATTTAGGAGACTTTCAGCCCGAGGCTGGCTCATCTCCGAGATTCAACAGTTGATTGGAGCAGGGATGTATGTAAACCATCGTAAAGTCACGCAGAGTCTCGCGCATTTGTGCGCCCTCATGAAGCATGGAAAGAGAAAATCGAAGAGCGGGAAATGTTTGACAGCCAAGGAACTGCAAAATAATTTTGCTTATGGGATTGATTTCAAAATATCCCTCTACTCTCTTGAGAGCAGAAAATCGGCTCTATCCGCAGCACCCAGGTTTACATATATGTATGTCCTCTATAGAGGTCGCAGAATTTATAAGCTTATAAGTAAGTAATGAAATTGTATTTTCTATTCGCTGGCTTATTGATTGTCTTCAAATAAGTACACTCTAAAAAATCATCACGTCATATTCACGTGAAAAATCACGTAACTCGTCTGTCTTGAACAAACGACGATTGTTACGTGACGTTAGTAATGCTCACCTGAAATTCACGTAACTTTTACTAAAAATCTTGGCGAATATGATTGTATACCCACGTAAACAATTTAAGTGAGATTGTGTTAGTGTGATTGCAGCTTCGGCATTTGCGTAAGACCTGCATTGTAAACAAGAATGACAGATACATAAACTAAACATAATGAGGCTTCGCGGAGGTAAATAATATTTCAGGTGCATCTTGGTGGATATTTTCCGTGCCTGCATTTTTCCTCCTTGGAAAAAAACAACGGAAGTTGGTTAAAATTTATTAGATTCGTTGAAAAATGATGTGGAAGAAAAGAAAGCTGCATGGAAGTCTAGAGCTACCAGAATAAAAAATACAGTAGAATCACAGTACAATTTATTGTAACACTACTATTAATAACATTGAATTGGCGATAGATTATATTGTAAATGGAACCATAGAAATACATTTGAATGCATTATTGTTATGAACCATTTATTCAAATGTAAATGAAGTTTTCGCAATAGAATGTACGGGTTGTTAAGTATCGTAACTATACAAAATCTGAGTTTTTTCCATACATTTTTTTCGTCACACAATAGAGTGTATGGTTAATATATTGTTGAAATATCCGAACAAATCTGTTCAAAATACAATGGATTGTATTGTATTTGTATAGTAAAACAATACGATTTTTGATTTCTCAGTTGTGACAACTTTACTGTTCAACAATGCAATTTAAAGGGAAAAAATGCATATTTGGCGCTATGAGGCAAATATTGTTAAATAGTTTATAAGCAATGTAATGAAACATTTCAAAAGTTATCAATGTATGAATCTTATGTACGAAAACGTTTCAAAAACAATTGCAAGTATTGTTACATTAGAGAAATATGTTGATGTATTGTATCCTCAGTGTTGATACAATCTGTGCAACCATCAAGAAACAATGTATCCTATTGTATACCGTACATGGCATGGTAATTCAATTGTTTACACTATTGAACCAATAGTACATTTTTATCCGGGTACAGTTTTCCGGTCGCGTTAGTATAAAATTTGTAGTCTTTTTTCCACTATTTTTTGGTTAATTAATAGCGGCAATATTAGCAATTTTCGAGCAAGAAACTGGTTTTAAAATTCTCAGCGATTCTCATTGACATCATTTCTCAACAAATCTGATAAATTCCATTCAACATCCGCCGATAACTTTTTTTTCCTTCAAAAGTGTTTCTGCGGTAAATCCAAAGCGCAATGACCAAATGACGGCATTTCAATGTATCAATGCATCAACAACGCGAAAAAGATTCCCTTTTATGGGCAGTCCCTGTTCATTTTTGTATTCATTCCAAAATCATTATATTGCAATACATTTCAAAACATGTAGTGGTTACCTGCTGTCCTGTAGCTTTTACTAAAAATTCACGTAACCAGTACGTACAAATCACGCCAGGTTCACCTGATCAAACACGTAACTACTTTCAAGCTTCACGTCATTAGTACTGGAAGATCCAGTCAGAGTCACCGGATAAATCACGTAATTCAAGGAAACTAAAATTTGTTCACGTTACTTGTCATTCAGGTCACTCTTACGTGAAAAGTATGGTGGATGAGAACCACATTCGTTTTCAGGTAAATATGACGTGAAGATTTTGACGTGAAGATAGATAAGTCTTCAAATTTTTTGAAAAGTCTTCAAAATGTCTTCACGAAATAAATGTCTTCACAGATATTCAAATGTCTTCAAATTGAAGACATGTCTTCAAATCTGGCATCTCTGGTGTACTCTGCATCGAAGCTTAGAACCAGTGTTAGGGCGCAATCGTTAATGTGAACATTTTTATATTCGGTTAGTTACTGCAAATAAATTGTTTTTCGAGTCCCTATAAACAAGCAGGTATCTCAAGCATCCCACATCGTTATATTGCTGCATGATTGAGTGTTTAATTTTGATAAAATATCAAAAACAGAAGTGTGCATAAAAATTGCCTCGCCATAACAAAAAGGTGGTAGAGAATTAACACTGTTGTTTACAGTTTAGAACCAAATCCAGATGTCGCACATGTTGGGGTAGGGATTCAGTGCTCCGCCTTCTCCCCCTGGGTAAAACATAAGTAAGATGGACTTTTGAACTAAGAGTGTTACAACAAGGAGAGATTGAGGAAGTGGTAGCTGGATGAGGGAGAACGGTGGAGAGTTAGGCGTGAGTAACGGGATGCAAAGGGTCTCAGGTGTACACCCGGAAGCGTGATATTTGTGAATAAATAAAATAACTAACGAGTTCAAATAGGTGTTGCTTATTCCTGGTGGCACGGTGGTGGTTTCCATGAAGAAGGTAAGATTCTACAATTTGGCGCATTGTCGGTAGGATTTGATCTTACTTTTTCTTCTACTATTTGACTCGAAAAAAAATATAATGGCCGTCATGCCAGTGTAACAGTGTGTTGGTGCAAAGCATCAACGGTTAGTATAGCCTTATAATTATCTGAACACACTTACACATTGTAAAGTGGTTTCTGATCATCTCAACACTTACACATAGCATATTATAGGATCCACAATGGAGTGTATCAGTATTTGTGAGTTGATATTGCAAAGTTTGCGCGATATCGAGCCGAAGAACATAACCCAAAGCTAGTCCAGTCAATGTACTGAAGAGTAATAGCGAGTCCGGCCGAGTGTCGAAGCGCATGATCAAGGGCTAGTCCAGTAAATGTACTGCAGAGCGAGAGCGAGTCCGACTATAGGTCGAAGCGCATCAAAATAAAGCTAGTCCAGTATTTTACTGAAGAGCAAACGCGAGTCCGAAATTTGTACCGAAGCGCACTTTCTTCAATACTTGACAAATGAAATAACTTCTAGTGCTGATCCTTGATAATTGAGCTGTATTGAATAGTAACAGGTTTTACTATTTTAGTCAGATTTTCATGTATAGTTTTTCTACGAAAATATACAATCATTTGGTGGCAAATCATTTAAGATAAATAGTATTATTTTTCCCAGTGTAGGAAAAGGTTTACTACACCACAAATCTAGAGTGCTTTGAAAATAGGTCGTATGTGCAAAAGAGAGTCTCTCTTTGGATCTATTCTCTTTCGATTATTACGAAACTATACAAAAGTTTACTTCGAATTTCTTGTTAGATATCCAAAGACAATAGCTTTGTTTATCATGCTGAAGTGGAAATGTAGTAAAACATGCAAAACTAGCCGATATATTAGCCTAAGAGAGCGTGACCAAAGAGAATCTCTCGTTTGCACATACGACCTATTCTCAAAGCAATCTAGAAATAATCTAAACGTTGTTTCGACCTGAATTTTCAGGTACATTTTACGTGCACACGTAACAGCAAATACTTCAGAAAATTCAGGTGAAACTTACGTGTCCGGTGAATTCTATCCAAAACTCTGGTAGAACTTACCTGATTTTCACGTAGAATGAAAATTCTATCGAAAAATCAGGTAAAAGTTACGTGAATTTCAGATGGAAAAAATCTACGTACTTTTTCAGGTGGAAACAACGTGCAGATTTTTTTGGGTGTATAGTATTGAAAATTTGGAATATCATAACTATATTTGTGTGTATGACACTCCTCTTCTGTGTAATGGTAATGGTGAGAGCTTTCAGCTTTCAGAGGCAACACATCGACAACGATATTATTTTGTGTTTACATTCTTCGAAGCTAAACAAATAGTTGCGTGAATTTTAGTTCTTATTAATCTATATTAATTCTAAATAGTTTGTACAAAAAGAAGTTGACTTAACAAGAAATGAATCCAGGTGATGCACTAACGGCGATCAAAGAAATGAATTTAACCAACGACATAATTCTATTTGTTCCACAGATGACTTTTGAGAGGAAATTCGCGGCGCTAGATCCTTTTAATGATGCCGTTGACAGTCAAGATCTTAGGCGTGAGTGGGAGGAATGGCACAGAGCCTTTGAGCTAATGCTAGAGCTGTGCAATGCCGATTCCCAGCATGAGAAGCTTGTGTTGTTGTTAGCTAATGGAGGAAGAGGGTTGCAGCGAATATTTTATAATTTACGTCCAACGCCGGACGAGGTTTACCCGAGCCCAGTGAAAGTTCCACTGATGCCAATTGAAGTGCCGGAGTACGATAACGCTATAAAGCGGTTGAATCGATTTTTTATTGGAAAAGGAATGAGAGGATCGAACTGGAAGTCTTCCGATCTATAAAACAATCGACCGACGAGACCATGAATCAATTTCTCCTGAGGCTACGGGCACAGGCGGCACGGTGTGACTTTCTCGAACGTGAAGAGAAGGAAATGATGCATCAAATAACGGTGGGCGCCCGTGATGAAAGAGTTCGCGATAAAGGGCTTGAAGATGTAATGCAACTCGATGAGCTGATTAATTACGCCATCAACAGAGAAATTTTGTCAAACAAAAAGGAAAATCGAAACCGTTCACTGAAGATCCCCCGGTGGCATTGACAGTAAACCAGGTTCAAAGCAAGAGGAAGTTACCTGATGAGAATGGCAGAAACTACGGAGCGAATGGCAGAAGTCAACGGATGACGAACAGAGGTGGACGAGTGGAATGTTCTCGGTGCGGGTCATCCAATCATACATCGGTTTCGACAAATTGCTATGCACGAAACGCCCGGTGCAACGGTTGTGGTAAACTAGGCCATTTCGTTAGAATGTGTAGGAACACCAGAACATCGAATTCTCGAATGGATGACCCTCGCTATAAACGCCGTCGACCGAATGCTGAAGCAAATACTGTTCAGCCAAATGGTGATTTGAAGGAGGAACTACCAGAACAAACTACTGTAAACCGGGACCAAAAGGTATTTTACTATAGATGAAAGTAGGGTATCTGTTCCCATATTAATAACAGCCCGTATATTAATCTCAACCGTCGATAAACCAAATAAAAAATCAATTTAATTACCATTTCTCACATCCTATGTACACAATAATGGATGGAACACATTCTTGAAAGCTTGTAATATTATTCAAGATTTTGTTTATGTATCAAATTATATGTATTATGAACCAAATTATTAAAAGATAAAATTATAAAGCACTTTTTTTCTTTTTCCTACCTCTGAACTGATGGTTTGATGCTCGGTTTGATGCACTGCTCGATTGCTACTAGCAGATTCATCTGTTTTCACGCCGTTATTTTCCACTCAATTTCAAGTCAACACAAATGTATTCTTTCAAAATTCACTTCACAACACATAACGCACATCACATTTTCACTATACATATAATTATACTTGAAAAACCAACGCGATTTCCTATAGTTTGATATAGGTTTATTACGAAAAACGTCTAAATTATCCCTGTCCATATTCCAAACTGTTTACATGGCTTGCAGTACTCTCAAGGGTTGCCGACCTAGATTTTTATTTAAAAAATGCTTGAATGAACTTTTACTGTGAAATTCAACTCTTATGTTTTTAAAATAAGGAATATCGAAAAAATTATCTAATACAAACATAAAATTAAACTGATCAGTTGAAAAACTACAACAAAAGCTGCAATTTTGTAATTATATTTCAACTCAAATACAAAACATCGACGAATTCGGCATCACTGCAATCATATCGTTACGTATACACACAAGTAACAGTGTGCGTATTTTATGTTGGAAACAGTATTATTGATATAGGTACAAGCATAGGATTAACTGTTTTTGAATGTTATTGAAATAGGTACATGGCGGTGATGATGTTGTTTAGCCAAATACTTTTAGAATGTGATAATAATTTCTTTTTTGAAGTTGCCAAATTGTTCTCAATTAAAAATTACGTGAGGCGAGCATAATTATTCTCATGTTTCTTGATTATTGGGTGAGAAATCAATGCATTTCATATGCGCATTGCCTTATTGTTATTGATATAGGAACAGATACCCTACATGTAATACATTTCACTGATAAATGCTCGATTAAATAAATTGAAATAGTTCTTTCTTGTCTTATTAAAAAAAAAAGAATAGAATAAATTGGTCTTTTGTTGTTTGTTGTCTTAGGTTGACGCAGTTGTTCAGAATAACGGAATAATAACATGCTTGATCGACAAGCTTCCTGTATCGTTTTTGATTGATTCTGGATCAGCAATCAACACTGTTACTGAGGAAGTCTGGGACACTCTTATTAACAGTGGGGCAACTCTGTATAAGCGTAAATTCCAATGCAACCGAACATTCACAGCGTATGCAACTCAACGACCGCTACGAGTACGCGCAATGTTCGAAGCCTGGATCTCGGTGAATGACAGTAAACCAAAATGTTATGCGGAGTTTTTCGTAATCGAAGAGGCGAATAAATCACTTTTGAGCAAAGCTACTGCCGAGTACCTCAAAATTTTGAAAATTGGGATAGATGTGAACAATATAAACGTAAGCACTGATCATTTTCCGAAGTTTCCGAACATCCAAATCAAACTATCGATCGATAAGTCAGTCGCTCCACGGAAACTCGCGTATTTGAAAATTCCAGAAGCAATGAAGGAAAAAGTGGATAATAAACTTACGGAAATGTTACGAGCGGACGTGATCGAGCCAGCCGAGGGCCGGCTGAATGGATTTCCCCTATGGTTGTCGTTCCGAAGGGTAAGAACGACATTCGGCTATGTATCAATATGAAGCATCACAATAAAGCCATCCAACGCGAACATTTCCCGCTTCCCGTCATTGAAACATTTTTAAATAAGCTTCGAGGTGCAACATACTTTTCCAAACTGGATATAACATCGGCGTATCATCACGTAGAGTTACATCCTAAGTCCAAGTTGCTCCTGCAACACAATCGCCATCATGCTCATCACCATCGAGGGACACACATGAATTGCCGATACCTGTATCTGCGAAAAGGAAGATTTCAAGTGAGTTGCAAAGTGATCAGGAACAACTTGAGGTGAGGCGTCCTACTAGAAGCCGGAAGTTACCTCGTCGATACGTACAAGTAATAAATGAAGGAGATTTTGATATTTTAGAGTAGAAGAAGGATGTAGAGTAGAGTGTGAGGGTAAAACATAAGTAAGATGGACCTTTTGAACTAAGAGTGTTACAACAAGGAGAGTTGTAGAGATTGAGGAAGTATGGTAGCTGGATGAGGGAGAACGGTGGAGAGTTAGGCGTAAGTAACGGGATGCAAAGGGTCTCAGGTGTACACCCGGAAGCGTGATATTTGTGAATAAATAAAATAACTAACGAGTTCAAATAGGTGTTGCTTATTCCTGGTGGCACGGTGGTTTCCATGAAGAAGGTAAGATTCTACAGACAGCACCAGCCATTCTTATTACCGGGTTATTTGCTAATTTTCGAACTGTCACTTTTAAGTTTAATTCTCCAAATGAGACAAATCCTTACACGGTAACTGGCTAGAACCCATTAATGGGTACTATGGTACCCATTTTCGGCAAAACCGCCACTACTCATTTAATGAGTAAAACCGGTTTACTCATTAATGGGTAAATCGACTTTCTGTCAAAAGATGGGTATAATTTTACCCATCATGCCAAAACTGTTTCTTTGCATAATGGGTAAATAAATACCCATTTTTTCAGAATGAATTTTACCACCGGAATTTCGGAATTTTGCGGATTTTTTTGCAGTAAAATTAAAAATCAGTAAAAAAAACACATTTTTATTAATCTTCTTGTTAATATAAGAGCACAAACAAGTTAAGTCACTATTAAAAATCCAAAAAGTTGTGATGACTGCTTCAGGCTTGATCCGGAGTCCGGATGCTTATGACAGGTGATAATCTTGTCCATGATTGCGATGGTTTGTCTCCGGACGATGATCCGCGTTTTCTGCCGGTCGCGCGTTCCTAGTTCAGATTCATCAACCAGTTTAAAGCATAATTCTAATGATTTATTTCAAATACTTACTGTTACACCTGTTGTGAAATCGGAAACCTGTTGTGATTTCGGTTCAGGCTGGCAAGAACCTGAGACAGCCTGGAAGGAACTATTTTCCTCTGGAACTCCATACTTTCGATGACCTATGAGTATAATTGAACAGTTTTATATGGTTTTATCATTAGTATAGTTAATATTAGATAAATAAAATTAAAGTAGTTTACTTACGTCCATACGAGCGCTCATTGATTGAATTATTCAACCGGGAGAAGACAGAAAAACAATTTGAAAATATTTGCAACTATTTTTTCACCCATTAATGGGTAAAACAATGCACATTTTTAAACTTCTTTCTAATTTTGAACATGGGTATTTTTTTACCCATTGAACAACTTTTAAAATTACCCCTTTTTAGACAGTTTCATAGATCATCAAAAAATGTATACTTTTTTACCCATTAATGGGTTTTAGCCAGTAACCGTGTACACGGTTGTTTGCAAAAACCCATTAATGGGTGAAAAAACACCCATTTTCGCTAGAAGTGCCTCTCTCCATTTAATGGGTAAAACCCTTGGTAAAACCTGTTTACTCATTAATGGGTAAAAGAGGTTTCTGTCAATAGATGGGTATTATTTTACCCTTTGGGAGGAAACAAATTTGTTGGAAAATGGGTAAATAAATACCCATTTGTGAAAACGAATTTGGCTAGCCGCAAGCTAATTTTTCTGGATTTATAATATATTTTTCAAGTAAATTAAAAATCAGTAAAATTTAAATTTTATTTATCAAATATATCGACCAGTACTTGTATATCAAATTCTTCTTAGGGCCGATTTCTTCACCTCCGCTTAGTGCTTAAACTACGCTTAGTGCTTAGGAGTTAAGCGGAGGTGAAGAAATTGGCCCTTAGTGATCGTTTTTCGGATGCTCCGCAACAGGAGCTGATCATCCTGCCATACGTCCTAAATGCTGTTTCCGGATGATGATCCGTTCCGTTCCGAACAGGGTTCATTTTCTCGGGGGAAGACCAGGTTCAGAATCATTAGCCTGTACGGTAGGATTGATTCTATAGTACAAAGATATAATTAGAAGATTTTCATACAAGGACTTACTTTTTCTGTAACTTTCCTTTACGTTCCTGAATTACGATCATTGCGGGTTGTCCAGACTGGAATGTAGAATGGAGATACTTTTTCCTTGAATTCCGCTAGCTGATGACCTGTATAATGAGGAATTTTAATAATATTTGTAAATATTGTATAAGAAAGTCGCATACCTACGATTACAAGCGTTTCCTAATTTTTTTCTTTCGGAAGAAACTGAAGACACATGAATTCGAAAGTGACGTCAAGTATTTTTTCACCCATTAATGGGTGAAAAAATATACATTTTATAACGACAAATATATTTTCAAAATGGGTATTTTTTTACCCATAGCATGATTGAGAAATTCCCCCATTTTGTGACAGATCGTAATGCTATTTGAAAATGGGTGTTTTTTACCCATCAATGGGTTTTCGCAAACAACCGTGCAAGTACCATACACTGTGCCACCAAAGTACTCTTTAATGGGTGAAAAAGTACCCACTATGAAGTTAAATAGTTCAACTCATTAAAAGAGTAAACAGCGTTTACTCATTAATGGGTAAACTGCTTGTATGTCAGATTAGCGAGTGATTTTTACCCATTATCCCAAAAAAAATTTATTGGAAAATGTGTAAAAATCACTCTTTATTATTTAAAAATTAAATTCTCCGAAATATAGAAATTAATCCTTATTATTTATTAAACGACAAACATGTTATAAAAAAAAGTAAGCAGAAAAATAATATTATTTATTCAATAAACGTAAATGCACATCATAACTTTAAACAAATCAATACATAGTTGTTTTTTCCACCGGAACTGCAGAGCACTTTGAACAGCTGCACCAGGAGCCAATGCCGGAATCGAGGGTATTCCTTATGACCGCCAATCGTCTTCGGCTGTCTGGTGCACTACCAGCAGCTGCCCCTGGGATCAACCGACACCGTCTTCGACTTCTCAATCTTTGGAACACCAGCTGTGTTCCGTGCCAAAGGTTCGCTGAAGACGACACTGTTGTTTGCTGTTAAACGTTTCAATCGTCGGGCTGAAAGAGACATAAATTAACGAATATTTAATAAAAATAATGGTAATTAAAGCAAGAACTATTACCTCTTCGACCATCAGCATCTTGGCTTGTTTGTTCATAAATTTTAACTTGATTTTCACTCTTTAATGAGTAAAAACATGGAACTTGAAAATGGGTTCAAAATACACATTATGAAAAAAATATAATTACTCATTATTTTGACAGTTTCATATATTGAAAAATAATGGGTGGTTTTTACTCTTTAATGAGTACTGTTGGGTTTACAGTGTAGGTGTGTCCTTATTAGTCTCTGATTTGACGTTTGTGGAGGTCAACTGCACTAAAGAGGCTGCACTCATAACAAAGAGATGAAGTGTCATAATTGGAACAGCGCATTTGCTGTCAAATCGGTTGTTCCAATCGAGCACAAGGTTGTTAAAGGTAGGAGTATTGCGTCTCTTTGTTTTTAATCCAGGCTCGTTAAACTGCACCCACCGTTCGAGCATTTTGATCAATGTGGTATATAATAAGGTTTGAATTCACTTAATCCGCAGCTTATTATATGCCACATTGGTCAGAATGCTCGGAGAGGTGGGTGCAGTCGACCTCCACAAATGTCAAATCAGAGACTAACCCGCAGGCAAGCTGGCGGCCATTACCGCTCGCGGAAAACTGGATATATACACAGAAAAAAATTCCATGGTAATAGTTACTATTTCGTAGACTACGCCTTGTTTTGAAACTACTATAAAATTTCAGTTAAATTAACCATGGTTTCAGAGAAATTCACCACTGATTCAGTTCATGTGACAACATTCCACAGGGACCACAGTTGATTTTTACTGCGCGCATGGTAAAATCAAACGGGTTTGTTATCTGCTGAAAATCGTCGGTGCGTATTCTTAAAATAACCCTCGGAATGGTAGTTTCCACCGCAACATTTTTTTCTGTGTAGAGTTGCGCAAAGAGGATCTGCCTACACAAAAGATGTTTTAGTTACAAGATAAAATTTGTCGCTGTCGTCGCTGTCCGGAACATCTTTTGCCGGCGATGATAGGGGAGCTAAATGTCAAAGAAGGAAAATCCATACGATTTGACAGCTTGGTACCCAACATGTTCCGGACAGCAGAACAAAGGGAACCGAAGCGACAATCTTTATCTAGTAACTAAAATATCTTTTGCTTACACTGATGCTGAATGATGCTCAATAGACTCTGGGTGTAATGATTCATGATTCATATAGTTAAAATCGGATTCCAAACGAGCACATTGCTTACCTTTTGTGACAACGCGGCGCTGCTGTTTTGTCTCTCGAAAAAAACCATAGTAGACTATATTGTTAATCTATATTATTTGGTTCGGGGCTTCAGTGTGCGAGAAACGGCAAAATTTATGTAGGGGAAGGTGGGTAGACTTGATCCCCGGGGAGACTTGATCACCCCCTGTTTTATCGAGAACTAAAGTAATTTTGTTAGCGTATTTTTTAGTACACGCAAAAAAATATTGCAGTCGGAACTACCATTCCGAGGGTTATTTTAAGAATACGCACCGACGATTTTCAGCAGATAACAAACCCGTTTGATTTTACCTGGGAGCTGCGGATAGAGTCGAAACGAGTGTCAAATAATCTCCAAAGTAAGCCGTCAAAAAGTATCCATCGCATCGAGAGAGGTTTTGTGCATTTTGAGCGTAGACGAGAGAGTACACGTATAAATCAACTCATACTAAATATAGCTCATTTTCAACTAATTTCAATTTACTGGCGTCATTTTAAATATATCGACGGATTCAACATAACTGGAGGGTATGAAATAATTTAACATTCGACACGTTAATATATACGGTGCGGTAAATTGACGAAATCTTTGTAATTTAATTTTATAAAGATAAACATAATGATAATTCAATGTGAGAAAATCGTAACGTGTACAGTGAACACTGGGAGGAAATTTGCGAGTTTCAAGGAAAATATCTTGAAAATTTGATTCGATCGAGTCCGCAGCTCCCAGGATTTTACCATGCGCGCAGTAAAAATCAACTGTGGCCCATGCGGAATGTTGTCACATGAACTGAAACAGTGGTGAATTTCTCTGGAACCATGGTGTAATTTACTGAAATTTCATGGTAGTTTTAAAAACAGAGCGTAGTCTACAAAATAGTAGTTTTTACCATGGAATTTTTTTCAGTGTACACTGAGAAAAATTCCATGGTAACGGTTACTATTTTGTAGACTACGCCATGTTTTTAAAACAACCACAAATTTTCAGTAAAACTAACCACGCATTCGGACAAATTCACCACTGATTCAGTTCATGCAACAACATTCCACCAGGACCACAGTTGATTTTTACTGCGCGCATGGTAAAATCAAACGGGTTTGTTGTCTGCTGAAAATCGTCGGTGCGTATTCTTAAATTAACCCTCGGAATGGTAGTTTCGACCGCAACATTTTTTTGCGTGTATAGATCCTCTAAACAGATGACCTTTATGTGGTGAGTTATTTTTTGGATTGACAATCTTATTTATTCTGCAGGGCGGTTTGTACACAGAAAAAAATTCCATGGTAACAATTACTATTTTGTAGACTACGCCATGTTTTTAAAACAACCACAAATTTTCAGTTAAATTAACCATGCATTCGGACAAATTCACCACTGATTCAGTGCATGTAACAACATTTCACTAGGACCACAGTTGATTTTTACTGCACGCATGGTAAAATCAAACGGGTTTGTTCACTGTGCCAGCAAAGTACTCTTTAATGGGTAAAAAAGTACCCATTATGAAGTTAAATAGTTCAACTCATTAAAAGGGTAAACAGCGTTTACTCATTAATGGGTAAACGGCTTGTACGTCAAAATCAAGGGTAAATTTTACTCATTATCGGAAATTTCTTGTTTGGAAAAAGGAGTAAATAATACCCATTTTGGCATTACGACGATGGAATATTTGGATTTTTGATTTCTTTGAATTTGTATGTAATAAAAACAGCTATAAGTATATTTAGGAATTTTCCCTGGAATATGTTCACATTTTTATTTCAATGTATTTAGTATATTAAAATATACAGAATATATCTTGAGGATTCTGATGCACTTTTTATCGTTCAAAAAGAGCGTGAAGCAAGGTGAATTCATTCATGTTTGGTTCGAAGCAAGCCGCCCAGACCCGGATCCAAGGATTCTGCTCGCTGCATATACGCGGAGCACAAAACTGTAGTTTGGTTTGAGGTGATCAGCCCAGAGCCACATCCATGATTTGCCGTCAATCAAAGCCTCCATCCTGCAAATACGAGGAGCAGCTGTAGGTTGATTTGAGACAATCGCCCAGTCTCAGATTCGTTAGTGGCCGTCCGCCTAGGTCTCTGCTTCCAGAAAATACATCTGAATGTCGTCGTGTTGTAATCCGCTGTGGGAGCGCTGCGATATTTATCCAGCATTTAAATACCCACAGCAGAGTCCGTCGAGGCGAATTCCCGCGGGGGCTCGTTTTCGATAATTGGCTAACATGCTGCAATAAAGCAAAAACAACTAGATTATAAACATTCTCATTAGTATAACTTACTGACTTACGTTTTGTAAAACCAAGAACTGAAATAACGCCTGCCACTCCCTATGATGGGATCACAAACAGCTCAATTAATTTTTCACCCATTAATGGGTAAATGCTTGGAGTATGAAAGTGGGCATAATTCACGCATTAAACAAATTTTCAAAATACCCATTATTTTGACAGCTTCATATGTCATCAAAAAATGTGTATTTTTTGCACATTAATGAGTAATGCCGAGTTTACAGTGTTGTCTGCTGAAAATCGTCGGTGCGTATTCTTAAATTAACCCTCGGAATGGTAGTTTCGACCGCAACATTTTGTTGCGTGTATGTTTTGACCTTCCCAAAGATTTTTTTTATTGGCCACGCAAAATTTGAACAACTTTTCATAACAATGACCAAATGCTTTCGTTTTTTCACAGCACAAAGTCATAAATATGCTTAATGATCTGTACTGATGAAAATGTCAACATTCCATCAAAGTTTTAAAATATTTGGATTTGAAGTTATTGCCTCAATATGGGGACACTTGATCCCCCATACAAAAATTTGGCGAAAAAAATCAGAAAAATATAATTCTGCATTCAGGCTTCTAATTTTTTGTAGATTTGACAGATTTGATGAAGTTTTGGCAGGAAAAAATATTTATTGTGTAGATATCATAAAAAAGGGATCAAGTCTCCCCAAATTTTAAAATTGCATGTGCTGTCGAATTCAATAACAAAAATCGTTCATGTATACGCACAGCAATTCGAAAATTCTGCGTATTTTTAAGAAAAAATATTTTAAAAATCTGAGGGCACCTTTCTAATTTTATCAAAGCAAGTTCTTGCAGAGGGATCAATTTCCCCCGAAAATTTAAAAAACCGATTATTGACAGCACTTCAAAAAATCGATTGTCTATCAATAACAACAATAATTTAAGGACATTCATACATCAGTAAAGTTGAATACTATATTTCTTAAAGAGTCTGTGTGGAAATCGCGTATGTTTATTTATTTTTGGCTGTGATACATCGGAAATCCGAAAAGGGGATCAAGTCTACCCAGTCTCCCCTACTCATCTAATTCAAAGTGTATATTTAATTCGGAGAGTAATTGTATCTTCCCATTCTCAACCAGCTATGAAAACAATTTTATTGCTTCTTGACGTCTCTCGTACTAATATATTTCACAGTGTGGTTCATTTGTTTTTTTCATAACTCCAAAAATCCTTTATGAAGTAGAGCAGGTAAATATCGCTGGATTACAGAAACATACTTTGGATGCTGGAATACTTTCAGCATCATTTCTCCCATCTTTTCTTTATCGCCAAAATCAAGTTCAACTCCTTCCTCTGGGTTCTCAATTGAAGATGCAGGCATGAGTTCTTCGAATGGTAAAATCATGAATGGAAGGAATGTACACGACAGGAATGTTTCTGCAAGTCAAGAATGATATTTAAAACAACCAAAACTAGTATTTTTGAATAAAAAGCTTACCTAAATATCCACACTTTAAAATTTCTACGTGTAAATCAACCAGAGTTGGAATTTTATTTAGGTAGCCCAAGTTATTCAACGTAGCTGTGAACTCGTCGTGGTAGAATTTGATCAGCTCATCGCGATGATTGTCTCTCGTCTCTATCGAGCATGTGTTGTATAATGAATAGATGATATCGCATGCAGGGGTCCCCCAGAAGCTGATTTGATAGTCAAGCTAAAAGGAAGCAGAAGTAGTTCAGTGAAAGCAACAACTTGAACTTTTCATTTCAATTAATACCAGCAGAATGTCTTTCGTAACACCTTCCTCGATTTTAAACATCATATTCTTGGAATGTAAATCGCCATGGTTTAGTACATTGTATAGATTTGAATCCTTCAGCTGATAGATGTCTTTTAGCTTAGTCATGATGGTGTTCTTCAGGCTGTCCAAACGATCACCGTAGATTTCATAGCCAGGCCATCCGTGACAGAGTTTGGCCAGTGTAGCCATGTGTCCAGTCCAGATTTCACTGAAATCCGTCTGCATTATACCTCCGAGGCTTTTGTCTAACTTAGAAATAATTGGCACCTTTTAACAAAATGAAAGAACATATTATTACATAATATACGGCGACTCGGTGATAAATATTTAAATGAAAAAAAAAATAAAATCGAAAAGCACTTAAATTATTATTTTTGGGCAAAAAAAATCCGAGGGGGGAGGGAGCCATATGGCTTTAGCCATATATCTTTTAAAAATATTTGTATTTGCCTGATATGCATATGTGATATGCATAGCACTTGTTTCCGAAATCGACAAATCGATGCTAAATTTGCGAAAAAGAATCCATGTATCTAGGACTCAAACCCCAGTAGTAGGAGGTAGGGGACTTGAGTCTCTCCAAGACACGTGGATTCTTTCGCAAATTCAGTATTAATTAGTCCATTTCGAAAACATGTTAATTAACTTAATTCGTCTTAGACGGTTGAATACATTCCACTAAAAGAGCTTTATATATTTTTCTGAACAAAACCTTTTTTTATGTTATTAGAGATTTACCGTATCGGATAAAACTAATGAAGCAGCATGCCATCGCGCCAGTTTTGTGTACACAATCTTAGCATCGTCAAAGCTCAGCTGAGTGTACTTCATTTGGTAGTCTCGTTTGGTGATATCCTCGAAAACCATCACCCAGAATGGGTCACTAGAAGAGTAGAGGAGCCTGAAAGGGAAAAACATGTTAAGCTCGTAGATAAAAGATTATGTATGTTTTCAAAGGCGACGTGTTCCATCGTCAAAAGTTTGATAGAAAGAGGCTCGACAAAAGAAATGGGTGCAACTATTTGAGAGATTTCTTCCAATGAATCGCCTGCATTGAGCGTGCTTACAGCGGCACACTAGGAGTTAACTTTCTGAAATCAGTATGGCGAAAGGCATCTAAGGTTTGATTTCTCAAAATGAATTATTGGCAGTGGCTGATTTTCTACCCGTCGCAGCCACATCCAGGCGCTATAGTATATGCACAAAATAGCCAGCAAGAGTTAACCGCCAGAAATTTGTATGGCGAAAGACATCTAACGCTGGTTTTCTCCAAATTAGGAACTTTTCATGAAAAACTATTTGGTACTGGTTATGAGGGATGGCGTCCGCTACTACGCCTACCAAATATTTTTTCGATTGAAGTGCTTAATTTTGAGAAATCGAACCTTAGATGCCTTTCGCCATACTGATTTCAGAAAGTTAACTCCTAGTGTGCCGCTGTAAGCACGCTCAAAGCAGTCGATTCATTAAGCACTTTCATCAACAAAATATTTGGTAGGCATGGTAGCGGACACCTCCCTACATAATCGGTACCAAATAGTTTTTCATGAAAAGTTTCTTATTTTGAGAAAACCCGCGTTAGATGACTTTCGCCATACAAATTTCTGGCGGTTAACTCTTGCTGGCTATTTTGCGCATATACCATAGCGCCTGGATGTGACAGCGGCGGGTAGAAAATCAGCCACTGTTAATAATTCATTGATCCTGCACACCGAAGCTATCTAGTAGTAGTAAAATTCTTCTTTATTTAAACATTTTTTGTTCTACAATTATTTTTAACATGTACAGTGATCGGCCGGCTTCGCCCTCCAACTTCAATTTTAATTATTGTTATCATTATTATTATTTTTATGTTGTTACTTAATTTTTAAAATACAGTCGCGATTCGCTGGTTGGGCCACGACCTCGGCCCAACTAACGAATTCGGTTTTTTAGTTGGGTCAACTGACAGCCATTTGAACACGTGTATTTCGACTTGAACATCACAAATGATCTCCAGTGACGCCCAATCCCGTTTTCCGTGTTTACATTGAATTTTGACGTACGGTTGCTTTTTAGTTGGGCCATTGCCCAACCAGCGGAGGCCCAACTAAAAAGTGACCCAAGTATTAAGATCCCAACCAGCAAATCCCGACTGTATAATGTATCATGACGGCCTTCAGGAGGCGCTAGTGTGGTTTTTAAAATTTGATAACCTAACTACTATGTACACTAATATTTACAATAAAAAATTGATAACCTAGATTGGAACTAGCGCCCTAAGCGCTTCTTGGTCCGAGTGCAAGCAACGGATCCTAAACTTTTCTTTACACTCACCAAAGCGTTCATGTAATGTTTTTATTCTGGCAAGACGGTGGACCTCGGATGTTCTTGTCCTGGGAGGGGTGTTGAGGATCATCCTCAGGAATTTGTTTTGGACCCGTTGAAGTTTGAGGTGGTGGGTTTTAGCGCAGCTCTCCCAGACCGGTATGCCATATTCGATCACAGGGAGGATGATTTGCTTGTAGACAGCAAGCTTATTTTTCAGGAACAATGACGACCGGCGGTTGATCAAAGGGTACAGAAGTTTCAACAAAACGTTACACTTTGTCACCGTTTTGTCAACCTGTTGCCTAAAAATAAGCTTGCTGTCGAGGGTCAAGCCAAGGTAGTCGTCCTCATTGGACCATTCCACAGTCGTGCCATTGAGGATGATTTTACAGTCTCCAGGCGGAACATGTTTAGGGGATTTGGAGTGGGGGAAAATGAAGACCTGGGTCTTCGCCGCATTGATACAGATCTTCCAGCTGGTGAGGTACTCTGTCAGGGCATCCAGGCCTCGTTGGAGTTTTGCCACTAGCGCTTTGATCACTCTACCGTTGTAGACGATGGAGGTGCCATCTGCGAACAGAGACAGAATGCCGCCTTCTGGAGGTTCTGGCATGTCGGAGGTGGACAGATTGAAAAGCAAGGGCCTGAGGATACTGTCCTGGGGGACGCATGCGACGATGTTGTGCGCATTGAAACTCGCTCCGCTGATTGAGACCCCGAATGTCCTTGCCGACAGGTAATTGTTGATGATTTTCACCAGGTAGCTGGGAAGATTGTAGCGTTGTAGTTTGTACACCAGGCCATCATGCCATACATTGTCAAATGCCTTCTCGACATCGAGTAACGCCATGGCGGATGTTTTTGACCATATTGTCATGCTCCGCATCATTCTGGAGCAGGTCAACGAATTCCAAGAGTCCCTTTACTTGGTATTCATTGACTACGAAAAAGCTTCCGACCGTCTCAATCACGAGAATATGTGGGGCGCCCTGAGACGCAAGGGAGTTCCTGAGAAAATCATCGGCCTCATCGAGGCACAGTACGAGGCCTTCTCGTGTAGAGTGCTGCACAATGGGGTCTTGTCCGACCCTATCTGGATCGTAGCTGGTGTGAGGCAAGGATGTATTCTATCACCGTCACTGTTTCTCATCGTAATCGACGAGATTCTGGTAGATGCGATTGACCGTGCACCAAACCGCGGGTTGTTATGGCAGCCTGTAACCATGGAGCACCTAAACGACTTCGAATGAATTATTGGCAGTGGCTGATTTTCTACTCGCCGCAGCCACATCCAGGCGCTATAGTATATGCACAAAATAGCCAGCAAGAGTTAACCGCCAGAAATTTGTATGGCGAAAGACATCTAACGCTGGTTTTCTCAAAATTAGGAACTTTTTATGAAAAACTATTTGGTACCGGTTATGAGGGATGGTGTCTGCTACTACGCCTACCAAATATTTTTTCGATTAAAGTGCTTAATTTTGAGAAATCGAACCTTAGATGCCTTTCGTCATACTGATTTCAGAAAGTTAACTCCTAGTGTGCCGCTGTAAGCACGCTCAAAGCAGGCGATTCATTGGCTGATTACGTTGCACTCCTCGCGCAACGGCGCTCTGATATGCAGAGTAAGCTCAACGACCTTGCCGAGCACTCCTCTTCGGCAGGTTTAGTCATCAATGTCAACAAAACCAAATCGTTGGATGTAAACACGGTGACTCCTTCCAGTTTCACAGTAGCCGGGCAACCAGTGGAGAATGTTGAAAGCTTCCAATATCTTGGTAGCCAAATGGCGTCAAACGGCGGTACCAAGATCGACATAGGCGCACGGATCAAGAAAGCAAGGGCTGCCTTTGCGAGTTTAAGAAATATCTGGAAAAACAGGCAGATAAGTGAACACTCCAAAATACGAAGTTTCAGCTCTAACGTGAAATCTGTGCTGTTATACGCTAGCGAAACATGGTGTGTATCAGTGGAGAACACTCAGCGGCTGCAGGTGTTCATTAACAGATGCCTGCGGTATATAATTCGGGCCTGGTGGCCTCACAACTGGATCTCAAACAACGAGCTCGATCGTCGTTGTCACCAGAGGCCGATAGCAACAGAAATTCGGGATCGGAAGTGGGGCTGGGTCGGCCAAACTCTACGTAGGGGCGGAAACGAAATCTGTAAACAAGCATTAGACTGGAACCCAGCGGGACATCGCAGCAGAGGCAGACCCAGAGGCTCATGGCGGCGAAGCCTCAATAAAGAAATAAAAGAAGTCGACTGAAATCTAACCTGGCAACAGGTTAAAGCGATAGCCGGGCAACGCTCAGGATGGAGATCTTTCAAGTCGGCCCTTTGCACCACCGGAGGTGTACAGGATCCGTAAGTAAAGTAAGTAAGGATGTTTTTGAGACAAACTTGTTCCGTCTGAGGACGTTGGTAACTCGAGTCAGTTGGTGTACAGTTGACCGACCGCGTCGGTCGAAGCTATCACAAAGCCTTTTCTATATAAGCTGTTTACTTTTCAGGCATTTTTCGTTGATATATTTGATACCTGCCCCTTTTTAAAATCCATGCGGTTAGATATATGTAGAAGGCACTCGAACAATCGCATCCATGCTTGTTATGGAGATATTCCATAAATAAGCGTCAGCCTTTCAAACTCCTACCTAGAATTATTTACCCTCAGAAGTCCATTGTTTTTCCATGTTCAATTATCTGATCTTCTTCTTTTTCTTCTCCTATGTCTCTACATTCCAACTGGAACTTGGCACTCTTTTCGACTTAGTGTTCTATTAGTATTTTCACAGTTTTAAATTGAAAGCTTTCTATGCCAACCATTGCATGAGTAAGTATCTTATGTTACAAGCACAATGGATACACTATGCCCAGGGAGTCGAGAATGCTTCTCACCGAAAACATTCTGGATCCGACCGAGAATCAAACTTGCCATCTCCGGATTGGCCTTTGCACGCAAAGCTGGACGCAAAGCTGCCCATGATTCTCTTTCGGGATACGTATGCAATTCCGTATCCGTTCTAGTATCCGTGCTAGTATATGTGCCATATTTGAAACAGTCTGGTAGATCTTCAGTTACGATTGTTAATCTTAATCTCAGGCATTTCTTGAATAGCTTTAAACACATGATAAGAACACATTTTATTCAAAATACAAAAATAGAGTGTGTATTTAAAACAAGCAGATATATTGTACGTTTACTTGCTAGGTGGACACGGTCGGTTAGAATAGCCGTTCCACTAAGTGTTCGTTAAAGTAGTCGCTAGAGTATTCGCTGTTGATTTGAGCGAGACAAAGTAAACGTACCTTGGTTACGCGTGACTGAAGCTTTACTATAGGGATTTCTTCGAAGCGCAAAACATATGTAGTGATCACAAAGAGCATGTGACGCTGTTGAAACTAGCTATGCGTGTAAACCTTAAGGTTTTACTCCATAGATTTTTTTTATGAAAACTCAGAATACAAGTAGTAGGGTAAAACGTCCTATTATGGAGGGGTTAAGCACCGCGTCAAAACAAAATGATTTCGAAAATTCCTTAAAAATTATCTATTTATCGTTTTTTATTGTAGTAGTCGAACAGGATGTTCGTTAACTATAGTAAATATACCACATACCACAACAATAGGACCTTAGCACTACCGCAATAATATACTCAAAGGACGTAATTTTTTAACGAAAAATATTGATTTTTCATCATTTTTAACGGAATTTTGTCAAACAAAAGGTGTTCTAGTGGTTGATTTGAAGTGTTTTAGTGGATCCCTCCTGGGGCGTGCGGTAAGATGCGCGGCTACAAAGCAAGGCCATGCTGAGGGTGGCTGGGTTCGATTCCCGGTGCCGGTCTAGGCAATTTTCGATTTGGAAATTGTCTCGACTTCCCTGGGCATAAAAGTATCATCGTGTTAGCCTCATGATATACGAATGCAAAAATGGAAACCTCGCAGTTAATAACTGTGGAAGTGCTTAATGAACACTAAGCTGTGAGGCGGCTCTGTCCCAGTGTGGGGATGTAATGCCAATAAGAAGAAGAAGAAGAAGAAGTAGTGGATCCACAAATGTTGTTGATGCTATCATATCCAAAATGGACTATTTAAACACTACCGCAACATTAGGACATACCACAACGATAGGTCGTTTTACCCTAGTGATCACATACGATTCTTAGGATCACAAAGAGTATGAACCACTTTTAGACTAGCCAATAGACTTTCGCGTAGACCCCAAGAACTTTTTCTTGTAGGACGAAGGCTTTACTCCATAGATTGCTTGGATAACGCTGAACATATGCTGTGATTACCTCTTCTAAGAGCATCCCGCATAATAAAAAACAACATGTTATATGGTCAGAATCATTATTACGATGTAAGATATAGCTTCACAGTTTACGTTGCGGTTATCGAATACTTTTCGATCGATTCAACCATAACTGCTCGACATCATCACTAAATGTCAACATATAACATGCTGTCTCTAAAATGTTCTTTATTTCCTGCATTATATGTCAACATTTTATCATACTGTTGAGCGAAAATTTTGCACGCGAAAACAGACGATTTTTTATGGTCACATAACGTAACAACCCATTCAACATATTGTTATTTGTCAAATAACCGTACCACAAACTGTTAAAACATTATATGAGATTGTTCATTTACAGTTGTCAACAGTAAAGGATACTGTTGTCGACCGCTCGGGAAAATATCCATGTACAGTTTGTAATTATGCGGGTCATTACCGGTCGCGAGCATTTTAATCACCCGCGCAGCGCTTTCATTTTAGTTTCGTCACTCGTTTCCGTATCGGTCACTAATATCGGCTCTCAATTTGGTTGCTGTATTCTGTACCGGTGACGTTTGACATATGACAGTACATCAAATAGCAGCGCTCTTATCGCGCTACCAAATTTGGTCACCTGTCAGTCGCGCTACTGTTATAGCAGCGCGTTTAGTAGCGACCGGTAAAGTGTCAAGTAACGATACTGCGCTGCCAAACGGCTTAAACTCACCACCGGTAATCTTGCTCTAAGGACTATAAAAAGCATTTACCACATTTGAATCTAGTCGAGACACCTTTGAGTGCGCGTGTAGACTCTATAGAGTTAGATGACTTTACCCATTAATGGGTACTATGTTATTGTTGATATTATTCCCACCGTGAAAAATTCACCCATTTTCTTTAAAAAGTGGCGCTTGGGTAGTGGCACTTTTTCAAGAAAATGGGTGAATTTTTCTCGGTGGGAATAATATCAACAATAACATAGTACCCATTAATGGGTAAAGTCTTCTAACCGTGTAAGGCCTTGCTTCAGGGATTTCTTGGATGACACGGCACATATACTGTGAACGAATTCAATGCTAAGTACCACAAATAGCATGTGCCGTAGTTGAATTTGGACGATAGACCTTTGGTTACGCGGGTAGACCTTTATTGTCGTAATCTGAGAAAGTGACGTATGTGCCATAAAGGATGGTGGTATTTGTCGGTAAAAAAAATTGATTTATTTTATCTTTCATATTTTTGTGTATGTATGTGCGCAAAATAAAACTCACTCATCTTTTAGGCACTTATCTTTATCCGATAAGTTGCATTCGACGGAGAATACCATCATTGGGGCCACACAGAGCCTGTTGATGTTGTAAACAAATAAACAAATCCTGTCCCATTGTTTCCTATTGAGAATTGGCCAGATCGGACTATGGGATCAAAAGCTTTAGCCAAAATACGTATTAGTATATCTAATGTACGAGAAAGGAACAAACACCGCTAGGTGGATCAGTCAAGGTTTTTGACGTAGGATTACGGATTACGGAACCTTGGGGGGTCATTCTGCAGTTTCAAATCTGAGACCGTCACGAAAAGTGGTCAGGAAGTATGGGCTAATAACTCAGCCGTCTTTCAACCGATTTTAAAGATTTTGGTGTTAATCGATCGACGAACTCTTTAAGATTTTGCTCAACTATCGAAAAAATGCATTCAAAGTGCTAAACTATTGAAAAATTGAATTTTATTAGGCACTGAAAATCGGTAAACTAACCAATCGCGTATGTGCATCGCAAGCTCAGACATCAAAATCGTGCAACCTACGGGCTCAACTCCAACCCCCGGTTCAATTGCATTTTCTCGGAAAGCGGGCACAACGATGACGCTCGTAGCAGCAGTCTCAGGAGAAAGTGGAACATCGAGAGGCCATTGCTGAAAGCTACAATCTTCGGACAATCGTTTAGTTACTGTTAGTGACGCATTTTGGAAAGAAAATCGGTTCTTCTCAGGACCAAAATTTTATGAGAAGAAAGAGTTGATTGCAAAAATGGCATCGATTACGGTCCCCGGATACCAGTGGCGCCACTGAAATAGTAAAATTTTTACGCCAGATACGGACTATCGTTTGTTTGCTATGAATGATTAGAAAGACGCATTGTGGATCAAAATCGATTCTTGTTAAATCTACCATTGTACACCAGAGAAGGTAGAGCCGAAATATTTTCTTCAAAGTGCACATCTTAACCGCTTGGTGATGGTAGAAAGTTGGAATAGATAGCAGTAAAAGTGCGGGAAGTAAACAATGATGACGTCTCACATCATTGAGTTGCGTTAGCAGTCAAATGAGATTTTCCCAAGATTCTGATTTCAGTATACTTGCTGTTTATTATTGGAAAGCCGCGTCATTGGAAACAAAATCATCTTTTAACACGATAGAAATTTGAGCCGAGACAAAAATCTTTGTCGGTAGCAGCCTAACGTGTTCCAGCGGCAAATCATAAATGGGCTGACAGTGGCATCAGTAAGTAGTGGAAATTCATTTCAAAATTTTGATTTCCGGCGTGCGCGGTACGAAAATTCCTCTCCTCTTTGAGTGGGACTGTGGCCCTGAAGAGGGCCGTTTTAAGCAAAGCTACTTCCTCGTTCATTCACTAGGAGCTGACTTACTTGGTGACGACTTTGAAACCGCAGTCCGCAATACCGCAATATCAACGCCAGGGAACATATTCAGAAATTCAAAATAAAATCTTTTACACTTCACGTAATCCTACGTCCAATTGGCGATCGTGTCTCGGATACAACCTTCTTCTTTTTTTTAATAATGATTTTGTTAGGTGTTATTTTTATGCCGTTTATAAAAAAGTGGTTGGTTGGTCAAAACATTTTTTTAATATTATTTTAATTTAAATTATTTTTATTTTTATTATTGTCCAAACATTTGAAACATTTATGTCATTCATTCGTCATTCATCTATTTGCCTCCCATTGAAATTTTCAAAATGTTAAGGTATAGTGAGGTAATAATTTCTTTTGAAAAACCGACAATTTTAAACTAATAACATTTATTACGCTTTTTCTGTCCGTCTAATGAATCAGATGAGCGCTGTGGAGCAAAATCGATTTTTTGAACCACCCTAATGGGTGCCCTGTCAGCCATTCACGTGGTATAAAACATCAGATACCCTCCCCACCCACGCCCCCTTCATCGTTGCCATGCGATTTTCTCACATGCTTCATTTCGTCGAGTTCTTAGATGCCACCGAGTTTTAGCTTCCAGCCATAAAAATACATTGATATAATATGTATAAGGTTACTAAGGCTAATTGAAGTGGCAAAAGGAACACAGGTATTTTGTCGGCCACAGAGAGGTTCAAATAGATATAAGGCTACTACGGTGTAGCTATCATTTTTTTATAATTAAGGATTTGGGTAAAAATTTGGATAGAAGCTATTGATAAGAAAAATATTTTGAGCTTGTACCTTTGACTTTGATAGATACGTATTTCGACCTCAACATCTTTAGTGTCTCGTACATCATTTACATCATTTCCTTGCTCGAAATCATTGAGCTATATTATTTTATAGGGGAATTTGGGCAAAAAGGTAATAAAAAAGAGTATCTCCCATCACCTCCTATCTATGATCACATCAAGACTCATAACATATGACTATTCTTGTCTAGTAGTGCTATCGGGTATGGTTTGGAAATGTTTGGCATCGGCGCTATTCAAAAGTATTTAAAAATCGTTTTTTACTCAACAAATAACCAAATAAAACATTTGTGAAACGATTTATTTCATTATTTTCGTTCAGCAAACATTTGTCAATATCTGTTCAACACTTTGGGACAATAATATCAACACTTATCTGTAAATATTACTATTTTTTACAGAATACATGAAAATTGCACATAAAATGCACTTTGATGCTTATTTGACCCCAAAATCCCTTAAATTTCCAACTTTTACCAACAAAATATATTTAGTGCCCTTCTATGGATCCACAGTGAAGAGATAAACACAATTTTAGAACAATGTCTTGAAGATAAAATGACAAATTTGGAAACTCGCGATATATGGGGCATTAGGGCAAAACGAGCTCAATAACTACATACCGAAGCCTTCCACGTCCATGAAACAGCACTCACTGAATTCTTTGCAAAATTCCCTTTCGAATAAGCTCTTGATCTCTTCTGTAAGTTGTTCGTGAAGAAAGTTATCAATTTTTTCCACCTTTGAAATCGGATTTCCCCATTGTGCATTGCTTTGTTTTTGATGGGATGGATATAGGAGCTATGAGATGAAGTGGCAAACCGTTCCCGTATATAGTAAGCTCGCAATAAAAAGCTTCGCCTATTACTAGCTCAGAATACATTGTGACACTGTGAATGATAGATAATTACTATAATCTCTGCATTTCAATGCTTGACTAACTGCTGTGTGAGATTGTATACAATATATCATGAATGATATATTGCAGTCATAACCCTGCATTGACGTACTGAATAGAATCTTTTTGATCTGTAATAATTTCCTGTGGATGACATTGTAGGAAAATATTAAACCCAGCAGATAACGGATAAATGATAATTAGTATACACCTGCCACGCTCCCTTGGTAAATGACATTTTGTGAGCAATCGGAAAATTTCGTCAGTTTAAAACATTTTTTGTGATAAGATATAAACGACCACCAGAATGTAAATGCGTACGAAAAAGAATGATATGCAATAAGTTTTAAGCTGCGTCAATGCTGTTCACCGAAATGTGATAAAACCTAAGATAAATCTACACAGCGCGCTTTCTCGGGAAATACGATCTAATAGAATTTAATATGGGAATGAATTATTGGCAGTGGCTGAATTTCTACCCGCCGCTTCCACATCCAGGCGCTATCGTATATGCGCAAATAGCCAGCATGAGTTAACCGCCAGAAATTTGTATGGCGAAAGACATCTAACGCGGATTTTCTCAAAATTAGGAACTTTTCATGAAAAAGTATTTGGTACCGGTTATGACGGATGGTGTCCGCTACTACGCCTACCAAATATTTTTTTCGATTAAGTTGCATAATTTTGAGAAATCGAACCTTAGATGCCTTTCGCCATACTGATTTCAGAAAGTTAACTCCTAGTGTGCCGCTGTAAGCACGCTCAAAGCAGGCGATTCATTAGGGGGAGATCCTCCTCTACCTGACACGACAGTTCTCCGTCAAGACGGTTTGCGCAGGCCCAATAAGCCGCCAGTGATACCAAACATTACGAACGACATAAGAAATAATGCGACTCGATATAATCGGCAAATACTTAGGCGACGAATGAAGGATGACGATTGGAGGCTTAGAACATGGAACTGTAAGTCGCTAGGTATCAGGTATCAATGCTGGGAAACGGCTTCATAGTGCTCGGTTAGATACGCCAACGCGTGAGCTGCCACCCAATTAGCGCAAGGATGTGCAAGCTGAGGAAAAAATGCCGTTTCAACAACACACGTTAACTTTCACTTACTCAGTGACTGAGTAAAATTGTATAGCCCTCTCTTTTCTTCTCACGAAAATTTTACTCAGTTTCCACCAAAAGCAGGATAACTCATAGCTATGAGTAGTCCCGCTTTTGACGGAAACTGAGTAAAATTTCCATGAGAAAAAAAGAGATAGCTATACAATTTTACTCAGTCTCTGAGTGAGTGAAAGTTAGAGTGCATGCACTACCCACACGAAGAGCGACAGTGGCGGAAACCCGGATGAAACCTCATTTTTTTTTAAATTTTACACATATTTCAAATGAGCTAAATCCAAAATTAATTGTAGCTTGTAAATTAATTGCTGAAGTTACTGCTGAAAATCGTCTCCCTAACAAATATGTATGGAAAAAGGGAATTCATGTAAACTTTTTCCGGGAATGATTCGGAACGATCTGGTATCATGTATCAAAATCTATTTTTTATCTACTTTCCGGTGGTTAGTAAGGTGAATTGCGCCCAGCTGCACCAAAGCTGGAAATTGACTTCTTCAATGTGAGTGAGGACGTGGTTTCTGTTTTAGATTATAAGACTTGGGCATCAGGAGGTACTTGAGTAGCATAGCATGTATCAGATGACAATTCTAATCTCAAAATGAATTCAGCGATCCAAAATCAATCTTTGGTGAAAATGTCGAGCAAAATATTAGGTTTTATCCGGCGTTTGTATGGGGGGGGGGCGCCACTGTGCGACGATGAGAAAAAGCTTTCTATGTACAACTGGAGTAGACATACGATGGAGGCAACCGGTCACCGTACAGTCCGGTGATCGAGCCAAACAGTATGCATATCCTATCGAATGACAACGGCCAACGATGCTTAAACTTTGCAACTGCCGCGGAATGGTAGTCTAAAGCACTTTCTTTCCCCGCAAGAATATCCACAAGACCACATAGAAATAATTTAACCAAGAAAAGGTAAACCAAATCGATCACGTTTTAATCGATGGTAAATTCTTTTCCGACATCACGAACGTCCGCACATACCGCCGTACGAATATTGAATCCGACCACTACCTCGTTGCAGTATGCCTGCATTTAAAACTTTCAAGGGAGTACAACACGCGTCGAAATCGCTGTAAGGGTCCCGTGCCACAGGCTGACATGCGTAAGGACATAATTATTTATTTTCAGACTAAGGCCGGAGTGGCCTGTGCAGTGTATACAAGTCTTCTCCATACAGCTCGGTCCATGGATGCACGTCGCCAACCACGCAGTCTGCGGAGGGTCTGCAAATCGTTCTCCACTTGATCGATCAACCTTGTTCGTTGTGCACCTCGCATTCTTGTTTCCGTCGAATCGTTGTCGAGAACCATAACTGACCGACATTCTGGCTACGTGCCCAGGCCTCCACAATCTTCCTATTTTCGCGGTGTGAACAATGGATGGTTTTCTCAACAGCTAATGCAACTTTTGGTTCATTCGCTTTCACTACGTACCGTCCGCCATCGGCACCCCACCATCTCAACGATTTGCGGACCCTCCGCAGACTGCGTGGCAGGCGACGTACAACCATGGGCCGAGGTGAATGGAGATGGCTGTTATGTATTGCACATACCACTCCAGTCTTAGACTGAATGAATAAATCTGTAATAAATGAAATGGTCTGTGTTCGTATCCTCATAATTCGAAATCGGCTGGATGGATTTTCTTCATTCTTTTAGCAGATATGTTCGTTAGAGTTGCCGACGAGTTCATATGATATTTCCTCATGTTTAATTTGCGAGTAAAGTTAAGTGAGTTGTGAAAAACTAAAATTAAGATTCATGTAGAATTTTCGCATGGGCTATTAACACCGCGCATTTTTGCCTACTATGCAGGACAACGTCTGCTGGGTCAAATAGTAAATAATAGTTTAAGCATTTGAAGGCGTTCGCTATAATAAAAAGTGCATACTAGTGTTCTCTACATAGTACCGGATGAGTAAGTGCATATGAAAAATATCACCATATCACCGGAGCGCAATGGCCGATTGGGCCAATTTTTCAGGAGGGGATCAACCGCGGATCAGTCCGCGTTATTGGTAGTCTAAGAATCGGATAATGTGAAGTATCAAATTATTTTTGTATTCACACACACTGGGTGGAACTAGGAGTCGAAAGCAGAGAAAGTGCACCCAGTAGCTGCACGCAGAACGGAAACGTCGATAGCCCGGTTTGTTAGAAGTTTACAACAGAATCAGATACAAAATATATATAGTTAGAAATTTTTACAGGTCGTAATCGGTCTCCAGATTGTGACAAACAATCATACATTTTTGTTTTTATCTGAACAAGATTATTTTTCAAGAACATGAAACTAAGCCCATTGCAAATTAGGCAATGTTTTAAAATTATATCAGCGTATGGTGATCTATATGGCTGGAAGACTATCCCGACTAGAAGAGCATAAGAAAAACTGAACACATTATGATATTTATAACGTATTTCGATAAAATTTTGTTCTTAGTTCCTTTATCTTTCAAATAGTGTAACTTGATTCTACCATAATGTGATTTAAAAAAAGCTTAACACCAAATTATCCAAAATTAGGCTCAAAATTGGATGTATCAAAGTCTTCTAGCCATATAGATCACCATACGCTGATGCAATTTGAATAAATTGCCTAATTTACAATGCGCGTTTTTCGGAAAATAATCTTGTTCAGATAAAAACAAAATTAATGATTATTGGTCACAAACTGGAGACCTATTACGACCATTAAACATTTCTAACTGCACAGTAAACAACATATTTTGTATCTGATTCTAGTAGTTTATTAAAAATAGTAGTTAGTGCAACAAGTTGCAAAAAGATGATTTTTTCAGCACGAGTTGTATGTTTATCCAACGAGGCTTGCCGAGTTGGATATATCTAGATCAACATTTGAAAAGGGCGTAACAGCCAAAATTTATTCCATCGGATTCCTTATCTACATACATAGCTATATACATAGACAAAATACTGGAGAGATCAAATTTTGGCTGTTACGCCCTTTTCAAATGTTGGTCTAGATATACTACGAGTGCTGAAAAAATCGAGTTTTTTTTGCAATGACGAAAAATGGACTTTCATTTGATAAATCTGTACCAAAATTGTACAATCTAATTTACTCGACATAATCATTTTTCCCAATAAATTATGTTGCTGCGCAGAACAATCAGATTCCAGGTTACCGTACCACATTGCATAGTTCGATAAGCCATGTGGCGGTAGATGTACTTGACTTGAAAATTTTTGATGTCGTGTTCACTACACTATTTTGTTTATTACGGGGCGCATAGAATACAGTATTTGAGCACTTACCGAAGCTAATTCAGCAAAATGTAGTCATGTAACTACTGTTCTGATGTATGTAGGTTTTTCATTATAGCACCCAAATGAGTGTTATAATGGACATTATGCAACCCATTTAAGTTGCATAATGTTCATTTAGGCACCCATTTCGTCGGTATGGAAAAGTAGGCCGTTTTATCACTCAAAGACGAACTGTAAACCAGATATTATGACCAGGAATTGTAAAAAAGTTTTTTTTTTGATAAAATTGTAACATAATTTGAAAGCTTTTTGATTGGAGTAGTGTAATTTTTGATATAAATTTCGTTATTTTAATAGCATCCAGCACCAAGTTTCTAAGAAATTTTGTTATAAAAATTTAGTATAACATAATAACGTATGTTGATATATTTTTGAAATGACCTTCTAGTCGGGTTGCTACATCCAGTAATGAATTCAAGACAAAATTTTCAAAACGACTTATCTGCTTTTGTAAACAAAGATTCAAACGACGATTTGACGAATCTGATATCTTTCCCACGCAAACTAACACCATCAATCGGTAGGTTTCCGCTACCTGTTGATGGTGTTGGTTTGCGTGGGAGAGCTATGAGATTCGTCAAATCGTCATTTGAATCTTTGTTTACAAAAGCAGATAAGTCGTTTTGAAAATTTTGTCTTGAATTATCGTATATGCGCAAATAGCCAGCATGAGTTAACCGCCAGAAATCTGTATGGCGAAAGAAAAGATATTTTAGTTACTAGATAAAGATTGTCGCTTCAGTTCCCTTTGTTTTGCTGTCCGGAACATGTTGGGTACCAAGCTGTCAAATCGTATGGATTTTCCTTCTTTGACATTTAGCTCCCCTATCCTCGCCAGCAAAAGATGTTCCGGACAGCGACGACAGCGACAATCTTTATCTAGTAACTAAAATATCGAAAGACATCTAACGCGGGTTTTCTCAAAATTAGGAACTTTTCATGAAAAGCTATTTGGTATCGGTTATGAAGGATGGTGTCCGCTACTACGCCTACCAAATATTTTTTCGTTTAAGGTGCTTAATTTTGCGAAATTGAACCTTAGATGCCTTTCGTCATACTGATTTCAGAAATATATATTATAATATTATAATAGAATCTTTTTACACCCACGGTGCCCCCAGATGCGAATATTATCGCACTTTCATGAACCTCCGTAGTTCTCTCACGAAAAGAAAGCTTAAAGCACCAGGAAAAGGATACGGGGTGTTTTAAAATCTTTCATCGGTGAAATTTTGAATACGCCCTATTTTAAAATTGTATGGTTTTTCCCATATACATACATGTCAACTGCAAAATAAAAAAAATAGTAATTAAATCAAGTAGGGACACGGCAGGTATTTTCGTCTGTTCGTCATAGTCTTGAAAACCAATGAGACGCTTTTTTGTAAAACTCATACGTACCAAATCGTAAACTCAGGAGAAACGTTCTGCTATAGTGGAGTTCTAGCAAATGTACGTTGCTTTCATTGGTTTTAGCCCCTACGACGATGGACGGAAATACCTGCCGTGTCCCTATTGTTGCTATGCCAGTAGCAATACGAAATCTTCCAAATAAATGAATGTTCTTCGACATTCATGTAATATGTCCAGCTCACGTAGGTCTGTCATACATTAAGATTGGTCGAACTATGAATATTGCAAATGCCATATCACTAAATTTCATTATCACGATGAACTCAACGGATTTTATTGGACAATAGGTATTGTACGAGAAGTGTCACATGTAAACATAATAAACTAAAACAAGAATAAAATATTCACTTTCTCAATGCATCAGCAATTGTCAAAGCCTGAGCACAGATATGTAAAATTGTATGATTATAATAAAAACAAATCACTGGTTACAAAAATTTAGCAAAAGACTCAATAACTATGCAATCGGTACACGGTGAGCTTAGCAAGTTATATTGTTTAACACTGAAAATATTGCATCATTCTAAAACTTGTCCAAAAGCAAACTATAGGGAAAAGACATACTCAGGGTGGCCACTGAAAATCGATTTTCAAATTCCCGGTTTTTTCCCGCTTTTCCCGATAATTTTTTTCACATTTTCCCGGTTTTTATATAACTTAAAAAAATATTGTAAGAGTTTTTGAACTTTAAACTAGGTGTTTATTTTCTGAGGTCAGAGACCAGTTTTATATCGAAGCAACTAATAATTTGTATCGAACATTAAATTACCAACAAAGTTTCATGCAAATGCTTTAATCAATAGGCACTCTGAAATCTTGCACTTCGTGGCCAGGAAGTTCTAATGTCAACAGGCATTTGATCAAAATGGTAATACAACATGAGCCCCTAGAATGGTTACAATGGTTTGATTCTTTTCTTAGTTGCAAAACTTTCGTAAGATTCTATCAGAGCCAATGAATATTGCTTGCCAGTCTAAGCAAAACGAAATGTTTTTAGTGTCCAGCTCTCGGTTTGATCTAATTCAGACTATTTCAAAGAATACCTTCCTGTGTAACTGATAAAACTTTACAAATTTTTGCAAAATTATGTGAGGACACACACAATTTTCTTTTATAAAGTAAATTGAATAAAATCGATGTTTTCAACTTAGAGACTAAAAATTCACAAAATTATAAAACAGCTACAGTCGACTTTCTACATCTCGATCAAACATAAAAGGGGCATGTAAACATCGTAAACATCGCGTGATATTTCTCATTGAAATGAGAAATTGCAGTACTGATCTTAATAATGACAACAGCTTATGATTCTGAAATTTTTTAAAGATATTTCATTTCAGATAAGTATCAAAAAAATTCCATTTCTCAATCATTTTCAATGATTCTACATTTTTTAATATAGACGTGCTCGTTGGTCTAGTGGCTACCGCTTCTGCCTTATAAGCAGGAGGTCGTGGGTTCCATTACAGGCTCGTGCCTTTCCTACTTTGTATTTCTATCTTAGTTCTCGTGTTTCACGTTCTACCAAAACGATTCCTACTGGTATAACCTTCCACACAATCCCAAAACCTCCCGTGGCACCTATGAGAGGCCGTAGAAATCTCTGCATCTTTCTGAAGTTAGGTGTTCAACTAACCATCCTTCCCCTTCCTCAGCATTCGCAAGGACGTGGACAGATCTCGATTATTGGAGAGTGCATTGCCTCCATCTAAGATATCTGTGGTAACTGATGAAAGTGATGCTACTCTCATACAATAGTCTTGGCTTGTACCACCTACGAACTTGTGCGAAATGCTCAATGCTAATGCTAATTGTAGAATTTTTGAATATAATTCTAAACAACCCTATTCAAATATATATCCGATCTCGCTCGGGTTTTATTCTCGATAATTGAGTTGATTGAAGTGTCGAACTCTAGATTGGTTTCAATTCGCCATTTTTTTTCGAATTCGGTGTAGTTGATACAAAAAACATAGAGGTACATCATCTTAAGGCGAGCTTGGACATTGGAAGAATAACTTAAAGTTGAATACATCCATTTAAAAGAATGATTGTTTTGATATTCGATTCAATGCGTACCACATAACACAATATTTATGATATATTTCACTCGAAATTGATATCAAAATGATCTAGTAACAACACAAACTGGATTTGGGATAAAGATCCACTTATTTTTTTGTTTCTCTTACACACCATGTTGTAAAATCAAATAAAATCAGTTAGAATGCGACTGAATAATAAACATTGAAGAGTAATTATTTTCCTAATATCATTTTCATTAAAAATTTCAAAGAGTTTTGAGAGTAACTTGACGAAAATTATTTTTTTCCCGGTACATGTCCTGAATTCCCGGTTTTTCCCGCTTTTTTTCCCGGTGACTTCAATTTCCCGTCTTTTTCCCGCTTTTCCCGTTTTTCCCGGTTTGGTGGCCACCCTGCATACTCATTATTCTTATTTTTGGCGTTTATTACTCGGCTGCATTTCATCTAAATTACTTGATTTTTGAAATATGGCTAATTTCAATACACGGAGAAACTTGTTTGCTCTTTAATGGGTACTTTTGTTTGCTATCTCTTTCCTTCTGCTGGAAAAAAATACTAGTGAGTGAAACTAGCCATGTTCTAGAAATCAAGTAATTTGATGGAATTACTTGCTAAGCTTGCAGTGTAAAGATTGCATAAGTATTCCCTAGAAACATTTTGGTTTTAAGATGGTTTTATAATACTCTCGAAGAGTAAATTATGGTCTTCAAGAGCATTATAAAACTTAAAATGTTACTTGGGTAGAGTCTTTTCATTCATTTATTTAGTTTACATCTAAACAGATAACACTGAATCAACAATTTGACGCCACAATACACGGTTCGAGGCCGCATCTCTCCATCTTCGGATACGCCCCACGCTCGCCAAGTCGTTGCAACACGTTGAGTCTTTTGCTATACGGAAAACCAAAGCTACCCGAAAGTGGGTTGTCTTCAGTCATAACCGTACTTTTGGCCAACAACCCAATTTTGAATTAAATTACTTTTTTAGCACTAGGTAGTTTGTCTTTAATCACATGTAAACAATTTACTGAAAGCTAAGTTTAATTTACCCAAAGTAAACTTTGATAAACAAAAAATTGAGAATATTAAGTATACTCAAATTTGGGTTAATGGGCCGAATTACCCCGGCGAGGTGCTTGCATCTTGCTCTCGTTTTATCAACATCAAGGGAAAGAAAGGAAAAACTTCCCAAATTTTGAGTCAATTTTGTTGCGATTTTCGCATCAGTAAATATTTTGAACTCAAGTTCTGGGTTGATCTATCTGTCCGTTTTTGTAACCAGTGATTTGTTCTTATTATAATCATTCAATTTTACATCTCTGTGCTCAGACAATTAATGATGCATTAGAAAAGCGAATATTTTATTATGTTTACATGTGACACTTTTCGTATAATACCTATTATCCAATAAAATTGTTGAATTTATCGGGATAATGCTATAGTGAAATGGCATTTGCACACATCTTTTATTAAGATTTCCTTTCCAAACACAGAACGCAAACTAGATTGCGGCGCAATTCGTGATCTATTTTCATGATCATTAGGAACATATCACTTACTCAATATTATAACATGTTTTGACATATGGTTTTATCACCATGAAAACATTGGATTGTCTAATCTGGAGATTAAATTGTGCAATTAAGAGCAGAAACTTACGCGTTCAGCACTGTTGTTCCATCAGATTCATAGTTCGACCAATCTTAATGTATGACAGACCTACGTGAGCTGGACATATTACATGAATGTCGAAGAACATTCATTTATTTGGAAGATTTCGTATTGCTACTGGCATAGCAACAATACTTGATTTAATTACTATTGAAAAGGAAAACACATTTTTTTTTATTTTGCAGCTAACATGTATGTAAAAAACCATACAATTTTAAAATAGGGCGTATTCAAAATTTCACCGATGAAAGATTTTAAAACACCCCGTATCCTTTTCCTGGTGTTCTAAGCTTTCTTTTCGTGAGAAAACCACGGAGGTTCATGAAAGTGCGATAATATTCGCGTCTGTTGGCACCGTGCACCATTTGAAAGATGGCTACAAGAAAAAAAATCTATCAAAATGAAAAAAAATATTTTAAGCTCTTTTTAGTGGAATGTATTCAACCGAAGACGAGTTAAGTACTCTCCATTGGTGGAATTAAATGGAGAGTACTTAACTCGTCTGATCGTCAAAATAAGTTATGAATATCACAATGTGTTAAAATTGTGTTCAGTTTTTGTCATGCAGGGCTGGCTGGTTACGTTGTTGTTTGTTATTCTAATATCATATGAATAAAAAAAATATTTTTCTAGAAATCTTCATACTTTCTGTGACCGATCATATAAACGAAAGGCAAAAAGACGCCTAAAATATTTGTCAGCGCATTGACCCGAACAACAATAACCTACTTTTAATCTAACGCTAGTGCGACCAGCCTCTCGATATGCTACGTCAATCAGACACAAATACATGTACAGAATACATTACAATTAGGAGGGAGGAGGGGTGAAACAGCAGATTGAGTAAAATGAAAGGAGGTATTGTTTCAACCAAATCGACATAATTCTGATACTCATTCAACAAGCTCTTGTTGTTTGTTTCATGTTGTGTAATGTCCCCGCATATTTACCAACCGTTCATGGACATTTTTCCTTGCTGTCGGAAACAATTTTCTTTACTCTTGCAATGCTTAAGCCCCAAATGCAATACAACGGAACGGCGACGGAAACGGGAAATTTGACAGTTAGCCCATATATTTTCTGTCAAATTTGCCATTTCCGTCGCCGTTGCGTTGTATTGCGTTTGGGGCTTTACTATTGAGGTAAGGAGCTCCCAACCTTATAGAAATTTTGTATAAGCCATTTTACGAGACAATTTCGATCAGCTGATCGAATCCTCACCATCAATTGAGTGGACGGCTCGGCGTTTTGTTTTGGCAAATTTGCATGGCAACCATTATCAATTCGTCATCATCATCATCATTTCGTTTCACTTTCGCAAGTGTTCCGTATAAAAAGTAAATATTAGTGTTAGGACTCCTGTCATTTCACCCGTTTCGTAAAATAGCTTATTGACTTTAATGCCCTATCAAACATCTTTGCGGGGTTGATGTGATGAAGGAGCATATAGGAACTTTTCAAATAAATTGCTGTTCTACATTTTTATATTTTAACGAGTGTTATCCACAGCCCTCCTTTGATAGGAATATGAACTTTCGTCATCACTTCGAAATAATTAGGAACTTTGTTTGTAATCTAGGGTAAAATGCCCAATAGTGGACTCCCTAGTAGCGGGATTTTCCTCTTCCTGTCATAAGGAGTAGAAATTTTGAACATATTAATTATGCTTGATATCTAATACCAAGTTCTACATCTCCTCTTCACGATACATACATAAAACACTAAAACACACGACGTTATTCGATGAAATTATCATTTTAAAGTCTGACTGAATTACCCTGGGGGTCCATAATAGGAAATTGCTTCCCTATAGTCGACACTTCATTTTATTTTTATGTTCCGTTTCGGGACGTTCTTTTTCCCTATTATGGACCCTCCAAAATATTCGTATAATGGACAATCTCGTGTTTATTTTTTATAGAATTGTAAAAAATCATCTAATTTTACTTTCTATAGCATTTCCAATGCATGTAATCTAATCTTAGGACTGCTAGGTAGGTTCTCCCGATGTAATTTCATAGCAAAATGTTTACATAGTGCTGTAATAATGCAAAAACAGCTCGTGGGTCCATTATTGATTGGGGGTCCACTATTGGGCACTTTACCCTACTTGTCGGAAACATTATATGCATACACGCAAAAAAAATATTGCAGTAAAAACTACAATTCCGAGGGTTATTTTAAAAATATGCACCGACGATTTTCAGCAGAAAACAAACCCGTTTGATTTTACCATGCGCGCAGTAAATATCAACTGTGGCCCATGCGGAATGTTGTCACATGAACTGAAACCATGGTAAAATTTACTGAAATTTCATGGTAGTTTTAAAAACAGAGCGTAGTCTACAAAATAGTAGTTTTTACGACGGATTTTTTTTCTGTGTATATATATTAGAGTGGGGCGTCATGGTCATTTTTTCAAATCAATGGTTTTTCGAAGCCATTCTGGGTCCTGAACAACTGTATGGAAATTAGTATGGGAGAACGTATATTTTTGCATTTCTTCTACTAGAGGTTTCAGTTCATCGTAAACCAAGTGGCACATTGCGTTAAAGTATAACCTAAAGGATGCCGAGAAACTTTGCTGAAGAAGGCACGTTGCTGGAACGTCCACGAAAAAAGTTATAACGCTTCGAAGATTGAGTGTTCAAACCATATGCAAAAAATCGTTTATTCTGCCAGCACTGCCGAACTACGTAGACCAATAATTTAACTGAGTGTTATTTCAAAATAATTGATCTATACTTTAGAGCTAATGGGAGCTATCCGGAATCATTTCACAAAGAAAAAATCCGACTAGAAGGAAGATGGATATTGCCCTTCGATATCTATAGGTCGTCCGGTAGTGCTGGCAGAAACATTGATTTCTTGCATATGGTTTGAACAATCAATTTTCGAAACGTAATAACATTTTTTGTAGACCTTGCAGATACGTACCTTCTTCAGCAAAGTCTTTCGGCATCTTCCAGACTATATGCTAACGTATTGAGTCACGTGATTGATGATAAATTGAAGCCGCTAATAGCAAAAATGTAAAAAAGTACGCTTTCCCATACTAATCTTCATGTAAATTTAAAACGCGATGCGGCATGCGAGGTCGCAACCAATCGAGCCCATATTTTGCACAGTTGATTGGGGTCCCAAAACGATTCAGAAAAACCTTGATCTCACTTGATCGGACGAAGTTTGCGTTTTTCCATACAACTGCGCCCCACTCTAATATATATTCTTCTTATGGCAAAGATTGTTGATGAAATTTATGATATACTCGACAAACATTAAAAGCTGATAAAGATAGCATTCTTTAAAAGAATGCTATGGAAATATTTAAGGTAAATTGCATGATATGTACAGAAAAATTAAAAATGTTATACGATAGCTTTAGCCAAAATTCCGTATGATTATATTGGCGTAGTGGTACCTGTTTTGTATTTTTGTTTAAACTGCGATCGTTTCAACACTACATTTATGCAAATATACTCTATTATCAATATGGTCCACTCTGGCTGATTCGAAGAGACAGCGTAGTAGAGCCACGGTGTCACAAAAGGCAAGTAATGTAGTGAAAAGACATTCCGAGGGGTGCTTAAACGTATGATTCAATATGCAGTATAACATGTCGAAATGACATGCTAGAAATCATCTCATGACCCCTTTTTGATATCTGAGTTTAAAAATAAAATTTTAAAAATGTAATTCAATTTCTCAAAACATGTAAAATTAGTGTAATTTTTGCAATCATCGCACCCTTTGTCTTTCGCTTTTAGGCGTTAATCACCTTTTGTGACGCAAGATGGTGTGAATGTCCTGTATGTTGCCTAATATATGGGGACTCATGAAATGGACGATATTGTTAATATACTATATTTGATTTATGGGTATTATTCCTGACTATTAATTCAAATGGATAGATTTTTTCCCTTTGTTTCTTATTTTTTTTTAATTATTCAGGTTTAGGAACGCATGTCGACATATAGGCTCTAAAAAATGCAGCAAAACGTTAATTATGTCAATATTTTTTCGTTTTTTTTTATACATGAAGTTTTATACAAAAGTTACCATTTTTATGGTAACGATTCTCGACTGTTGTATTTTTTGCGTTTGCATTATTTTCACATAAATATCACCGCACTTAAAAATTTTCACTGGCTTGGTTTAACTTTCATAAAACAAAAACAAAGCATAGTAATTTGTTTCTATTTTCTACAATTCTCTTAACAAAGGTATAGGTATCGTTAAAGATGATTAATTTTTGGTTGGTTGGTTGAGATTAGTTAATAATCAAGAAGTGGAATAGAAAACCTAATTTGACTAATTTGATGTCGATTTTTTTCACCTTACCTTATTTTTTAAAATAAAATCTTCAATTGTGCGATTTGTAACACTTTCCCTACGCTAACACGTCACACATAAGCGTGGCCTTGACGATTATATCTCACCTCGGTCCAAACTCTGTATTGTCTCCCACCGAACGAAGAAGTTTCACCATTTCCGGGATTACAGTTTGGTACATGATAGTTTCCGTTTCGAAGATCTCTCCTCCTTTCAGGAGGTCCTTCTTAAGGCCTTCCTGCACAGGCATCGTTTTAATAATCAACGATTTTTCATGATTCTGGCCGCGGCTGTTGTAAGTGACGCTGGCGCGGAAAATGACACTCGCGAAATGATCTCCCGGTTTAGTACCTGGGATGATTTTGCTCTCGTTCACTAATAAACCAGAATCGTTTTCCGATTTTTTTAGCACCTTTTCAAAAAATGTTTCATCCATCCATTGGGGAGCATGCATTTCATCTTTGTTGAAAGCCATGATTTGTTATGTTGGACAATGTTGTACGCAGAGGCAGGAATGTCGAAAACGTAGAATGGAAATAGAATGTCTAAAACTGACCACGCGGCTATCGCGTGCGTCTATGATGAACGAGAGCTGTCGTATAACTAAATGATTTGCTGGTTACCGAGTGGTATGATGCTGATGATTTCGCAAAGCAGAAAAATCATTTGATTCTGCTTAGTTGTGATTTCGCCAGTTGATGTAATATAGCGACTGATTCTAAATGCCGGATAAGAAATGGGTTGATTGACTTAGAATTGGTTTGAACAAAATTTATTTGGTATATGATGCCCCAACTCAGGTGTTATTGGTGAACTTCGTTGATCGGCGCCAAGCCATTTTTGTCGGGGTGGACAGTGGTATCTTATCATATACATATGGCACACTTGTTCTTTGTTTTATCAAATTTACGCAACAGATTGCGGTTTTATATTTGATTACTTCTATTAGGGTTATACCAAAAATGGCCCTGAAATTTAAAAACTATTATGCAGCCTGTGGAAGTGTTACTGCTCTACATATCACAGATTCTTTATCTATTCTATCAAAAAAGAAAAAAGAAAAAAGAAATGGAAGTAGTTTGTATCTTACATTTGGCAAGCACGTTCGCGGAAAGAGCAAACCACTTGCTATGAATATTTTGCTCTCAGAAAGTGACTCATGTCAAACCTTTTCTAATAACTGACTTTATACTGAAAGTGATTCCATTCAAAAAAGAATAACAAATGTTGTGTTATTGAGTTTGTTGTGTTATACAGTTTTTCTAACATGGGTTGTTAAAAACTTAGTCAAAGATGTTGTTAAGTTAACTATTTGTTTAACAATTAATTGCATATTATTCGGCAACTCGGCCGTACGAAAACCATTTTTTTGTTAAATATCTTGGCTGTGCATATGCACAGCATATGTTTCGAAATGGACACGTGGATTCTTTTTCGCAAATTTCATATCAATTTGTCCATTTCGAAACATATGCTGTGCATATGCACAGCCAAGATATTTAACAAAAAAATATTTGTTTAAGAAAACTTCAAAAAATATCTAATTCTGTTACAATTTTGCTAGGAAAAATGTCATAGCATTTTATAATAACTCAATAATATCAACAGTTTTTCTGGATAACAATTGTCAACCCGTTTGAAATTTTTATTGGTTGAATTTTCTTTGAATAAATCAAGGGCCGACCAAGACATTGAAACGAGTTTTTTGGGCAAGAAATGTCAATAAAACAACAATTTAGCATGTTCATAACTTTGTGTGATTATTAAAGCATATAACATATGGGTTCTTTAGAAAATTTTACCATCCAAATTTATGAGAATCGTTTGAGTCATTTAAACGAATTAAAATTTGACGGCATTACTAAAACAGAACAAGGTTTCAGAAAATTGTATAAATAAAGAATAGGATCCAGAAGAAATCCAGCTTTTGGTCCACCCTGATGCCACGCTTACGGCATCAGACTTTCATAGTACCATATATGGTCTTCTATTTGCTAAGCTTGTAATGAGTTATAACGGGTGGCCACTAAAAAAACGGGAATTTCATGAGAATTCCAATACATGAGAACATTAAAGTATTCAGAGAAATATTGCTTTATGTGAATGAATCCTTAGAATGTTAGAAAATAGTCGCCAACAGACTTTTACTCCATAATGTGGAGTAGAGTGGGGCAAAAGTACGCACTTAGTTTTCAATCGATCATGTGGTCCTTATGAGGCTAGCTTCTGCATATCAAATCAATGTCGATGATTCATGTACTCTTCCTGTATGTTACCCAGCGGAGAAATTATTGAAATTATTGAGATTCGTTTTAGTAGAACCCTTATTGCTAGACAAGTAAAAAACGCACTCTTACCCCACCGGTGGGGTAAGAGTGCGCATCGGGTGGGGTAAGAGTACGCATTTATCCAGTCATGTGTTTTAAGTATATATTAACACAAGTAAGAGTAAATAACATTTAATTGATATTTAATGAACATATATTAGGGAATTTTAAAGATTACGTAACTCTTAAAGGGGGAGGGGGTCCTAGAAATGTGCACTTTGATGCGAAAAACCATGGTTTTCTTTATATACAAAAAACTGCAGAGGTAAAAATATATCAGGTTTCGCGTGAGGTAAACAAAGTAATTTTCCTTAATGTGGCTATTTCATCACTTCTCCCCCTATCTTCAGAGCTAGAAAAATTCACAGAAATTTACGCTAAAGATCATGCATATAAATGGAACGCCATTATTAGCGTAATTCCACGCGTAATATAGCCTTAATGTATACAATATTTGACGTGAATCGTCAATATTGCTTGCAAGTTGTAAGCAAACTTGTTAGGAAGAGGACCATTTCCTCGTCGAATGGAAATTGATGCGTCTCAAGTTTTACGTGCTGTTTACTGTTCATTATTTTTTTTGTGTTACACTTTTTGTTTGAATCCTCTAAAAGTTATATGGCTCGTCATACATCTCGCACCAGCTAAGCGTTGCATGATTTATGGATGTATTTTTTGATTAAATGAAATTATCTTTTAGATGAAATTGTGTTTTCGTACTATGTTTAGGTGCACAACAAGTCCTAATACAATTTCATTATTTCGCTTCAGTGCTTTGTGCTTTGTTAAGTCCTTTCTAACACCAAATTACTTCAACTTAACCTTAAAACTTGTGATAATTTTCGATTTCTGTCCCTTTTTCCTTAGTTGTGGATCTTTAGAAGTAGTACACTAGTAGTAGTAGAAGTAGGACACTTTAGAAGTAGTCTTTTTTCGGCCGGAGATACGGGTTTGACATCAGATTCACATGCGTACTCTTGCCCCACCCGTTCCTGGGTACTTTTACCCTATAGTCCCAAAATTTATTCAAGTAATGGTTTTGACTACTTGGAAAACCAACCGGATTGGTGTTCTACACCATAAAGTACTCTATACAGTAGCAAAATGACCAAACAATTATCTAACTCCATATCTTCCTTGTTGTTTGTTCAAATCGTTCACAATTACACATGATAATAGTTGGCCAGAATACCTGTCAAACTGATGCAGTGCTGATAGTTTATCTTTTTTTATTACTTAAAAAATCGAAAACGTACTCTTACCCCACGCGCACTCTTGCCCCACTCTACTCTACTGTTGTTTAAAACATGCCGTTTCATATGAGATATTGTAAGGTCTCCAATGGAGACTCTCCATATTGTCCTGAAGTTTTTATCAAATGCTCGACTAATTCAAACACGACTTCCACGGTGTCCCCAGCCACAGTATCAAACTCATTATGTCCTCCGAGTATTTATCTTTCATTTGCGTCTCAAATCCAGGCATGTGAGATGTTGTAAAATCTCCAAATGATCCTGGAGCTCTTTTCAAATGTTTCATCAAATCAACCACGACTTCGATAATGTCCCCAGCCGCGGTATCAACCCAATTATGTCCTCCGAGCATTTGTCATTCCTTTGAATCTCAAATCCAGGCATGTGAAATATTATAGAATCACCAAATTGTCCTGGAGTTTGAATCGAATGTTCTACCACATCAACCAGGCCATCCATGATGTCCCCAACCGCGATATCAACCTAATCATGTGCTCCAAGTATTTGTCTTTCATTTGCGTCTTCAATTCAGGCATAGGAAATATTGTAGGATCTCCAAATTGGCTTGGAGTTTGAATCAAATGGTCTACCGAATCAACCACGACTTCCATGTTGTCCCCAGCCTTAAATTACATTTAAGTGAAGTATGAACTTGCAATAAATAATAATTCGGGGTAGTGGTCCATTCGGGGTTATGACATTCGGAATAATGGTGATATGGGTAGTGGCATTATAGGTAATGGAATTATGGGTAGTATCGTAGAGTCGATTTAAATATGTGCAAAAAACGATGATCTTAGTTCACAAGTTCATACCAATTTGTCCACCAGGTCAACTACGCTCGGTTCAAAATCAATACCCAGTCAACACAAGATCGTATATGATGCCGTATAGGATGCTAATGTGGAGGCGATATAGGTACTCCCCCATACAACATGTACGTATATCGCCTCCACTTTAGCATCTTATGTTGTATCATATACCCTTTGTTATCAGTGAGACCCCTGAATATTATGTGTATTGCTTATGATTTAGAAATTACCGAATACGGCTTTCTAAGTTCTCCAATGCTTTGCATTTAAGACCAATTAGTCAACCATGCCGCTAGGTACAAAACCGATGGAAAGCTATTATCAGGGTGCCCACCGAACCGGGAAAAGCGCGAAAAAGACGGGAAATTAAAGTCACCGGGTAAAAAAGTGGGAAAGCTGTGAAGGTACAGGTCTTACACCGGGACAAAATAAATTTTTGGTCAAGTTAAATTCGAAATTCTTTAAAAAATGTATGGAGTTGATATTAGGAAAAGATTTTTTCATTTCATGTTTATTACTTAGTCGCATTCTAACTTTTAGTAGACGTTGTGTGTGAGGTACAAACATTAAGTAATCTTTTGCCTACCTCGTACAAAAAAAAGGAATGTAGGATTACTCCAAAAAAGAACTTTTGGTAGAAGGCCTGGACACCCATATTGTTATATATCAATCGACTCAGCTCGACGAATTGAGGTGATGTCTGTGAGTGTGTTTATGTACAAAATTTGTTTTTCCCCAAGAGTCCCCCTTTGAAAACAAAAAAAAATCCAAATTGAAAAAAAAAATCAACTTTGGTGGCGATACGTATTATTTTTTGCAAAAACATGCGAAATGATATAAAAACTGCGATTTAAACCCTTAATGTGACTTTTAGACCTTCATATTGCAAATTTTGCGCCGTGTTCGACTCCTATGCAAAAAATATTGTCCCACCAAAATATTCTCCCACCAGTTTCTCTATATATGGATGACGTCTCCACTGCAAGAAATAGCTTTTTGGGGTGTGAAAAAAGGTGCAAGAATGCTGCTTTGGATTGTGCTTTCGCTAATGTCTATACAATTGGACGTGTGAGCATTTGTTTTGGTGCTTCGACAAATTTGCACGGTAGTCTTATCTTCCGTGAGAAATATGACTTTTTCAATAGATTTTATGATGCACGAGAAAGGGATCATCGCTGCTAGGTAGATTAATCTGGGTTTTTTCCGAATCCAGTTTATGTTGTCACTAGATCATTTTGAATTCAATTTCAAGTGACATATATTATAAATATTGTATAATGTAGACAGCATTTTTATTATGTAGAAAGTTATGCTTTTAATGTCCAAGCTTGTCTTTAGACGAGGTAAGTATTTCTATTTTTTGTAATTTTCAATTGCATTTACCTATTTTAACACATTTTCAAGAGTTATTTGGAATTTTATTTAAGAATTCTACAAATCATTGAGTAATTGAATTAAACCTTTTTACTAATAAATTCAAGATTTTACCCAGCCAGAACAACATAAGATGCAACTTTAGCATCTTACGTGACATCCTATACGATCTTGTGTAGACTGGGTTATTTCAATGGATTTTTACCGAGATTTCGGTAAACTTTACCGAGTCATCGGTAATCGTTACCGAGATCTCGGTAAAGAGTCAACTTTGCCGAATTTCGGTAAAAAATTTCCCGAATTTCGGTAAAAAAAATTACCGAGATCTTGGTTGTTGGAATCTCGGCGAAAATTTTGCTGAGGTCGGCAAAATAATTTAAGTGTGTAGGAAACTGAAAGAAAGTAAACAAAATTCTAGAAATTTAAAATGTAAAATTGATAAATTACTAATAGAATGTCTTGTTTGGCCAAAATGTGCTTAATCTTGAATGGAAACAAAGATTTGGGTCTTCGGGTTGAATATGTGTTAAAATTCATATTAGTTTTATAATTTCGCGGATTTTTAGTAAACCAACAAAGCTTCGTCAGTTACTTAAAATAGTGTGAATAAAATAAAATCAAGTGCTGAACATTGACATATGTTGGCTATGCTATAAGATACTATACGTTTTTACTACTTTTTGTAAACAATATGCTAAAAGTAGAAAGAATCACATTAGGCTGTCATGCAATGTACATTGGCTCTGTCGAAAGTTTTTCAACCAAAAAAAAAAAAATTACGAAAGTTTTGCAACAAAGAAAAGAATCAAACCATTGTAATAAGGTGTTAAGGTTCCCCCAAACACACGCGACGCGACAGTCGCGACGCGATTCTATCGCTTGGCGACAGCGATGCTGTCGCCATTGGTATGGAAGCGTAAGGGTTCATTCACAAATTACATAACGCTAAAATTGACCATTTTTAACCCCCACCCACCCCCTCGTAACGTTTTTTGTATGGAATGGTTCTAAAATTTGTATGGGCCGTAACGCTCGGACAGACACCCTCCCACCCCCAAAAGCGTTATGTAATTTGTGAATGGGCCCTAAATAGAACATTGCTTGCAGCGACCCAACGATAGAATCGCGGCGATCAAATCGCTTAGGTCTGGGGGAGCCTTTATTGTGGTAATACCATGTTGATTAAATGCCGTTTGACACTAACTAGGGTTACTGCTCCTGGACTTCATCTCATAGCTCCGATATTGGTCCCACGAACAATAAAGCAATGAAAATGTAACTATAGTAACTATAGTTCTCTACGGACACGAGACCTGGACGATGCTCGTAGAGGACCAACGCGCACTGAGAGTTTTGGAAAGGAAAGTACTGCGTACCATCTATGGAGGAGGCGAATGAATCACGAGTTGCATCAGCTGTTGGGAGAACCATCCATCGTTCTCGCCGCGAAAATCGGAAGACTGCGGTGAGTCGGGCACGTAGCCAGAATATCGGACAGTAATCCGGTGAAAATGGCTCTCGACAACGATCCGACGGGAACAAGAAGGCAAGTTGCACAGCGGGCAAGGTGGATTGATCAGGTGGAGGACGATTTGCAGACCCTCCGCAGACTGCGTGGTTGGCAAAGTGCAACTGTGGACCTAGCCGAATGGAGAAGACTTTTATGTATTGCACAGGCCACTCCGGCTTTAGTCTGGTAATAAATAAAATAAAAAAGCATACATTTTTCCATATGAAATTATAACGAGTTTAGCATCGCCCAAACGGTGACCGATTTGGCTAAAATTTTGTCCAGAGCATCAGGGCATCAAATAGAACCGAATAAGACGGCCTTTCAAAAAATAAAAATAAATTTTATATGTATAAGCAAAGCTTTTTCCAATCAACATTCGATTTGCAACCAATTGGATTGAATTTTACCAGCTGTCGTAGATTTAATTTATTTTGCTTTCAAATAATAGTAAGTTCAAGTGTGTGTTGGGCTTATTTGCAACCTGCAGACATTTTAAATTATGTAGTAGTTTTATATATGTAGGCTTATAAATAATCATCATCGTTGATATACTAAATGCACAGCAAAGCTGTAGAGATCGACAACTAAGCATGTGGGTGTGTCGTATTGCACATCGAAAAAACTGCTTGAATAAACTGTTATGCAAATATGATCGAGAAGTGAAGTGAATCTTTTGTATATTTTATTGGATATGACTGTAAAAAGGCACTTTGTATTGTTAGAGATTGTTCAAGATTAAGCTGAAATAACATCTTCAATACATTCATTCAACATTTAAAGAATAAGAACCAAATTAACACATTCGTCTAGGTTGCTTGGGTGGTAACTACTCATAGTCCAATTTCACTCGTAAATCATTTCTAACATAGTGTCAGTGGCATCTAACTTCTGCCAAAGAATCCTCAACAATCAACACACTCATTGCATGAAACAGAAACCTGTTTTAAAGGTTGACACACTGAAGGGTAAACCAATTTGACGGTTGGTCTACCGCGCAATTCGCTGGTTCCCCAATCGACCTTTGCGATATAACGAACGATTGACAATTGGGGGAAACAATTTTATCATTAGTCAGGGCTGTTCAATTTTCTACTCCACACAATTAACTTTCTCTAGTTACTGTTCATTTTTACCATTGTACACAGCATTTTACAACCGTTTATAATCAAATGCTCTAGGAAAAAAAATCATTGAAAAAAGTTATAAGCACGTTTCAACACTATGTACATGAGTAACAATTTTAGAAATCCTCTATCGCTTACCTGCAACCTCTTATATTTTATTCTTCTGCTTTAAAATTGTTTCCATCGCGGCAAAATTCAGAGAATAGGACTAAAATGAAAGCGCTTATTCTTGGTACACTGTTCCCATAATAGCATAGCATAAAGTTAGAGAATTTTGAGAATATTTTTGCAGAATAGGTTATTTGTTCCATTATTAATAACATGCTCTTATATCAAAACGGGCGATTTCGGCTGATCTGTGTCGTTTTTTGTTATTATCATGCTCACTCGCTGTAAAAAAAGTAAAACACAACGATGAGAAAAAACAATTTGGGGTGAAGGTGGTAGGTACTTTGATTCTGATGGCTTTACCGCAAACGTGACCATTAAGCACAGAGAACAACCGTTCGTCTTGACTCGTGCAGTTGTGTAAAACTTTGTACTGATCATTTTGAAGTATGTCATGTCATTATGCCCCGTTTCGCGGTGCTAGTGTGCTAAGAATGTTGGTGAAAATTTGCCGTATTTTACTTTTCAGTGCTATAAGTGTTAATTCCAAATTGTCACTAGATGGCAGCATAATCTTGTTTACGTAGTGTAAGCCAACGCCATCACTTGGTCATCACAAATTTTTTTATTAGGCTCCATGTCTGTTCTCTGTGACTATAGTACCTAAATGAAGTATTTTGGACATATGAATATATTCTGAACCCTTGGCTATATTGGGCGTGTTATTTATCCAAACTTGTAGGCTGACTAGATCATTTTAGTGAAAAAACGGTACAAACGCACTTGCAAAACGGGACATGTCAAATAACCTTGTGTGACAAAATTCAAAAGCTGTAGCACAGAGAACAAACGTTCATCTTCATTCGCGTGTTTGTGTAAAAGTTTGTACCGGTCATTTTGAAGCATGTCGTTATGCCCCCGTTGCGCTGAGCTAGTGTGCTGATAAATGTGGGTAAAATTTGACGTTTTTTACTTTTTAGTGCTAGTGTTCATTCAGAATTGCTCCTAGGCTTGCTATTGGTAGGCTCAGTCGTGTGTGACACTTTGCGGAGCATCTCTTACTTCCCTGAAGAGTTGTTTACCTCGGGCCACAAGGGTATCCAATAATTGCTCTCTGGAGGCGTACATAAGTTGCTATCGACAAGGTTTATTCTGTATAGAGATGTGCGTTTAGTGAATAGTGATTGGACATAAGCCTCGACATCACGCGAATGAAGCCTCGACTCAAGTCCTCACCTCTGAACCACGCTCGCGCAGAAACTTTTGTAACTATGGAAAATAGCCACCGTCCAAGTTCTTTTTGTGGCCAATTCATTTGTCTACTCTGAAGAGTACTCTGACGGACTAATGGGAAAACCTCGTTGCTCGAGAATTGTCTATCATAAACTTCACCTTTCTGTGCGCCCACCTTTGCTAGCGTGTCCGCCTTCTCATTGTCATAGATTAAGCAATGGGATGGGATCCATGCAAAGGTAATCTTGAACGATCTTTTGACCAAATCATGCATCTGCTCCCTTATAGTTGTAAGAAAGTAAGATGCGTGCTTAACAGGTTTCATCGACCGGAGTGTCTCGATAGAACTAAGACTATCCGAGAAGATGAAATAATGGTCTACGGGGTGATCGGAAATAATCCCCGAAGTGAAGTTGATAGCTGCCAGCTCAGGAACATAAACCGAACACGGTTCCTGAAGTTTTCGGAAGGTGGTTGAAGTTACGTTGAAGGCACCGAAGCCAGTGGATCCGTTGATGCGAGAAGCATCAGTAAAATATTTGTTATTGCAATTGACATGTTCATATTTTTCGAAAAAAATATAGTTGGAATGGAAAGATTTAAAAAAGGTCTGATATTCCTTGAATTGCATGTTTTATGGACAGATCGTATTCGATGGAGGAACTGTCGTTGATGAAGTTAACTCGAGGTGGATTATAACATGGAAGACAAAGATCTGACGATATGTATTTGAGGTAGACCCTCAGGAATCTTGACTAACGAATCAATTCAAATATATTATCGAAATTTTCTAAGACAAGTGTGTTACTTGTCCCACATTTGATTAGTATTCTAAGTGAGAGTTCCCAGTAGCGGTGCTTTAGGAGTGACTCCAGCAAGCACCTCCAGGCTCATGTTATGCGATGAATGCATACAGCCAAGTGCAATACGCAAACAACGACATTGAATTCGTTCCCATTTAATTAGGTGGCAATCAGCTGCTGAAAGGAAGCAGAAAGAATCGTACTCTAAAACAGAGAGAATAGTCGTTCTTCATTTCATTTCATTTATTTAGTTAACATCTAAACAGATAACACTGAATCAACAATTTGACGCCACAATGCACGGTTCGAGGCCGCATCTCTCCATCCTCGGATACGCCCCATGCTCGCCAAGTCGTTTTGCACCTGGTTTGCCCATCTCGCTCGCTGCGCTCCACGCCGTCTCGTACCTGCCGGATCGGAAGCGAACATCATCTTTGCAGGGTTGCTGTCCGGCATTCTTGCAACATGTCCTGCCCATCGTACCCTTCCGGCTTTAGCTACCTTCTGGATAGAGGACAACCGGTCTTATAAGCGTCTTGTACATGACACATTTGGTGCGGTGGCGAATCTTTTTCGTCGGCAGTTTCTTCTGGAGCCCGTAGTAGGCCCGACTTCCACAGATGATGCGCCTTCGTATTTCACGACTAACGTTGTTGTCAGCCGTTAGCAAGGATCCGAGGTACACGAATTCCTCGACCACCTCGAAGGTATCCCCGTCTATCGTAACACTGCTTCCCAGGCGGGCCCTGTCGCGCTCGGTTCCGCCCACAAGCATGTCTTTAACGCATTCACCACCAGTCCAACTTTTGTTGCTTCACGTTTCAGGCGGGTGTACAGTTCTGCCACCTTTGCAAATGTTCGACCGACAATGTCCATGTCATCCGCGAAGCAAATAAATTGATTGGATCTGTTGAAAATCGTACCCCGGCTGTTACACCCGGCTCTCCGCATGACACCTTCTAGCGCAATGTTGAACAACAGGCACGAAAGTCCATCACCTTGTCTTAGTCCCCGGCGCGATTCGAACGTACTGGAGTGTTCGCCCGAAATCTTCACACAGTTTTGCACACCATCCACCGTTGCTTTGATCAGTCTGGTAAACTTCCCAGGGAAGCTGTTCTCGTCCATAATTTTCCATAGCTCTACGCGGTCTATACTGTCGTATGCCGCCTTGAAATCAACGAACAGATGGTGCGTTGGGACCTGGTAAAGATCTGGTCCGTTGTCGAGCGGCCGTCAACGAAGCCGGCTTGATAACTTCCCACGAACTCGTTCACTAGTGGTGACAGACGACGGAAGATGATCTGGAATATCACTTTGTAGGCGGCATTAAGGATGGTGATCGCTCGAAAGTTCTCACACTCCAGTTTGTCGCCTTTCTTGTAGATGGGGCATATAACCCCTTCCTTCCACTCCTCCGGTAGCTGTTTGGTTTCCCAGATTTTGACTATCAGTTTGTGCAGGCAAGTGGCCAGCTTTTCCGGGCCCATCTTGATGAGCTCAGCTCCGATACCATCCTTACCAGCTGCTTTATTGGTCTTTAGCTGTTGAATGGCATGCTTAACTTCTCTCAAGCTGGGGGCTGGTTGGTTTCCATCGTTCGCTGAACTGACGTAGTCATCTCCTCCGCTGCCTTGACTTTCACTGCCTGTACTCTCCGCGCCATTTAAATGTTCCTCGTAGTGCTGCTTCCACCTTTCGATCACCACACTTTCGTCCGTCAAGATGCTCCCATCCTTATCCCGGCACATTTCGGCTCGCGGCACGAAGCCTTTGCGGGATGCGTTGAGCTTCTGATAGAACTTGCGTGTATCTTGAGAACGGCACAGCTGTTCCATCTCCTCGCACTCCGCTTCTTCCAGGCGGCGTTTCTTCTCCTGAAAAAGGCGGGTCTGCTGTCTCCGCTTCCGTCTATGACGTTCCACGTTCTGCCGGGTAGCTTGCTGCAGCGCGACCGCCCGCGCTGCGTCCTTCTCCTCCAGAATCTGTCTGCACTCTTCGTCGAACCAATCGTTCCGTCGACTTCGACCCATATACCCGACGTTGTTCTCCGCTGCGTCATTAATGGCTGTCGTTCTATAGGGTTTGATTAGGTTATCCGGGTGAGCACCTCACCACGTTCTGGATATAGAACTTAGAAAATGGATCCTTTTCCGGGTTTTCTCTATCAAATAATAAATAGAGGGTTTTCAGGTACACTTCGAATCAAACCGGACCCCAGGGTATTTAGAAGATAAAGATTGGTTGATGTCATCATTCAACAGCTTTAGTTTCAGTTGAGTCCGCTTTCTAGTAAACACAACCAATTGAGTTTTTTTGCGGTGAAAACTCGATCCCTAAATGTCTGGCCCAAACAGTCAGATCATCTAGGGTACTTTGCAATGGTCCTTGTAAGACAGCTGCACACGGACCTCTTAGAGAGACCACGGCATCATCTGCAAGTTGTCTGAGCGTGCATTGTCCTTCCAAACAATTGTCAATATCTTTAATATAGAAAGCAAGGGACTTAAACATAATCCTTGGGGAAGGCCCATGTAGCTATTTCTGGAAGTTGCCAGAGTGCCGAGAGTAAAATTCATATGTTTCACTGACAACTAATTGTACAAAAAAATATTTAAAATGACGGGTATTCCACTACTGTGCAGGTTTTCCAACAGTACTTCTATGGAAACTGAATTAAAAGCGCCCCTATTATCCAGAAATACTGAAGCCAGTTGTTCCTTGTGCGAATAGGTCAGCCTTATATCTGAAGAGAGCAACACTAGACAATCATTTGTTCCCTTACCTTTTCGAAAACCAAACTGAGCAGAAAATTATTTTGAGCTTTTTAGTGGAATGTCTTCACTTGTCAGAAGACGAGTTTGTACTATTCCATTTAATTCCACCACTTGATTGACTCAAGTCGAGTCAAGCACGAGACACTGAAGACACTTACTGTTGAGGTCGAAATACGCATCTGTCAAGGTACAATCAATTGGTGGAATTAAATGGGATAGTACAAACTCGTCTTATGACTAGTAAACTGAGTATTTGAAAGCAATGCATTTTGTTTGACTCAACGGTCGATTCTTGAAAGGATAATTTTTTCCAATAATTTTCTCATGCATGATAGCATGGCAATCGGTCGGTATGAATTGTGATCAGACGCGCGTCGTTGCAGTTGGACAGACAAAAAAGTTGTCTACACGTGATAATACACGTGTGTGTCGAACAGAAGTTTTTTTGCCTATGAATCGCCTGCTTTGAGCGTGCTTACAGCGGCACACTAGGAGTTACATTTCAGAAATCAGTATGGCGAAAAGCATCTAAAGCTTAATATCTCAAAATAAGCAACTTAATAGAAAAAATATTCGGTAGGCGTAGTAACGAACACCAAGTCATGGTACCTACATAACTGGTACCAAATAGATTTTCGTGAAAAGTTCCTGCTGTTGAGAAAACCTGCGTTAAATGTCTTTCGCCATACAAATTTCTGGCGGTTAATTCTTGCTGGCTATTTGCGCATATACGATAGCGCCTGGATGTGGAAGCGGCGGGTAGAAAATCAGCCACTGTCAATAATTCATTGTGTGTGAATCAATGAATAATTATTATTGGCAGTAGCAGATTTTCTACCCGCCACTGTCACAGCCAGGCGCTATAGTATATGCGCAAAATAGCCAGCATGAGTTAACCGCCAGAAATTTGTATGGCAAAAGACATCTAACGCGGGTTTTCTCAAAATTAGAAACATTTCATGAAAAACTATTTGGTACCGGTTATGTAGGAAGCTGTCTGCTAATACGCCTACCAAATATGTTTTCGATGGAGGTGCTTAATTTTGATAAATCGAACATTTGATGCCTTTCGCCATACTGATTTCAGAAAGTTAACTCTTAATGTGCCGCTGTAAGCACGCTCAAAGCAGGCGTACATAACTTTTAATAGAAAAACCCAGATTAATCCACCTAGCGTTGGTGGTGCCTTTCTCGCATTTATTTAAGGACATAGTTGGAAGAGTACCACGATGGCAGTCAATATGGCACCGGACCTTCCACGGGTCAATACCGCACCTCCCGCACTCCTCTCCCATCAACATTCGAATTCATCGAACAGCACCAAACAAAAGTTTGATATTCAAATTACTAACCTGCTCACAGCATATTTATTTACTTCCCGTGATAATGAACATGTTTCTTCGAAGAATCCTATGCATTTCGGCACGAATTATAGCATAAATAAGCAGTTACGTGCCAATTTAATAGCCGTTCGCGATTTGGTGGGCTTATCACTGCACTTCACTTCTTCTCAAAGGGCATTGAAAATATAAGGTTTTCACACACTTCTTCGCACATGAGCAGCCCGAAATGTTGATGGAATTCCAATTGAACATCACTTTTTGAAATCAGTCACTTGTTTGAATCGAAAACTTAATAAAAACTGCTATTTTTGACTGTAAAAAAACACTAAAAACGGATCGCGGAGCGAATGTAAACACCAGGACCGGCAGCAGCAAACTAATATTTAGGGTGGCTCAAAAATTATTTTGCTACGTCACGCGTCAAGCGTCATGTTTCATATTCTGGGTGTCTTCCGATGGCTTGGGCTAGTTTGAATAGAGGCTTACCGTGCACAGGTCTTTTCAGGTTTGTATGAGAGTTGATATGACGAGGTTGAATTTAACATTATTCTAATTGTGGCGCTTCGTCATTGGGCCCTGTCGAGGGGGGAGACCATATGACTGGATGAAATATTCAAGAGCTTTGACTCCATAGACAATGCATATTGAATTGTCGTTTCAATAGTTGGGAGTCGATTTTAATCGAGGGTGCGAATCCTTAGGATGATAATTTGGCTTCTCAGAAAGCATCAGTAAAACGTGTAATTCAACAAAATAGCCAGAATTTGTCTGTGATATCTATCACACCAGGAGCAGATACTTCATACAAAAAGTGTGACATGGGAGTGAGCGGGGTATAAAATGTTTTTTTCGCGTTACGTAAGGTGCGGTTTTCATTCAGCTATGTGGGTTCTTTTTTCGCCAGCGTTTGGAGGAGAGGCACTGTAGCCAGTGTAATGAAAGACTTAGTTTCTCATACTAGCTTTCATACAAACTTTAACCGGCTTGTGCTCGATCAGTTTTTGTTCAAATCGGCTTTTGGAGGACACTCGGAGCATGGGACGGAATCGAATGAGCATGGTAGAGCTGGGTCGTTTTTTGAATCACCCTACTAATATTCTTTGTTTTTTTATAACTACGACACCAATACTACTACAGCATATGACAGTTTTTATTGTACCAACACTTTCAAAGCTTTGTTTTGGTACTCAACCCACCTTCACCTTAAGACACCAACCTTATATGGGGTTTATATGGTCCGATGTACCATTTTCTTCATAACTCTTGAACGCAATGACCGATTGTTATCAAATTAAATAGTGATCAACAAGGCTTTGTCCCCTGTCGAATAAAACTTGTTGCGAGAAAATCGGTGAAGGATTACTATACGAAAAGTTGTCTAATGTTTTTTATAGCTTTTGTGCACACACACACACACATACACACACATACATACACACGGACAGACAGACATGTGCTCAGTTTGTCGAGCTGAGTCGATTGGTATATAACACTATGGGTCTCAGAGGATTCTATAAAAAGTTCGTTTTCGGAGTGAAATGATAGCCTTTCGGTACAACTTTGTTGTACGAGAAAGGCAAAAACATACACCTGAGATTTTCGGACACAATGCACAATATAAGCTAGGCTTTCCATCGATGTATTAATATTCAAAATTGGTGGTTGCGAACCTGGCGGAAAAATAGTTTTCAAACAGAAATCCGATATGGCGGCCAAATTCAGTACGCCTGCTTACATTTTTATTATTGCAAATTGAGGATACACTCTTCCTCTTTCCAACGATATACTGATCTCTATGATCGGTTGAGAAATGTTGGAGTTATGACAGTTTTGATGAGTAAAGAATTGACAAAAATCGAGAGGTCAATTAAAATGATATCGTGTATAACTGACGAGGGCTTCATCTTTCTGAAGAATTTAACTCGGATCCTTAATATACTCGCCGAAAGCTTTCGAAAGAATATAAATTTAGGCATTTTTAAGAACCTCGTGCAAATAGTGGCCCGGTTTCAGCGAGAATTACTCATTGATGTTAACCTAATGGAATATGTATACTAAACGGCTGAAGATCGGTTTTTTTTTCGTGAAATTCACCCCTTCGGAAGCCATGCAGGATGCACTAAGGAAGAATCGCGAACCGCAAAAGTTTCGGTATTCGAGCGGAAGGGTAGTATAGAAGTTCGGATGATTGTTGTGGGCAGCAATATTCGATATGTTCGGGTATTTGACCTTCAACCAGAAATACCGGATGATGATGTATTTTTGTTACTCGGACAATAAGGTACAGTGGAGTATTCAGTTCGCGAAAAATTTCCAGTCGATTTGGGCCTCGATCATTTGTACACGGGTGGTGATATGAAGTATGTACTGCCGTCTCTGGAAATCACGAATCATTGAGGCAGGTTTTTGTACGAGGTTTAGTTTGATCGAAACATTGTTCAGTTTTATGGAATCAGGACATGTAAATTCTTAATGGGACTGATTTGCGGGTACTTTCAATATGGGACGCACATGACTTGGTGTTTTTTTTCACTCATGGACATACAAACTCGCAATTTTTATTATGATTTATGGAAATTTAAGGAAGTACATAAACACTATTCATTGTATTAACTAAAAAGTGATGAAAAATCAAATAAGACTGTTATGCGAGTGGGGGCAGACAGCAATCTACGAAATCAGAAGAAGAACAAGATCCAACGAAAATCGTATTCAAAAATAAAACTGACCAGTTGTGGTATGAACGCAAAGGTATTCTAAATTATATAGTGAAAAAAATGCTGCGAGAATATGCTGAGTAACAACGTAAGTAGAAAAAGCGGGATCTACCTACAAGAACAGAAAAGTATGCGGCTCACAAAAAGCGCGGAAAAATTCTATTTATTTTAGATAACTTTTTCTATTCAATAAGCTTATCGGCTTCGTAGAGTTTTGTATAAAACAAATGAGCCTCAAAATCAATTAGAAAAAAGGATTCAGAATATATTAAAACCTCATTATAGCCAAAAATGTCACATGTGCAGTTTCTTAAACAAACGGTTCAATTGTCATCACATGTTTAGTCAATGTATCCTTTTCGATCAAAATATTTTAGCAAGTACTCCATTCTGTCTTGATACTTCGGGTGACTGAACATTTGGTACCGGAACTCTACAGCCTCGGGCGTTGACCCCAGCAGGTTACCTAAATCGGCGTTCGCCGTATCCTCAATCAATCGCAATGGAATCAGAAAGGTGACATACATAACTCCAACAAAGCCCTTGCGAAGCATTTCCACTTGAATGTCCAGTAGAGTTGGTAACGGCTTGATGTATTTCAGCTTCACTAAGCAGTCAACGAGTTCCGAATGGTAATACTGCAACAATAGGTCAAACTGTTCCGTGGTGACATCATTTGAAGACGATGTGAATAATAAATAGCTAAGATCAATTGCAGGAGATCCGAAGAATCCTATAGCATAATCAACCAGAATGCTTTCAATTGGATCACCTTTCGAGTCGAATTTGTACATCACGTTATTGACCCACAGATCACCGTGGTTTAAAACATTGAATGTCGAGTTATCTCGTGTGTACACCTGGCATCCTTTCTTAATAACTGTTTTCTCTAAATCGAACAGTTTGTTTGCGATATTCTTGGCAGTGCTTGGCCATTTTTGAGCTTGCTCTGCACAGGCAACCATGCTATTTTGGAACAAAGGGTAGAAGTGCTGCACATCTTCGTTAATGTTCCGGTAATGGTGATCCTTCATGCTTTCTTCGTCCTGTAAGGTGTAATTTATTTTGTGATTCAAAATGCCAGCGTTTCGTATTTTAAAGTTATGTTACCTGACTGAACATAACAGCGGTTGCTGCATGGAACTTGGCAATTTTCTCTAAAACCATCTCTAACTGGCGATAGTTGAGACCTTGCGTTCGATCGACTGATTTGAATCCTTGCAAATTCAGATCTTCAAAGACAAAATGTTTGGGATGGCATGAGTTGACCGCGTGTGCACTATAATATTAAACAAGCTGCATTAGATTAGTTTTTTTGAATTAATGTTTTTTTGTTTCATTCTTACGTTGGTGCAATTTTTCTTGTAAATCCAATAGATGCAAGCAGTTGTTCAACTCGTGGCATGACGTTGTTGTAAACGGCAATTTCCCGATGGAAAACGTCATATTCTTCTAACATATCGGCCAACCCCTCACTGACTAACGATGATTTGATTATGTAGGTTTGTGTCCTGAATTGGATGGGTCATTTATCACTGTCAATATAGCAATCAATTTTCGATTCTTACCTTCGATTATTGCTCCCGGTAACATAGTTGACCTTTACTCGTAAAATGTCACTTGAATAGTTCTGCCCTTTACCTAGCGCAGGCACTACATTGAAATCTTGTACTCGGATAGAATTTTCGCATTGATCTCTACGGAGAATATCTTCCAGGTATTCCTTCGTTATGTACGGATACTTGTTCAGTATTGTGTCCTGGTCCATTTTTTAGATTGTATTATTCCACTGCTCTTTGGAAGATAATGTTGCTTGCGAGATGCTAGGCAAAGAATTTAAACTGTTATTTTACGCCAGGATGGAGCAAGTAATGAGTGATAAGCGAAGTGTAAGGCATATCTGGCTGTCAGCAGTAGTGATAGCAAAACTGATTTAATTGCCGATATGGCCAAATGTTGTGAAATGAGTGGGTTGATGTACCAAACTGCTACGATCGTGCCTTCTATCTCACACGTGCGTTTCGCGAGGTGTATAATTCCCCACACATACAACGTTTCAAGTTTGTGTGGTTGTTTCCCATTTTTAGTTTGGTGCACGTTTCAGTCGTTTCAGTAGGTTTGGGAGATCGCAATAATGGTTGAAAACGCTCCCACAGCACGTGATTCGTAATGGGCTGTTGGTCGTTGCTTGCTCGTTCGTTCATATGCGTGTGCTCAAAATTTGAGTACGTAGCTATTTCGGCAAATATTTGGTCAGTTGTAAATAGGGTGGTTATCACTGCTACAGCTACACGCATCTTGATTTGAAATTCTTTTAAATAGCATTTATTTTAAATGTTTTGTTAAATGTTAAATGTTTTGGTACGTCCTGTATCGACATAAAATGAACACTATGTTTCGGAAAAATGCAATTCACAATTAAGATACAGCAGATATTCTTAGCATGTGATTGTGCTACGGTATACGGTTTTATACACTACAGTTTTCATACACTACGAATTCCAAGATCAGATTTTAGGAAAACTTAAAATCTAATCTCTGTATCTCAGCAGCGTTGGTCGATTTTCAAAATTCTTTCATTTATCTTTTACCCATCTCATATATTTTTATTTAAGTTACATCTAAACAGATAACACCGAATCAACAATTTGACGCCACAATACACGGTACGAGGCCGCATCTTTCCATCCTCGAGGGCACCCCACGTTCGCCAAGTCGCTCTGTATCTGGTAATCTGGTCAGCCCACCTAGCTCGGAAGCGAACGCCACCTTTGTAGGGTTGCTGTTTGGCATTCTTGCAACATACCCTGCCTATCATACCCTTTAGGCTTTAGCTACCTTCTGGATGCTGGGTTCGCCATAGAGCTGGGCGAGCTCGTGGTTCAATCTTCGCCGTCACATACTGTCTTCTTGCACACCGCCACCGATGGCCCTAAGCTCTCGTCTCTCGAATACTCCGAGTGCTTGCAAGTCCTCCTCGAGCAAGGTCCAGGTTTCATGTTCGTAGAGGACTACCGGTCTTATGAGCGTTTTATGCACACGAGTACAAATCTATTCCCAAAAATGGGAAATATCATCGCATCATCATGTTATGAAAATACACCCTAATTATGAATAATGATTTCTTAATATGTTTTTATGCTCCGTTGCGATATGTGTGTGTGTGTGTTATTACAATCTAACTCCCACTGTCTGGCAGGGGCATTATGGATAGAATATTCGTGCAACCATTTTGATTTTATATAATTGCAAGAATCTTAGATCCGGGAGATAGAAGATGATAGCTCTATTGTAACTCGTATAGCCCATTTCAAGAATGCAAGCATTCCGAAGCTAGAGTCGTGTACAATAAGCCCCGCGTGATTACACCCACATATCATAAGGATATCTGAAGTGCATTCACACTTCCTGGAACAAAATTCAATTCTTTGATCCTGGCGCGTATTTATTAATAAAATCAATCAATGGAAATGCATTTAAGATTCAACATAAATTACTTACCATTTTTCTAACATTATACCCAACAAACATTCACTAGTTGAACTAACATCAGTGTGATGATTTAATTCAGCGCTGTGTTGAATTATGTCTGTACTATTTCTTATCACAACTTCTGTTCAAGCTTTGTTCACACAATTTTGGCGAAGTTATACAACTACAACATCTCAATTTGAAAAACAACTTTATTAACTGATTCGTTAAACCTCCAATAAGCATTTTACTAAGCCTCAATTCAGCTACATGTGAATTCTTAGAAAATAATAACGCATAGAAGGTAACATCATCAAGATCTCCAATGAACGTACATTGAAGGAATTGCTATTTTCATATAATCATTTTAAAATTTTCCTAAATCGGGTCTCGAACTGCTGTCATTTGATCATCCGCCGGTAACGTTGTCATCCGCGCCATCCTTGATTTGTTAGATATGGCTCACTCAATGCATAACATAAATAATCTTATTGCTGAATGTGAATCATAATTGGACTCTTATTCAATAAGTCAATCTGTCAAACTACAGTTTATTAATAACTGTACAAGATTTTTATTTCAACCATTGTTCAGGCAGTCATAACCATCGCACACTAGGAAAAATACGTAAAAATAATGTCGATAAACGATAAAATAAAATCCGTCCCCAATGCTAATTATGAATTTATGAAAATAAAATCAATGTATATTCGGCCTTCCTCAGAATCTCTTGATAAACGATTGCGGTATGATTGTCAAATGCCAAGATTATTCCAATTTCGCCGCAATAAAGATCAACATCCATGCGATAATATTGGGATCCCACACATCAAAGATTCAATAATTTTCCGACGTTATTCAACGGCGTTATGCCCGGCTTTAAGTAAATTTAGTTCCGCATAAATGCATGATTTTTTTCATTGCTCCAGCTGTTTTATTGGTTTTAATCTCCGACAGCTTAATAAATCACGAATATAAAAAGTTTGTCTTGAAAATAAATCTTTATTTTCCTATAAATCAAATTTTCCAGATCTAGAATCCAGATTTTTTTCTCAAACTGAAAAAGCATAATGTTTTTTTCCACTGTGCGGTAGATCAGATAAATGTGAAATCCAATGGTTAAGAAGAACAAAGGTTAAGAAGGATGGCTAATGCTTGCTTATTAACTTACTATTCAAACTCAATTCGACCACCCTTTCAGAGCATCACATCACAGTCGAACAGAGAACCTTAAAAATCATTAGTTCAGCACATTGTTAAACTTCCCCAATGTGCTGATATGTGATAAAACGAAAACGCCAGTTCGACTTCAAATAAAGGTAGTAAACAAATAAATAAGCCATGTCGAATATTAGTTAGATTAAATGCTGAAATGAAATCTGTCTAGCGAATTATTCAGCATCGATTTTATTCAGCTACGAAGATCACAAATAAACAATAGTTCAACCTAGATGCTTGTTTGTAGCTTGTCGTTGTTTGTTGGGTACTCACACTAAACATGTTTGCGTATTTACATTCCTTGATCATATTATTAGCAAGGGCATTGCCCGTGCTAATAATCGATCACTTTGTGCCTGCACAAACATGCAGGTTTCTTTTGCTCTTTTCCACGGCCACTTCGAACCGTGATACAAAATTTCAATCAAATACAACACTAAGAATGGAGATCCTGATCCGCAAACACGATCACTCTATATGAAAATAAATTCCCGGCCTTCCCAAGGGTGAAGACAGTAAGAAGAAAAAGAAAACTCCTTAAAAAATCACTTAAGTAAAAAAAGAAAACCCGGAAAGTGTAAACAGGAAATTCTTCACCAAATTGTTCCGTTCTTGACGAATTGACCGCTATTCAAGTCTTCTAGCTGGCATTTCTCCTAGGAACATGACAGGGTTCTTTTTTTGCTGCAACTTGGTGTCAGCACCATGCTCAGATCAAAATAAATTTTCTTCCTGCGTCTACTTCCTGGTAGTCTCCGAACAATTTCTTCCTTGGCCGCATCCGTTGAAAACTTTTCACCCTCCTCGCATCACGTGCTCCAGAATTTTGCTGAACTTTAGCAACTATTAATACTGGACAGAGTATAGCCATATTTCGGGTTTTCAGGCAATTTAACTACAGTTTTCTAATAAAAACTAAATGGAAAGATTCACAAAAGAATGGCATTTTTTTTAACCGCTTCGCATGTTAATTCCAAAAATGCTGAAGGTGGGAAAAATTGACGAGCAATAAATAAAACACGTCTTTTCTTGGGCACAGCACACTACGTTTTTTTCTCGGAATCTTTACCTTCTCCAACTATTGGAAGCCATGTTTTTATGATCCGTTGCGATAACGCCTATTAAATTTTTCATCTCACTTCTAGGGGGATTGATCAGTAAGCTGAATACCCCCAAAGAGGCATCGGGGGAGTCGTCGGGGGTGACAATGGGTCAAATGGGGGTGAGGATGAATCACTGTTTCAACTAGGTACTTAGAATGCTTGTAGAATAGATTGAATGTATCTGAGGGCAAGGAGACTGTTAGTTATAAACCTTTTCACTGGCCAGATTCAAACTACGGGTCACTCGCGGAATAGCGCGTTTCGGAAGTTGGCTTTAAAAACACGTATTTAAGATTAACTGCGACACGACGGACAATTTATTCTAATCAGAATAACAAACTACATAACGTTCGAATATGAAGTGGACTGTATTTTACTTTCCGACCGACACGGGTGATATGCAAGAGCGAACTAAAAATTCTAATATGTGCTGCGATCGCTGCGATCGACGCGACGGCAGTTAGCTGCCGAAGAGCTACCTATACTTTGACCTGACTCGATGACGATGAAACACACTCGTATTGTCTGTCTTGCTGCTGCCTATCTGATTGCTTAGTAAGGTGCATCTTGGGATGCAACATTCTAATTCTGTACGTAGCATGCCGGCGGCCTTGAGTTCACTCAACACAAACTTAACTAACAATTGGACTAACATTCTAATTGACTAACATAACACAATATGTTCAGATGATTGATTGTAACAAACAGTAGTAATTCACATAATACAGAAATCTCGATCCTGTCGGGCAGCTCACTGATGACGATGTCCTAATCACGTAAACGATGAATCCGTGCACTGATGTCATGCGTCTAGCAGAAATGGAATTCGCCACTGGAGACTCCGATGATGGACTGATCGAATCTGTTGAAGATAAACACGACTGTAATCCTAGACACGGACTTACAGAGGAGACACGTAACTTATGGTTCGGCCCCCTGGCGAAATGCGGACGGACTGTCCTAATATTGCCAAAGTTGCCCCGTGGGGGCAATGAATACTCATCTGTTGTGCAGCTCCCTGCTGCCGGTGACACGATGAATTGAACTGATGAACCAACGATGATAAAATCTGGAACTAACATCCGATGGGGTAGGATCTGCGACTCATGCACTTCAGTGGGCTAGTAGATACCGATGACTAGCGATGTACAGGTGAACAGGAGATCTGTCGAAGAATACGAAGCGATTTGGATCCAGAACAAACACAAAAGCGGATCGACGTAACTTATAGATCGCCCCCGTGGCGTAGCGGTAATGCACCGCAAAATGCCGACAGTTGCCCCATATGGGGGCGTACTTATCCTTATGATGATCCAAAGCAACTGAAGAAGTCTCACTGATCAAGCAGACGATTTGGCAGCGATGATGTCCGAAGCAGGTGCAGTTGATGGTCACATCCCTGGTGAAGGAAAGCAAAGCAGTAGGTTCCAACAAAATACTAAGAAGGGATGCACGTAACTTGAGGGTCGCCCCCAGACATCAACGGCGAAATAATTGCCGCCTGCTGCCTTAAGTGCCCCAACGGGGGCAGAAATACTTGTTTTACTTGACGGACTTGACTACTGAGCGTGCTCGACTAGATGCTGATTGTCCCGGATGGGAAGTATACAAATCTTCTGGATACCTCTACGGAAAGTTCCATACTGCGTACGAACTGTAACTACTCGAATGATGTCATCGGCGCCTGGGTGGATCTCCGTCACTCGTCCCAAATGCCACTGCAACGGAGGCAACTTGTCTTCTTTCAGTAGGACCATCGTTCCAATGTGCAAGTTGTCTCTTCTCCTCGTCCACTTGTTTCGGTTGTGAAGGTCGGACAAATAATCTGTCGACCATCTTTTCCATAAGACTTGACTAAACCGCTGAACTTGACTCCATCTTCTCAACTGAATTCTTGTAATTTCCTCTAGGCAGGCAGCCAGGAATGCCTCAGTTCTAAAATCTGCTATCATCGCTATATAGACTGCTGTGACTATTAGGCAGACGAATACGTGCAGGTAACACTTAACAGTAGCCATCTTGCGTGATGCTTGTCGGACGTTCAACGTATCAGACGTATCAGACGGTAGTTCCTGCACTACATCTGCTATCAACGACTTTTCCTCAAGCGTAATTGAATCCAACTGCTGTACTGTGCTGTCACTCATCTTCGGCCATGTACTGGAATCCTCTTGAAGCCACTCAGGCCCATTCCACCAAACAGAACTCTCGGCAAGCTGTACTCGCAGATAGATCACTGCTCTATACGCTTTCTCCGGGGCGTCACAGAATCCGTGTAGCTCACTTGAAATCACATTATCGTCGAATGCGATCCAGCGGGGAACGGAAACTGCATCCAGTCGATCCAACTTTGTCCGGAACTGTAGCCATTGTGACTGCAGATCTGCGCTCAACGGTTCATCCCAAGAATACTTCTTTTTCCAAAGCTCTTGGAGAAACATCTTCGCCTGCACAATCACTGGCCCTGCTAATCCGTACGGATCGAACAAACGAGCGGAGTCAGAAAGAACGATACGTTGCGTAATAGGTAACGACTGCTTCCAGAGTGACATTTTGAACCAGAACTTATCCGTAGCTGGCTCCCAACATAGTCCAAGGGTCTTCACGGTAGACGACCAATCGATGTCTAAAAGTTCTCGCTTGTCTCGCAAATAACTTGGAATTGCCTTTAAGATTGCTGGCTGATTAGAGTGCCACTTCCGGAGATTGAAACCAGCAGAACTGAGTAGCGACGAAATATCGCGACAAAGGCTTTGTCCTTCCTTGACAGATTTCGCACCAGTTAGCATGTCATCGACATAGAAATTGCGCTTTACAACCTTGGCTGCTGCAGGGTACGCCTGTTCTCCTTCTTCGGCACACTTATTCAGACTTCGAGTTGCTAAGTACGGCGCTGACGAAGTGCCGTAAGTCACTGTACTCAACTGATACGTTCGAATTGGCTGATCGACGGACTCTCGCCAAAGAATCCTTTGCAATGGCTGATCTTGTTCGACTACGTTGATCATTCGATACATTTTCTCTACGTCAGCGACTATAGCGTACTTCTGGAGGCGGAAACGAAGAAGTACTGACAGCAAATCGTCTTGGACCACCGGTCCTACCATCAGTGTGTCGTTCAGGGAAACTCCAGAATCTGTAGCACATGAGGCGTCAAAAACAACTCTGAGCTTCGTTGTCGTACTGTCCGGTTTCATGACTGCATGGTGTGGCAAATAATAGCTGTGGATAGGTTCTTCCTCCTCCTTACGTACTTCTCGCATATGGCCCATCAGTAAATACTCGTGGATGAATTCAGTATAGAGAGCCTTCATTTCGGGATTTGCAGTCAGACGGCGCTCCAAGCCCATGAACCGTTTGGTTGCTATCTCCTTCGACCTTCCCAAATGTTCCATCATGAACTGCTTCTTCGGTAGCACCACTCGAAATTTTCCATCAGCGTCTCTCGTTGTCGTCTGCTCGAAAATCGATTCACACGTAGATTCTTCGACGGAAAGACAGCTCTTCGTTCGGCATGACTCCAAGTCCCAAAAACGTGCTAACTGCTCGTGTATCTCTTCTGTGGTGACTGAGACTGTAACAGCGCTGAACGTGGTGACTGGACTATCAGTTATTTCTCCAGCAACTATCCAACCCAGTTCGGTGTTTCGTAAAATCGGACCAGAATCCGATAGTTTCAACTGCTCACTCAGCAGCAACTCGTAGAAAACTGATACGCCAAGGACTGCATCTATCGCACTGGATTCGTGGAACCTTGGATCAGCTAGGCAGATGTCTGATGGCAGCTTCCAGGAACTGATGTCAATAGTTGTCTGCGGCAGATTCACAGTAATTCGAGGCAACACATAAAATTTCACATCCTTGGTTTCGAATGAAGAATAACGTGACAGGATCCTCGCTAACACCGATTGTTTCGACACTGTCATAGAATCACCAACACCTTTCACAGGCAAGTTCTCGTGTGAACGCTTGAAATTCAACCTTTGAGACAGGTTCTCTGTTATCATGCATATTTGAGAACCGTTATCCAGCAATGCACGAGCGATGACCGTATTTCCGAAGCGATCGGCGAGTTTCACGAGAGCGGTTGACAAAAGTGTGGTGCTTCGCTGGCTACGAGCATTGTGTGAGGTAGCAGTGTGGTGAGAAATAGTTGGTGTTTTTGTGGGAGGTGGCTGTCGTGTATGTGGTGGAGTGGTGGTTTGGACGGGTGTTTGTGGATATATTTGAGTATTATTCATCCGGGATTGATGCGATTGCGAATGCTGTACTGACTGTTGACGAGACTGAGATTGAGCGTTTGAGTTCGCGACTTGAGGCCTGTTTGGGATGCTCGACGTTTGGTTCTGCGTGCTAGAAGCGGATGGGTAATACTGATGCAAAAGAAGGTGATGACGTTGTCCACACTTTGCACAGGTACGTCTCGAACAATCTGCTACAAAATGTCCAGAACACAAGCAATTCAAGCAAAGTCCAAGTCTTCGGATCAACAATTTTCGGTCGATCACTCTCATTTTGTCAAAACGACGACACTGTTCGATGCTATGCGGTCCACCATTGCAGACTGGACAATTACATGAAGCAGAAACAAGCGTGTGAACTGCTGAACTCTTGAATGATCTTCTTTGATCACTTGAACTGCGGGCTGACGTAGAATGCAGAATTGCGCAATGCTTCTCCAGAAAATCAATCATTGCATCATACTAAGGAATGTTATTCGAACTGTGGTGAGTTTCCCATTGACGAAGGGTTGCTGTATCTAGCTTCTGCGTCAACATGAATGCTAGAATTGTGCTCCAGTTCTCAGTGTTTTCTCCCAACTTTTCCAACTGCTGAAGATTGACCTTGAACGTCATCAGGACGGTATTCAGGGCATCAAACGACTCCGACTTCATCACTGGAACAGAAAACAGCGCCTTCAGATGTTCGTGTGCTATCAGCTTATGATTCTCATATTTCGCCTCGAGAATATTCCACGCAATGTTGTAGGTGGCAGCACTCACCTGAACTTGGTTGATCTGAAGTAATGCTTCATCTCTCAAAGATGCTCGCAAGTAATTAAACTTGTCGATTGGACTCAAATCACCGTTGTCGTGAATCAACGATTTGAAATTATCGCGGAAAGTGATCCAATCTTGCAGCTTTCCGCAAAACGATGGAAGCTTCAGCTCCGGATACTTCAACCGGGAAGGTTGGCAGGCAGCTTGACGTTCAGGAATCTCTACTTTCGTTCTAGGGCGTTTAGCAAGCAACGCTGCCTTCAAACGAAAATACGAATTTTCAAAATTCTTGTATGTTTGCACACTGTCACCGCAGACTAGAGCATTCTTCGCGCTATCAACACCATCGTCATCAGCTGCACTTTCAAACTCTTCGCTGGTCTCGTCTAGAAGCACATCTATGTTCACCCTAATGATACAGAACCGATCAAAAATTTCATCTAGTTTCACTAAACGTAATTCAACCATATCACTGTCACGAACTGCATCAAAATTATCCACAAAATCTTTCACATTCGCCAAAGCTGCGTTCAACTGATTCTCCTCTTTCACCAGTTGCCTCAAATTGGACTTCGGCATTCTGAATAGCACAAAGATCACACTTCACTAGCACTGAACCACGACCGAGACCTCAAGCGGAACGGATTGACAGAATTGACAGCTCAATTATCAACCACTAATTGTGGGAATTAGTCAAATGGCAAATCGCAAATGTGCCGAACTAAGTAGTCAACCGGAGAACTCAAAATTGTTTCTCCAAAATTCCACAAATAAAATTCAATTTGTCCAAACCCGCACCACAGTACGGTAACAGAGCGCTTGCAAATTTAACTCAAGACAATGCGCTTCTATTTGGCTAGCGTCACATGCAGACCACGCTGAGCCCAAGCCTCCTCAACCACACATTCACACACACTCTACTTAGCTGAATTTAGATGGTTGATCCTTCGGGGTATCCAAAATGTCGAAATGCAGCATCATAATCCAATATTCAGCATCAGTTGTGAAGAACGTTGATTCCAAACTGCATACACGGCCTCACAGGATATTTTAAATCACTTTCGCTAACTGCTATCCATTGGCAGTAATTAATTAATTTGCTCACTAGCAGAAGACGGATATCGATTCCGTACAATGGATCAGAGCACACTTTACACTCCGCATACAATTCTACAAGTTCACTTTTCACGCGCAATATCAACGGACAATGGGTCGGACACACAATTAACCCAAGCCACGCGCACTATTCACCAGGACGTGGTCCCGCGGATTGATCTTATCCGGCTCGATCAGGACCAAAAATGTTAGTTATAAACCTTTTCACTGGCCAGATTCAAACTACGGGTCACTCGCGGAATAGCGCGTTTCGGAAGTTGGCTTTAAAAACACGTATTTAAGATTAACTGCGACACGACGGACAATTTATTCTAATCAGAATAACAAACTACATAACGTTCGAATATGAAGTGGACTGTATTTTACTTTCCGACCGACACGGGTGATATGCAAGAGCGAACTAAAAATTCTAATATGTGCTGCGATCGCTGCGATCGACGCGACGGCAGTTAGCTGCCGAAGAGCTACCTATACTTTGACCTGACTCGATGACGATGAAACACACTCGTATTGTCTGTCTTGCTGCTGCCTATCTGATTGCTTAGTAAGGTGCATCTTGGGATGCAACATTCTAATTCTGTACGTAACAGAGACCTTTTTGAACGATTTTGCTCTACGACCTCCCGACTGCCGGTGAGAGCCATGACCCATTCTTACCCCCAAACCCATTGTCACCCCCGATGGCGGTACTTTCAAATAAACGCGCTCAAAACACGATTTTAGCCTCTGTGCGCCGCACAGAAGAGTAACTAGAACAAATTCGTGGACAAAACCCAAAAATTTTTTTTCAACATTTATACATTCTTATATTTTTTTTAGATACTTAGAATAATTCTGCATACTATAGTTATTTCAGAAGTGACCCAAAATTTTGTAAAAAAAAATTAAATAGGGCTCAAAAATGAGGTATTGAATTGGATTTTATTCACTTTATTTGTGGAGTATTTGAAAAATCTGATTTTTACACAACATGAATGTTATCAACAAGCTATTATTAGTACACATGTAACCGTTGGTTACAAGTTCAACTTGTAGCTCCTCCACAAGTATATTTTAAAATCATATTTGCTCCTTAAACATTCCCATATATCCATAATAATACGCCCTTTACAGAAAAACACAACCACTAACACCATAATGGAACAGCAGCTGCACTCATATGGCTTGGTGAGTGTAAAAGCGCTGTCCAACTCTCACGCCTCGCACTGTTTGGGTGACAGATTCGCTGTATAACAGTTTGAACTGACAGTTACAAAATGGCGCCCAGCTAAAAAAGTGATAAGAAACTTTCATTTCCCCTCCCGGAGGGAACGAAAAAACAGTTAGCTGTTTTAGTAATCTCTTCGTCCTCCAAACGAAGGATAAAATTCTCAACAATGGATGTAGAATTTGAACTTTCCTACAAACATTTGATGATCCACCATCTGGAGCGATCAGAAATTGAATACGAACTCAAGATTCGTGGTCTTCCAGTAGTCGTAACTGAAACGCGCGCGGAGTTGAGAAAACGGTTAAAAGATCATTTAAAAATCGAGAACTTGCAAAATCAAGACATTAGTTTCGATAGACTAGAAACGACGGTAGACGAGGAAATAAAGACAATCGACGCGAACGTAGTGGAAATTAAGAATTACCTTTCGAATCGCAAACGCTACGAAGCATTACAAGAACACTTAAAAACTCGTCTAGCACATTATTTTACGCGGTTACGTCGGTTGCCGAATTACACAGATGATGACGAAGATCTAGAGGATATCGATTCGTTGATATCTTGCGTTCGAGATGCTTTCAGCAGTCACTTTGCATACTTACCATTAGATCAAATTGCAATACTATTCGCGAATCTCATGTTGGCCACAAATTCCAAATATCCACCCGTCGGATCGAATTTCAGAAACCCGCGTCTGAAGGAAATGGTTCCAAGCAGCTTCTCACCCCAGCCAATACGGCCATCGGAGGCTGCTTCTTGTCAAAGAGAAGGCAGGGAAGAGCAGGCCAAGAAACATCCTAAAGTATCGATTCAACACGGAATAGACTCTCGTCGGTCGGATATTTGCTCGTCGGAATATGAAACGAAAAGTTCATCCAGTTCGGAATCTGGATGGTCATTCACAGAATTGCGTAGTCGAACCCCTCGGAAAAAGCACGTTTACAGATCGAATACACCCAAGCCTGTTTCGGAGTGGCATCTGAAATACGATGGATCAGACGACGGACGATCCCTTATTAATTTCGTGAGAGAAGTTGAATTTCTGGCGAAATCGGAAAACATGTCCCAGAAACAACTTTTTCGATCCGCGATACACCTATTTACCGGTTCGGCACGAACTTGGTTTATGTCAGGTACGGATAACCAAGAATTTTCGTCGTGGAGTCAATTAGTTCAGGAGCTAAAACGCGAATTCCTCAGCCCTGATCACAACCATACGTTCGAAACACGCGCGGTCGCAAGAAAGCAAGGTCCTCGCGAAAGCTTTCATGACTATTTTCAAATCCTTCAAGGGCTCTTCAGTTCGCTAACGAAGCCTTTAACTGAGCGGAGGAAGTTTGAAATAGTATTCCGGAACTTACGGAGAGATTACAAAAGTCACGCGGTCGCGGCGGATATTGATAATCTCGTCGATATGAAGAAATTCGGTCGAAAACTAGATGGAACGTATTGGTTCAAATACCAATCGCATCCACTGACGAATAATTCGAGCTCTCGCGTAAAACTATCGCAGGTAAACGAACTGAACAGTTGCGAAAAACAAGAATCCAATCTCGAAAACCGGGAATCTCGCGCGTCGTATGACGAATCTGATTATACCGCCGGAATATCAGACAGCTCCACGGGTCGGCGCGTCGTTCAAGATTACCAATCTCCGAAAAACGGTTATTGCTTCAACTGTCGCCTGAAAGGTCATCATGCAAGAAATTGTGAAAGGCCGAGGCACAAATATTGTCATAATTGCGGATTTCACAATGTAGATACGGATTCATGTCCATACTGTGAAATATCTGGCAATAGCGAACAATAATTAGATACGGAATTCGGATACGTTTCTCGCTGCAATACCTAAAAAACAAATAAAAACCTTTTAATAAAATTTCCAACAGTTTCTCCAGTCATCCGACGACTGGAGAATAATAGAAGACCAATTGAGAGGTCATTTGTCGAAAGCGGACACGTCACATTCTCTTCAGGAAGATGTAGATGTGCTCTGCGGTCGTTTAATACTGGGTAGGGACCAGCAAAACGGGCTGGCGAAATCACTACATCCCTATCGCAGAAATTAGAGCCGAAAAGGTATACACTCAGACCTGAAAGCAAACACTGATTGATGAATTTCTTCAATGCAGCCGCTTTAATTCATAATATACGTACCATTCATTTGTCCGGACGCGGCCAATACTGAATGGACATACGCTGCTTAACTGAAAGATAGTAATTTAAGTCAATACTTCTGTTTACAATTTATTTCTCTTACTTGCAAACGACACAATTGCCTCAGCAGCGAGAAGCTCTCCAAGGCCGATTCTCTAACAGACTAGTGGAAGAAAACCGACCAAGGAAGCAGAATCGATGATCCGTGCACAAATCGGGAGCTACTCTCCGCCAGACACAATTTTGTTCCGTTTATCGCCGCGAAACCGAGAAAACGTACGTCGAGATTCCGCGGATCGTCGTCGGACGTCGAAAGTAAACAGTAGTGAAGTTGACGTTTACAGATACTATCTTATCAGTGAGTTACCCATTGATGATCTTTGCCTCGTCATGTGAGTGACGAAGGTAAAGCAAGAATTCACAAAGGGTCTAGCCGAATCATGAATTTATGCTAATCATTGATAAATTGATTAATTGAAATGAAAATTCTTTCACTCTTTCAGGAGGGACGATGGGGTATTGTAACCGTTGGTTACAAGTTCAACTTGTAGCTCCTCCACAAGTATATTTTAAAATCATATTTGCTCCTTAAACATTCCCATATATCCATAATAATACGCCCTTTACAGAAAAACACAACCACTAACACCATAATGGAACAGCAGCTGCACTCATATGGCTTGGTGAGTGTAAAAGCGCTGTCCAACTCTCACGCCTCGCACTGTTTGGGTGACAGATTCGCTGTATAACAGTTTGAACTGACAGGGCAAAATATCACCCAGCCCTTTATTGTTCGCCAACAGATGGAGTACTTAAAAATAGGGTGTGTGGTCAAATTGTAGACACAAAAAAATAAAAGAATGCAATTTATGATGCAACAACTGCATTTCACAGGTGGGCATTTTTATTATAAAAGCGCGGTAAGGTGATTCAATCACTCTTATCGATCGTGATCTCTGAACAGAGTAGAAGTGCGCGCGTGTGTATTGTTAGTATTGTGAAGGTAAAATTGTGAAGCCTTTTGTGTGGTGAAATTGTTAAAATCTAAGTTTGTTCTCTTTTTGTGTTAGGTCTTAAAGCTATTGTTAGTAGAATGGAAGGAATAGAAAAGTTTTAGTAAACATGCATAATACAAAAATTAGTACGGTTAGTTATTTGCTAAAAGTTAAATATTTCTAAAACTAATGTGTTTTTGCGGTCATTTTCTTCAAGTCGAGTCAAGTACGAGACACTGAAGACGGCCTTACTGTTGAGGTCGAAATACGTATCTGTCAATATACAATTAAGTGGTGGAATTCAATGGGATTGTACAAACTCGTCTTATAACAAGTGAAGACATTCCACTAAAAAGCTCAACATAATTTTCTTAATCTAACTTATTTTAACCCATGCCCAAGATCCCAAAAGAAAAATGGTTTTATAAATTCGCATGCACAAATGTAAACACTGTTTTCTGCTTGAACACTATTTTCTCCTTAACTCCCTATCAGGGAATAATATCAGGTATGGGCGTTTGAAGGCCTTACAGCAACCTAGAACGTCCTGACCATAGCAGAGTTCGGAAACAGAAAATATTCATACATTAGCAGCATCTGTATTGTAATTCATTACAAATAAAAAACGCCGCTAGATCGGATATATATCGGAGCTTTGAGTGACAAAAAAGCTACTGTCATGACTGTAGATCGAAAGCTTTGAACTCAAAGACAATTTGGATGACTCAAATTATCCCAAGCAGCACAAGTCAGACAAAAATGGTTGCAGCAACTTTAATGTGACTAAACCTGGTCACATAAGAGTTGCAGTAACCTATGTGAAACATGTGTGCTGCTAGGGGTATCAAAGCTGTCTTGCGGTGTTTGTCGGTCTTCCGAGAGATGTAATGAGTGTGACAGAAAAGGATACTTTAGCAGCTGTAGAACTCAAGTCCTGAAATCAAGAACAGTTTGGTTGATTCAAATATCCCATAACTATTTTACAATGATAGTTGGTCTTGGTTCGTCCAGGTTGGTTGGTTGGTCCAGGAGATGCTGTGAATATAAATAAAATATATGTAACCAAAAAAGTTTCGCAAGTTCTGAACTCAAGAACAGTTTATGAGCAAATGGTAAAATTTTGTTTTAAAATGATGAAAAATCGTATTTTATTCAAATAGCTCAGAATCTAATTTGCGGACGTTTGCGGACGAGTTTTCACGTGGAATGCTTAGTCCATATCTTGAAGTTACACCCAAGTGATTTATCTTTGCTGGATCTTGCCGTATAGATTAACTTTTCCTCTGAAGAAAAACATAAAAAATAGAAAAAATAGTGATTTTCAAGTAGTCACCTGAAACATAAAATTTATCATTTGACCATAAACATGAACAGAATGGAGACATACAACTATAATCTACTTATTGTGTGTAACTCGGTTGCTCAGGGATTAAGGGGATTAGGAAATCTACAGGGTCGTATAATCAGGATAGCTTAATCTCTCACTTCCTCATACTAATTTAAGGACACTTGGGATAACAGGAACTAGACGTTATTCACACAGATATTGCACATAGAAATAGGGGGGGGGGTGAAACAATCAACTACCTTCACAAGGACTTCAACTAATACCGATTCGACGGATCTCCGGACAGCGAGGCCTGATGACTCTTATTCGAGTCCGAAACAAAGCGGAAAAACGAAGAAGCGGTGGAATTATTATAACCCAGGGCTGAGCTCTAAATGAATTGGCTACCACTGAGGCTTTTTACATTTTACAATTTATTAATTGACGTCACTCATATGGGGTACTTGCTTGATCCGGATCATTGGTTGTAGTTTCGTGGTGTCCATTCTTGGGTCGTGTGTGATCGCCTCCGGGCGATTGCTAACGTTTTGGCCAGTCAATTATGACGAGGATGGCGGAATCGTACCACCGGTAGCGATGATAGTGGTGGCGTGGCCAGTCAATATTGACGAAGATGGCGGAAATGTACCACCGGATAATGATGGTCGTGGTGGGTTTGGCCAGTCAATGGTGACGGAGATGGCGGAATCAGACCACCGGTATGGGGATGGTAATGATGATGTGGCCAGTCGACGAGGACTACGATGGCGGAATTGAGCTACCGGGATGACGGTTGGTAGCTGTGTTTTGCCAGTCACTGGTGACAAAGATGGCGGAGTTGTCACTTACGGGGTTCGATCGGCGAGGTACGCGATGGTATCCGGGAAATCGGCCTCCGGACACTTCTTGTATCTTGTATCGTATCTTGACAGATGCGTATTTCGACCTCAACAGTAAGGCCGTCTTCAGTGTCTTGTACTTGGCGGTCATTTTCTTCAAGTCGAGTCAAGTACGAGACACTGAAGACGGCCTTACTGTTGAGGTCGAAATACGTATCTGTCAATATACAATTAAGTGGTGGAATTCAATGGGATTGTACAAACTCGTCTTATGGCAATGGACAAAAAGAATTCTGCCCCATTGTTTCCTATTGAAAATTGACCCGATCGGACCTGAGACGAGACCTGCAAAGAGGAAAAAATGTAACTTCAGCTGCTGCCAGCCAACTGCTGTCACCAACTGTCAGGTGCAACCAGCAGCTTTTTGAGTGAAAGTATTGGTATCCCAAATAAAATATTCCACATCATTTTTGTTTTACCAAGACTTTTTTACTTTAACGAGTATTCCAAACCTTCCGTTTAGCTTGTTAATAATCAGTAATAAACCTGTGTTTTGTTCCCGGTATAAAAATCCTTATGAAAATGAATTAACTATTTCGTGAATCGGATACACTTTTATTGTGCTCAGAAGGGTCCACCTGGGGCTTAGGTGAAACAGTCAAGTTGAAACTCGATGGTCAACTGTGATGAAAAGAAGAACAAGTGTCAAAACAAGAGAAAAGAAGCAGCGTCTTTGCAGGTCTCGTCTCAGGATCGGACTATGGGCTTAGAAGTTATGACCAAAATTCTTTTTGCCTTTCTTGTATACAATACAAAGTATACTTAAAGGCTATATGTTCGCTCCAAAAACGAACGATGTGTATATGTGTGTTTTTTTTTTTTTCCTAAACAATGGAGGGGGAATCTGCTCAACAGACATCCTGGGTTGACCAGGAAGTGCTGGGTTAGGGGCCACCTCCAATGAGGGAGGCAGGGCTGCATCCCCGACCAGCTAAACCGTTTCCATTGCCGCCAAGCCCATCGTCCCTTCGGTACAACCAGAAAGTAATGCTTCAAAGGGGGGCCAGTGCATGACGCACCCTCGAGGTTAGCTGGGTGTCCTTGCAGCATCGAACATCGTGACTCGCTTTTTTAGAAGAACACCATGGTATCGTGCCAGCGCATTGCCGGCTTTCCAGGTGGCCTTACCACGCCCTATGTCCTCGGAAGGTGGGCAGGGTTGACTTCGCGCCTGCTTCCCTCTGCACGACTGGTATCAAGAATGATGATGCCGCGTGCACCCCAAATTGACCTTTCTGCGATAGGGCCTATTCGCCAACACACAGAGGGACTTGCCGACGCGAGGCCTACGCCTGCCCCAGCCTTGACGAGGACCCCTTTCCGTCCTCGGGCTCGGAACCCGCCCGGTTGACCGACGATACCATGTTGTTCTTCGCGCGGCCACTTGTTCGATAAAAGGATCGAGTTCGACCACAGAGCATGACCACCGGTATGACCCATGAAGCCGACTCCGATCCCTTGGACCACCTCTTATTTGCGCCTGAACTAGCCATCCTTGAGTCCACGCGCCACCTTCTGTGTAGCTCCGAGACGATTTGGGCGATAGCCGATAAAACGGCGTTCCAGGCGTTGTGTATGTGTGTGTGTGTGTTTGTACGCAAAAATTTAGCTCATTTTTTAGGCACTTATCCTCAACCGATTTGCTTGCAACAAGTTGCATTCGACACAGAATCCTGTCCCATTGTTTCCTATTGAAAATTGACCCGATCGGACTATGGGCTTGGAAGTTATGACCAAAATACTTTGTTTTCATATTAAAGCACGTTTAAAAGTTTAGCTCATTTTTTGGGCATTTATTCTTAATCGATTTGCTCGCAACAAATTGCATTCGACGCAAAATCCTGTCCCATTGTTTGCTATTGGAAACTGACCCGACCGGAGTATGGGCTTAGAAGTTATGGCCAAAATACTGTTTTTCATATAAAAGCACATTAAAAAGTCAAGCTCACTTTTTGGGCACTTATTCTCAACCGATTTGCTCGCAACAAGTTGCATTCGATGCAGAATTCTGCCCCATTGTTTCCTATTGAAAATTGACCCGATCGGACTATGGGCTTAGAAGTTATGACCAAAATTCTTTTTGCCTTTCTTGTATACAAAGTATACTTAAAGGCTATATGTTCGCTCCAAAAACGAACTTTTTATAGGAGGCCCGTAGACTCATAGTGTTATATACCGATCGACTCAGCTCGACGAATTAAAGTGATGTCTGTGTGTGTATGTGTGCGCAAAATAATCTCACTGATTTTTCAGGCACTTATCCTTAACCATTTCATTTCTTAGGCATTTATCCTCAACCAATTTGCTCGCAACAAGTTGCATTTGACGCGGAATCTTGTCCCATTGTTTCGTATCGTAAATTGGCTCAGTCGGACTATGGGCTTAGGAGTTATGGCCAGTTTTTACAAGAAAAATTCTCCTTCTCTATTTAGGCACTTACTCTCGGCCGATTTACTCGCAACATTCGACGCAGAATCATGTCCCATTGTTTCCTATTCATACCAAAAGTGCGAAGAAATTACTCACTCACAAGAAACGAGAAAGGCACTATCACTGCTAGGTGGATTAATCTGGGTTTTTTCCTATGTAATTGTTAGAAAATCCATTTAAGGATAGAGCTTTAACTACGGATTTCTTGCTACTTTGTGAAATATAGCCATTTTAGAGTCGTTCACGTAATATCAGCAAGAGAATGATTCTACATAAAACGCGAGGTTTTATTTGAAAACATACGTATTTTGAGATTTTTATCTGGTTTTACACTGTTAGGTGGATAGATTTAGCCAAAAAATTGCATTTTCCTGCATAATTGGCAATTATTACTTCATCCTAGGAATATCAGGCCCAAATAACCGCAAAAAATAGTTTTGGCCAAGAATTGGCTTATTTACTCCTATGTGCGCCGGTGGAAAAGTGAGAGGAAGTTCAAGAATTGATTGCAAATAGTGTTTTTCAGTACTGAAACTATTTATCCAGGAAGAGCTAATGGCCGTTGAGACAAATCTTCACCCAGACAAATAGACTATTCGGCTAAAGTTTTCAAATTTTCTCCGTTTAAATGACAATGACGATTCCTTACTTTCAATTAAATGCGCATCTTCAAACACCAACAGCAACTAAACGAAATTTTCCACTAAGGTGGCGTCCTCACCGATTTGGCTGTCGTCGATGGAAAGTGAACTTTTCTGGCAAGATTCTTTGGTTTTGTTTCTGTTAGACAGACAGAAAGTTGTCATTCGGCAGCAGAGTCACAAGCACGCGTTGGAGAAATGGAGCAATAAGTTGTGGATGGCATCAGTAGCAGATTTAGTTTTGTTGCTGCTACACTGAAAATATTCTACACGTTCATGCTAAAGGTTTCACATGTGAATTTTCACTAATTGAAAAACATGACAGAATAACGTGTAAATCCAGTTCCATGTGTCAAACCATGAGTCGTTTGATTCAATTGATCAACACCAAAAATTCATATGAAAAACACGTTAGATTGCAAGGGAATGCTGTCGCGGCATAACGTTGAATTGTCTGATGGTGCCGTTTTATTCATTGCTTACAAAATAATTATAAAGAAACATAATTGGGTGATTGGAAGATTTTTTAATAATAATTTTTAAATACATAACGAGATACATAATTTTTAGTACATAATATAAAATGTATATATATTAGACCTCTTCATGTTTTCAAAAAGTATCAAAAATTCAACCGGTCAGCCCAGAATCACAATTCTTATGCTAAAATAAGTCTCCTGTCAAATTTTCAGCTAATTCGAATAAAATTTCGAGGTGGCTCAAGTCGATTTAGTGTTTTTGGGCTATTTTCAATTTTGGAAAAAATCTAACAAGAGATATAAACGTCGAAAACTATCGCAACAACCTCTATACGGAAGCTTTGGGTGTGCTCTACAAGTTTACAACATTGCGATTCGTTCCGTTCACGTTTTATCTATGTTAATGTGATTTTCAAGCTTTTAAATGCATAAAAATACTGTTTCCCCCTTAAAGTCGTTGTTCTACAAAAATCTTGAATTTACGACAAATGATTGCTAATTTATTATATTATTATTTCTCTTTTTCCCTGGAAATTTAGGTAAAAAAAATGTCATTGTGCGATTTATCGTTAAATTCTTAAAAATCAGAAGCTGAACATTTGTCATAAATGTGCACGTTAGGATTTCTTCAAACAAGTTGTACGAACAAAACATAAACCAAATCATATGATATTTGATGCTTACAACAAACGACTTCCAAATTTTGTTAATTTCACCATATGTCTGCATGCTTTTTACATTGAGTGCATCGTAGTAACAAGTGAAATAGAAGCTTCTTTGTTTGAACAACTTGTTTAAAGAAATCTCAGCGTGCAAATTTATGACAAATGTTTAGCTTCCGATTTTTAAGAATTTAACGATAAATCGTACATTGACAATTATATTACTCAAATTTCCAGGGAAAAAAGAGGAATATTAATATAATAAAAACAAGACTTGTAGAGCACACCCAAAGCTTCCGTATAGAGGTTGTTGCGATAGTTTTCGACGTTTATATCTCTTGTTAGATTTTTTCCAAAATTGAAAATAGCCCAAAAACACTAAATCGACTTGAGCCACCTCGAAATTTTATTCGAATTAGCTGAAAATTTGACAGGAGACTTATTTTAGCCAAATTTTCAGCTAATTGGGATAAAATTTCGAGGTGGCTCAAGTCGATTTAGTGTTTTTGGGCTATTTTCAATTTTGGAAAAAATCTAACAAGAGATATAAACGTCGAAAACTATCGCAACAACCTCTATACGGAAGCTTTGGGTGTGCTCTACAAGTCTTGTGAACATTGCGATTCGTTCCGTTCACGTTTTATCCATGTTAAAGTGATTTTCAAGCTTTTAAGTGCATAAAAATCAGAGGGGCGACACAGCTGTCAAAATCCATAGATAACCCATCTACCCAACATGCGTTTTGGTACTTCGGATTTTGGTACCCACTTTTTGTGAAGTTTACCCTAAAGAAAGTCTCATTAGGGTAGGCGGATCATTTTACAAATTGACATATTTTGGGTAATTAACTATTTCTCGATGAAAACTTGTAGTATCTTTCCGTTTTTAAATTATTCTTCAAAATATTTAGGTGTCATTGTAATAAATCAGTGAAATTGATTGTTTTCAATTGCATACAACATCAGAATATAGAGAAATGGGTCTATCTATTAACTGTTAGTGTTGAATTATATCAAACGCTCATATCGTAATTCTCGGTAGACTTTGCAACAAATCGCGGCAACTTTCCGACACTTCCAATTATAGATAACTTCTTATTCTTCTTCTTCTTCTATGGCTCTACATTCTAACAGGAATTTGACCAGCTTTTCAACTTAGTATTCTATTACCATTTCCTCAGTTTTTGATTGAAGGCATTTCTATACCCACCATTGCATGAGTATATATTTATCTTGTGTGGCAAGTACAATTGATACACACCCACCCGAAAACATCCTAGACCGATAAGGGGCAATCTAACTAATTCCTGATTGACAATCCTACGCCTTTGCTTGCAAGGCTAACTGTAAACTTCATTTATATGAGCATTTCTTGGGTTGATTTCTTCATCTCTGTTTAGTCACCAAACCAAGTTTAATCGTATGTGTAAGCACCGCGTAACACCTTCGTGATGGAGAAGACATTTTTCATATGTTGGGCAGGAGGTGGATTGGAAACCGGGAAAAAATCTTATGTGATTCTTAAGTTTACATCAAAACGAATAGATTGTAAATCATTTGAAATAGCGCTTTATTTTTCAAAATAAAAAAACGGTTGCACGCTTCACATTATTCTTCAATTCAGTTTGTCCAGACTCTTTGGATCACTTGAATCGCTCGAAATGCTTGCTGTGGTGTGGGAAATAAAACATTCTTCGTCTGCATATCTGATCCTGCGCTCTTGATTGATGAAATATAGTTCACTGGAGCAACCGGATCCCCTGATGAATACCGTATAATCGATGTCGGTTTGATGCTTCGTCGATGATGGTCCGTTGCTATGGTGGTTCAGCTGATTTGTCTGGATCTGGATCATTGTGGATTTCTGTCTCACTGCAGTTTTTTATGGCACACTGGTTTTTTTAAACTAAATCCGAATAAAACGGGTCCGAAAGAGTGAACTGCAGGCGTGCTCGAACTATTCCGCAATCGGTATCATTTTCGGAGATATTTGAAACTAATTCCTGTCCGGGTTTGTAGAAATCCTACAATTGTAATGCATACTCTAAAGAGAAATGGTAGCCTTAGAAAATTGATGTTTTCGCCTACCTTTGTGTTGAGGATCCGCTGTTTTCTTTCCTGCGCCGCATACTGCTGCTACTTCCTTCACTTAACGCCAATAAAGCAAATTGAAACCTCGGTTAAAACGGTAAAACTATATTTTCCGCAAACGACAATTCAACGCGCATCTAAAAACATAAATGTTTACTTTTGCCATTCGAGCAAACAACAAACCAAAACAAAAACATTTGCGGTTATGTTGAGTAGGCAAAAATATGACAGTAGCATGCCCCTGATAAAAATACTGTTTCCCCCAAAAGTTGTTATTCTACAAAATTCTTGAATTTATGACAAATGATTGCTAATTTATTATATTAATATTCCTCTTTTTTCCCTGGAAATTTGAGTAATATAATTGTCAATGTACGATTTATCGTTAAATTCTTAAAAATCGGAAGCTAAACATTTGTCATAAATTTGCACGCTGAGATTTCTTTAAACAAGTTGTTCAAACAAAGAAGCTTCTATTTCACTTGTTACTACGATGCACTCAATGTAAAAGGCATGCAGACATATGGTGAAATTAACAAAATTTGGAAGTCGTTTGTTGTAAGCATCAAATATCATATGATTTGGTTTATGTTTTGTTCGTACAACTTGTTTGAAGAAATCCTAACGTGCACATTTATGACAAATGTTCAGCTTCTGATTTTTAAGAATTTAACGATAAATCGCACAATGACAATTTTATTACTTAAATTTTCAGGGAAAAAAGAGGAACAATAATATAATAAATTAGCAATCATTTGTCGTAAATTCAAGAATTTTGTAGAACAACGACTTTTGGGGGAAACATTATTTTTATGCACTTAAAAGCTTGAAAATCACTTTAACATGGATAAAACGTGAACGGAACGAATCGCAATGTTCACAAGACTTGTAGAGCACACCCAAAGCTTCCGTATAGAGGTTGTTGCGATAGTTTTCGACGTTTATATCTCTTGTTAGATTTTTTCCAAAATTGAAAATAGCCCAAAAACACTAAATCGACTTGAGCCACCTCGAAATTTTATTCGAATTAGCTGAAAATTTGACAGGAGACTTATTTTAGCATAAGAATTGTGATTCTGGGCTGACCGGTTGAATTTTTGATACTTTTTGAAAACATGAAGAGGTCTAATATATATACATTTTATATTATGTACTAAAAATTATGTATCTCGTTATGTATTTAAAAATTATTATTAAAAAATCTTCCAATCACCCAATTATGTTTCTTTATAATTATTTTGTAAGCAATGAATAAAACGGCACCATTAGGCAATTCAACGTTATGCCGCGACAGCATTCCCTTGCAATCTAACGTGTTTTTCATATGAATTTTTGGTGTTGATCAATTGAATCAAACGACTCATGTTTTGACACATGGAACTGGATTTACACGTTATTCTGTCATGTTTTTCAATTAGTGAAAATTCACATGTGAAACCTTTAGCATGAACGTGTAGAATATTTTCAGTGTAGCAGCAACAAAACTAAATCTGCTACTGATGCCATCCACAACTTATTGCTCCATTTCTCCAACGCGTGCTTGTGACTCTGCTGCCGAATGACAACTTTCTGTCTGTCTAACAGAAACAAAACCAAAGAATCTTGCCAGAAAAGTTCACTTTCCATCGACGACAGCCAAATCGGTGAGGACGCCACCTTAGTGGAAAATTTCGTTTAGTTGCTGTTGGTGTTTGAAGATGCGCATTTAATTGAAAGTAAGGAATCGTCATTGTCATTTAAATGGAGAAAATTTGAAAACTTTAGCCGAATAGTCTATTTGTCTGGGTGAAGATTTGTCTCAACGGCCATTAGCTCTTCCTGGATAAATAGTTTCAGTACTGAAAAACACTATTTGCAATCAATTCTTGAACTTCCTCTCACTTTTCCACCGGCGCACATAGGAGTAAATAAGCCAATTCTTGACCAAAACTATTTCTTGCGGTTATTTGGGCCTGATATTCCTAGGATGAAGTAATAATTGCCAATTATGCAGGAAAATGCAATTTTTTGGCTAAATCTATCCACCTAACAGTGTAAAACCAGATAAAAATCTCAAAATGCGTATGTTTTCAAATCAAACCTTGCGTTTTATGTAGAATCAAAATCTCTTGCTGACATTACGTGAACGACTCTAAAATGGCTATATTTCACAAAGTAGCAAGAAATCCGTAGTTAAAGCTCTATCCTTAAATGGATTTTCTAACAATTACATAGGAAAAAACCCAGACTAATCCACCTAGCACTGATAGTGCCTTTCTCGTTTCTTGTGAGTGAGTAATTTCTTTGCACTTTTGGTATGAATAGGAAACAATGGGACATGATTCTGCGTCGAATGTTGCGAGTAAATCGGCCGAGAGTAAGTGCCTAAATAGAGAAAAAGAATTTTCCTTGTAAAAACTGGCCATAACTCCTAAGCCCATAGTCCGACTGAGCCAATTTACGATACGAAACAATGGGACAAGATTCCGCGTCAAATGCAACTTGTTGCGAGCAAATTGGTTGAGGATAAATGCCTAAGAAATGAAATGGTTAAGGATAAGTGCCTGAAAAATCAGTGAGATTATTTTGCGCACACATATACACACACAGACATCACTTTAATTCGTCGAGCTGAGTCGATCGGTATATAACACTATGAATCTACGGGCCTCCTATAAAAAGTTCGTTTTTGGAGCGAACATATAGCCTTTAAGTATACTTTGTATACAAGAAAGGCAAAAGAATTTTGGTCATAACTTCTAAGCCCATAGTCCGATCGGGTCAATTTTCAATAGGAAACAATGGGGCAGAATTCTGCATCGAATGCAACTTGTTGCGAGCAAATCGGTTGAGAATAAGTGCCCAAAAAGTGAGCTTGACTTTTTAATGTGCTTTTATATGAAAAACAGTATTTTGGCCATAACTTCTAAGCCCATACTCCGGTCGGGTCAGTTTCCAATAGCAAACAATGGGACAGGATTTTGCGTCGAATGCAATTTGTTGCGAGCAAATCGATTAAGAATAAATGCCCAAAAAATGAGCTAAACTTTTAAACGTGCTTTAATATGAAAACAAAGTATTTTGGTCATAACTTCCAAGCCCATAGTCCGATCGGGTCAATTTTCAATAGGAAACAATGGGACAGGATTCTGTGTCGAATGCAACTTGTTGCAAGCAAATCGGTTGAGGATAAGTGCCTAAAAAATGAGCTAGACTTTTTGCGCACACACACACATACACACACACACATACACAACGCCTGGAACGCCGTTTTATCGGCTATCGCCCAAATCGTCTCAGAGCTACACAGAAGGTGGCGCGTGGACTCAAGGATGGCTAGTTCAGGCGCAAATAAGAGGTGGTCCAAGGGATCGGAGTCGGCTTCATGGGTCATACCGGTGGTCATGCTCTGTGGTCGAACTCGATCCTTTTATCGAACAAGTGGCCGCGCGAAGAACAACATGGTATCGTCGGTCAACCGGGCGGGTTCCGAGCCCGAGGACGGAAAGGGGTCCTCGTCAAGGCTGGGGCAGGCGTAGGCCTCGCGTCGGCAAGTCCCTCTGTGTGTTGGCGAATAGGCCCTATCGCAGAAAGGTCAATTTGGGGTGCACGCGGCATCATCATTCTTGATACCAGTCGTGCAGAGGGAAGCAGGCGCGAAGTCAACCCTGCCCACCTTCCGAGGACATAGGGCGTGGTAAGGCCACCTGGAAAGCCGGCAATGCGCTGGCACGATACCATGGTGTTCTTCTAAAAAAGCGAGTCACGATGTTCGATGCTGCAAGGACACCCAGCTAACCTCGAGGGTGCGTCATGCACTGGCCCCCCTTTGAAGCATTACTTTCTGGTTGTACCGAAGGGACGATGGGCTTGGCGGCAATGGAAACGGTTTAGCTGGTCGGGGATGCAGCCCTGCCTCCCTCATTGGAGGTGGCCCTAACCCAGCACTTCCTGGTCAACCCAGGATGTCTGTTGAGCAGATTCCTCCATTGTTTAGGAAAAAAAAAACACACATATACACATCGTTCGTTTTTGGAGCGAACATATAGCCTTTAAGTATACTTTGTATTGTATACAAGAAAGGCAAAAAGAATTTTGGTCATAACTTCTAAGCCCATAGTCCGATCCTGAGACGAGACCTGCAAAGACGCTGCTTCTTTTCTCTTGTTTTGACACTTGTTCTTCTTTTCATCACAGTTGACCATCGAGTTTCAACTTGACTGTTTCACCTAAGCCCCAGGTGGACCCTTCTGAGCACAATAAAAGTGTATCCAATTCACGAAATAGTTAATTCATTTTCATAAGGATTTTTATACCGGGAACAAAACACAGGTTTATTACTGATTATTAACAAGCTAAACGGAAGGTTTGGAATACTCGTTAAAGTAAAAAAGTCTTGGTAAAACAAAATGATGTGGAATATTTTATTTGGGATACCAATACTTTCACTCAAAAAGCTGCTGGTTGCACCTGACAGTTGGTGACAGCAGTTGGCTGGCAGCAGCTGAAGTTACATTTTTTCCTCTTTGCAGGTCTCGTCTCAGGTCCGATCGGGTCAATTTTCAATAGGAAAGAATGGGGCAGAATTCTTTTTGTCCATTGCCATAAGACGAGTTTGTACAATCCCATTGAATTCCACCACTTAATTGTATATTGACAGATACGTATTTCGACCTCAACAGTAAGGCCGTCTTCAGTGTCTCGTACTTGACTCGACTTGAAGAAAATGACCGCCAAGTACAAGACACTGAAGACGGCCTTACTGTTGAGGTCGAAATACGCATCTGTCAAGATACGATACAAGATACAAGAAGTGTCCGGAGGCCGATTTCCCGGATACCATCGCGTACCTCGCCGATCGAACCCCGTAAGTGACAACTCCGCCATCTTTGTCACCAGTGACTGGCAAAACACAGCTACCAACCGTCATCCCGGTAGCTCAATTCCGCCATCGTAGTCCTCGTCGACTGGCCACATCATCATTACCATCCCCATACCGGTGGTCTGATTCCGCCATCTCCGTCACCATTGACTGGCCAAAACCCACCACGACCATCATTATCCGGTGGTACATTTCCGCCATCTTCGTCAATATTGACTGGCCACGCCACCACTATCATCGCTACCGGTGGTACGATTCCGCCATCCTCGTCATAATTGACTGGCCAAAACGTTAGCAATCGCCCGGAGGCGATCACACACGACCCAAGAATGGACACCACGAAACTACAACCAATGATCCGGATCAAGCAAGTACCCCATATGAGTGACGTCAATTAATAAATTGTAAAATGTAAAAAGCCTCAGTGGTAGCCAATTCATTTAGAGCTCAGCCCTGGGTTATAATAATTCCACCGCTTCTTCGTTTTTCCGCTTTGTTTCGGACTCGAATAAGAGTCATCAGGCCTCGCTGTCCGGAGATCCGTCGAATCGGTATTAGTTGAAGTCCTTGTGAAGGTAGTTGATTGTTTCACCCCCCCCCCTATTTCTATGTGCAATATCTGTGTGAATAACGTCTAGTTCCTGTTATCCCAAGTGTCCTTAAATTAGTATGAGGAATATATATATATATATATATATATATATATATATATATATATATATATATATATATATATATATATATATATATATATATATATATATATATAATGAACTAACTCTGGTGGTTGATGGATCCGGGATGAAGGTTTCCAGCCTTTGCTGATTTTTTCGTGCCTGAATACGTTCTGCCTGATGATAGTAGAAGTGGGCGAAGGATGTCTTTCTGTTTCCAAACAAGGACGATCATTTTTAATTTTGAAGTTCATCTAAAAAGCATTTATACATTATTCGATTTTAGAACTGACTTACAGTATGAACTTACCATTTTTAATATGAACCAATGAACTATAATCTTGAATTTAGCCAAAAAATAAATGACTATCACAAAAAAACTTTATACGGTAGTGATCTTCAACTTCCAGCAGAAGCATTTGATAGCCGCCATCTTACTTCCACCTTCATTGACAGCTACATAAAATCATGTTCAAAACAATTTTTTTCAAGTAGTATTGATTCTAGTTTATTTCTTGTGAAACCAACGTGGTTTAGTGATGAAAAATAGGACAGGTAAAACACGTTAGATTCACGTGCAAAAGAATATTATTTAATCGTGTGGAATATTTTCAGTGTAGGGATTGAAAGGTCGCATTATTGGAAATATATTGGTACTTTGCAGGACCATTACTTCACCCAAGGGATTTTGAAATTTTTTTTCAAAGTGTAAAATAAATAAAAATGACTGGCAAGTTCTAAGCATCCAGTGAAATTATGGCAGCTAAATAAAATTTCCATTTAAAATTAGAAATTTTCCATAAACAATTAGGAAATTGCCAATAAAAAAATCAGGGTATGAGCAATAAATAATTATAAAATTTCCACAAATAAAACAAAATTTCCATAAACTATTAAGAATTTTCCACAAAACAAAAATAAATAAGCACTTTTAAAAGCAAAAATAGCAATTATAAAAGAAGAATTTTCCATAAAGAAATCAATGTTCCACGAAAAAATACAAAATTTCCATAAATAAATCAATATTAGCAATAAACAATTAAAAAAAATTCCACAAAATAAATATTTTTTCCATAAAATAATAAAAATTTCCCACAAAATAATCAAAAAGGAGCAATAAAAAAAATAAGAAAATTTCCATTAAAAAATACAAGAAAGCAATAAAGCTGATGAAATTTTACATGAATTTTAAACGCTTTTAAAGAAGGGGTCATCTATGGAAAAAAGCACAGTTTGATTGCTTTTTTATATTTCTTTATGGAAATTTTCTTATTTTTATTGCTTTTATTGATCATTTCGTGGAAGATTTGTATTTTGTTATGGAAAAGATATATTTATTTTGGGGGAAATTTTGTTATTTTTTATTGCTAATATTGATTTATTTATGGAGATTTTGTATTTTTTTTTCGTGGAACATTTAATTTTTTTTATGGAAAATTCCTCTTTTATAATTGCAATTTTTGCTTTTAAAAGTGCTTATTTATTTTTGTTTTGTGGAAAATTTTTAATTGTTTATGGAAATTTTGTTTTACTTGTGGAAATTTTATATTTATTTATTGCTCATACCCTGATTTCTTTATTGGCAATTTTCTATTTTCTTATGGGAATTTTCTAATTGTTTAGGGGGAGTATTTATTTTAGTCGTGAAATTATCTCGCAAGATTCTGACTTTGGTTATGAGCTGTTAGTGATTCAAAATACGTTTTATTTAGAAGAATAACAAAAGTAATTGTAAAGATTGGTTATGTTTCTGTTAGTTATTGGAAATTAAATCTATTTTTTTGGTCCACCATTTTATACAAAAGAAGGTTGATCCGAGATGAATTTTGAAAAGTGCGAAACTTAATTGTTTCGCGACGACAGAATGTTGACCTTCGGTAGCAGAATCACCAGTGCGTGTCGGAGGGAGATGAGGCAAAAAAAATTGTTTGGATGGATGGAATCACTAACTAACTATTAATTTCGACTGTAGTTTAATGATTCGGAGATGGCTTTTCAGTCTTGACAAAATCAAAACACTGTTATTTAATCTTGTCCTGACAAGACAAGATTACAAAATCAAAACACTGTTATTTAATCTTGTCCTGACAAGACAAGATTACAAAATCAAAACACTGTTATTTAATCTTGTCCTGACAAGACAAGATTAAATAACAGTGTTTTAATTTTGTCAAGACTGAAAAGCCATCTCCGAAGGAATCACTAACAGCAACCGAAATAGTCCATTTTTGCAATCAACCTTTTTGTTCAGAAAATGCTGGTCCTGAAAAGAACCAAATTTCTTTCCTTGTCATAAAACGAGTTTGTACTATTTCATTTAATTACACTACTTTATTGTACCTTCGCAGTCGTATTCAGTGTCTCGTACTTGACTCGACTTGAGTCGACAAAACACGCCGACGAACACCGCCAACACGATGGTTTTCCGTTGAAAATGCTACCAGAGCGTTCGTGCTGCTGCGTCCGCTCTGAGTGAGATCTTGTTCGAACTTAGGATTAGATCCAAAACCGCAAGTTGCTTGATTTTGATGTCTGTGCTGTGTATGTGCGTGATTCGTTGATTTACCTATTTCTATTTTGTTTGCCAACTATCCATCAGAAATAGTTAAAATCAAAAATTTTAGATAAATATAAAGGAGCGTTGACTCTTCTTCGATCGAATGGTCCAAAACAATTGGAAATCCATCGAGAAACTGCTGACATATCCACTCTCAAAGTATATCATATTTTCATGACAATCTCCGATTTTCGCAATCGCAAAGTGACGTAGTCCTATGTCAAAACAATAATTTATTTATTTCGTCAAGCATTGTAGACTACAAACACATTGTTTCACTTAAACACTATCTGTTTTAATCACTAGGCAACTATTATGCTATACTATTCATTGTTTTCCTCACTAGCGTGTTAGACATTGATATGTCGATGACCTCACAATATTTATTATATCGGCATCAACATTTCAAAAGGGCGAAACTGCTTTGGTAAACAACAGCTTCTCACGTCGCTGGTGGGCTAATTTGAGACCACACACCCAATCCAACGCCACTGATGGAAGCAGCAAATCCTCTTCTTTCAATCAATTGTGCTGGACGTTGTGGGTGGGCTCAAATTAGGCCACCAGCGACGTGAGAAGCTTTTGTTTACAAAAGCAGTTTCGCCCTTTTGAAATGTTGGTGCCGATATATGTTCATCATAGAGTTGAGCGGTCCATTTTTAGCATAGGATGTGCGTTGCAGATTTAGTTGAAATAAGTCACGATTTCTCAAGGTACGCGTAGGTGCATAAAAGTTCAAGCCTGACAGAAGGCTTTCTGCTTTTATCTGATGTGAGATTAAACCATTAACGAATGTTACACAACCAACTTCTCTTCTTTTCTTAAGTGTTTCGATATTAATTAGTAGGCACCGAGATTCATATGACGGAAGCGGTAGGGTTGACCAACCTAACTTTCTAAGAGCAAAAAGCAAAAACTGTTTTTGTACTGATTCGATTCGATTTGAGTGGACTTTTTGATAGGGTGACCAGACAATGCTACAGTATTCTAATATTGATCTGACGTAGGACACATAGAGTGTTTTTATCGTGTAAGGATCATTGAAATGATAACTGAAACGTTTAATGAAACCAAGCATGTTATGTGCTTATGGGCAGCAGGGACCAAGATGAATACACAGCTAGGTGTTGCAATCTGCCCAATTAATGGGCGAGAAGAAGGCGGGGGTGAAAAGTTCATTTTCGGTGCAAAACATAAACAAACCGGCTGGCTCTCCCATACTAAAATCCAAGATGGCTGAATCGTGAATTTGGCAGATTGGAACACCTAGTGGTGTATTCATCTTGGCAGAGACTATGTTCAAGGGCTTGACGATCCCTTCCCAGGCCATCTGCGAGTTGTGGGGCTTGCCTAGGATGTGGTGGGGTTTGACAGTGGGCCCTGTTAAACCTCTATAAAAAGCTGCATGTATCCGCAAGTAGGCCCCACCAAAGCGACCGTGTGCCGCTCAAAGCGCACAAGCCCAAGTCCTGGTGTTAGGTGGGACGCTAAACAGCCCTGACACGACGGCCCTCCGACGAGACAGGAGGTTTGCGCTGGCCCAATAAGCCGCCTAGAAAACCAATCATTACGAACAATATAAGAGATAATGCGACTCGATATAATCGGCAAAGACCTAGGCGACGAATACAGGATCACGATTGGAAGCTTGGAACATGGAATTTGCAAGTCGCTAGGTTTCGCAGGTTGCGACAGGATGATCTACGATGAATTACATACCCGCAACTTCGACGTCGTGGCGCTGCAGGAGATCTGCTGGACAGGACAGAAAGTGTGGAAAAGCAGGCATCGAGCGGCTACCTTCTACCAAAGCTGTGGCACCACCAACGAGCTGGGAACCGGCTTCATAGTGCTGGGTAAGATGCGCCAACGCGTGATTGGGTGGCAGCCAATCAACGCAAGGATGTGCAAGCTGAGGATTAAAGGCCGTTTCTTCAACTATAGCATCACCAACGTGCACTGCCCACACGAAGGGAGACCCGACGACGAGAAAGAAGCGTTCTACGCACAGCTGGAGCAGACATACGATGGATGCCCACTGCGGGACGTTAAAATCGTCATCGGTGACATGAACGCACAGGTAGGAAGGGAGGAAATGTATAGACCGGTCATCGGACCGGATAGTCTGCACACCGTATCGAATGACAACGGCCAACGATGCATAAACTTCGCAGCCTCCCGCGGAATGGCAGTCCGAAGCACCTTCTTTCCCCGCAAAAATATCCACAAGGCCACATGGAGATCACCTAACCAAGAAACGGAAAACCAAATCGACCACGTTCTTATCGACGGTAAATTCTTCTCCGACATCACGAACGTCCGCACTTACCGCAGTGCGAATATTGAATCCGACCACTACCTCGTTGCAGTATGCCTGCGCTCAAAACTCTCGACGGTGTACAACACGCGTTGAAGTCGGACGCCGCGGCTTAACATTGGGCGGCTACAAGATGGTAGACTAGCCGAAGAATACGCGCAGCAGCTGGAAGTGGCACTTCCAACGGAAGAGCAGCTAGGCGCAGCGTCTCTTGAAGATGGCTGGAGAGATATTCGATCCGCCATTGGTAGCACCGCAACCGCTGCACTTGGCACGGTGCCCCCGGATCAGAGAAACGACTGGTATGACGGCGAATGTGAGCAGTTAGTGGAAGACAAGAATGCAGCATGGGCGAGATTGCTGCAACACCGCACGAGGGCGAACGAGGCACGATATAAACAGGCGCGGAACAGACAAAACTCGATTTTCCGGAGGAAAAAGCGCCAGCAGGAAGATCGTGTACGTGAAGAAACGGAGCAACTGTACCGCGCTAATAACACACGAAAGTTCTATGAGAAGTTAAACCGTGCACGTAAGGGCCACGTGCCACAGCCTGATATGTGTAAGGACATAAACGGGAACCTTCTTACGAACGAGCGTGAGGTGATCCAAAGGTGGCGGCAGCACTACGAAGAACACCTGAATGGCGATGTGGCAGACGAAGATGGCGGTATGGTGATGGACCTGGGAGAACGCGCGCAGGACATAATTCTACCGGCTCCGGATCTCCAGGAAATCCAGGAGGAGATTGGCCGGCTGAAGAACAACAAAGCCCCTGGGGTTGACCAACTACCAGGAGAGTTTTTTAAACACGGTGGTGAGGCACTGGCTAGAGCGCTGCACTGGGTCATTACCAAGATTTGGGAGGAGGAAGTTCTGCCGCAGGAGTGGATGGAAGGTGTCGTGTGTCCCATCTACAAAAAGGGCGATAAGCTGGATTGTAGCAACTACCGCGCAATCACATTGCTGAACGCCGCCTACAAGGTACTCTCCCATATTTATGCCGTCGACTAGCACCAACTGCAAGGGAGTTCGTGGGGCAGTACCAGGCGGGTTTTATGGGCGAACGCTCCACCACGGACCAGGTGTTCGCCATTCGCCAAGTACTGCAGAAATGCCGCGAATACAACGTGCCCACACATCATCTATTCATCGACTTCAAAGCCGCATATGATACAATCGATCGGGACCAGCTATGGCAGCTAATGCACGAACACGGTTTTCCGGATAAACTGACACGGTTGATCAAAGCGACGATGGATCGGGTGATGTGCGTAGTTCGAGTTTCAGGGGCATTCTCGAGTCCCTTTGAAACCCGCAGAGGGTTACGGCAAGGTGATGGTCTTTCGTGTTTGCTATTCAACATCGCTTTGGAAGGGGTAATACGAAGAGCAGGGATTAACACGAGTGGTACAATTTTCAATAAGTCCGTCCAGCTATTTGGTTTCGCCGACGACATATATATTATGGCACGTAACTTTGAGAAGATGGAGGAAGCCTACATCAGACTGAAGAGGGAAGCTAAGCGGATCGGACTAGTCATCAACACGTCGAAGACGAAGTACTTGATAGGAAGAGGTTCAAGAGAAGACAATGTGAGCCACCCACCGCGAGTTTGCATCGGTGGTGACGAAATCGAGGTGGTAGAAGAATTTGTGTACTTGGGCTCACTGGTGACTGCCGAAAATGACACCAGCAGAGAAATTCGGAGACGCATAGCGGCTGGAAATCGTACGTACTTTGGACTCCGCAAGACGCTCCGATCGAATAGAGTTCGCCGCCGTACCAAACTGACAATCTACAAAACGCTAATTAGACCGGTAGTCCTCTACGGACACGAGACCTGGACGATGCTCGTGGAGGACCAACGCGCACTTGTAGTTTTCGAAAGGAAAGTGCTGCGTACCATCTATGGTGGGGTGCAGATGGCGGACGGTACGTGGAGGAGGCGAATGAACCACGAATTGCATCAGCTGTTGGGAGAACCATCCATCGTTCACACCGCGAAAATCGGACGACTGCGATGGGCCGGGCACGTAGCTAGAATGTCGGATAGTAACCCGGTGAAAATGGTTCTCGACAACGATCCGACGGGCACAAGAAGGCGAGGTGCGCAGCGGGCAAGGTGGATCGATCAGGTGGAAGATGACTTGCGGACCCTCCGTAGACTGCGTGGTTGGTTGGCGACGTGTAGCCATGGACCGAGCCGAATGGAGAAGACTCTTATATACCGCACAGGCCACTTCGGCCTTAGTCTGATTAAATAATAATAATAATGTTATGTGCTTTATGAATAATGACGTTATAATGTTCTACAAAGGTCAACTTGGAGTCTAATAATAACCCTAAGTCTCTCACTTTTGTGCGTCGTATAATTCGTTCCTGGCCTAGCTTACAGGTAATGTTTTGTAATATCTGCTTTCTAGTAAATGAAATTATGCTACATCGTTTACGTTTATATCGAGAAGGTTCTTTGAGTACCAGTTATAAAAATCGTCAATTTCTTGTTGAAATACGGCTAAGTCAGCATCATCACAAATTTCCATGTACAATTTCATGTCATCGGCATAAATAAGGACCTTAAGGCGTTTTAATATGAGTGTTATATCATTAACAAAAAGAATGAACAATAATGGACCTAAGTGTGATCCTTGTGGTACACCAGAAGTAACTTTAATTGGCGAAGACAATTTATTATGGAAGCGCACTAACTGTGTTCTATCTCTAAGATATGATTCAATCCATCTAACCAAATATTCCGAAAAACCTAATCGCTGAAGCTTAAAGAGTAATAAAGAGATGTCAACTCTATCGAAAGCCTTACTGAAATCCGTGTACAAAGTTTCAACAGAGTTACCTCTATCCATTGCAGCAAGTGAAAATGTCACGAAGTCTAAGAGATCAATAATGACTGCATAATGATTTACACATCGTCTGTTCAATGTATGTGTGTACAAGAAAACGTAAAAACAGTTAAAAAAACTTCACTTATTTCTGAGTAAATAATCACTTACAATTACAATACAATTACAATTACAATAATCACTTTTTACAATCCCATTGGAGCTTACTACGAAAATAGAGCACCTAAATACTTCAAAAGATTCAATGTCTCAGTGTCTCACACATTAAGTCTTACCTGAAAAGCATGAGGAATTTGATGTTAATTTCCAGTAATCTGAGACATTTTTATATATAGGCACGGCCACCAAACCGGAACACTTGGCATGTTCATCATTGAAAATGGCTGCTAGGGTGGGCCTGGTCAACTGGAACGCTTGCTCGCTAAAGAGCAAAACAATCGAGCTGAAGGATTTCCTTGAGGAGAAGGAAATAGACGTGGCGTTCATCACCGAAACGCACCTAAAACCGGAGGTGAACATCAACATCCCGGACTTCCGCATCGTGCGACTCGACCGGCCGACCAGGGAGGTGGTGTGGCCATCGCTCTTCGCTACAACATCAACTGTCGTCTGCTTCCAAGTTTCCAGCTCAGTGTCATTGAGGCCATCGGTGTCGAAATCACCACTTCGGTCGGCACAATCGCGCTCATCGCGGCGTACTGTCCAACGCAAGCCAAAGCCGGCGATGGATCATCGGCTGCCCTTCGGAGGACATCGTCAAGCTGACGCGGAGGCAAGGCCAGTATATCATTGCCGGCGACTTGAATGCCAAACATCAAGCCTGGGGCAACAGTCGCGGCAATCGAAACGGCACCATCTGGAGCAACGACATGGAGGAAGGCCACTACACGATCCTGAGCCCGGATTCTCCCACTCGGCTGAGTCGGTCCGGTGCCCACGCAACGCTCGACCTCTACGTAACAAACCTGAGTAACCACGTCTCGCAGCCGGTTGTATACCAGGAGCTCAGTTCGGATCACTATCCGGTGGTGGCGGAACTGGGCTCCTCGGTCAATCGGCACCAGCAGTTACGGCGGAACTACCACCGAGTGAACTGGCAGCGGTTCCAGCAGTGCGTCGATAACACCGTCGACTACGAGGTGCGTCCGGAGACGCCGGAAAGTATCGACCGCCAGCTGTGCGCTATCGAGGAGGCGATCACGGCGGCCCGAGAGCAACACCGACGGCTCGGCAGGTAAGCAACTCCTTAAACATCGATACACTCACCAAAGATTTGATTCGATTGCGGAATGTCACTCGCAGGCAGTTTCAGCGTACTGGACTGCCTGAGCTTAAGGCACGCTGCAATCGAATCACAAAAATTATCAAGGCCAGAATGGTGGACCTCAAAAATAACGACTTCTCGAATAAGATCCGCACTCTCCCAGATTATGCTAAGCCGTTCTGGAAAATGACCAAAATTCTAAAATCCAAGCCTCGGCCCATTCCACCTTTGATCCCACTAGACAATAATGGCTCTAAGGATCGCTTGATAACTCCTGCAGAGAAGGTCGCTGAAATAGGTCGTCACTTCGTCAGCTCACACAATCTTGGGCAGAACATCGTCAGTCCACACGAAGCAGCCGTCAACGAGCATGCTAACAACATCCATTTGATTCCCAACGACTTCTCGGAGGAGTTGGAGATCTCAGCTGACGAATTGACGGCCTATATCAAATCGTCGAAGAACATGAAGGCCCCAGGCTTCGACAGCATCCTGAATCTCGAGCTCAAACACATGAGTGCTCCGTTCTTTGAGCACCTCTCGCTGATCTTTAATCAGTGTCTCCGGCTTAGCTACTTCCCATCGTCCTGGAAGTCAGCGAAAGTCATCCCCATCCGGAAGCCTGGGAAGGATCCTTCCTCCCCCAAAAGGTATCGACCCATCAGCCTTCTCTCAGGGTTATCCAAGCTATTCGAAAAAGCTATTCATCATCGGTTACTTGAGTCTGCCGAAAATCTCAACATCTTGCTCGAGGAACAGTTTGGTTTCCGACGCGGTCGGTCAGCTGTACACCAACTGACCCGAGTTACCAACGTCCTCAGACGGAACAAGTTTGTCTCGAAAACATCCGCCATGGCCTTACTCGATGTCGAGAAGGCATTTGACAATGTATGGCATGATGGCCTGGTGTACAAACTACAACGCTACAATCTTCCCAGCTACCTGGTGAAAATCATCAACAATTACCTGTCGGCAAGGACATTCCGGGTCTCAATCAGCGGAGCGAGTTCCAATGCGCACAACATCGTCGCAGGCGTTCCCCAGGGCAGTATCCTCGGGCCCCTGCTTTTCAATCTGTTCACCTCCGACATGCCAGAACCTCCAGAAGGCGGCATTCTGTCTCTGTTCGCAGATGACACATCCATCATCTACAACGGTAGAGTGATCAGAGCGCTAGTGGCAAAACTCCAACGAGGCCTGGATGCCCTGACAGAGTACCTCACCAGCTGGAAGATCTGTATCAACGCGGCGAAGACCCAGGTCATCATTTTCCCCCACTCCAAATCCCCTAAACTTGTTCCGCCTGGGGACTGTAAAATCATCCTCAATGGCACGACCGTGGAATGGGCCAATGAGGCCGGCTACCTTGGCTTGACCCTCGACAGCAAGCTTATTTTCAGGCAACAGGTTGACAAAACGGTGACAAAGTGTAACGTCTTGTTGAAACTACTGTACCCTTTGATCAACCGCCGGTCGTCATTGTCCTTGAAAAATAAACTTGCTGTCTACAAGCAAATCATCCTCCCTGTGATCGAATATGGCATGCCGGTCTGGGAGAGCTGCGCTAAAACCCACCACCTCAAACTTCAACGGGTCCAAAACAAATTCCTGAGGATGATCCTCAACACGCCTCCCAGGACAAGAACATCCGAGGTCCACCGTCTGGCCGGAATAAAAACCTTACATGAACGCTTTGGTGAGTGTAAAGAAAAGTTTAGGGTCCGTTGCTTGCACTCGGACCAACAAGCGCTTAGGGCGCTAGTTCCAATCTAGGTTATCAAATTCCTATTGTAAATATTAGTGTACATAATAGTTAGGTTATCAAATTTTAAAAAAACACTAGCGCCTCCTGAAGGCCGTCATGATACATTATATTTTAAAAATTAAGTAATAGCATAATAATAATAATAATAATAATAATAACAATAATTGAAATTGAAGTTGGAGGGCCAAGCCGGCCGATCACTGTACATGTGAGAAATGATTGTAGAACAAAAAATGTTTTAAATAAAGAAGAATTTTACTACTATAAATAACCGGAACGCGCGATTGAGCACTCGCGATGCGACTCGAGTAGCGACAATTCGAATTATGTCATTAGTAGTGCGTATCATGTGAATAGTTGAATAACGTTGTGAATAGTTGGGAAACGCGCAATCAATAATTATTAGAAATGTCTGACATCGGCGGCTGCGTTCGTCGTAGTTTCAACCGGTAGCGGAGGCATCTTCGGCATGATACTGACCTCACTATTTTCCGTTCGCCCGAAAAAATCAACTTTCGAGATTTTTTTTGAAATTCCCTGTATTTCTCGTCGGGATATTCTGATTCTTAACAACGGAAAATTCTCTCTTCAGAATTGCCACGGAAGTTTTTTTTCGATTCAATTTTCAAAGAAAATTCAGTATTGTTACGAGAAAACTGATTATGGATCGACTGTACATCTAAATTATATTTATTGAACGGCTACTCAGTCTTACAAATATTAAAAGTTACACGTCGGGTAAATGACGTGTCGAAACATCGGGTAAATAATAAACTCGTTGTGATAATTGTAAGACTGAGTCTGAGCCTTTTAATAAATATAATAGTTACGAGAAAATCTAGTGACTTCCACGAGAAATTATCATTTTATTTCACATGAAATTCCCTTCAATTTCGGCAGGAAATTCTCTTAGATTTTCACGGGCATACATATTTACACAAAAATTTCCATCTAAAAAAAGAAATTTAAATTTTCATCCTAAAACCCGTAGAAATATTTTAATCTTCCTAAGGAAACTCTCTTTAACTCCTATGGAGTATTCTATTGAATTTCGGAAGGGTGTTTTCATACGTTTTTAAATTCTTCTAAATTTTCTCACTTTAATTTCTAAAGTTGAATTATCTTATTTATTATAGGAACACGTCAAATATATAATTCTACTAGTTGACCCAGCAGACGTTGTCCTGCATAGTAGGCGAAAATGCGCATTGCAAACTGCCCTTGCGAATCCTTATTTTAGTTTTTAACGATTTACACAATTTTACTAATAATTTTTGACTGGGGAAATATCATATAAACCCGTCGGAAACTATAACGAATGTTTCTGCTGAAGACATGAAAAAAATCCATCCAGCCGTTTTCGAGTTATGCGGATACGAACACAGACCATTTCATTTTTATATATAAGAAGATTCGCGTAAGGATTCATGTACTTTGCATGTCAGATGTTGCTTAACGGCGCGTCAATGTAAGGTGTTTATAGTTGCCAAAACTATTTGTGATGATAGCGCACACATCACACCATCCGCGCCATCGAGAAAAATCATTACCACATTAAGGACAATCCTCTTCTTCTTTTTCTTCTTCATTCGCATTACATCCACTTGTTCATTGAAGATGTGAGCTAGTCCTAAGCAAACATCTGTTGGTTCCCTGTGCAAGAACAGCTGATCTGGTCATAATGGAGTAGCAACTACGAGCAGTCAATCAAGCTCAAGCTCAAGCTTTCATTCGCATTACATCCACCACTTGCCGCCTCGCAGCTTAGTATTCATAAAGCACTTCCACAGTTATTAGCTGCGAGGTTTCTAAGCCAAGTTATCATTTCTGCATTCGTATATCGTAGGCTAACACGATGATGCTTTTATGCCCAGGAAAGTCGAGACAATTCCCAAACCGAAAATTAACTAGAACGGGAACGGGAATCGAACCCAGCCACCCTCAGCATGGTGTAGCTTTGTACCCGCGTATTTTACCGCACTGCTAAGGAGGGCCCACTAAGGACAATCCTCACGGAATCCAAATTTAGAAGTGCTCGCGTTTTCAAGAGAACACCACTCAATACGGAAACAACGCACAACTGTGATTTTTATTATTTCAGCTTTTCTGCGTCGCAGCATGCGTGAAATAATAAAAATGACAATTGTGCATTGCTTCTGTATTGAGTAGAGTGCCCTTGAAAATGCGAGTACTTCAAATTCAAAATTTGAATTCCATGAGGATTGACCATTAACCATTAAAAATACGACATTTCAGATGCATTTTGAAGTATTTTCTCTCACAAAATACAATGCAATCGATATATTTGTGTTACTTTGTTTTGATTCAATATATCGGAAGTATCGGAACGTCCCTATTTCCACGAAAGCAGTACGCTAGGCAGGTACTTTTCCAACTCCGCTAAGCTGCGGAGGACGACGAAGGTCCTGGAAAAGTAGCCGCTTGCCCGGATTAAGGCAATAGTGGATTTGACCCCTTTTTGCGCAATGACTTTATGCGCAATGACAATGGTGGATGTGATCGCTTCTTTAAAAGTAGGCATTTGACTGGTTGAAAGCAATGGTGAATGTGATCCTATCTAAAAAAGTTGGCGCTTCCCAGATTAAGGCAATAGTAGATGTGATCAATTCTTCAAAATTAGCACAGATTAAGACAATAGTGATTATGATCCCTTCTTTAAAAGTAAGCGCTTGTCCGGATTAAGGCAATGGTGAATGTGAACCCTTCTTTCAAAGACGGCGCTTTCCCGGATTAAAGCAATGATGGATTTGATCCCTTCTTCAAAAGCGAGCGTTTGCTCTAAAAAGGTGAACGCAATTTATTTTTTAATGCAGGAGTTTGCCCAGAATAAGGCAACGGTGAATTTAATTTCTCCTTTTAAAATAGGCGTTGGTCCGGATTGCGGCAGTGTTTGATTGAATCCAGGCTACTGACATCCTATTGTTTATCCCATCGCCAGATTGTAGCTAAGATGTCCCGGGCCCTTTTTTTCATATTGCTTTCAATGATGACAGCTGGCTATGTGTATTGATGATGATGACACCGCACTTGTCACGGGCTCGATTTATTCCCTTCATTTATTCTTTAAAAGTAGTTCGCCATCAAGCAACGGGAGTTTAAATTTCTTTTTCGGAAGTAACCGTTTACCTGGAATAAGTCAATGATGGATATGATCTCTTCATCGGGAGTAGTTCTGCAATTTCGTCCGTCCGTTCTTCCGAAAAATGTCTACAATCACTCTAAATTTATCAAAACAGTCCTTGACGAACTTTATCTATCTAAAAAATACATCGAATAAAACTTTCTCTTACGTTCAAAATTAGTTGAAGTTCAAAATTATGCCACATGTTCGTTAATCCAAATGACCGTTATTCCAAATGGCCTATATACCAAATGACTTCAGGCCAAATGGCGTTATGCCAAATAACCCAGACACGGCTTTAGGTCCCAATTGTGTGCTTTCGGGTGCACTTTTGCGTTTGCTGTTGAATATAGGGCTTGATGGTTTTAATGCGGAGAGTCGGGTATAGCAGCCGGAGAATGATTTTCAATAGGTGGCTGGTCTGTATACACCCGCCTGAAACATGAGGCTACAAGAGCTGGACTGGTGGTGAATGCTTCGAAGACAAAGTACTTGTTAGTGGGCGAAGCCGAGCGTGACAGGGTCCGCCTTGAGAGCTGTGTTAAGTTTGACGAAGATACTTCGAGGTGGTCGACGAACTCAACTACCGTCATGCTGGACTTCTTTGGACAAAATGGGGGCTACTTGGATCATCTATGGAAGCCGCGCCCTCAACGGGCATCAGAAGAAACTGTATTAAAAAAAATCACACCCGCACCAAATGTATCATGTTTGAAATGCTTGTAAGACCGGTAGACCTCTACGTACATTAAACTTAAACCAGGCTCGAGGAGGGCTTCCAAGCATTATCATCTATTTGATTATAATTATTCATTAGGAAGTTATTGATTCTCTCTGGCAAGTGAGGGCTTGGATTTGTTATTTATTGGAATTTACTCAGAAAGATTTTGTTTATATTTCCCGTGGGCTTTGCGTAAGTGCCATTTTCCATCCACCCCTTTTAGGCCCTAATATAGGACTATGCTGAAATACAAACCTTGACATAACCAGGATCATTCCATTTATACAGAGTGGCCCAGTGCAGGTTTATTGCTACAATGGATGTTATCAGCATCAAATTCAAGTGTATTAATTAGGTGAACGGGATGTTTCAAGATGTGACATAATTATTATGTCTTTGCTGAAAATGCTTGTTATATTTCGTTGAATTGATTGTGTTCACTTTTTTAATTCATTGCATCATTTGCGTAGCTCCTCTGAATATAAGTCTCAATCCAGAAAACCCTTGTGTAAAAAGAACGGCAGCAATGGTTCGAGGATCTCCAGGTATTGAGGATTGCTGTAGAGCTGCCTTCGGTATGCTTTGGTATCATTCGTTTCACCATAGACGTTGAGTGCTGTGCTGTAGTCCGCAAACAGGAATGGAATGAAACACACAACGATCACCACCTCCAGGAATCCCGCCCGAAGCAGATCATTGTTGAGGTCCAGTAATGTGGGTACCGATCCGACGTATCCCATTTTTTCGAGGGCATCCACAAACTTTTGGTGGTAATAGTAAATAAGCTCTTGCCGGTGTTCATCACGTGCCTGCTTATGGCTAACCAGATATAGCAAATATAAAAGATCAACCGCCGGTGTACCCCAGAAGCTTAACTGGAAGTCAATCTGAAATAAATTGCGTTTAGGATGGATTTCCCTATAACTTACAAATGGAAATAATTTACAAAAAGCACATCTGACACGGAAGCTCGTTCACCGTCAAACTTAAGAAGCATATTGTTGTAGTGAAAATCTCCATGATTTAGCACCTTGACTGAAAATCTGTCAACTTCAGGATTGTAGATCTCAATTCCACGTTGCAGAAATTTCGATGCTAGTTTTTCCAGTTTTTCAGCATACTTCTCAAAGCCTTCCCATTTAGCAATCTCTTCGGCAAAAATGCTAAAATTTTCTTCCATAAATTTTACGCCCTGGCTGGGATTTGCTTTGAATAGTCCACTGAATGGATCGTCCGAAGTTTTCTTCTAAAATAGTATTTATTAATGTGGAAAATGTTTCAATTATCGAAGTCAATGTTACAACTTACCAAACCATTCTTGAGTAAGCAGAAAGAAGCCGCATGAAATCTGGCGAGTTTCTCTGCGATTACTTTTGTATCTTCGAAATTCATAGAACTCTTGTATAGCTCAAAATGCTTGTGAGTAACATCCTCCAAAATGATAACCGGTTGTGGCTCGGCTGAAGCGTACAACAACCTGAAAAAATAAATATCGTTAAATTTAAGCTGTAGCTATTCATTTTCAGACTTACTTTGGAGCGAAATAAGAATTTGAATATCCAGCTTGTGCAAGAAGATCTTCCATTGGTCCGATGTAGTATTTGTATAAGTTAAGTTCATTATCGAAAACATTCGCATCAGCCAGTTGATTCACTTTCGAGGAAGTTAGTTTAACAATAAGAGGGATCGATTCGACTTTCCCCTTGATCCAATAGCTGACCGTTGTCCGGAATATTGTGCTGGCGTACTGCGTGCTGGAGTCAGTATTGAGACTAATGAAGAAATCTTCAACGGTAATGGCTTTGTCGTTGAAAGCCTGGCGGAGTACTTTCTCAAAAAAGGCATTGTCCAGCCATGCAGTGGGATCCTTCTTTGATACCATCTCGATATTTGCAGCAGCGTGGATTTTCGTAAACCGATGTCGCAAAGCTATGCACTTTGAATGACTGTAAAGACAACATCCGACAAATTAGTCATTTATAGCGCAATATACGTTGTTATCAGTTTATTGGCGACATCACCTACAGATTATGCGATAAACAGAATTTTTCGTTTATGTGCACAGTACATCAGGTATTGTTTGAGAGTTCGGGTCTGGTGATAAAGAACCCAACTCTTCACGTCAATCGTGATTTAAACGTGAAAAACCACATGCTTCACATGGTATACATTTTCTCAGGCATTACACGGTGCTTCGCAGGTTCTGAACCAAAATGCCCACAATGCGATTGACCTCAAGAGCCTTGGTCTTTTTTTTTCTTTAGCAAGGGTAAACAGAAATCTGCAAACAGACACCTGAGGAGGTTAAGGCCCGATGTCCACGTAGTGTCTTTTCAACGCTGCGTGCACACGGCATTAAAAGGACGCAGATGTGCATCGGGAAAAAGCGATAACGCAGCGTCACCGCACCGATGCACACCTGCGTTTTTTCAACGCCACGTGCACGCAGCGTTGAAAAAACGCTACGTGGGCATCGGGCCTAATGCTAGTTTGTGGTAGTTTGGTAGTTTGTGGATGGGCTCATCCGACCCACTAAAACCATAACCCTTTGGCCAGAGTATCCCCCAGCCCGCAATTAAGCAATACACCAGGGGAGTACTATTGAGAACGCTCATTTGGTCTGTTCAGTCCAAAGTGCGGTGTGTAAACTAAATTGAATAAAAACTTGCTTTAGTACCATCCCGTTT